>NC_083472.1:8037500-8702500 GCF_030014155.1 Tachysurus vachellii | reverse complement strand
TCCTGTGGAGTAAACATGCTGATCAAAATAACTCCTTTATGCAAAACAAATAATTTAGGTTCATCGCGAATCTGTGACCGGTTTTGGTTTTCAATTAGAACGTAAGTGATGAGTGATTGAGTTTATTCGCTAAATATCGTCCTTCTGGTTAAATCGTGCGAAATTGTGCTCAATACAGTCTTTTACCTAAAAATAGTGTTTATCATCCGTTATTTTGGAGTCTAAAGCCATTAATTATGCCAACAAAATGCGTAGATTTATTTATTGCGATCTGTTGGCTTACTTTTGACCTGTGCGTTTACAACCTTAGAGAAACCAAAGCCAGGTTGGTTGTGATTTTAATGTTCTGTCATTGTTCACATTTTGTCATCGATTCGAGCTCGTTTGACACCTTCACATCTCATCATAGATGTGTATAGATTGACATTGAACACAAGTTATTTAGATGTTATTTGTGTGTCATGATATAGGGTAGGTTGTGACGATCCATGATCGTTTAAGAGGTTGAATCCTAGGTCTGACATTGCAGATGAATTTTTACAGTGCACAATATTATAAGAAAATAAAAGAAGTATCATTTTAATAAATGTTTTAGGTGATCGTCAGGTAGGATGCGATTGTTTAGAGCGCAATGTTGAGGTTGATCCTTTTTGTCTTGCTTGCATTATACTGTAGTGCATGGCACAATCTTTATCTAAAAGATAACCATTTGTATATCTGAGTGCAATATTTAATTCTGTGTAACTTGAACTATTTGCAGTCAATGCAGGAATTTTGTCACTGAATTGATTGAGCTCATCCCATACAGCTATGTACAGGTTCACGTTGAATGTGATCTTTTGCAAACAAAGATTAATGCTGTCAAGTTATTTTGTTGCGAACATTATCAGTGCTGTAGTGAATACCTTTGTGTGGCCTGGCTTGTGGTAGTTTGTGATGATTGAACACTAGCTTGGTGCAGCAGAAAATTGTCATGGCCATCTGAGGCGAGGATTCTGGAGAATTAAACTGGCTGTGCTGTCTGGATGGGAGGGATGGTGTACCTTCTCCTGTCAATCACAATCCGATATGTCAGTATCTTCTCGCAATTGCATTTATATGATTCAATGCTTCGTATATGCAGATGAGGGCATATTTCCTGCAAGTAACTATGGATGTGTTCTGCTGGCGTGCAGTGAGGCATGTTTCACAAATTATATATATTATATATGGTACAATGGGGTTTGGCACCTTTTACCTTGAAATTTGAAAATTTGTACCCATTTATTGTGACAATGAAATGTAAAGATTGATCAGTTACTTGCTTGACAATAACCTAACAGCCTGTCTCTGTATTGTGTGGTTACTGAAAAACTTAATCAGTTAGTTATATGCGGTCATTGTAGTTATTTGTTCACTGAATCAAACTCAACTCAATTTCAAAGCTGGCCCAATATGTACAGCTTTGTGCAGCTGAGTGGCTGGTATTGATATTTGAATATTGGGAAATTCAAATGTGTATTTGTAGAAAATAAATATTTATTTTGCTTTCACTTTGGATTTTAATTACTTTAGTGTGCCCTTTTGGAAGTCATTTTTTGTGTTCTTTCGGAACACTCTGATTACAGCCCTACAACTGTTTTGACTGAAGGAGAAAGTGTTATGAATAAAAAGGCATGGCCCCCACTTGTGTGGATGATGCAAGTCTCTAAGGACAGAGGTGCTTTAAAATGTCAAGAGCATTAAAACCAAGCCCAGATAAAGCAACTACACCTTTAGTCTACACTAGACATAACCTATTTTTATATAAAAATAAATGATTTATCTATATTTATTATTCAGTCATTTATTTTAGTGTAAAGGCTGACTACTCGGTAACAAGTCATACAGTGAATGTTTCTGCTTAAGAGCATGGCTGGTTATTTTTTGTACAGGCCCTGCACAGCCTAAATAGTTAGTTTTCATCATTTTTAGATAATGATAGTGCTTTAGAGTGTTCTGCTGCACGTTTTTTTCTTACCTCATTAAGGTTTCAGTAAAGCCTACACAAGCGGATGAGGTTTAGCAGGATGGGGAATCGTCCATGAAGACTAGGAAAATCAATAGAGGTAAATGCATTCGATTAGTGTGCATTTAGAAAATGCAACAACAAAGCGTGTGGTTCTTGTAGCTTGAATTAAGGGTGGATTTTGACTTGATTTTCTGACTATTTTTTTTTTTTTACATTAATCTTATCATGTAAATTTAAAGCTGGGGATAAGAGTTAAGTAATCGTACAAAAATATATTTGACATATCTGCACTTAAAATGTACAGGCTATGGAACCTGATTTACTGTGGGTTTAAGAACATCAGATGATGTGTTAAGAAACTGCCTGTCCTAAGTTATGATGTGACAGTCAGTTAAATTTATTTTAGAGTAATTTATTTTGTTGTATACAGTGGATGTATGCATTGTGTTTTTTTTTTTGTTTGTTTGTTTTAAATCTTTAAACTCTTCTTATTTCTTACACTTGGTTGAATTGCATCTTAACAAATGCTTCCTCCAAATTGTGTGAAAGCAGCCAACTGCATCATTTCAAGCTCCTCAGTCCTCATCACAGAATTACATAACATCCTTGAAGGAACACACTATCTGCCTGCTTCTGCGTAGTCACAGATGACTACGATTTGCCAGTGTCTCTATAATTGACAGGGAGAGGAGAGCATGCCATCTCACCTGCTGTAGACTCAGGGGGAAGGATGTCTTTGGCCTTGTTTTCATTTAAACTGGTGACCTCCTGATGATTTGGGTAACAATTGTTCTTACAACATTTTTACGTTTCTGTGTTACCCCTGCAGTAGTGTAATGGGACAGCTCTGGGATTAGTCACATGCAACAGACCTGTTTTACCCAGTGTGCACAGAATAGACATTTAACTATTGGTTAATATTGATCTACACAAATTGAATGAAACTGTTGCTTATGGAGTGTCTATAAGATGATTATTGCTCCGGTGTTGTCTTGGATTCTCTGAATAGTAACAGTTTGTTCTGATGGGTTGGTGCAGCATAGGAGGAGGTTAGGGGGAAGGGATGTGGCTATAGGAAGTGGCTCACACCGGTCTGATATCCTTTTTGTCTTTATTCTGCTCTCGACATTTCCAGCAGCTGTGCTCTGTCTGTTCTGCTGACTCGCTTGGAGAGCTCCCTGGGTGGGGCACGGGCAGCCTGTTGCTTACAAGTGCAACACAATGGCGCTCTGTTACACTGCACCACAGTACATGGCAAATGGATACTTCCCACAGCCATTTAATAGCCACGGATTGGATTTTTTAATGCTTTTGAGTGTATATTATATGACAATTGTAATAATCACATGTTTATAAATGTCACACTTCAGGATCTTTTGAATCAATTCTCAGTTTCCTTTTTCCATATATATTTTTTGCGACAATAGGTCCTGTTGAAATTGTTGTGCATGTGGCAAACGTCAATTAATTAATGAACATCTGTGTCCTTGGCCTTATGACAGCTTGTTTGTTAGATGTAAAATGAAAGTATCCAAAAAAAATGAATTAATACATTGCAGTGCAGGTGTCTTATGTAGATTAAACAATGTTGTGTACAGGTGTTTCAAAATGTTATGCTGGTGTACAAGTTTGAATTTGTGCGTTAAGTATTGAATCTATCTTATTGTCTTGCAGGTGCTGAACTGTAAATTTGCCCTTTTCTTGAGTCCATCCTGTTTTTTAGCATGGATTAGACCAGCTGCATTCTACTTGAGCTGCAGTTCATCACTGGTTTAACAGCAGCTGCAATTATTGGTTATTTCTCCACATTAGTTCCCAAGTGGTTGTGACCTCCTTACACCAACACCCCCCGATCCACCCCCTCCAGTGCAGGCCTTCCTGACCACCAGCAGCTGCGTCCTGCCTCCGTTTCCTGTCCTTGGCCGTGCAAGGCTAAAGTCTTCCACTTGCTAAATACCTCCCCACTGCATACCCAACACACGCACACAAAAACAGGCATCCTCCTGGCCCGGCAAAGCCCAACTAGCGGTCCAGCTCCCTCTTCCTGGTGCACTGTGGCACGATGACCTCCATGTCCAGCCTGTTCTCATTCACCAGCCCAGCGGTTAAGCGCCTGTTGGGCTGGAAGCAGGGAGATGAAGAGGAGAAGTGGGCTGAGAAGGCTGTGGATGCACTGGTAAAGAAGCTGAAGAAAAAAAAGGGTGCCATGGAGGACCTGGAGAAGGCCTTAAGCAGCCCCGGGCAGCCCAGCAAGTGTGTGACTATCCCTCGTTCATTGGATGGCCGTTTGCAGGTGTCCCACAGGAAGGGCCTCCCACATGTTATCTACTGCCGCGTGTGGCGTTGGCCTGACCTTCAGTCACACCATGAGCTCAAGCCTCTGGAGGTGTGTGAATACCCATTTGGCTCCAAACAGAAGGAAGTTTGCATCAACCCTTATCACTACAAGAGAGTAGAAAGTCCTGGTAAGCTATTGCTAATTCACATGCTTAAAGATAGTAGATGTATGTCGGACTGCTTCTTGTAATGAATTGGCAGTTCTCAAGGCTGTTGCATTCCTCTTAAGACTCATGATCCATGTAACACATGTTTTGCTCTGCGTTAAAAAAAATCTGTGTACAGGAAGTATTGTATTGAACTTTTCAAGGACAAATTTCATGTCATGCAGGAGAGAGAACCACATTGTTGTTGAAGTTGATTCATTTTACTTTTTTACTGTGTAGCCGCAGCCAAATAATTACTTTTATCTAAAATATTTGCTTTTTCTGTTTAGTGCTTCCACCTGTGTTGGTGCCTAGACACAGCGAGTTCAATCCCCAGCACAGCCTTTTGGTGCAGTTTCGGAACCTGAGCCACAATGAGCCACACATGCCTGTGAATGCCACCTACCCTGAGTCTTTCCAGCAGCACAGCGGTGGGAGTTCCTTCTCCATATCTCCCAATTCACCTTATCCACCGTCTCCTGCCAGCAGTGGCACATACCCTAACTCTCCTGCCAGCTCTGGTCCCTCCAGCCCTTTCCAACTTCCAGGTATTTCAAAATATCAAAAGTCCTCAAAGGTCCCCTGGTTATTTTTTTGTGTATGGGATTCTTAACTATCATTTTGTTGTTAAGAATTAAAAGCATTTTGAAAGACTTTGCATACATCAGTAAACAATGCAGTTAAGCAGATAAATAGCACTAAGCAGAGACACAAAGCTCATTTCTACATACTGGATGTGAATTTATTTTACAAGGTTCAGTGAGGAGGCTAAAATGCTTTTTATTTATGAGACCCTTTTTTTTGTAATTAATTGTTGAAGCTTTTTGCCACCTGTAATGTTTACTGGCAATTTATTATCATGCTGAGATGTGATTTAGAGATTTTGTGCACAGATGAAACCTCACATTCATTTTGGCTAAAAAACTGGAGCTTATTTTATGTTGTTACTCTATTTAAACTAAAGACCCTGCTCATTCAGTGGACTTTCAGAGGACTTGTTCTTCATTATTTGCAACTCGTTTGATGAAGTATATTTCCTTAACATATTTTGTAATCGTGAATTATTAAGCTGCATACTTCACTCCTGTTTTGCCCTGGGAGTTTGTTTTTCTGCCTGTGGTGTTAATGCAGATTTATTTGCTGTATATGTAGCTATAGTTCTGAATGTTTGATAAATTTGAGGCCATGCTGCATCTTGTCTGCTTACAATCAGTAAAAATGACCTATACACTCAAAATAAAATCTCATAGCATTAGCTTCCCCATTTACAGAGAGATATTTAATCGGTATGGCTGTTAACAATGTGACTTCTAAATTAAATTATAGCAGAATTTACTATTGAACATTTAATTAAAATGTTAACAGTGCTCTACAAAAAAAATCTACAACACTGACTACGCTATTCGGTTTAAAAAAAGGTAATCAACGTTGAATGATTATTTGCATTTCCATGATCTTTATTTGTTTGATAATTTTATATAACTTGTTTATTCAAGCTTTGTGCACAATATAATGTGGTCATTCAGCTTGTGCTTTGTAGCATCCTAGTAATTTGATGCATCATCCTTGCTGTTGTAGCAAGAATTTCCCTCAGGAATCAGTAGACTTCTCTATCATCAATCTAACAATGATCTCTTGCTGTTTTGAATACATCACTGATGATTGATAATGCGACATGTTCACCGGCAGCCGATTTAGTGAAACTGCAACTAAAGACAGAAAGCAACAATTATGGCAGTGTCCGAAAATTTGGTTCAAAATGTTGACGACTGTAGATCTACTGGATGTCAGGCAGTCATAGGATTTAGACAGCACACACGGGACAGCTACAAACATTGTAGTGGCAATAGCAAAATGTAAACAAAACATATGGGATTTAATAGGATTTAATAGAGGATTTTTTTTTAATTGCAGCTTCAGATAAGGTGTCTCAATAAAGTCTCATCAGTTATATCGGGGAATTGTGACATGGAAAATTTAGAGGATGAAGTACAGCTTCACAGTGTGTAACTAGCTAAAATGTATGCTGCACACCCAGCAACATGGTAGTTTTATTTGTTAAATTTAACACGACAACCTTATTTGGAATCATCTTGTACAGTGTGAAATTAATTAAGCAAGCAATAATCATAAAAGACCACATTTTTTTCCTTCTCTTTCCTCTCCTTCTTTGAGTGCTCTGGAAAGGAACTAGATATCCTTGTGGAAAGTGTGATGGCTCATGGGTTGATTTTAAATGGGCATTTCATGTCAGGGACTTGTGAAATCAGACACTAAAAGCTGTCCATAAAATGTGGGAGGGAGTGGGGTTTCACTGCAGATCCATTGAAACATTGATTCAGAGGTATTGACTCTGCACTTTCTAAAAGCTCTTCTTGTGGTGTCTTATTTTTCCCAGCTGACACCCCTCCCCCTGCCTACATGCCTCCAGAGGAGTCAATGGGACAGGACGGCTCTAATCCCATGGAAACTGGCAGCAGCATGGTGCCAAGAGGAGGTAAGGATGCCAAAAAGAATCAGATAAACATGGCCCATGTTCTCAAAATCTTTATTGTACTCCCATGATTTTACGTGATATTTACAGCATGAATTGATTTTGTTTGTAGTCTAATTATGTTTTAGATTGCATGGCTGTTTTATTTGTGGTAATTCAGTATTTTTTTAATCCTTTGTCAGATGTGCAACCTGTAGAGTATGAAGAGCCAAGTCACTGGTGCTCTATTGTGTACTATGAGCTGAATAACCGTGTTGGTGAGGCTTACCATGCCTCCTCAACTAGTGTGCTGGTGGATGGTTTCACTGATCCCTCCAACAACAAAAATCGCTTTTGCCTGGGGCTTTTGTCCAATGTTAACCGCAACTCCACGATTGAGAACACTCGCCGCCATATTGGAAAAGGTGGGCATTGTGTGTGTGTGTGTGTGTGTGTGTAGAGGTTTTTTTTTGTGTGTGTGTCCAGCTAAAATTTGTCTCCTGCCAAATCATAGGTGTTCACCTGTACTATGTTGGAGGAGAGGTGTATGCTGAGTGTTTGAGTGACACCAGTATTTTCGTGCAAAGCAGGAATTGCAACTACCACCATGGCTTCCACCCTACTACCGTCTGCAAGATTCCCAGTGGCTGCAGCCTCAAAATCTTCAACAATCAGGAGTTTGCTCAGCTGCTTGCCCAGTCTGTCAATCATGGCTTTGAGGCTGTATATGAGCTCACAAAGATGTGCACTATCCGCATGAGTTTTGTAAAGGTATTATTTTTGTTAATGGTGTGCATGCTCTGTGCTCAGTAAGTTTTTGTTAGTCACGTTAAAAAAAAAAAAACATTGCTATTGTCTCTTCTCAGGGTTGGGGGGCTGAATATCACCGACAGGATGTGACCAGCACCCCCTGCTGGATAGAAGTGCATCTGCATGGTCCACTTCAGTGGCTGGACAAAGTACTAACACAAATGGGTTCACCTGTGAACCCCATCTCCTCAGTTTCCTAATGATGGGCCCTCCATGGGCTGAGAGGATATTTTTTTTTCCAGTTTCTAAAGAAATGGAGGTCTTAAGGGCTGAACTGTTTACACTATCTGCAAAAGGGTCATGAAACTCTGAAGCAGTGCGAACGATGAGGAAAAACTGAGGCACATCTAGCAGAGGAAAATTCTAGGCAGTGGCATTCAATGGACTAACTACTGCTTTAGCATTTGCCTTTGTGTCTGTTTTAAAATGATGCTTGTATGTGTGATTTTTCTCTACCTGTAGGTAACCTTGTAGTAAAATAAATCTTTAACAAATTCACATATCTTGACTTCATCTTACACCAGTCAAAATGGCAATCTTTTGATTCTTTAAGAATCTTTGTACTTTTTATGTTGTCTAATCCCAGTTACTCTCAAGTAAGACATAGTCTCTCTTATGTTTACTATTAGACTCTGCTCACTATGGTTTGTTTCTTTTTTTTTTATAGCTTTCATTGCCTTAAGGCAAATCAAACAGTAACTGCTTTTAAAATAAAGTCTATTGAAATTGTCTGATGAAATTCAGGTGGATTCTTTTAGCTGGTATGCTGTTAGCCAGGTGTTTAACAAATAAGCATTTACCTTTCACTTTTTACTGTAGCCTACATGGATAACTAGAGGTTAAGTAGCACTGTTTTTTGTTCTACTTCAACTATTGTATTCATGAAATTCAACCTGGGTTCAGATTAAAGCAGCCATGAAATAAACTTATAAATTCTCCTGTGTGTTTTATTTAATGAATTACAAGCCTTAAGACTCTTGTTCTGGAGGACGGTGTAATCTGCCATTTGGTGCCCTACACTGGTTTTAAGGTTGTGGTAAAAAAAAAAAAGCAAAACTTGTGGTTCCTTGCCAAGCTTCGGTTAGCCCGGAAATACAACACAGATCTTAAACTTGCTGGTGGAAATGTATATTAAGCTTGGCTTCCTAAAAAAAATGCTAATATGTAAAAAAAAAAAAAAATGCAATGTTGGTAGATGTCATGCTCAAAAATATTTGGGGGTTTAAGATCAAAACCTGATGAATAACAGAAATTCATTTCAATCTATTGTTTTTGAATAAAAATTGGCTACTTAAGTTAAAAATATAGTAAGAATTGTAAACAAAAAACCTTCAAATATTTCAATCGCACAAACTGACTTTTATTTTGGATTGTACAGTATTAAATAACACTTTTTTAAAAAAATATGTTAATAAACCAACTTTACACATAGATGGTTTACGGTAGCAGTACTGGGGTACCTGGACCAATCAGATCCAACCTTTTCATCCAGGCGTTTACTCTTTGTAAAGCTAATATTTTAGATTTATATTTCCTGTAATCATTACCTGAGAATTTATTCTACAGTTATTGGTGAATACTTCTATGTTTTGCTAACATCTGTCTTGCTTTCTTGTGAAATGCCATTAAAATAATAGTAACGTGGAGAAATGACGGTGTTTTCTAATATTTACGGTTTTGTGAGGCTTGCCGGTGACGTCACGCAGGAACGGCGGAAGTGAGGTGGCCTTTTGTAGAACAAGCGAAAAATAAACACGTAATCGCCCGAGTGCTTCTGCGAGCTTTATATGTGTCGGCTGAACGAGACGTGATTGTGTTGGATGGGGATTTAGACGTGGTCCATATTTTATGTGTCGGCTACAGCGTTGAGCTCCGCTCCTTTGGCTCACAGTGCGGAGGTTTCTGCCCTTTCTGAAGCAGAAGCGGGCGGTAAGAGGAGTTCAGGTCAATCCGCACTGCAGGAGCTCAGAGCTATGCTATGCTAGGCTAGGCTAGGCTAGGCTATGCTATGATTAGCCTGGTTAGCTGTGTGGCTAATTCACACCGAGGTAGAAGTAAACTACCATCATGATGTCTGCGAGATATTTTGTCACCAAGTTACAACTAATTATGTTGCTTCAGAATCTATCACGTAGTAGTTTAGCGTTACTTTCCATCTGCTAGCTAGCATAGTTACAGGAGGATATCTAAACCAAACCGAAGCTATAAGCTGATAGATCTTGGTATATCTGGTTTAGCTAAAGTCAACAGTTATTTAAGATGTTCTCATATTCTTACAGATAAAAATATGTAATATACATATTACATATTCTTCTCTGATATAAAGTATTTTATATCAGAACTTGTACAGGAAAAAAAAAAACATTTGTTTATGCTAATAAGCCTTCATCTAGTTAAATATATGTATATTTGCATAATAATTAAAACTGCTTATTATTATAACTGCTTTTATATTGTTTATTAATAACAAATAAAACCATGCAACGTTTGTATATAAATTTTTTTTAAATATTAAATATAACATAACTCCAGTAACAACATTAGTAATAATAATTATTATACTAAACATTAACGGAAATTTCTCTAATTATTTTTATCATTAGGAATAATATTGCAGATATAAAATGTCAATGCTGGTCCAAAAACTGGATCTGAATATAGGAAAGATTATTTTGAGTAACGTTGATGTGAAAATGGCCACCTTGAGCCCTTATTATTAATGATCTGTTTGACCTGTCTGAAATATTGATAAAGATAAAGCCTGTGTACTTTTTCCTAAGGCCTGTATTTTATGTTTTTATGTCCCCATTCTTACAGCACAAATATGGTTCGAGCAGCTTTGGTAACAGCCACTAGTCTGGCTCTCACCGGAGCCGTGGTGGCTCATGCCTATTTCCTCAAACACCAGTTCTATCCTACAGTGGTATACCTCACCAAAAGCAGTCCAAGCATGGCAGTAAGTGCATCCAAAAGATTATGAGAGTGCTAGTCAGGCCATCATAATTATTTACTTTCTCGGTTTCATCATAGACTTTCATAACAAGTACATGGAGACATGTTTTTAATGCAGTTAGAGTAAAGCAGGCTTTTTTTTTTCTTAAAGCCAAAATACCCACATCACACAAGATCGGCAGCGTCAATGGCAGTGTGTGACCGTTGCTATAACAAGTGGCACAAGATTTTACAGTACAGATATAGCAATAGCAGTGAAAATCCCTAAATGATACAGGTTAATGAGCAGAAATGTTCCAGTTCCTGGCTCTATTTTCTACACAAGCCATGATCATTCCTATGGCTACCATAAACAGAATTTTTTTATTAATTGCAGGTCTATAAGATAGAATCAGAATCAGAATCAGAAGGAGCTTTATTGCCAAGTATGCTTGTGCATAGAAGGAATTTTGTTTGTTTCGTATGCTTCCAGAACACGGAGACAACAATAACACACAGAACATTATAAATAAGATTAGAATCATAAAAATAAACATATTTAAATACAAATAGACAGAAAATTATTATATAATCTCTATTGTATAATCTGATATTGAGAACATATTTTAGAGCACAGACTGTTCTAGAATTGGGATCGTCTCATACAGTGAGGCAAGTAATAATTTTAAGACTGGTAATAATTATACACTGTAAAATCAGCTTTAGACATTTCCTGTGTTCATGCAGAAGAGTGATACTGTTTGACTGTGAATACTTTTAAATATGAATATAAATGAATATAGCTTCATTTGTGTTTGTGATTTGTGAATTTAGTAGAGTTCATCCAGTTTCCTGAGAGTGTGTTGATATAAAGAGTCTGGTCTCTTTGACAGGTTTTATATATCCAGGCTTTCGTGTTGGTTTTTCTTCTGGGAAAGTTCATGCGCAAGGTGTTCTTTGGCCAGCTGAGAGCTGCAGAGATGGAGGTATGCACGTGTGCATCTGAGTAAAATGGGCTCTGGTGTAGCCTGAGGTTTTCTACATAGGTGTGACGTCAGCCTTGCATTTCACATTGTGTCCCTCCATCCACCAGCACCTGATCGAGCGTTCCTGGTATGCAGTGACAGAGACTTGCTTAGCCTTTACAGTCTTCAGGGATGACTTCTCCCCTCGTTTCGTGGCCCTTTTCACTTTGCTGCTCTTCCTCAAGTGCTTTCATTGGCTGGCTGAAGACAGAGTGGACTTTGTATGTAACTAGGAATTAGATGCTGTTAATCCTGAGGATCATTTATTGTTGGATGATGCTTTTTTAGTGCATAGGCACACCGGTGTTTAGTTTTGCTCCTGTATTATTCCTGAGTTGTAGATTGTTACTTTCATGCTCTTAAATGTTAATGTTGATCCTTTTTTATGAAACCCTATAATTTCACAATCAAAATGAAATATGATCTAAAATTATTAGTATCAGTATGAGCATATGTTATTTGTTTAATTTCTATTTTTGCAGATGGAAAGAAGTCCAAATATCTCATGGGTCTTCCACTTCAGAGTTCTCTGTGAGTATAAATTGTATACTTGTTATGTTTATATGATCACTAACACTGCATGGTGATGGCTTTTTTCCTACAAGGTTTTAGGAGTCACACATCATCACTTGTCACACAAACGGAAACTGTTATTTACTGGTCCCAGATTGCAAGCGTATTTACATTTCTATATTCAGCATTATGCAAAATTTGAGGCCGCACCTGGTCTCAGAATTGAAGGCATTTGGAAAGCGTGTCTTTATATTGCATCGTTTTTTTTCTCAGCTGTTGACACTTTTTTTTTATCTTCTCGCACAGCTCTAATGGTGTTGCTAGGAGTATTAGACTTCTTATTTGTCAACCACGCCTGCCACAGCATCATCACCAGAGGAGCTTCAGTACAGCTAGTCTTCGGATTTGAGGTGAGCATTGTTTGTGATTTGAGATTCTTACAAGCTTAAATAATTTCATCTGAAGGAACCTTATTTTTAAATGATCAGTTTAATTCACTAATTCAGAGAATTCAGGTATGGGGTTACTGTTACAATACCAGGTGAATGCCCTGGTTCAGCGGTTTCAAAACTTTTTGGGCACACAACCCCTCAAATAACTACATGTTTAAATTCCAGATGCATAGTTTATTAGTTTTGTAATATATATGTAAGTGACTAGAAACCAAAGGACTTGCACTGATTTACTAGTCCAGTGGGAAATGTTATGCTGTTCTAAGGAAAATCCACACCAAGGTCTTGTGATGCTGCCTGATGCCAAGCAGCCTGGTTTACACATGATAAAAAGCTAAATACTATTGCCTATCTTATGCACATCTGGTAGATTTATAAAGTAACCTTCACTAGATGGCATGCCAGAGCCAGAACTTTCCACTCACAGGTTTTCAAGTCCAGTTGATGATTAGCTATTTCATGCACAGCAATGCTAAGTACCATATCAAGCTCTGTCTCTCGTAATACTTTACACAGTTGCTGTGATAGTGTTGTTTTGGGCTGCATCTCAAATAGAGCTGGAATCTAGAATTCCAGAAGACTGATGTGCAAGAAGAGGTTTTTAAAATACCATAATAAGAAAGTCAGTGTTCGTAACAACTTAGAAAAGTACATAGTAATATGGCTCGTCTCAATGTGACTTCCAAGTAGCATTTTTTCAAATATCACCACACAACATTTATCTTTAATATTTACAATGTTTATTTAAAGAGATTGTGAGTTTCTCTCACGACCCCAATTGTACATCAAGCAACCCTATGTAAGGTCAGGACTCCTAGTTTGGGGAAACCCAGTCCTAGTATTTTGTTGCACAGTTCAAACCAGGAACATATGACTCATTCTCTCTGCATTTCTTTCTTTATCACTTTCTCTTTCTCTCACTCTTTTCACTTTGATCTCTTTCAGTATGCAATTCTGATGACCATGGTTCTCACCACCTTCATTAAATACACCCTACACACCATAGACCTCCAGAGTGAGAACCCATGGGAAAATAAAGCAGTCTATATGCTTTACACAGAGCTTTTTACAGGTGGGATGTTTTTCTTTGAACAGTATAGCATGCAGAAGCATAGACAGATGCTCTCACACCTTCACACATGTTGTCATTTCTAACCTGCAGGATTTATTAAGGTGCTGCTCTACATGGCGTTCATGACCATAATGATCAAAGTGCACACCTTCCCCCTGTTTGCCATTCGACCCATGTATCTCGCAATGAGGTGAGGCAATATGGAATCTCATTCTGATTGGTGTCCTTTATTATATGGATGAGAAGCTGAGGTAAAAGTCTTGGAATAGCATAGTATAGTCTAGTACATGAAAAGAAAAACACTATTAGTATCAGAATCTGCCACTGTCATACCTTGAGGTTTTTTTGTATATAAAATAAACATTTAATACAAAATTTGTATTTAACAATAATCTGGTGCTCATGACTTTTGCGGTGTTGCATATTATATTTTTACTGGTGGTATTAGACTAGGAAAGTCATTAATGTTTTTTCTTCCTCTTCTTGGAAAGTCCCATAACAAATTGCCTATTTTTTCTCTAAACATAGCATTTGGTTGAAAACAAAAACATTTCCTTGTTCAATAGACAAAACAGTATTTGCATTTAAACTGCAAAGAAGGAACTGCAGGAAACTATAATATTGTTGTTTTTTTTTTTATGAAAAAAAAAATGCTTTTTCATTACAGGCAGTTCAAGAAAGCTGTAACAGATGCCATAATGTCTCGACGAGCCATTCGCAACATGAACACGCTGTAAGTGATTTTCTAGAATATTTGAAACATACATAGACCATACATTTTGGTATTAAAACATTCCTTGGTCTTTTGTAGTTACCCAGATGCAACTCCTGAGGACTTGCAAGCTTCCGACAATGTGTGTATCATCTGTCGAGAAGAGATGGTAACTGGAGCCAAGAAGCTGCCTTGCAACCACATCTTTCACTCTAGGTTGCTGTTTATTTATTTCTTTATTATTTTCTTGAGTTGCACCTCGAGTTTGTTTTTCTGAGATACACATACATATATCTTCATTATATATACATATTCACACACACACACACACATTATATATATATATATATATGTGTGTGTGTGTGTGTGTGTTTATATGTGTATATATATAATGAAGATTATCTTAAGTGAAACACATGGTTCCATAACTAACTGTATATTTATTTGTCACAGTTGCCTTCGGTCATGGTTCCAGAGGCAGCAGACATGCCCGACATGCCGCATGGATGTTCTGCGAGCTTCACAGCCAAATATCACTCCTGCTGCTGCTGCCCCTGCAGCCCCAGCAGCTCCAGCTAATGCTCCTGCTCCCCCGGCTGCTAATGGTAAGTCCAGTTATCTGATTTACACTCACTTTAAATTATTATTAACCAATGTTTAATGCAGTCTCTCTTAACAGTTGTGTGTATATTCTTCAGTTGCTCCAGGTGTGATGCCTCAATTCCCCCCAGGCCTTTTCCCATTTTGGGCTCCCTTCCCTGGTGCAGTTCCTCCTGCTGCTCCTCCTGCTGCTCAGGCAGCCTCCAGCACGCCACAGACCAGTGCAGATGCGATCCAAACATCAGGGGCAGGTGAGAGTATTATAAAGGAGATAAACATCTTTAGTTCAAGTAATTAGTCAATTAGCCCCATAACCACAACAACTAATTAAGAGTAGCTCCTCCATCGTTACGGCCCCTAGCTGTATTTCATGGATCTGTGGTGTTCACAGTACCCGACTCTGTGAGTGACAGTGCTAGAAATGATCAGACTAGGGATTGTGCTCCACAATTATTCACAAATAAACACATTTTAATGCATGTTTGTTAGCTAGTTGTAAACAAATCTTGGTGCATTTCATAAAACGAGGAAAAGACCAGATTTTTATGAATGCCATGTTTACACATTGAATATGCAGAATCAGGAGCAAGTAGCTCAAGCCAGACTGGTGCAGATGGTGCTGCTGCTGCTGCTGCAGCTCCTGTGCCTGGAGTGCCTGGCTTCCCCTTTTCTATGCCCCCTCCATTTCCATCAGCACCATGGTTGCCCATGCCTCCTCCTCCACCTTTCAGTGAGTATGCCACAACCAACCAAGCTGGTTTATACTTGAAGCATTCTGTGAGGTCATTATCTCTAGTGAAAGCACAATGTCGTATCTCTATTTTGATCTTAAACTCAGCTTACTGTCTGGGTGGAGTTTTTGTTACCTCTACATGTTACCTCTAACCTGCCAAAAACATGGCCTTGGATAGATTGGCTATGTGAAATTTGCGTTGGGTGTAAATCTGTGTGCCTTGAAATGGACCGGAATTGTATCCGAGGTTAATTCCTGCCTTGTGCACACTGAGCCTGTGATAGGCTCTTAATTTACTGTGACCCTGGCAAGGATAAAGGGTTTCTGAAGATGAACAAATAAATATATATCTGGTGGTAATATGTCAAACTAGGGAAGGAAAAAAAATCTTTCTGTTTTTCAATGTAATATAATGTATATGATCAAAACTAAATCTTGTAGACTTTACTTGTTTGTAACTATGAAGATATTTAACTATATAAGCTTATTCGTCCCTCTATTTGTCCATTAGTGTCAACGATGCCTCCGCCCCCACCATCTCTGTCCACAATGTCAGAGGAAGAACTGAGGGAGTTGGAGCAGGAAGGCCGCCGTGGTCTGGAGGCCAGACTGCAGTGCCTTCAGAACATCCACACACTGCTGGATGCTGCCATGCTTAATATCCACCATTACCTCACGACTGTCGCTTCGCTCAGGTACACAAATACCTTTTGGTGGAATTCCGAAAAATGCTAAACAGACTAAAACAGAAGTACTCATCAATTGTACCCTATTAATCTTTTTTTTCCCCGTTCCCTGCTCTTCACCAGTCCTCCTCGAGCAGAGAGCAACGCTAGTGAAACGAGTGGATCAGGAAAAACTGAAGCTTCCACCCAAGAGAGTGGATCACAAATCAGTGAGAGCGAATTAATCAACTCAGCAACTTCTGCTTGAAGTAACTAAATCATTTGTGATACATATTTTATTATTTTTGATCCCTGTAGCTGGTTCTGTCAGTGGAGCTACTGGATTTTCCCAACCAGATTCCACTACAGAAGTTGAGAAGGTGGAGGAAGAAGTGGCAGAGGTGGACGGAGAGCCAAGCGCTGCTGAACTGAGACGCCGCCGCCTACGCAAGCTGGACACCACACCACCTCTGGACCAATGATTCTTCAACCAGCAGTCCAGGCATTGCATTTTGACAAAGGACTTTATACAGTAGAAAGTCTCCTCATGTTACCCTGCTTTGGCATTGTGGGTGCTTGAGCTATTAAGTTGTTTCACAGTGGGCTCTTATGTTGGTCACTTAGAAACTTTGGATGATGTCTAAGGAGATTCACAGACAGAAGAGTGGATTCCACATTGATATATGCGGAATTAATAATGCATCCGAAGCAAAATCTTTTTAACATTCATAGTTCATCTGGTTTTTTTTTTGTTTTTGTTTTCTTTTTAATATAATCACACTTTTCTGCAAGCCCACAAAATGAACATTGAAATATTATTGTTGAAAATAGATTTTTTTTTTTGTACTGTTTGTCTTTTCATTATTTCTAGCTCTTTTTTTCAGATCTGATCTTTGCTTTGATGGGGAGAATTTACCGTCGAGTGGCATAAATTAACAAACTGTACATACTGTATAAAGTATTTTAATAGGAAGATCTGTAAATAATGCAGAATAAATCACTCAATAAACTCACAGTTGTCGTTTTTTAAATTCCACAAAAGAAAATTATGTAAAAATAATTAGTCATAACATATCTTCATTAGGAATCTCATGTTATAATGCAATTAAATTAAAGTACAGGAAAAAAAATAAACACTTAAAATTGTTCATATTAAAAGCATTTAAAATAAGTCTGAAAAAACACTTGCACATTAAGCACTCCAGTCAACATTTCTAATATGGTTTCTCTTCATTTCTTAAACAAAACAAAAAAAAAAAGCCCTTTAGTGGTCCTTATTTATGTAAACAGGAGAGAGGCTCCTTAAAATGCTGCTATAGTTATTAAATTACAAGCATGAAAATGGAATGTGCAAGCGTGTACACCAGGTTTCAGTGCAAATATCACCTAGGAGACTTCATAGGCAGAGGTAATGATGCATTATTGCCTGAGAATATTCAATCTCAAATCCCAAAACCCCTTCTGTTGAGCACTCAGGTTTGTGGGGTGGAGTAGAGAGAGTGATGCTGGTTTGTCTGATCTGCTCTGTTGAACAACAGCGGAGTCGTCTCACTGGAGCCAAACCAGCTGTTAGAAATACAAAATGTTTTTTTAAGTGATTATTATTCTACTGATTATTCTTACTCTTGCGTCTACCTTGAAGGCATCCTGGTGAAATAGTTTGTATTCTGCACAAACAATCCCTCGCTACTAGTAAAAGTAGGAGTGTGACAGCGTTGTGTAACTGTCAGTGGTACTATACCTGCTGTTAGGCCGTATGCCGTGTGACCAAGCATTTGCATCGCCATCTATCCCTCGTGGATCATCAAAGAAATATGAGCGTGAGGCCCTTGTGTTGATAACAGGACTACAGTTCTGAAAAGCATTTAAATCTGATTTTTTTTTTTTTTTTTTAAAAAAGCATTAACAGAACAATACAGACTTGCACTGAATGGGCACGGTATAAAAATGCTAGACCAAGTACAGAAGTACATACTGGAGTTTCTGTACACTGCCCCATCTTTCAACAGGGAAAGGTGAATTAAAATAAAAACTGACATGGCGAGACAAATTGGGAGAGAAGGAGACAGCGCTTCTTGGAGGCGCCAGTTAATCGTAGTTGTAGAGTTCAAAGCACCAATACAATTTCTAATTATTTAACGAGAGTCATGTGATGATTATTTCTTCTGCCATCTTTATTCATTTATTCTTATGCTGTTAATTTGAGTCATAAGTTAAACTTACTTTTACTTTCATCCCATTGTTAAAATGCAGGGTTTCTAAGCAAAATTTGTTAAGGCAAGAAGGTCTGCTATTACTGTTAACAGAAGAAAAGCTAACCATTTCTTTAGGAGGACGTGGCACTCTGAAGATGAGAATGAGCATGCTTGTGGGCAGGAGCTCCCATATGAAAAGAATGGCTCCGAAAATAATGTAGCCCATGTCTCCAAGATCATTACGAAGATCAGCCTTGGGGGAAAACAGAAGTAAAAATGGCTCTTCAAAATATTCGAATGCATTTCCATCATGATTTCACTTCATAAATCCGTCAAGCTTCAATACCTGATCTGAGATGTTGTACCAGTCAAAGCCAAAGGACTCCACCTTGTAATTCTGTGACAAGATGAGTACAGTAAGGTTATAGCATGCTCTGCTTGAGAAGAGAAGGATCACACCTGCTCCAAGCACAGCTGTCCTCCAAAGGCTTGTACCCTGCAATACAAAAGAGGACAATGTATTGTGGATGGACACAAAATATGGACACTATGTTCTGTCAGTAAATTCAAAATTGCTCCCAATTTAACTTTATTATTATAATATCAAATCTTACAAACATACAAAGTGATAATTTAAGTTTATTGTACCTTACTGTTTAAATAAGGGCTGGTAGTGGGAGAGAATCGGGTCAGGATAAGCAGCGAAGTGGCCAGGCACACAGCCTCGATTATGAAAAGAAGGTCATTTACCAAGACGCGAACTAGAACCAATGTCCATGTTTTGTTCCTGGCCCAACCTCTATCCCCTCGCTCCCCGAGGCTGGCACATACCACATTGACACATAAGAAGACCACACTCATGGCTGCATATGCACAGCGGGCCAAAAGCCTGAGAGAAAAAGAAAACTCTTTAAATAGGACCCTTAAAAAGTTGGGTCATCTTGGATCACACATAAGGCAGCTTTTTAGAAAAGAAAAAAAAATGAAATCATAAAGTTACTCACAATCCTCTTCTGGGTTCGATACTAAACAGGTCTCTAACTTTGAGCAAGACCTGTTAACATAGGACAATACAAAAACTGAAACAATGTTCAAACAAGAAATGAGGGATAGTTCTGAATGTTTGCATATGTCTTACCTGTGTAAAATAGAGATTGATGAGGCTCAGAGTAAAGAACTGGAGGCACACTGGGCAACAGTAGAGGAGCCAATATATCGGAGTTGGCAAGTGGTTGGCAGCAACAGCATCACCAAAGTAAAATGAAAACAAAGTAGTTCGAAGGGCTGCCCAAAACAGGCAGAGGAATAGAAAAACACTCTGGTAGCTCCATCTCTTATGGCGATATAATAACAATAACCAGAGCTGGATGTATACGATCCAGAACAGAGCTCCATACAAGCAAGTGTAAAGTATGGTGACTCCAAGCTGTACAGATGGAGCCATAGCTGGCCTTATTGGGAAAGGTGGAGGAATGGAAGAGTTGGAATCAGTTGGTGTAACCTCCATGGCATAAAGAGAAATAAACCAAAACTAAGTGGAAATGATATAAACTGGATAAATAAAAAGAGACCAGCTGTCTACATGAACAGATGTATTCGGTTCATAGTGCTGAGAAGCCCTTAAACGTATGGACTTTGTTTTTGTTTTTGTTAAGTCTATCTCAAGAAAAGATCAATCATTTCCGTTAGATATCCAAGGAGTATTAGGATCTAATCCCACAACACTCTTTAGAAATACATTAGGTGTTGATGTAAGACTTTCATGACAGAGGCAATGGACTAAGGATCTGATCCAAGCAAAGTTGAGGTCCAAACCTGTAAAAGAAAGATAAAACGATCAAAATACTCAACAGTGCCTATGTGGGATAAACCGAAAGTACAAAGTTATACTCGGTACATTAGCAAAACGACTACATAATGTTCTGCTTGAAAAGCTACTCGAAACTAGCTGTAAACTACGAATAACACAAATAATATTTATGATGGTTGTCCGATCAGCGAGATTTAATGGATCTCCGCAAAAGATATCTCGCTATATAACATTTCCTTACCAACAACAACAACAGCAGCAGCAACAACTGAGGTAAACACAGCTAGCTATTTTGCTACAAACATTAAGCTAACTTTGCTAAGATAAGATCGAGCTATCCGTTAGCTGATAAAGCTATTCCGAGTCACACAAATCTCCGGTGAAATGTTTTATTGTCGTTATTAAACCAAAGTAAAATGTGAAACAATCTCACCGTGTCTTAGGGGAAAATCAGCTGTCACAGTGAAGTCCGGTTTACTTCCTCGGGGTTCTCAGTTCGCGTCAACCAGAAACTAATGGCACAGATTTCTGTGTGTTAAAGTTTCGCCCTCTATTGGTACAGTACGGTATAGAATAGAATAGAATAGAATAGAATAGAATAGAATTTTCTTTTTCTGGAACTAAGGGGCACAAATATTTTCAGATTTCTCTCTCTCTCTCTCTCTCTCTCTCTCTCTCTCTCTCTCACTCTCACTCTCTCTTGCTCGCGCTCTCTCTCTCTCTCTCTCTCTCTCTCCTTCTCTCTTTCTGTCTGTCTCTCTCTCGCTCTCTCTGTCTCTCTTTCTCTCTCTGTCTGTCTCTCTCTGTCTGTCTCTCTCTCTCTCTCTCTCTCTCTCTCTCTCTCTCTCTCTCTCTCTCTCGTGTGAGTTACCTTGTGACTTCCCTTTGCACACTAAACATGACATTCTGGGCTTTCCAGTGGTACCTAATTTGTTAATTTTGAGGTTAACTATTTCTTCTTCCTGTCTACAGAATCGACTTCTACTACTGCAAAACAATGTTTTACAACTTATAGAAACAAAAGATTTAGTAATATAATTTGTGTCTACAATAATACCCCCCACCATCACCACCACATTGCAGGTGTGAGAGCTAGTTAAAATACTAGCCCACTTATAAATATCCATTATAGTGGACACCATGATAATCTTAATATATTTTATTTGCTGCATTGTTGTAAGAATAAAGGCATTTTGCAGGATATTTTTAGAAACAGGATCCACAGAATTATTACGTTACACATATAACATATTTTATTCATGGTTAATTTTTATGTTCATGTTCATATTCAAGCCCTTAATGAAATTTAATTGAACATAAAACGGTAAAATTAAGTTATAAAATAACAGAAAGTTAAATATGATGATGTTGATAGATTAAATCTTTAGATTCTCTCTCTCTCTTGTATGTCAGGCCAGTTCTAGGATTTCATCTTTAGGGGCTTTAGCCCTCAGTGAGAATTTAAAACAAGAAGAGTTTTATATTAGATATTATATGACTACATAGTAAGCCAAAAGTTATGGTATTATTTAAAATGGCAAAAGTGGACACCAACATTTTATGCATGATGTAATGATGCCAGTCTTGAATCAAATCAGTTCATGTATGTGTGCATTTTCTACGAAGAGTGTGTCCAATGAATGCAGTCATTAATAAAAAAAAATCACAAGACAAAGACCAAATCATTAAATGTTATTTTTATTTAGTATTGAATGGATTTTTTGCATTAATATTTTGTTTGTGCTATCAACTCTGGTAATAAGAATAGTGAATTTCACTGCTTTTGGTTGCCGTCTTTGCGCCGATTAACGTTATAGATAAGTGCCTCCAGCTCTGACTGCGCGTGCACGCTGCGCGTGCCTGTGCTTCTCCGTTCAAATAAAGCAGACAGCTGATGACGCACTTTTGAAAGACTACAACGCATGTGCGTAAAAGCAAAATAAAAAAATCGCTCTTGGATCAAACTGATAAATAAATTTCTTTCCCATCGACGACATGTCCTGCATTTTAACGTAATTTTTATTGTTTATTTATGAAAGTAAAAATTCTACTTTTAGTTTTAGGGTGGCTGAGATCACAGACAGGGGGGCTGAAGCCACCCTAAAAAGGTCTAGAACCGCCCCTGCTTCCATTGTTACTGCTGTAATTTTGCTGTGTACAAAATCGAATCAGCGTGTAAACAAATAAACTGGAGTGAGCTCTACGTCGCCCTCTAGAGGAGATGGACTGCAGTGATGAACCAGTCCCTCACTCACAGCACCAATGGAAAGTGAGGACCGGAAACCGCGGCTGCTTCAATTTTGGCTCATAAACTGTTTACATTCGGTTTACGCGTCGTGTATCGGTTCACCCCTGTGTTTAAAAATCAACACAATCCCTCGAGCTCTGATCTCATTTTATAGCGGCATATTCACATACTTTTACAGAGATTACAAACCGTGTTCGTCTTTGATTAACGTGGTTATTTGGTTATTTTTGTTCAGATGGGACGACGAGCTGCACGCAAACAAACACACGCTGCAGTGCGGCGCTCATCACGACTCAGACATATTTACAGTTTTTCAGAGGTGGGTGTTTAAGTGTAAGTAGGCGAGGTTCTCTCTCTCTCTCTCTCTCTCTCTCTCTCTCTCTCTCTCTCTCTCTCTCTCAAAACTGAACCGCAGCCACGTAGCAGAAAGGAAGAAAGAGAGAAAGAGACGGAGAGCGACTTGTTTCCATATGTAGCATTCTTGCTAACGGCTTTAGCTCTTAGTACCATAAAATTACAGTTAGCTAATCAGCTAAAGCTAGCACTGAAGCCAAAACCTGGTACTTTGATTAGATTAGTAGTAATAGACAGTCCTGTAAATTGAGCTGTCAGTTAGTGGCTCAAATAATGGTAAGTTAATAATTGTTTTGTTTTTTTTAGCTGTGTGCATCCAGCTAATCTTGTTAGCTATTTTAACGAATTTTAGCTCATTCTGTTTAAAACCCATAAGCTAGCTAGCCATGCTAAAGCAAATCTTTACCACTGAACTAAGTGCATTGTTGTTTGTTTTCCAATTTTTCGTTCATTTTGATTGGTCTTTTATGCATTAAACGTTAAAGGTGTGGTCTGATGCAGACCAGTCCTGCACCACTCTTTGTCCAATCTTTATATGTTTAATAATTAATGTGGCATTTTACCAAATGAAATAACTGGATGTGCAAACTTTAAATTATCATTATAGGAAACTGAAGATATCCATATTGCGACATCTGCAGACCAGATTTTAAAGGAGAATGAAGATGAAAAGAGCACTGAAAAGAAGACAGAGGGGGAGGATTCACGAAAAGCTGGAAAACCTTCCTCACGTATCCCCACTTTCCAAAGCTCGCTGACTCGCAAGCGAACCACTACCCAAATTGCAGAGTCACAGCTGCCATTAAAGCCTGAAGGATCAAGTAGAGAATGTCAAATGAAAGAGAAAGGGATCAGCTCTGGAGAGAATTTGCGAACAAAATCGCCAGTGTTTGGTGAAAGAGAAACAGCCTTGCCTATTCTGTCAACTCGCATACACTCACACAGCACTGATGATCTCTCTGTGGCAGGTATGTCAGATCCCATCCAGTCTGAAACTTCAGAGTCTACATCAATACCACATGAAGGAAACCAGGTTTCTGATCCAAATGATAACGAAGGTCTTAAGGAAGCACTTCACCGACCGAGTCTTAGAGAAGAATCAGAGTCCCATGACACAGGTTCAGCCTCAGAACCACCTGCAGAGCCTCTGGATGCAAATACAGAGTTTCAGTCAAAAGACAAGCAACAGTCACATGCTGTTATTCAGGATAATCTGGAACAAAAACTCAGCGAATTTATGCAGGATATTGGAGATGAATTGAAGGAGAGGCTTGAAAAAGAAATACCACCAGCATCAATCCTGGAGGATGCCCAAAAGCAGTTTTCAGGATTAAAAGACACTAAAAAGCTTTGCGTCGATGTGTCTCCTGAAACTTTTTCGCAGCAAAATGATGTGCCTACAAGGAGCCAAACAGGCCGTTCAAAAGCAAAACCAAAACACAGCACATCGGTGAGTGTATGATCTAAAGTATTTGTTACATTGAGGATTATATTCTAATAAGAGCATCCACCGGAGTGTATTATTTCCTCTTACACCACAGCAATCTGTCAATGAATAAATTTTCCATTTTATTTATTTAAAAAAGGCCCAGTTTGTAGTTTCTTGTTGTGGAATGACTGTGAGACAAGTTAGTTCTTATCACCACTCATATTGTAGTAGCTATAAACAGTCGTTCCCTTACAAACCTAAACTTAACAAGACAAGAAAATGTTACTGTGTAATCGAAGTAAACTCTGCAGACTTAGGACAATGGACAATGAACTGACTTTTAAAAAGCACTGACCACGGTGTCAGATTTGAGAATTCAACAGTGCTGGAGTATAAACATGAATAACTTTTGGAATGAAAAAATGGTACCCAATTACTAAGTAGGTGACCTCTGTAATGTGTGTTATTTTCACGAAGGTAAATTAAAGCTGTTTTATTTTTGTTGTTGTGTTTGCTAGACAAGAGCAAAGAGCTTTGCACTCTTCTGTATTTTCCCATCTATCCTGCTGCTTTTGGTTGGATTTGGTCAACACATTTGGCTGTACGGTGTCCCTCGATCTGTGTCCCACCTTATGGTGCAGCTGGAACTGCACTGGCTTGAAGGTTTCTGGTTGCCCCAAGAGGAATGCAGTTCTGATTGTAGGTGAGAGAACTTGTTTTTGTTATCTGAGCCTGTAGGTATTTATAATAAAAAAAAGTTTGACAGAATACTAAAATCTCAAGATGTTTTACACTCGCATATTATTCTGAATCCTCCTACCCTCTAGGTTGACTCTTACTGAGAGTATCCCTGAAGGAATGCTCTTTCCCTCTGGCTCCCCACAACTGCAGAGCATCACACACACCTGGACTAACCTTCTGAACCGAGCTAACAGCTCAGTCAACATTGCTGCTTTCTACCTCACACTGAGAGACTCAGATATTGGCCTGATTGATCCCAGTGCAATGCAGGTGAAACAGCTTTGTTGTGTGTGTGTTTGCATGCAACAACCAATATTTTCAACTGTTATCTTTTACCACACACTGTTCATGCTCAGAAAGTCATTATTCTGCCTTCAGTTTTTTCTTCTGACTAGTCTGAATTATTTTAATTATTTTCTATTGCAGGGCAAAGTACTGTTGGATCACCTGAAACAGCTTGAATCTAGAGGTGTGAATTTAGAGATTGCTGTTAACGCACCTCAGACGTACAGAGCAGATACAGATGAGTTAACAGGAACAGGTAGATCTGACAGTTTTACTGTGTTTAGAATTTCACAGGAGCAAAGTGTCTTATCCATTGATTTTGGCTTCCAGGTGCAGAGATCAGAGAGGTTGACCTTAGTAACATCACTGGAGGTATCGTCCACACAAAACTTTGGGTTGTGGACAAGAAGCACATGTATGTAGGAAGCGCAAACATGGACTGGCGCTCGCTAACCCAGGTATCATAAAATATCAACATCTTGCATTCTAAATGTCAGAAAACCTGACAGTTTGTTTCTTTCAGTCTAGATGAAAATAGCCTTTGGATGTGTGATCAAAAAAGAATTGTCTATGACCACAGAGATCAAAACATGTTTTATAAATGGTCATGCTGGATGTCCCATTCTGAATATACTATGATATACAGTATTATGATTACTATGATAACTAATATTCATCAACATGTTTGTCACAACAAATAAGGATTCAATCCCTGCTTCCACCCTGCACACATTAGTGGTACTTTGCTTTTGCCTAAAAGTATAGTTCAAAAACATTGTAGGTTGATTGGCATCTCATCTAAGGTGTTCTCTGTCCTGTGCCCCAGTCCCTTAGGATAGGCTCAAGGTTCCCTTTGAACCTGTTTAGGATAATTGGCACAGAAGATCAAATAAATAAAATCCAACAACAAAACACAATGATGGCAACGCACCTTACTGAATGACTTGCTTATTATATCTTTGTGATGCGCTCAAATTTTATTTCATGAAATTTCTGGACTTAGTTTAGTTTAAACCTATTTTTTCATGTATATTTCTATATGTCTGGTTGCTATATTTCTGAGACAAAAATGCAAATCTGTACTTGGATATTGAAATTCAATACATGTCTGTCTCTGTCAAACACATGCTCTCATAATGGAGCAAAAACATGAGGTTGTGGTGGCAAGAAAATGTGGGGTGTTTACAGTTCACATAAATTATACAATTTGGAAAGCCATACAACTTGAACTTTTCTAAGGATCCACTATAAGTCAATATTTTACTTCTTTCACTGAAATGTTTTGCAGGTAAAGGAAGTTGGTGTTTCTGTGGAGGACTGCAGCTGTTTGGCACAGGATGCGGCAAGGATATTTGGAGTCTACTGGGAACTTGGTGCTCAGAAGAATAGTACCTTACCTCCCTACTGGCCTGGCCGATTCTCCGCGCTCTCCAGCATTAAGTACCCATTAACTGTTAAATTCAACGGTGTTCCTGCACGTGTCTATCTGTCTGTGAGTTCCTTGGCCTTGCTCTCACGTGTATCAAATGGATGCCATAACACTGTATACACAGTGTACTCAGTATAACATGTATGCCATTGTTCTCTGTCTCAAAATGTGGTCTTGAGTCACTTCCTTATTTCAAAAATACTGTTACCACACTACTCACATTTCACACACAGTGTTGTAATCCTCTGACGAATTCATTCTCATTCTTTGGTCTTCACTGACTCCTTTTACACCATCTGTGATATCCAATGGTATCCTGACACTTCAAAGACTTTCTTTGAAGTAAATGTAATGCATGAACTTGTCGACTGTTGACTTAATTCAATTTTATTAAGTTAACTTAATTTCATGAACACTTGGTGATGGTAAAGTGCCTTTATCTTTTATACCACAGCTCGCTTGAATTGTCAACTCCTGTTGATCAGAAGGCATTAAATCCATATATAAGTGACTGTAGTGTCTGCTGCAAATCACAGATTTGTATTAATGCACGTGGTCTAACACATTATTGTTTCTATGCAGGAACTAAGATTAAGAATGGATTAAATGCATATTCATTTTCAAAGAAGAATTTATAATCATTTAATGCCGCTGTTTTCTGTAACCAGACGTCTATATAACATTCACTGAAGGAGTCCTCAGTGTCAGACATCATAATGATAAACAAGTATTTAGCCACTAGTGACTCCTCAGGGCAAAGGGCTGCTATTTTGGTTTTATTTACTTCATGAGAGAAAAATTGAGAGACTGGTGACTGATTGGCTGTTTATATCAGCTGTAATGTAACAGCAACAGCAATTAACAGCAACAGATTTGACCTGAGGATATTTCACAAATACATCAAAATACAACTATAGCTTGTTAATAAGCTTGATGTATTCTTTAATTATTAAAACATAAATTGCTGTGGTATAAGAGGAATTAGAATTTGGAATGTGTGGTTATAGGAACCATCCTGTAATTGATTATTTTCCTATAACTGCACACCCTGTCATGTTTAATTCTTTACTTATTAACATGGCACGTATGCTAATTAGCAAACCTTACTGTTTTTCTATTAAGAGCGCTCCACCTCAATTATCAGTTTCTGGAAGGACAGATGATCTCTCAGCTATCCTTTCTGTAATTGCTGATGCCAAAAAATTCATCTATGTGTCTGTGATGGACTACCTTCCCATGTCCCAGTACACCCCTAAAACAAGGTAACATCCTTTGAGAGGATCAGTGATAAATGTGATGCATCCTTTAAAGTATAACTTTTAGAAGAATAAATTTCTCACTTCATTCTATACACTGTATCGTATTAGGTTTTGGCCTGCTATCGATTCAGCGCTGCGGGACGCTGCATGTGCCCGAAAGGTGGAGGTGAATCTGTTGGTCAGCTGCTGGAGCCACTCTCCTAAATCCATGTTCATCTTCCTACAGTCTTTATCAGTACTCAGCAAGACACCCCTCGGATGTAACATTCATGTTGTATGTTGGAGATTTCTAGTAGTATTTTAAATACTTCCATACCTAGCATTTTAGTGGAATAATGACCTCATTTAATTTTTATGTGCATTTTCCAGAGAGTTTTTGAGGTTCCTTATACATCAGCGCAACATCAGATTCCATTTGCCCGTGTAAATCATGCCAAGTTTATGGTGACAGATCGTGTTGTCTACATAGGTGAGCTTACTTTTTTTTTGTCATGTATTTGTTGATGACTTATTTGTTGAGTATTTATTGTTATTTAAACTCTTATCTGGTTGGTATTTCTATTCTGTTTGCAGGAACCTCTAATTGGTCTGAAAATTATTTCACCCAGACAGCTGGAGTTGGGCTTGTGGTGAATCAGACAGGCTCTGTGGTGGAAGAGGGCCAGCAAACAGTGCAAAATCAACTACATAAGATTTTCCAGAGAGACTGGAATTCTGACTATGCTCAAGCTCTCACAGACGATCTTGTAGAGCATTGCAGCAGGAGGGAAAAAACATTTTAAAGCTCTTTTATATAAAAGAGAACATTCATGCACCATTCGGCTTTGCGACTTGCTGTAACTTGGAATGTATAGAAACATGCCTTTTCTTTGGTCAGCATTTGTCTTGATCTTGAACGTAACGATTCAGTGTTGTATATATTTTATTAGCTTGTTGTACATTTTGTTTTTTTATAATTTGTTTACAAGTGTGCATTTGTCCATGCCCTAAAATCTAAACGTCTGTAGGACTTGTTTGCTCAGATGTATGTACAAGTAAAGTGTTAAAACAGCATGCTTCAAATAATGCCATTGTTTCAAACAGAGACTCTTAATGCTCTTAATACTCTTAATGGTTCTTAATTAAACCAGTTGCATCTTTAATCACGAGCTGATGTCTAGTTACGTCCAAAACCGTATACCAACAAAACCTTTTTTCTTATTAGACGTGTGTTTTAGTGTAGTGTTTATTACAGCAGTGTGAGAATCAGGACCCGCCCTTTGTGTTGTACAGCTGCGACTGGCTGCGCTCGGATCCTTAAGTAAACAGCATTTGTTTCTTGTCGGAAACCGGAAGTCGATGTTTCAAAAACGAAGAACTCATGAAAATGGCTACAGATAAGAAGCTGTCATGTCTTTTCAGCTACCCACACAAAGGCGTTTGCAAAATATTCCTACTTTTGTGGTTGCTGCAGTTTTCTTCCGTGTGCTCAGATATAACAGACGGCAACGCTGAGCACTTAAAGCGGGAGCATTCACTCATAAAGCCATATCAAGGTAAGCTAGCTGGCTAGTCGAGAAACTTCTTGAAGAGCTAACCGTGCCTGAGTGCAGGGTTAGCTACATGCTACATGGGAAAGTTGATGGGTTGGTAGTTGTTAGTAAAGAAAATAAAGAAATAAACAATACAGCTGAATTGTCTAAACGACAGATAACTAACGCTAGCTTATGTCTTTTTCTCAGAAAGCTATTGTAAATCTGTACTATGCAATGTCAACAAACTGTTAGAACATTTTTATAACTGATAGCTTGTTTTTGTTTTACAATATGTGTATTTTTTTTTTTTTTTTTTTAAGAATAGTAAACCTGACACTTTATCCTGGTGTTAAAGTATTTCAGATTGTTATCAGTTAAAGTATTTCACAGTGCTGCTAAGTATTTTCAAGGGGAAAGTAGCTCGTACGTTCTCGGTCAAAGAAGATAACATCATGGACTCATTTGTATTGTCACTGAACTGTCATGATCATTTGCATATCTGTTTTATAAAGAATCATTTCTGCAGAGATTTAGATTTGAATACAATATAAGAATGGCAAAGAGTTGATGGCATTATGTGCAATGAGGCGCAATATAGAAAGCAGAAGATTATTTTCCCAAAGCTGAGTATATATGCTCAAAGATTTTATTCCTTTATTTTAAGTGCAGCTCAGTAAGACTACACTCTGAACCAAAAAAACTGCCCTCTCTCTCAGCTCGTGTACCCAGCAGCTGTGATGTGAGCTATAGTATCAAGTACAGGACAGACAAAGTGTCTGGTCAGAAAGCCAACAAAACTCTTTTACATCTTTTTTTAATGGCTTAATTTTGTCAAATCTAGTTCCTAACGCTTAGCAGATCCTCGGTTGTGGCTCATCCATTTACTTTTCCAGAGCAACTTACATTATTATAATTTTTTTTACACAACTGAGGGTTAAGGGCCTTTCTCAAGGGCCCAACAGTGGCAGCTTGGTGTGGCTAACCTCGGATTCGAGCTCACAAACTTCCGATTGGTAACCCAACACCTTAACCGATAAGCTATAACACACTCCCAATCACGTGTGTTTATGTAAATTGTACACCTGAAGGCATGCCACAAAGACCGAAAAGTGTTTTCACAGACTTTCATAAAATTTTAAGAAGTTTGACAACAAAAGCAGTATTTATAGATACAAGTGGTAACTTGACTGCAACTTAAAACGACCCTTTACAACAGATTTGTTTATAGCCATGTTCAACCTTTGCTAAAAAAAACCTCCTTCAAGCCGTTACACTTGCAGCCATGTGGCTAAGATGTGCATTGTATTTGACTACTTTTTTGCAAAGCCAACTTAAAAAGTTCAGCATAGCTTTGTGAGCCCAGTGTAAAGAATTTTCGACAATATGTACTTTTTCTCTTTAGGTGTTGGAACAAGTGCTTCAAGTCAATGGGATTTCTGGGGAAGTACTTTAGTTACAAGCCAGTATGTGCGTCTGACACCTGATGAACGGAGCAGGCAAGGATCCATCTGGAACACAGTGGTGAGTGATGACATTGTCCATTATTTTTTGAAATTTTTATTTTTTATTTAAATTAATATTGTTTGTTCTGTTTTTACTTTGTTTTACATGTCAAGAGCATAAATGAAACATTCATACAGAAAAATGGAACTCATCCTTTTTTATATGACACCTGATAGTGAGATTGAGTCATTACACAGTGAAACCCAGCTATAGTTTGTTTTCAGAAATTGAAGCTTTAGGCTATAGAAGTGAAAATATCGATAACAATGGGTATTATGGACAGCAGTCTCAAGGTAATTCAGAACAGCAGCAAGTGAATCTGAGCCGATGGCAGCTCAAAGTACAGTAGAAGTAGACCATAAGATGAGTCAAGCAGAGCTGGAGATCGTACAGTGTCAATATTTGGTGATGGGATTTAGACTTTTCTTCTTTTCTACCTACCTGCTTTAGTTGTTTATTCTGCCCTGTTGTCAGATCTCCTTCTCTGACAGATAAGGATTCAAAGCTGCAAACTTCATGCTAATACCGCTGTTGGAACCGCTACAATTGCCATCTTGTAGATCACGTACTAAAGTCGAGTGTCTTTTCCTTTTAAACTCTGCATCATATAGCTGCATTGCATCCTGGACCTTTGAGTTTAATGTTTTTGCTGTCTCAAGAACTCGTATGCTGGTGTTCTTTTTTGGCTCGTTTAAAGTTTAATTCTCTTGTTAGAATCAGAAAGATCTTTATTGCCAAGTATGCTTGCACATACAAGGAATTTGTTTTAGTGTCATATGCTTCCAGTACACAGAGACAAGATGAGATTACAAAAAAAATACACATGTAAATAATTAATTAAAACATAAATTGTATGTACAGTTGTGCTATAGATGGTAGAATTCTCTGAACCCTCTTCCTCACTCTGGATATATAGAGTTTTTAAAGGGTGGGCAGGGGAACACCAATAATCCTTTCAGGAGTCCGAACCGTTCTCTGTAGTCTTCTGATGTCTGATTTTATAGCTAAGCCAAACCAGACAGTTATTGTTGTGCACAGAACAGACTCGATGACGGCTTATTAGCACTGTTTCAGCAGCTCCTGTGGCAGGTTAAACTCCCTCAGCTGGCTAAGGTTGTGCATCCTTTGTTGGGCCTTTGTGTCAATGTGAGTGTTCCACTTCAGGTCCTGGGAGATGGTGGAGCCCAGGAAGTTGAATGCCTTCACTGCAGCCATTTAAACAACATTGTAACTGTCCAATCGCTGTTCATCCATGAGAAACAAAAACCCAGGACCAACACATCACCACATTAGGATTCACAGATCACATCACAGATATTTCCACATAAATATAATTCAGTTGTTTCAGTGTACATATTTCCTTTAATTTTGTACTCTTCTACACTATTAAATCGTCAAATCTAAATAAAGTCAATGAGACAGATTAGAGCAAAAGTAAAAAAAAGCATAATACACTATTTTCTCTATTTTAGTATTCCCCAATACCAGGAAAAGTAAATATTCTTTATTTATGTATAATTTTCTATAACACTGCATAAAAATGTTGTTTTTACAGTCTGATGTCTTAAATCTTTCAGTCTCTTTCTTTTGTAGCCCTGTTACTTGAAAGACTGGGAGATGCACGTGCAATTTAAAGTTCACGGATCGGGGAAGAAGAATCTCCATGGAGATGGCATTGCCATTTGGTACTCAAAGGAGCGATTACATCCTGGTAAGTGTGTAAATGTTTTGGCCGCGAGGTTGTCTTAAAGCACTCGACCTGCACTGAGTGATGTAGGGGAGGAATTACTGGATAATGTGTACTTTATATGTTTTCATTTTTGATTAATACGTCAAATATTCAAATGTTTTTATGCTATCACCGGGAAATGTGTTTTTATTTCTAGACCATTACATTCACCTGCAGACCTTCTTTTTGTGTGTGTGTAAATTGCTGCTCCAGTGAATTGTGTTTTGTCATATTTCCACCTTCATTTAGGACCAGTCTTTGGAAACCAGGACCATTTTGTAGGCCTGGCTGTTTTTTTGGATACGTTCCGCAATGACCTCCACGGCATGGATGTAAGTGTGCTTTACTCACAGCTGATTTTTTCCCAGCAGGCCCTGGCAGCAATGACAACTTCCATGGCTTGGCCGTATTTATAGACACATACCCAAACGATGAGGCTTCATATGTGAGTTAAAAGGACAAACGGTATATATGTGTACATGGCTTGTATTTATTTTTGTTTTTATATATTTTTTTTTTGGCTTCGTCATCATTGGTGAAACAATGTCGATTTGTGAAAATGTTTTACCGATGTAATTCCATCTCTTTTTTTTTTTTTTTTTTTTTTTTTTTTCTTTCTTTCTGTCTTTTCCTTTTGTTTTACACACCTTGACGAGTGATTAAACGGATAGTTTGGGACAATAGTTTAAACTATCGTTATAGTGACGTTTTTTGCTTGGTCTACGTAACCTTAAAAAAATAAATCAGATAAATTTGAAATGCAATATGAGTCACATATTTGAATGTGTAGTGCATTCCCAGGTATGCAAAAATGCAATGTTATTCAGGAATGTGTAAATAAATGTAACCGACAATGTGCAGCTAGTTGGAATCTGTAAAACAAAAGAAAGCTGTTGAGAATAACATCTTTGTGGAAAAGGTGGTAAAAAAGCTTTAATTCTCTACACTATAAAAAAAGATGTGAACTTCAGTTTCATTTCAAACATCAGTATAGTTTGTACAGGAAAAAAAACACCACTGTGTATTAAATCCTGAACTCTCCCTTTAATATGACCTGTGTTGTCATTCATGTGCTTTTGTGCATTTGGCTATGTTAAATATTGAATGCATAAAGATATACGTTGGGTAAGTTCTTAGGCCCACATCATAGCATGATTTCATTTTTGTGAAGGATGCACCTAAACAAATTTTGTACAAATGATACGAATGCTTTAGTCAACAAGCTGAACTGTTTTATCTCATTTTTGATATTCGCATTATTTTTACAAATGTTTACATTCTGTTCATCACCATAGTTTGATAAGTTACTTCATTTGAATGCTTTTTCTGAATGCTGAACTTTATTTTGTGTCTTTATCATGTATATTCCCTAAACTCTTAGCGATTGTTTGCTGAATCAGAAACTGTATACGCATGTGTTATGTGGATCTGCATTAAAAATCAGTAAAATATGTGAATGTGATGACCACTTACCCTGTGATCTTATAGCGTTCCTTTCCCTACATTTCTGCAATGGTGAGTAACGGCACGGTGTCTTACGATCATGGAAACGACGGCCGCTCTACAGAGCTGGGGGGCTGCTCAGTCGAAATCAGAAACAAAGACCATGACACATATCTTGCTATTCGATACTCCAAAGGCAGACTCACGGTAAGACATCCATTGTAGCTTTCAGTACTATTCTATTTTTAAAATCCTTGAGTTAAAAAAAACATTTCATTTAAATCATTCTTGTACAGACAAGACATTACACTTATGTTTATTTATTTTAGATTTATTTTATACATTGTATTGTAAGTGTGTATTAATATAAAGATGTGTGAAGTATGAGTTTGTTTTTGTTACAAGACATTTTTGTCAATTCAGTTAAATGTTACATCAGTTTAACTTCAGAGTATTATTAATGAAAAGAGGAGTTCCTTGATATGACATGCCCTTGTTTATCTACTCTTTGTTCCGTAGATTATGGTTGATGTTGATGACAAGAATGAGTGGAAAGAGTGTATCGATATCACAGGCGTCCGCCTTCCTACCGGTTACTATTTTGGAGCGTCTGCAGCCACAGGAGATCTCTCTGGTAATCCTAGATCCTAATAAGATATAGTATATTTCCAAAAGTATGTGGACGCCTGACTGTAAACACCCATATATACATCCAATTCCATATTCAGTCCCTATTTGCAGTTATTAATTTCCAGTTTTTTTGGGAGGCTATCAGGTGGCTATCAGTTTCTGGCAGATGAGACATCCAAATTTTGTACAAATGGTACGAATTCCAGATTCAGTCCCTATTTGCAGTTATTAATTTCCAGTTTTTTTGGGAAGGATTTTCACTAGGTTGATTGTGGTGATTTGTCCCCCTTCACCCTGATATTGGATAAAGAGTTCTGGGGTGCTGTTGGCATTCCAGTTCATCCGAAATGTGTTCAAAGGGGTTGAGGTCAGGGCTCTGCGTGGCCCACTCGAGTTCTCCCACTCAGTCTTCATATACCTCGCTTTGTTCACAGGGGCATTGTCATGAAAAGATGGTTTGGGCCACTTGGTTCCAGTCAAGAGACATCTTGTACAATTATGCACAATGTTTGTGAAAGAGCCACATTTGGATGTGGCGGGCAAGTGCCACGTATTTCATGGTGTATATACACTGTGGTGTATCTGTTAATTATTTCTAATACTGAGTGTGTTTTTTACTGCAGACAACCATGATATCATCTCTATGAAAATGTACCAGCTGATGGTTGAACACACTCCTGAGGAGGACAGTCAAGACTGGACTAAGATTGAGCCTAGCGTTAGTTTGCTCAAGTCTCCCAAAGGTACAGTAGAAAACTTTTCTTATTGTTATTATTCTCTTTAGCTACTGTTTAATTTACATGCTATGAAGTACTTTGTGCTGCAGTTTAATTGTTTGAAAGGTGCTATGTATGAAAGGTAAAGAAGGAAGATATGGCACACATTTTACTGTTAAAGTTGATTATTTACCTATAATGGTATACCCCTGTCTTCTCAAACTATAGCAATAAACCAAGGATTACATGTTTATTGATTAAATAAAAGACATACCTTTTTATAAAAGTAAATAGAAGCTTGTTCCCTAACTTTCTCCTAATGTAAATAAGACAACAAATTATTCCAACCACACTACTGGAAGAACGTGTGGAAAAAAATGTTTGTGCAGCTTGTTACTGAGAAACTTTTAAAGTGCAGAATCTACCCTCCTGAAGCCTTTCCCTAGTGGGGAAGCTTCACCTGTTACGAATAAATATTTCCTTGCATAAACTCCATCATATCAGTTGTAGCTTTTTAATTTTAAATAATAGGACTTATTTTTAATCTAGGAAATTATCTTAACCCCATCTAAGCATTCATATAGAAAATTAATGAACATCATTTGGCCAGAGTTATCAGTATCATCATTGTTAAATATATTAATGGAAATGATGTCAAAATAGAATCATGTTTTGTAAACATTTATTTTAGTATTTCATACTAAAGTATATATTTTAATTTTAACTATGTAATTTAATTTTATTTCTTTTTTGATTTCTTGTGACATAGACAATGTTGACGATCCAACTGGCAATTTCCGGAGTACACCTCTTACCGGCTGGAAGGTCTTCCTGCTTCTCTTGTGTGCTCTTCTTGGGATTGTTGTTTGTGCTGTTGTGGGAGCAGTGGTCTTTCAGAAACGGCAAGAGAGGAACAGGAGATTTTACTAGACATCAGTCATTACAGGACAATTTTATGAACTCTATGAATGTGAATGGGCAAGGGTTTTGTTTTTTGTTTGTTTTTGTTTTTTTAAGCAGTTGGACAAATGTTAAAGTGAACAATTAAATAAAAGAGGAGGGTGATGGAAAACAGCAGTAATTTCAGTTCATGCAATGCACACCAGATTGCACAGTTCTAAAAATTAAGTTTAAAAACCAGCACACTACTTAAATCAGTGTGGAGGCCATGCGATATAACACAATTTTCGTATCAACACTGTTTAATCTACACTTACCACTTTAATCTGTTTACTAGTTTGATTGGTTTTAAATATGCATAAAACCACATACATGATTGTAGTTCTTTTAGGTTTATAACGAAAACATTTTGTTTTTAGTAGCAATTCTCATGTTTTCATCAGTTGCTTACTGTTTGGGCTTTGGATGGGATTATGGGGAACTTTGAGGGTTAAATATGGTTTGGTGTTATGTTTACTCCCGTTTTATCTTTGTTTTATGTTTTTCCACACACACCACTAAGGCTCTGGATTATATTTGCTCTAAATTTCATTTTAGGGAAACTAAAAGAAATGAAAAGATGTTGAAAAACATGTTAAGTCAAGTTAAGCTGATTTTTGTCCAGTTTACCAACCTGCATCATTATGTTTAGGGTATTTTTTATTGTCTTCTTCTTCTTCAGCTCCAGCAGTATTGTCTTTTTTTTTTTTGAACCTGTGATTGCAAATGCAAAGTATTATTTGGCTGCATCAATCTAAGAAATGATGATCTGCATTTGCTTAAAAATAAATGGCATATTTCACTACACACGTAAAGATACAGTGCAGTTTGGAGAATTTAATGAAGAAAAAAAACTGAGGCTTAATTTTCAACCTGAAATACCTTAAACCTGTCTAAGAATCTTGTGAATGTAACACAGTACATGGTTTAGATCTGGTTCAATAACACTGACATTTAACTGGTTCTTAACAGCATTTACTGTGAAACAGAAAGGGCAACAACTGTACAACAACTGGACGGTAAATAAAGACGTTCTTCCAGTAGTGTGGTTGGAATTTTTTTTAAACATATTCACTAATAATGTGCATAAAATGTCTATTCATCTCTATCCACGAAGGCAGGTGTTTATTAGCCAGGGTGATACGGGAAGCTCTGCGCAGACTCAGTGCACTTTTCCTCGGCAGTGGCTACATAATGGGGTTGAAAATGCAGCTAATGCTAGGCGCGTTTTTGTTTCTGAATACTTGCTGCAGTTTTGTCTCTGCGCTATACTTTCACATCGGTGAGACGGAAAAGAAATGCTTTATTGAAGAAATTCCAGACGTAACCATGATAATCGGTCAGTATGCCAAGAGAAAGTTTATCTAAAGTTTAAAGTTTAGCTAAATGCTAACAGATTAGCACGTATCCTCTCAGGTTAGCTTAGCGGCTAACAACACAGTCTCGTGAGATAAATAGCACATTTTCAGCAACGGGCTGTTTTTAAAAGCAGTGTATTTGTATAGGTTTCGATCAAAGTTTGGATTTGGAGGTTTTTAAAAGGGCGATGCAGATATCACTACGCTAGCTAGGCTAGTTAGCATGGTGAGGAGACTGTCAGATTCTCATTGAGCTTTCTGGCTAGTTTGGGAAGTGTGTGGGCTTTACCCCTTAAAAAAAGAATGGTAGTCATGCTCATTATTATTATTAATCAGATTTCTAGTAATGTAAGTGATAGGGACTGAGCGTTTGGCTTTTGTTTATCTTTAGAGGAATCTAAAGAAATGTATTAAACATTGTTTCAATCTGTTAAGGCAAAAAAATTAATTCTTATGTTTGTATTTATACACGTGAGATATATTTTATTTAATAACGCAACAGTTATTTGTCATATTTAATCAAACCATCAATCTAGGTTTTCTATGGTGATAGAATTGCAAAAAAATGGAAAAAAACTTTCAAAAAGCATTTATTTTTTTATTTATTTATTGCTTATTCTAACCAAGAAAATACTGAATATTGTTTATAATTCTAATGATATTAATTTTATTTAATATTAATTAAATATTTGTTTTTAGAATTTTTTGAAAATAGAATATTGTTGTTTTGGGGGTTTTTACTATCAAAACATAAATTCAATATCTTTCTCACCGCGGATAGAAATAACGTGGTGAAATTTCGTAAATAAAAAACAGTTAGTATTCAATTAGCGCTGTATATTACATTTCTAAAAGAAATTGCTGTTGTATTTCATAAAACAAGCTTTTCTATGTGTATGACATGACGTGTTGTGACAAGTAGGCGGGGCTTAAAGCTTATTTTATTTTTTCCATCTTTAGGAAGAAATAGAAAAATGATTCAGTTCTACCTGTAATGTTTTGCCTTAAGTATGATGTTTAACTGATTCTAGAATTTTGAAGATTTAAAGATTTTGTTTAGAATTAGCGCTTACTTTTGTATCGTACTATATGGAAGGCAAGGCCATTGTTTGGGGGGAAATGTACCAGAAATGTAGTGACCAGTTACATCCTAGTGTGTTTAACCTGGAATTTAAGCATATGAGACTTTGGTTGGGACTTTGAGATTTTACTGATGTTTGCACACTCTGAAATGTAAATATGCTACTTATTATGATTGGTTTTTCAGTGCTGGAGAATGTTACTCCACCCTCACCCCAGGACCCCGTTCAGGTCTTGCCTGTTTTTTTAGAGGTTTTTAGACTTGAGTATAGCCATAGACTCGATTTGTACTCAAATGGGTCAATGATATAAAGCATTGACAATTGTACAAGCATGTTGTCTATAAAGTAGAATGTCAGTCTTAACGTTTTCTTTAAAATATTCTAGAGAACATACTCAAAATAGTTTTACTAGGTCTGACTTTTAAAAAAACAACTAAAATTAGATAGTTCTTGCTAGAAAGATCAAAGTAAAGTTCTTTCAAATCTACTTCAGTATAATGTACTGTCTGGACATTGTGTATTTTAAACATAAACTTTCTGTTGCATGATTTCACTTTTAGCTGTTGTGAAGCCACATCCTGTAGCAGCAGAATGCCTTTTTGCAGTCTCCTTTGCTACAAGTTGCAAAACACATGGATTAGAAGATGCATATTAAAAGCCAAATCTTTCTTAACACTTTCCAACTGTGCTATTACAATTTTTTCAGGAAACTATCGAACACAGCTGTATGACAAGCAGTCAGAATCTTACATGCCTGCCACACCAGGACTCGGGATGTTTGTGGAAGTTAAAGACCCTGATGATAAGGTCAGTTGTCATCTAACGGGCTAATTAGCAGGCATGCGAAATTATATCAGTGATTCAAAAGCTCAAATTTGCATTTGTGTTTTTCCCCCCATATGATTTAGGTGATCCTGTCTCGTCAGTATGGATCAGAAGGCCGGTTCACCTTCACCTCCCACACACCTGGTGAACACCAGATCTGTTTGCACTCTAACTCCTCCAAATTTTCACTGTTTGCCGGTGGAATGCTTGTAAGTTTAGTCATGCATTCATACTACTAGTACTCAAAGATTAATGGCTGATGTCTATATACTGTATAGTGTCAATTTTTGTGCTGTTTTATAAATAATGCCGCACTTTTTGTGCTCTCCATAGCGAGTTCATCTGGACATCCAAGTAGGCGAGCATGTGAATAACTATGCAGAGATAGCTGCGAAAGACAAGCTGACCGAGCTGCAGCTGAGGGTCCGCCAGCTGGTGGAGCAGGTTGATCAGATCCAGAAGGCGCAGAACTATCAGAGAGTAAGTGTAATCCTTCATATGCATAAAAGCTTATTCATATGGCTGCATGTCATATAAATAATCATTCAAAGGGGCCATCTAAAAAAAAAACCAAAAAGGCAATTTAAATTTGCAGTGCTGCTCATCAAACCAACACCATTTGGTTAGATAAGGAAATCCAAATGGCCCAGGGCTTCTTTCTATTTTATTCATGAGTAATGTTTGCAGCTCCAATTGTCTAAGGTATAAGATCATGTAATTTAAGCACTGTTAAGGAGGATTATTCGTTTTAATAATAAACACCTGATCTGGACTGGTTTTCCTTGCAGTAGGGAGAACAAATGCAAAAAAATTTAGCAAGTGTACACATCACACCCTGCCCTAATGCACACATTCATGTTGTATACACCTGTGCAAATGGTTGCACATGTTCACAATTCAATGATTGTCTTCTGGACAACTGTCAGATAGTGAACCAAATTGAGACCATTTTGATGGCTCAGGAAACCTTTGCAGGTGTTTTGAGTAGATTAGCTGATTGGCATGTCACCTTATTCTAATTTTTTGAGTGAATTGGTGGGGTTTTGTTAAATGTGCGCCAAAATGATCACAATTAAAAGTACCAAAGACTTAATCTACTTCAGTCTGTGTGTACTGAATTTATATAATACACAAGTTCCACTATTTGAGTTGAATCACTGAAAAATGAACTTTTCCACAACATTCTCATTTGAGATACACCTGTGTGTGTATAGATAATGTGAGAGAGAGAGAGAGGTAGTAGCGTATGTAATAGCGTATGTAATACCTGTTCAAAGGTAGTAGCGTATGTAATACCTGTTCTCTTTTTTCAGTACCGTGAAGAGCGCTTCAGGCAGACCAGCGAGAGCACCAATCAGAGAGTCCTGTGGTGGACAATTGTCCAGACCCTGATCCTGGTGGCTATCAGTTTCTGGCAAATGAGACATCATCTGGCAGATGAGACATACAAATTTTGTACAAATGGTACGAATTCCAGATTCAGTCCCTATTTGCAGTTATTAATTTCCAGTTTTTTTGGGAAGGATTTTCACTATGTTGATTGTGGTGATTTGTCCCCCTTCACCCTGATATTGGATAAAGAGTTCTGGGGTGCTGTTGGCATTCCAGTTCATCCGAAATGTGTTCAAAGGGGTTGAGGTCAGGGCTCTGTGCGGCCCACTCGAGTTCTCCCACTCAGTCTTCATATACCTCGCTTTGTTCACGGGGCATTGTCATGAAAAGATGGTTTGGGTCACTTGGTTCCAGTCAAGAGACATCTTGTACAATTATGCACAATGTTTGTGAAAGAGCCACATTTGGATGTGCCACGTATTTCATGGTGTATATACACTGTGGAGTATCTGTTAATTATTTCTAATACTGAGTGTGTTTTTTACTGCAGACAACCATGATATCATCTCTATGAAAATGTACCAGCTGATGGTTGAACACACTCCTGAGGAGGACAGTCAAGTCTGGACTAAGATTGTGCCTAGCGTCAGTTTGCTCAAGTCTCCCAAAGGTACAATAGAAAACTTTTCTTGTTGTTATTATTCTCTTTAGCTACTGTTTAATTTACATGCTATGAAGTACTTTGTGCTGCAGTTTAATTGTTTGAAAGGTGCTATGTATGAAAGGAAAAGAAGGAAGATATGGCACACATTTTACTGTTAAAGTTGATTATTTACCTATAATGGTATACCCCTGTCTTCTCAAACTATAGTAATAAACCAAGGATTACATGTTTATTGATTAAATAAAACGTGAACGTGTGGAAAAAAATGTTTGTGCAGCTTGTTACTGAGAAACTTTAAAGTGCAGAATCTACCCTCCTGAAGCCTTTCCCTAGTGGGGAAGCTTCACCTGTTACGAATAAATATTTCCTTGCATAAACTCCATCATATCAGTTGTAGCTTTTTAATTTTAAATAATAGGACTTATTTTTAATCTAGGAAATTCTTAACCCCATCTAAGCATTCATATAGAAAATGAATGAACATCATTTGGCCAGTGAGTTATCAGTATCATCATTGTTAAATATATTAATGGAAATGATGTCAAAATAGAATCATGTTTTGTAAACATTTATTTTAGTATTTCATACTGAAGTATATATTTTAATTTTAACTATGTAATTTAATTTTATTTCTTTTTTGATTTCTTGTGACATAGACAATGTTGACGATCCAACTGGCAATTTCCGGAGTACACCTCTTACCGGCTGGAAGGTCTTCCTGCTTCTCTTGTGTGCTCTTCTTGGGAGTGTTTGTGCTGTTGTGGGAGCAGTGGTCTTTCAGAAATGGCAAGAGAGGAACAGGAGATTTTACTAGACATCAGTCATTACAGGACAATTTTTTGAACTCTATGAATGTGAATGGGCAAGGGTTTTGTTTTTTGTTTGTTTTTGTTTTTTTAAGCAGTTGGACAAATGTTAAAGTGAACAATTAAAAGATGAGGGTGATGGAAAACAGCAGTAATTTCAGTTCATGCAATGCACACCAGATTGCACAGTTCTAAAAATTAAGTTTAAAAACCATCACACTACTTAAATCAGTGTGGAGGCCATGCGATATAACACAATTTTCGTATCAACACTGTTTAATCTACACTTACCACTTTATAATCTGTTTACTAGTTTGATTGGTTTTAAATATGCATAAAACCACATACATGATTGTAGTTCTTTTAGGTTTATAACGAAAACATTTTGTTTTTAGTAGCAATTCTCATGTTCTCATCAGTTGCTTACTGTTTGGGCTTTGGTTGGGATTATGGGGAACTTTGAGGGTTAAATATGGTTTGGTGTTATGTTTACTCCCGTTTTATGTTTTTCCACACACCACTAAGGCTCTGGATTATATTTGCTCTAAATTTCATTTTAGGGAAACTAAAAGAAATGAAAAGATGTTGAAAGACATGTTAAGTCAAGTTAAGCTGATTTTTGTCCAGTTTACCAACCTGCATCATTATGTTTAGGGTATTTTTTATTGTCTTCAGCTCCAGCAGTATTGTCTTTTTTTTTTTTTTTTTAAAACCTGTGATTGCAAATGCAAAGTATTATTTGGCTGCATCAATCTAAGAAATGATGATCTGCATTTGCTTAAAAATAAATGGCATATTTCACTGCACACGTAAAGATACAGTGCAGTTTGGAGAATTTAATGAAGAAAAAAAAAACTGAGGCTTAATTTTCAACCTGAAATACCTTAAACCTGTCTGATAAGAATCTTGTGAATGTAACAGTACATGGTTTAGTTCTGGTTCAATAACACTGACATTTAACTGGTGTAGCAATTTTGGCTCGCAAAGCAAGGTAAATATTTAAGTAATTATAACGTGTTATAGTGACTCCTAAATATCTTAACCTAAGTTGAAATTAACGGTAATGGAATTAAAGTTACTCTTATTTGGTCTGTTCGAACAGGCCGTGTAACCTTTATTAATTCTATGAGGGCTGTATCTTCCCTTTTACTTTATACCCTAATTTTGATTAAATTATCTTAATAGAGCATGTAGTTCAGACCAGATGTTGCAGGTACCTTACGTTTGTGAGCGATACTCAGAGACAATCACTTATGGAACAAAAATATGGCGTTTAATGAATGAGACAAACACAACATAAAACTAACTACACGAACAACAAAAGAAATAGAGAAAACCAAGATGAAAATAAAACACAAAAAAGGAAATTGAAAGTGGGGAAAGGGAGGAAGAGACTGGAAAGGAAGAAAAGGAATGGCAAGCTTAGACTACAAAATTAAATCACACCCTGACTGGGAAATCGTCACAGAAACTTAAATTTACCTTACGATTCGATGCAAGATTCCTACTTGAAATACGCATCTAAATTGATTGGTAAAGGGAACGGTTACTTAAATTGGCTTGCTGCACAAGAGTCCGGATGCAACAGAGAAATCTCTGAAGAGTCAGTTAGGGTGGGGTCAGATGTTCTTCCAAGTTCTCCAAGAGCAGAGCAGTTGTTGTTATTGGAAGTGAAGCTTGCTGGAAGTTCCTTGAAGGAAGATGGAGTCATCTCCAAGCTGTTCCGAAAGTCTGACCATGGATTGGTGGTGTTTGTGACAATTTAAAGGTCCCGAACTCCACCCATCTTTGGGGAGATGGCCAATACTACGGCCCAGATTTCGGAGGGAAAACTCTCTTTGTTTCAGGTGTCTGTGGGCGGTGTTTTAGCTATCAAATTTTTTAGATGACTTTAAAGTTTTTATCCAAGGTGTATTAAGATGGTATAGCGCGTGTGTCTGGTTGAGGTCCCTATGAGTTCAATCAGAGAAACAGTGTGGTCTTATCTGGTCTTTGTGTAGGATCCCAGACCTCCTGGAGCCAGGTGTGTGAGACACTGTGGAAAGTGGCCCTCAATAAAACCGTAAAACTGGGTTGCTCATTGGTTGGTTGAGGAGTAGATGCCGACGTTTAGGGTGCCTAGGATATGAAATCTAAATGACTTGTACCAGACGCTACACTGGTTCTTACCAGCATTTACTGTGAAACAGAAAGGGCAACAACTGGACGGTAAATAAAGACGTTCTTCCAGTAGTGTGGTTGGAATTTTTTTTTAAACATATTCACTAATAATGTGCATAAAATGTCTATTCATCTCTATCCACGAAGGCAGGTGTTTATTAGCCAGTTTGATACCGGAAACTGCTGCTATTGGTCAGGAGAATGCAAAGCTGTATCTGTGATTGGTCGACAGCCTGCCAACGTTTACGTGGCACTGGAAGCTCTGCGCAGACTCAGTGCACTTTTCCTCGGCAGTGGCTACATAATGGGGTTGAAAATGCAGCTAATGCTAGGCGCGTTTTTGTTTCTGAATACTTGTTGCAGTTTTGTCTCTGCGCTATACTTTCACATCGGTGAGACGGAAAAGAAATGCTTTATTGAAGAAATTCCAGACGAAACCATGATAATCGGTCAGTATGCCAAGAGCAAGTTTATCGGGTCGTGGATGCGGCTTGCTAAATGCTAACAGATTAGCACGTATCCTCTCAGGTTAGCTTAGCGGCTAACAACACAGTCTCGTGAGATAAATAGCACATTTTCAGCAACGGGCTGTTTTTAAAAGCAGTGTATTTGTATAGGTTTCGATCAAAGTTTGGATTTGGAGGTTTTTAAAAGGGCGATGCAGATATCACTACGCTAGCTAGGCTAGTTAGGCTAGTTAGCATGGTGAGGAGACTGTCAGATTCTCATTGAGCTTTCTGGCTAGTTTGGGAAGTGTGTGTGCGCTTTACCCCTTAAAAAAAGAATGGTAGTCATGCTCATTATTATTATTAATCAGATTTCTAGTAATGTAAGTGATAGGGACTGAATCAAACCAACAATCTAGGTTTTTATGGTGATAGAATTGCAAAAAAAATGAGAAAAAAAAAAACTTTCGAAAAGCATTTTATTTATTTATTTATTTATTTATTGCTTATTCTAACCAAGAAAGTACTGAATATTATTTATAATTCTAATGATATTAATTTTATATAATATTAATTAAATAATATTTGTTTTTAGAATTTTTTGAAAATAGAATATTGTTGTTTTGGGGGCTTTCACTATCAAAACATAAATTCAATATCTTTCTCACCGCGGATAGAAATAACGTGGTGAAATTTCGTAAATAAAAAACAGTTAGTATTCAATTAGCGCTGTATATTACATTTCTAAAAGAAATTGCTGTTGTATTTCATAAAACAAGCTTTTCTATATGTATGACGTGACGTGTTTTGACAAGTAGGCGGGGCTTAAAGCTTATTTTATTTAATTTTTTCCATCTTTAGGAAGAAATAGAAAAATGATTCAGTTCTACCTGTAATGTTTTGCCTTAAGTATGATGTTTAACTGATTCTAGAATTTTGAAGATTTAAAGATTTTGTTTAGAATTAGCGCTTACTTTTGTATCGTACTATATGGAAGGCAAGGCCATTGTTTGGGGGGAAATGTACCAGAAATGTAGTGACCAGTTACATCCTAGTGTGTTTAACCTGGAATTTAAGCATATGAGACTTTGGTTGGGACTTTGAGATTTTACTGATGTTTGCACACTCTGAAATGTAAATATGCTACTTATTATGATTGGTTTTTCAGTGCTGGAGAATGTTACTCCACCCTCACCCCAGGACCCCGTTCAGGTCTTGCCTGTTTTTTTTTAGAGGTTTTTAGACTTGAGTATAGCCATAGACTCGATTTGTACTCAAATGGGTCAATGATATAAAGCATTGACAATTGTACAAGCATGTTGTCTATAAAGTAGAATGTCAGTCTTAACGTTTTCTTTAAAATATTCTAGAGAACATACTCAAAATAGTTTTACTAGGTCTGACTAAAAAAACAACTAAAATTAGATAGTTCTTGCTAGAAAGATCAAAGTAAAGTTCTTTCAAATCTACTTCAGTATAATGTACTGTCTGGACATTGTGTATTTTAAACATAAACTTTCTGTTGCATGATTTCACTTTTAGCTGTTGTGAAGCCACATCCTGTAGCAGCAGAATGCCTTTTTGCAGTCTCCTTTGCTACAAGTTGCAAAACACATGGATTAGAAGATGCATATTAAAAGCCAAATCTTTCTTAACACTTTCCAACTGTGCTATTACAATTTTTTCAGGAAACTATCGAACACAGCTGTATGACAAGCAGTCAGAATCTTACATGCCTGCCACACCAGGACTCGGGATGTTTGTGGAAGTTAAAGACCCTGATGAGAAGGTCAGTTGTCATCTAACGGGCTAATTAGCAGGCATGCGAAATTATATCAGTGATTCAAAAGCTCAAATTTGCATTTGTGTTTATCCCCCCATATGATTTAGGTGATCCTGTCTCGTCAGTATGGATCAGAAGGCCGGTTCACCTTCACCTCCCACACACCTGGTGAACACCAGATCTGTTTGCACTCTAACTCCTCCAAATTTTCACTGTTTGCCGGTGGAATGCTTGTAAGTTTAGTCATGCATTCATACTACTAATACTCAAAGATTAATGGCTGATGTCTATATACTGTATAGTGTCAATTTTTGTGCTGTTTTATAAATAATGCCGCACTTTTTGTGCTCTCCATAGCGAGTTCATCTGGACATCCAAGTAGGCGAGCATGCGAATAACTATGCAGAGATAGCTGCGAAAGACAAGCTGACCGAGCTGCAGCTGAGGGTCCGCCAGCTGGTGGAGCAGGTTGATCAGATCCAGAAGGAGCAGAACTATCAGAGAGTAAGTGTAATCCTTCATATGCATAAAAGCTTATTCATATGGCTGCATGTCATATAAATAATCATTCAAAGGGGCCATCTAAAAAAAAAAACAAAAAGGCAATTTAAATTTGCAGTGCTGCTCATCAAACCAACACCATTTGGTTAGATAAGGAAATCCAAATGGCCCAGGGCTTCTTTCTATTTTATTCATGAGTAATGTTTGCAGCTCCAATTGTCTAAGGTATAAGATCATGTAATTTAAGCACTGTTAAGGAGGATTATTCGTTTTAATAATAAACACCTGATCTGGACTGGTTTTCCTTGCAGTAGGGAGAACAAATGCAAAAAAATTTAGCAAGTGTACACATCACACCCTGCCCTAATGCACACATTCATGTTGTATACACCTGTGCAAATGGTTGCACATGTTCACAATTCAATGATTGTCTTCTGGACAACTGTCAGATAGTGAACCAAATTGAGACCATTTTGATGGCTCAGGAAACCTTTGCAGGTGTTTTGAGTAGATTAGCTGATTGGCATGTCACCTTTTATTCTAATTTTTTGAGTGAATTGGTGGGGTTTTGTTAAATGTGCGCCAAAATGATCACAATTAAAAGTACCAAAGACTTAATCTACTTCAGTCTGTGTGTACTGAATTTATATAATACACAAGTTTCATTATTTGAGTTGAATCACTGAAATAAATGAACTTTTCCACAACATTCTCATTTGAGATGCACCTGTGTGTGTGTATAGATAATGTGAGAGAGAGAGAGGTAGTAGCGTATGTAATAGCGTATGTAATACCTGTTTAGAGGTAGTAGCGTATGTAATACCTGTTCTCTTTTTTCAGTACCGTGAAGAGCGCTTCAGGCAGACCAGCGAGAGCACCAATCAGAGAGTCCTGTGGTGGTCAATTGTCCAGACCCTGATCCTGGTGGCTATCGGTTTCTGGCAGATGAGACATCTTAAGAGCTTCTTTGAAGCCAAGAAATTAGTGTAAAGTGTGTGTCTGTGTGTGTCAGTGTTTTTGATTCAGTATGCAGTATACAGCTGATTGAAAAGTCATGTCCAGACTGCTGAAATGAACCTTTAAGTTGAAATGCCTCTCTCAAATTTCTCCCAGACTTGCATTGAGATTCTCACCAGATTTTGCTTGTATGCCACTTATCAGTCCGCTGTGTACCAGTTGATGTCCTAAGGCCAAAACCACATTACTTTTTTTTTCTTTTTACATATATATATAAATGATTTCTGTCTATCATGAATGAATGGACATTTCACAAGTCTGAATATGATCCCAATTTTGTTTATGAAGCTTGGAATCAGGAGTTTTGTGTGAAGTCCTACACTGAAGATGCACACATTTATCCCAGACACAGAATCAACTCTCAGATCCTATTGCTTTGTGTACAACACACTCTTTTGTGGGTTAGGATTAGGTGACGTAAAATTTGGTTATTTCTGAGTGAATATGAATTGTCCATACTTTTTATATAATATTCAGTTGTTCAATTAGCATGAACTGTTTTCCAGCCAAATCGGTTCAGACGGTTGTTTACAGCTCTAGTAGCTTTTCTGCAGGCAACAGCACAGACCACGGATCTGTCCTGAATTTTTTTTTTTCCCCCTGCATTATATAATGCATTGAGGGGAAAAAATACTACATATTTGTGGTTTGATACAGTTTGAACTTAAATTTGAATGCTTTTGGAGGGGGGACAGAATTATAATGTTCTATTAACTTTTATTTTCTGGAAGAATATTTGGCAGGTAAAAGTCACTTTTATTAATAAACCACTCTTATGTGGTTTCTCTAATTCTAAAGTCTCGTTCTGTATCTACCTTTATTTTAATATCCTGCAGTCATCTTGGCCATTTTTCCCCCCATGTGCTCGGATACTCAGGTATTTCTGAATTCAATAGAAGTTACTTTCTAGCCTCATGAAAAGCTGCAATATCAATCCTGCAAATGAATGCGGTCATCCTCAGTGCTCTCTAAAGCTGAATTTTTGTATTTCAGTTCACTTTTAATACTTGAAGTTTTCTTTGTCCCATAAATTATTGTTCAACTTTATTCCTTTTATAGCTCCACCCCCAACTTCTGAACCATGTAGGATGTGACCCGTGTACTTCTTTTAATTTGGGTGAGGGTTTAAGGCTGAGGATTTAAGATTTTTAAATGACCAGAGGGGAAGACTGTTGTGATGTGTTCATGATTGCACTCAAATAAAGCTTTCATCTCCCTCCAGTTCATTAGTAACATCTTTTAAAATACACAACTCTAATCTACTTTTCTGTGAAAGCAGTCATTCATTTGTTACAAAACATTATGAACTAAATATTTTGGACTTGCTCATTTGTATGGGCTAATTATTTTGGATGTGTTAAATCACTTACTGGATTGTGCCTTCCAAATGAATTAAACCTGCAAAGGCATTTTGAAAACATACTTTGTAGATCTGCAGGAATTGGTACTGGGAGCCACTGCATTAAATTAGAATATCTTCCTTCAGTGACAGATTATTATATATCTTAATATCTGAAATCTCCACTAACAATATCCTCTGCACCACAGTCTAAGCCCATTTTTTTCTGACATACCCAGACCTGCAACAATTATGCTGTTGCATTTCACATGTTCATTCCCCCAGTGTCTGTCTGTTTCCTGGACGTTCTCTGGTGTAAATTGTCTCGAGGGGTGCATGCACAGCTAGAAACTTTTCAGAGCAGCTCACCCACTAGACCTATACAATAGTCCTCAACTGTACAAGCAAGACAGCTTATATATCCAGAAACAGTGGGAACTTCACCCAGAAGTGGTGTCCTGTGGTAAGGACCAGTTTGACAAGGTACCAAGTCACCTGGGATTCTTTCACGCAAGTGGATCCAGGCTTGCCCTGCCATGTATTTGACACACCCAGCTAGGTTATCTGAGCTTCTGGTTTAGTCCCTTAGCATGAAGAAAAAGCAAAATTTCATCAAGAGGAATCTGGAATAGTATGAATGGAACAGTGAGGGGGGAAAAAACATTACTGCCAAAGATTCTTATGAAGACAGGAACAACAGTATCAGTGAACACACACTAAGAATATTACATGACCTTGCAATCCTCTTTCTTGATCAAGAAGTAAATACGAAGTCGCATATGAAAAGAGGAAATTGCACAGGCCTTTAAGACAGTTTATGATGTGATGAAATTGGATCTATTTAGACCCCTGGATCAGCAGTATATCTGGAATATGAATGGCAAGGCTTATGGCAAAAAGAACACCATCTTTATAGACAAGCGTGTAGGTGTTTTGCTGCTGCATAAGCCGGCAGTATTGACCTTGTGTCATGCCAAAGCTTTCTCCGGGAATAAGCCCTTGAATGTCTTTTAGTGGCCATCTTAGTCCCCAGATTTAAATTTCATTGAAAATATATGGATCTTGAAAAAGCTATGCTGGTAGAGAAACCAAGGAACATTCATATGTTGGAAGAGTTGTTTAATGAGGAATAGGTAAAGATTCGGATAGAGACATGTCAGAAATGTGTGATTAAGAGGGAACATTTACTGAACAGAATAAAGTATAAAGGAAACTCCACAACATATAAACAAACTTTAAACTTGCTATCAGTTAATTTAACATTACATTCTCCATTACATTCTCAGTCTCATTTGTTAGTATAAACTGAACTTTGAAAACCTAGGTTTCAACAGACATAGTTATCATTGCATTTTATCACTAGACCCCCCTTTTTTCACTAGTCTGCTGAATTCCATTAAATAGAACTGAACTGTGGGTAAGATGAAATGAAATAGGTGTCTGTGTCAGCTGCCTCTGTGCTAATGAAAACTGAATGGAAGCTGAAAAAATAATCAACTGACCTTGCAGTGCTCCATGAACTAGACTCTGAGGGCTTTTGCTCTATTTACACTTGTGTACTCCTTGAACCAAATGGCAGCCTTCACTTCTCAGACTAACTGTCTGTCATAGAGGGAAAAAATGAAGAGCAGCCATATCTAACCACTGGGTGGCATCATGACACCGGCACACTATTGTGACATGCTAGTTTTATCATCATGGGTATGTTCAGAGGTTCAGAGCCAAGACGTTTGTGTTGCTGAAACCTGTTCATTCCCCCAGAGTCATGCTTTTGACTCTGTTACTCTTAGAACATCAACTCATTCCACAGCAGTTTCACTTTATATATATATATATATATATATATATATATATATATATATATATATATATATATATATATATATATATATATACATATATATATATATGATTTCTGTCTATCATGAATGAATGGACATTTCACAAGTCTAAATATGATCCAAGTTTTGTTTATGAAGCTTGGAAGCAGGAGTTTTGTGTGAAGTCCCTACACTGAAGATGCACACATTTATCCCAGACAGAATCAACTCTCAGATCCTGTTTCTTTGTGTACAACACACTCTTTCGTGGGTTAGGATTAGGTGACGTAAAATTTGGATATTTTTCTGAGTGAATATGAATTGTCAATACATTTTATATAATATTCAGTTGTTCAATTAGCATGAACTGTTTTCACTATTCCACAGCAGTTGTTTATGACAGTTATCCAGGGGATAATAACTGCCCCTGGTTGTTTATTGGGATCAAACAGAACGCAAGTAACATTTGTAACTGTAAACGCTTTGAACTCAGGAACCAGAGTAACTTATATCAAGGGAAACTTACATTTCAAAGGAAATTGTTGCATTTTAACAAAGCACGTTCACTTTAATGAAAAGGGGAAGAACACGTCCTATCTATTTCATAGAGGATATGAAAAAGTTTTCAGTATTTCTGTTGTATCTTCAAAATGACCAGTACTATATACTAGACTAGTATAATTGTAAAAAGTGAGATTAGGCAGACGTAGACATATTACAATACAATTTTACAAATCCTAATGCGTGTTTGAATGCGTGTCTTCTTAAATAAATAAATAAATAAATAAACCTAATCGTTGCGTAAAAACAACTAGGCTATTAAAATATACAGAGTTCCTCGTCGAACGAGCCTAGGAACCTTTTCCTACGACACGTGGTTTCCGTCCAGATTCTTTAGCGGTGGGACTCAAATGGAAATAGCCAGCGTGTGATATTTTTCCTTTTTTTTTGCCGCATTGTGGCAGTTTACACTATTATACACGGATGTGACGATGTACGAACAGAAAACGGTGTCTCTTTATAGCCAAGTAGTATCGTAAGAAGCAATAATTTGCCTGTTAGCCTGTAAAAAGGACACTTTAGCTGATCGATGCGGTTATATGGACAGTTAGCGGTGCGGCTACGTGTCAGAACTTGCAGGTAAACGAAAATATGAAGCATAACAAACATCAGGATGTTTTGCCGTCTATCCGGTAACAAACCAGTCAGAAAGGATGAACTGGGAACGATCTGATTTTATAATGTAGCCAGATGAAAATCAAAATTTTCAGCCAATAGTTCGGTTCGTGTCTGAACACTGGAGATAAAAATCTTTATAAACAGCAATAACGCCTGATAGAACCAAGATGATGTACTCTTCCAGGAGAAAACCAGTGCTCTACTTTAAAGAGGACAGAAGGTAAGAATCACAGCTTTAATCACAGCTGAGATTATTTTCATCTGGAGTTTATTTATTTCAAGCTATTAAGTGGTAAATCCCAAGCCGGTGATGCCACACTGCCCACATGCAGGCAGCCAGCCATCAGAAGTAGCTGTTGTTTTTGTTTCTTTTTTCATTTCTAAACATCCAAAAAATGAAAAGCTAGAAAGAAAGTCTGATCATCATGGAGATGTGCTGTGAGTAGTATCTAATCTACAGTACCTGTGTGTGTGTGTTTGTGTGTTTGCTTAAGACTTTATAAAGGATAAAAAAGAAAAAAAAACTTTATAGAGGGGAAAAGGGGCTTTTTAAGGGGTGTTGAATTGCTTTTGTGTGTGTCAGCCAGAGTCAGTGCTGAACTCTGAACCGTTTGCATGCACAACAAATCAGCCTTATGCTGGATGGATTCTTCACTTATCCTTTAGCCAAACGTTGCTCGTCAGTATGATTTTCCACACTTGGATTGTAACGATTGTACAATTTGCATAGCTATTAAGTCATTTTGGGTTGCACATATTCTCTAATTGTAATCTGTCTTGACATTAAAGGTGCCCTGCCACACGTATTTCATTACTTTTGTGGTAATGTCTGAAGTTTACCGTGGACTGTATAACATTTTTTTGTGGAAAAAATGCCTTGGTTACCTTGTTTCAAGCCATTCTAGTGTGGTATAGAAAGCCTGCAGGAAGACTCAGCTCGATTTGCGCCAGTTCTCATTAATATTCAATGAGCTATGCTGCTTGGCTCCGATTGGCTAACCGCTAGGATATGAGAGCATGACTATTCATTCACCCAGCACAATAAGTAGCCTAGGCTAGAGGAACTTTGTTTACAATCACCTGGAATTGCGGCAGAATGGCTTCTTCACAAGCCCGTTGACGTTCAGCCATCCTTGCTGTATAGGAAACTCACTGAGCTACACGAATTCTGGGGGCGCGGTCTCAAGTGGGAGAGCTCATGAATAGTAATGAGCTCGATCATTTCTACGTCACTCTGAGCAGCTTTTCTAATTGACCTGATTTCTCCGCTTATTTCTTACAGGGGAGGTAGCAGTTAATTTTCACACTCCCGACACAACACAAACACATATGGACCTAACACATAAAATACAAGTAAAAACGGTTTTGTGTGGAAGGGCACCTTTAAAGCATTGTTGTGTTTTCCTGCATTCTTTTGCTTTTTTCATGTGTTTAGTGAATCAAGAAACACCTTAAATGCATACACAGTATCTTATGTTAGTCAGACAGGATGCTCTCAGCATGCCATCAAATCAATAGTTTGTTTAAGAGAAGGTTGATTTTGCACATAGCTGCCAATGTCTGTCCTATCAGTCATGCAAAAAAAAAAGTGTTGTGATAAGAATGACTACAAACACTAATTAGGTTTAAATCCAAAACGCTTTTTGAACAAGAATCGTCTAACCCGAGTTTGGAAGCCTGAAGCATTGTTCACTGATAACAAGTAACCAGGGATGCATCAATCTTATTATTTCTTATAATTTCTAATGTGATCTCAGTGTTCGAGCTGTAGGTATCTGCTCATACATGATATTGTTAAGAGATTGACTTTGTGCAACTCAGCTAGTTCTCGTCAATCTGTTGTGTATTCACTCCATTAGTGGCTTGATAGCAGTTGATCTTTCAAAACAAGCTGTAGCCAATATTTAGGTCTTTCTTGGGCCATTGGACTCAACCCATGTAGTGTATTATGAGGATTAGACAATGTGCTTTAGGCCACCATCAACCCCAATACAAAGGTGTGTATTGTATTCGATGCACCTCTACATCTAACCCACTTTACATCTAACGCAGTGTTCTTTCTGATTGGTCTGATAGGAGCAAAGTTCACTCTTTTGTTTCTGCTTCAGATTTCTATGGAAAAAGTGCTCAGTGCTGAAGCTGTTCAGTCTCTGCATGGTACTCGTCCTCGTCTCTCTTCTCTGGCTGCAGCTGAGCTGTTCGTCTGACCTGAACCAGGCACTGCTGGCTGATGGTCCACCACATTATCCATGTCCTTTAGAGAGACAGGCTGCACCCGTTGACGACTCCTCATGGGGCCCTCACAAATTGGCCGTCATTATTCCCTTCAGGGAACGTTTTGAAGAACTTCTTATTTTTGTGCCTTACATGCACGCTTTCCTCAACAAAAAGAAAATTCGACACAAGATTCTTGTCATCAACCAGGTGGATCATTTCCGGTGAGAGTTTGATATTATTATTTGTGATTAGTTGTAAAGCTTACAGATAAGCTGTATTAAGCAGGTGAACTTGGTGTGCTGTACAATGGGTTTTTATTATACACAGGTACCTCATGTTCAAATGTTTTTTGGAATACTGTACTTACACTGTTGCCAGTTTATTAGGTACACCCATCTCCATACTGACCATACGTAAACTTAAATTAAAGGTCATATTGAAGGTACACACTTACTAACAGTTTGATTTTGCTGGGATTAACAAGTAATCAGCTCGTCTGTGCTGAGGTGCCAATATCTACAAAACTAACTGTTGCTTAATCAATTTTTCATCCCTTGTTACAGCAATACAGGAGAGACTGGAAAACTATGCTTTTTAGTCTTCTCAGTTAAAGCAGTATTCAGACCAAGCATGAATAAATTTTACCCATCAGGAAAGGCAGTTCACTGTTGGGGATAGGATTTGGACAACAAAAGTGGGGCATTTGATTCTGTTATTGGTTCCATTATCTTTGTGCCAGCTTTACCTCTGTGAACTTTGGTATATGAATTCACAAGCCTCAGTCTTGTGAGCCAATAGAAATCAAGTAGGTGGCAGTGTGATGTCTCTGGACAGTTACACTGATTATTACAATTAAGTAGTGTTCACACTTTTTCCTTGCTCTTTCCTTCTTCTTCTGTTGCTTTGCTGCTGCTTGGGTGCTGGGTTTAGATTATTTTTTTTTTTAAATCTGTCTATCACTAGAAAAGAACAACACTGACCAGATTATAACTAGTGTGGCAATTCATCAGAAGCAGCAGCTTTTAAATATTTGGAATGGTTAAATACACAATTAAATAAATGTCAATTGAAAGAAAAATACATGTGTGAAATCTTGAGATTTCCCATAAGGTTTATTGACCAGCAAAGTGCTGAAAAAAATTGGCATGTAATCCATTTTAGGTACATACTTTGCAGAACAGAAGGCTGCTATATTTAGACAGAGGAACTTACAATAGTCATATCCTGTGTATCAGCTTCAACAGGGCCTCTCTCATCAATGTTGGCCACATGGAGAGTGGAAATGATACAGACTACATAGCGATGCATGATGTGGATTTGCTGCCTCAAAATGAAGCTCTAGACTACGGATTCCCAGAGGAGGGACCCTTCCATGTTGCATCACCAGAGCTTCACCCACTGTATCACTATAAAACATATGTTGGAGGGATTCTGCTGCTTACCAAGAAACATTTTCAAATGGTAAGAAATTGCATTACTTCTCTTTACTATCAGACACTTCAGAATAGTATATCTAGCTGGACACAGTGGTATTTCTTTCATAGTGCAATGGAATGTCTAATCGCTTCTGGGGTTGGGGAAGAGAAGACGACGAGTTCTTCAGAAGACTACGAACAGCAGAACTGCAGGTGGATAAGCGATAAAATTCTTTTTGAGAAAAATGGACTTTTGATAAAATAGTACCTTTTGATAATATGTTCTGTGGCTCACTGTCTAATCTTCACACAGCTCTTCAGGCCAAAAGGAATAACAACAGGTTACAAAACATTCAGGCACATTCATGACCCTGCCTGGAGGAAGAGAGACCAGAAGAGGATAGCTGCACAAAAACAGGTAAAGAAAAGTAACGACCAAACTCATGCAAATAGACACACCTTTGTAAATGATGCCCGATAATTGTGCTGAATGTAGCTGTCTAAGGTCATGATGAATTTCTGACTTATCAGCAAATTTATTTGGAAGTGAGTAATGTCACAATCAGTATCACAATCCAGTAAACAAGTGCCAAAAGTGCACGTTTGTCTAAACTGGGCAGTGATATTCTTGCCAGTGATTGTTGTTCACTGCATTTTATAAAATGTCATTAAATAACTGGCTGAACCATTAAGGCACCACAAATCTGCATTAAGGAAGGCAGCGATTGTTATTGTTGTGCTGTGGATCCTTAAGAAGATTTAGTGCCATTTATCCTGATAAAAGTTCAGCACCTGTGTTAGTAGAAATAACTCAGCAAACCAGTAGGTGGCAGCAACCTGTAAAAGAAAACCCACTGCTTTCAGAAAGAGGCTTGTACTTGAAAATCCAATTATATTGCAATAAATAACATCAAAGTAGTTTAGTCCTACACCATGACCCTGACCACAATAAAGCTGTTACTGTGTTCCCATCTACTTTGCCGCAGTGCTACACTCTGTCCCACAGAATTTTGTACTAGTGAGCTCTACTGTATTGTTAGGGTAAACCTTATCAGAACTAAGCTACAAATATAAATACGTTATTTGTTATTGTCATATAGAATCGTTTCTCTTTCTCTATCGCAACCGTATTTCCATTGCAGTAACATTTTTTTCCCTGAAGCTATGTAAAAGGGTTTTTTTTTGTTAGAAAGTCAAGTGCAGGAATACTGTGATTTGTTTGTGAACTGTTGTCCTACTCTGCATTACTAAATAATATTTACATTTAATTTGAATAATATTTATTCTTCTGTTGTTATTAGATTTTTTTTTTTTCCCCACTTTTTTATGATTGCTCTGTGTTTTTTGGCAGGAACAATTTAAAATCGACCCAGAGGGTGGTCTGACTAATCTGCGCTACAAGGTGGAGTCTCGACAGGAGCTGATGATCAGTGGCGCCCCCTGCACCGTCCTCAGCACCTCGCTGGAGTGTGACATAAGCCAAACGCCCTGGTGCCAGTTCAGCTAACACGCCTGACCTACTGAAGCATCGTGCCATGATAATGACGTGCATTGGGTCGTTGTTGTCAGTTTTTCTTAAATAACTTGGAGAAAACAGAAAACAAGACAGACACTGAGGTTTTATTGCTACTGGACAGTATTATGATAATTAATGAAACTGCCTCAGTTTCCATGGAAAAAACTGAACTGTCAGACCTTTCAGGTACTGCACTGAGAACATGTGAGCAGTGATATTACTCACATGAGCTTTCATTGTATGAATTTCAAAAGCTTAGTTTCAAAATGATGAAGCTGCATCAATGGCATTTCCCCCAACTCTTTCTCATGGTGCAGTAATTAAAATTTTATTTGTGTATGCTTTTTGAAAGAACGGCTTGAGGCTGATATACGTCTATTGGTTTAAGGGTACTTTGAGGACATTTGCACACTCTTCATATTTATATAAAAAGTCCAGTCTGCTTAGTTTTTATACCAAGTTTTATTCCTTGTCTATAAGTTAGTTGGTCTGGGTTAGATTAAGTCATGAATGGCACTGCAATGCTGCCGTTTTGAAAGCTAATGTTTTAGGAGAGAGAGGAGCATGCCTTCATTCTCTTTACCAAAGACGTCTAAAAGTCTCTTGACCTCTTGTTGGTAAAGATGCAACATGCTGTGACATGGATGTGATGGTCAGTGTGGTCATTTCAAAGAATATGTTCATGACTTTTTTTGAAAAGTGAATCACTTTTAAAGATTATTAAATGGTATTATTACAAATTATATGTTTACTTAATATGTTTATGTATGTCTTACTATTTCACCAACCCCCAACCAACATTGGTTCTCTTGCCAATTCATACGCCAGCTCTTCCCTATAATCTTACAGCTACCAAAAGGGGATGTGATGGCTGACAAGTGCTTCTGCCATGAGGTGCTCCACATCTTTTCAAGCTGCTGTACCTGGGGAATTTTCCCCAATTTCTCCTGTTGTTTTTGGCATTTCACTCTGACGTATTCATTCAAATTGACTTGCAACAGGAAATAAGCTTTAAATTGTACAAGTTTACATGAGATTTGAGCTCAACCTTGCAGCCAGAGTAAATTTAGCTGATTGTTGGCTTTTTTTTCTTCTTCTTTCAACTGACTCCGTGTCCTACTGAACAATTGTTGGTTAACGCAAAGATACCAAATCAAGGCACTGCGTATGCAGTTTGAAGCCATATGTGCTAGTTGGCAACTCCTAATTAGACTTGCCTTAAGTGTGACAAAGGGAACCTCTTTTTTAAAGCTGATATCATGAATACTGCCAACAGTCCCATTTGACATGAATTCTAATGTATAAAAGTGACAGCAAACTAACAGTATTTGTGCACAGTTCTCAAGATGAGATGAATCTGTTTGCCATGAAAATATCCAGGAACACGCCTCAACTTGTCTTAATGCTCCTGTAAAATTATTCTGGAAATGCATAGCTGTTTTGTGTGGCTAGTATTTGTGTCTGACTTCCAACTCCATATGGGGTATGAGTTTCTTCTGTTCAAAGACCAATTGCATTAAATCATGCTAATGATATGGTTAGAAAATGATAATTGCAGCGAATATTTCTGTTATTGGTAACCTGTTTCAAGAACACTTATAGACTTGTGACAAATGAACAGTGTCTTACTAATGTGTTCGGTCACCAGAACAATTTATGCATTTTATGGCATTTGAGAGATGCCCTTATCCAGAGCGACATACAAAGGTGCTTTGAAGTCTAAATCAATCAATACATCAACAATGGTTCACCAGGTTACAGACTTAGGATACCATCAGCCTAAAACTCTGTTGGGAGCACTTATTTTTAATACATATTCAAATAGGAAAAATAATTTTAGTGCTAGTTTAAGTGTTTCATGAAGAGGTAGATATTCACCTGTCATTTCAAGCCAGTGACTCAGCTGTTCGGACCTCTAGGGGAAGTTCGTTCCACCACCTCGGTGCCAGAACACAGAAGAGTCTTGATGTATACCTACCTCTTACCCTGAGAGATGTTGGGACCAGTCAAGCAGTGCTAATATGTCTGAGGGAACGAGGCGTAGTGTGAGTAGTAATAAGCGCTTTGAGGTACGAGGGAGCTGGTCCATGTTTTTCTTTGTAGGCAAGGATCAATGTTTTGGATCTGATGTGTGCAGCTACCAGAAGCCAGTGGAGAGAGTGCAGCAGTGGGGTGGGATGTGAGGACTTAGGCAGGTTGAAAACAAGTTGTGCAGCTACATTTTGGATAATTTGCAAAGGGTGAAATGACAAGAAACTGAACAAACACCTGAGCAGCCTGTGTGGATTAAATGGCAGAATGCTTCTGATGTTGTAGAGAAGAAACCGACATGAGCGTATGACACTAGCAACATGTGAGGAAAAGGACAGTTGATTGTCCATGGTTACCCCAAGGTTGCGAGGAGTGGTCAAAGGGGAGATCCTTTGTCCTGCATTGACTACATTTCCGGGAAAAAACACTTGCTTTTGTGTTATTTATTACATAATAAAATAATACACAAGCACCAAGGTCACTGATAGTATGCTTTGGCTAAAATTTACAATCCTATTTGCTATCTAAATGCAGATCTAAACGAAGGTCACTTCTTTCACTTTTCTTAGTGATGATTAGCACCACTACTAGCTGGATAATTAGTACCATGGCTGAAGTTGCTGTCCTATTTCCAAGCCATTTAGATCTTTTCCTCTTTTTATCTGGATCCAAAATTAAGATACCCCTAACCCTAACTCCATGGTCTATGGTTTGGTCCGGAGATCAGGTCTGTTAGGGGTTTCTGTGCATGTCCTCTCTCTGATTGTGTTGGTTACCTTCAGGCTTTGGATCATTAAAGTTCTAAAAACATGCTGATGGGTGAATTGTTTATGCTTAATTGTCACAGGTATGGATCTTCCAGAACCGGATACCCTAAATTGCCCCTAGTAAATATGTGTGTGTGTGTGTGTGTGTGTGTGTGTGTGTGTGTGTGTGTGTGTTTGTGTGTGTGTGTTCTGGGTGTACATCTTAATTGTATTTCTAACTCATGATCTACAACAATCCTTATCAGGATAAAGCTGGTATTTCAGATGAATGTGGGTAGACCTGCACTTGTTATGCTTCTATCATTTCTTTAGGGTTTTTCAATTTAAAGTTTTTAGGATGTTTTAATGATTCATTTTGACTCATCTGAGTGAGGCAAAATCAGGTTTTACTGTTCGGTGTTCGATTCTCTTTCGAGTTTGTTTTAATAACTCACTCTCTTGGTGAAGTTATTTCCTCACATGGGTTCTCTTACCACTGCTATGCTGATGATACACAACTTATCTTCTCTTTCCCACCCGCAGATGCCACAGCTTCTGACCGGATCTCTGCATGTCTGGCAGAAATTTCATCATGGATGACTGCTCATCAGTTAAAGCTTAATCCTAGCAAAACTGAGCTGCTCTTCATCCCAGGTGATTCATCCCCAGGTCATGATCTTGCTATATCCTTACACAACGATCTGATCTCCCCGTCAGCCACAGCTCGCAACCTTGGGGTAACCATGGACAATCAACTGTCCTTTTCCTCTCATGTTGCTAATGTGACTCGCTCATGTCGGTTTCTTCTCTACAACATTAGAAGGATTCGACCATTTCTGTCCACACAGGCTGCTCAGGTACTTGTTCAGTCTCTTGTCATTTCTAGACTGGATTACTGCAATGCACTGCTGGCAGGTCTACATATGAACGCAATCCGTCCTCTGCAAATGATCCAAAATGCAGCTGCCCGGCTTGTTTTCAACCTGCCAAAGTTCTCTCATACCACCCCGCTGCTGCGATCCCTCCACTGGCTTCCGGTAGCTGCACGCATCAGATTCAAAACACTGATGCTGGCCTACAAAGCCAAAAATGGACCAGCTCCCTCTTACCTCAAAGCCCTCATCACTCCTCGCACTGCACCCCGCACCCTCCGATCTACCAGCACTGCTCGACTGGTTCCACCATCTCTCAGGGTAAGAGGCAAGTATACTACAAGACTCTTCTCTGTACTGGCACCAAGGTGGTGGAACGAACTTCCCCTAGAGGTCCGGACAGCTGAGTCACTGGCTATTTTCAAGCGGCGGTTGAAGACCTACTTATTCAGGAAACACTTCAACTAGCACTTCTTTCATTATCTTTTGCATTTTTAAAAAAAAAAAAAAAAAAAAAACACACCTTTGACACTTTCATTGTAACTTTGAATAAATGTTTTAAACTCATGGTATCTTAAGTATGTAACTTAGTGATCCAGCATTAATGTATTCAATGTTAGAGATTTAAGCACTTATGTACGTCGCTCTGGATAAGGGCGTCTGCCAAATGCTGTAAATGTAAATGTAAATAACTCAATTTTAACTGATGTGTAGCATGATGCTAATTATAACATCCTTTGGTATTTTTGTAGGCTAGACTATTTAAAATGTATAAACACACATCATGTCATTTAAAAAAAGGAATTTAAGATAATATAAAGTAATATAAATCATTGCAGTGGACACAGAAATGTACCTTTTTTAATGACTGAAATATAACTGTTTGTAAGCTTGTAGGTTGTTTTGTGCAAATGGTTCGTTAATGTTACTTTGATTGGCTAATCAACAAAACAACAATTTAAAACCTTTTACCATTTAATACCACAATACCATTTAATAATCTTTTAAGTACCATTAACCTTCACGACTTTTCACACCAATAGTGAGAATACTTTTCACACCAGTGGTGAGAATCTTTAAATATCGAGGTGGATTAAGTGATTAATGTAAGGTGTTAAACTCGTCATGCTGTGGCGAGTGAGTGTATTGTAACGCGTGTAGCTACATGCGTTAACAATTCGCTTTAAATCTACGAGAAATTATTAAAACACAGCTTGTAATTGGTGTTAGCATTTAATCAGCCCTTATGACAAATCACCCGTAATGTAATCCCTTCAAAACCCCGTCTCTGAGAATGGAAACGAAACTCACTGATGCTCCCATTTAAAAGCCCGAGCTTTTCCGCCCTTCCTTCATTCTGCTCAGAAGCTTGTCAAGACGCAACATGGACACGACGTGTTTCAGAGCAACAGCACATTTTCCACCAAGAGCGCAACCGAAGAGCTTCAGCATTGACTGGATCCTTTCTTCTGGACACCGAAAGCCAGCTCTCGATAGGCATATGGCTTTTACACAACCTAAAGTTTTCATGCGCGGAGCTTTTTTCCCAGCGTTAACGAACAGGCCTTTTGTTGCTGCGTTCTCATCCGGGTGCGTCTTCACCCCGGACTTTTACCATCGCCAGAATCCCGCATTCGGATACGCAGAGACGCGGCTCCATGATGGTAAGACTACCGTACCGTATACTACAGGTCTGACCGCGTGCCAGCATATCAGACCTTTTGTTGATTATTCCTGAACTGCCAGCGAGTTAACTTTAATTCACTTCTGTTTTTAGGTCAGCAGTCGGTTGGAGATTTTAGTCTGAAAACCTGTCGGCGGATCCGGACGGTTTTTAGCTCAGAGCAGCTGCAAAAACTGGAGGAGGTTTTCGCTAAGCAGCGATACATGACAGGATCAGAGAAAGTGCTGCTCGCCTCGGCGCTGCGTCTCACTGAAACACAGGTGAAAGTATGGTTTCAGAACCGAAGGACCAAATGGAGGAAGAACAGAGAAGTCGAGGGAGAACGACCAAAGGACCAGTGCAGTGACTTGAAGCATGAAACGTCTATGACAGACGACGGAGATTTCAAATCTGTGGACAGTGACGAATCCTCTGAAACGTGAACAAGTCCAATACACAGACCAATGAATCTTTTCTAATTCTTGTTAAACAAGAACTTAATGCAACATGTCACTGTGTGGCTTAATAGCTATTTGTTTTTTTCTTTTACAAAAAAAAAACCGTTTATAGCATTTTTTTCTTTTCTTGAATACATTTATGTGATGAAATGTAGACTTATTCTGGTGAAAATAAGGGTTTTTCATTGTTTTTATTTTTAAAATGTATTTTATTTGTTACTATGATATTTTGAATGGTACTGAGGCTGTTTTTTGTGTTCCTAAGGCCAAATAAAATTTTATTAAAACATTATTATTATTATTATTATTATTATTATTATTAATGATTTTATTAGTAGTAGAATAACACTGCTGAATTTTAATTGACCAATCCATTCATAATTAAATAACTGAATATTAACGTTTGGATAAAATATAGATTTATATATAGTTTTAGAAATACATGAAAATATAATAGGCGTAATTGGGTTTTCTAATAAAAGAGGCTGTGGTCGGCAAGATGCATGTCTTTATTAAAAAAAAAAAAACAGATGTTACAGTTGCATTAGTGTTATATATCTGTTATATTTGTATCCTAACCACTGCAACCTACACATTGATTAGGCTTACTGGCGATTTCTTGTAGTCTACAGATTTAATAAAACTAGCTGAAGATCTGTCCCGACTCCCACGTCCCTACATTGTTGAACACCAGAGGGCAGTGTGTATAAAAAGAAACAGCTTTCAGGCTCAGCATCCAGATTCCCACAATCAGATCAGATGAACTGTGATGAAGTAATGCGAGTCTTTATATAATGTTTGCAGGCTGCGCCACAACGCTTCATAGGAATGTGGCCTAGAACAAATGACCAACAATTAAGCTTTTGAAATGGACCCGACATTTACTCCACTTATTAGCAAGGTATCATGGAATCAAGCTTGTTTTTTGTTGAATGCATTTTTTAGCAATCGAAACAAAAACAAAATTAACCCCCTAAAATTATAGACCAATAATGATTTATTTCTGTCTTTTATGTTCGCAAATTGTTTTTCTATCAAGTCCAACGAGGACAACATTTCACAGGCTTTCCAATGTTATACTTTAGGCCTGAGAGGCGCGATTTCTGTAAAACATCATTAAAGATTATTCGTTTAAATATGTTAAATATGTTTTTTAAATTAATCTATGGTATGGTGTATTTAATTTTATGCACACTGAATATAATACAAAAAATAAATACATAAAATTATAATAATAATAACAATTATTATTATTATTATTATTATTATTATTATTATTATTATTATTATTATTATTATTATTATTATTGTTATTATTATTGCATTACCAACGTAATAATACTGAATAAAAAATATGTCGTAAATGCAGAATTATTAACATATAACTTCTGTTCATCTAAAGCTCTCTGCTTTGTCAGGAAAAGCTAGACATGGGTTTTAGAAAATCGCCCTTCTTCCTCTTCTTCCTATTTATTCCTCTTCTTCTTCTTCTTCTTCTTCTTCTTCTTCTTCTTCTTCTTCTTCTTATTATTATTATTATTATTATTATTATTATCATCATTTTTATTAATAATAAAATAATATTAATATCAGTAGTAGTGCTATTTACACATAAATGGGATTAACATTCAGAAATGTACAACACAATACAGTTCTATCATCTGCTCTCACGAAACTGTTTTAATTGCCTACTTCAGCAGTCTAGACTCAAATTCACTCTATAGTACTTTGAGAAATTGCTTCAGTCTCAGACTTTTCTACTTTCAGAGTTTTAATGCGTCTGTATTTAAATGTTGTAAAGTTATAAGAATAGATGGCGCTTCATGTCTTCTTAAATCTGCTACCAGTAAAAGAGCCAACATGAGCTTCGGGATTTTCAAAGGAGGCTTAACTTCAGTTAGTAGCAGGCAGGGGAACAATAATCACATTTTCGCCTTCACACCCGGAGAGCTTACAAAAACTCCAACTGTTATAGCCTTTCAGTGGCGCTCAATCTGTAATCAATGGCCAGAGGCAAAATTAATAGATGTTAATGACCATTTGAGTCGGAGGCAAAGGGGGCCAAAATTGGCCAGAGAAAGCTATTAATTATATGCTGCAGGATTGAGCGGGCAGGGAGGAGAGAAGGATTTTCGGAGCCAGCGGAAGGGTCTGTGGCCTGCGTGCTTCACACGGCTTTCCCGAGCAGGGGGCTTTTGTGCACTGCATAAGCCGCGATTGTTCGTCCTGAAAAGGGTGACATCTGTCCGGGGATTCCGGGACTCTGATCTAGCCCATTAGCCTCCATCCTCTCTCAACAACTTCGAACGATTGTAACTGACAAATGAGACAAGGAGAGGCACTTGAGACACGCTGAGCTGAGAGATCAATGGAGCGCTCCCATTGATCTGAAACCGCTTCATTAAGACGCGTTCATAAACTCCGTATGCTGAACTTCCTCCTAATTCCGCCCATGCGTTATAACCGGCTAGGGGCGAGTGTACAGGCTCGCATCAAGCAAAGGGTCTATTAAGATTCTCTATATTAAACCACATGGATGATGTAAAGTAAATATCTTTAATAAGTTAATGATTTGAAATGATGCTGAGTTTCACCTAATAAATAAAAGTCTCATTTGCTAAATCAAACACAGCTTTGATTTAGGTTTTTTTTATTAAAAAAATCATGTTCTGTAGGCTATATTAAACTAACACACTGCATATTTTACATCAAACAAACTACAAATAAATGATGAGCCACAATATAAGCGTCTGATATAAAGATTTCCTTTAACAGAAACATTTGGTTCAATGTGGTTTGCTAACTTGCCCTTTGTCCAGTCATTTGTTTTTTATTCAAATATTGAAGTTTTAAATGCATTCTATATTTAAAATGACATTTATTTAACTCAAATGATTCAGATATGATTTCATGTTTGTTTATATCTAAATTTAGATCAAACGGAATTGAGTCAAAGTATCCTTTAATCTGCAAATAACATTGCTTACATGCAATAGCCTATAAAACATAGTAAACATGTTTCATAATGAATGATAACTTTATTATATGGTTAATAAAATAATGAATTGAAACGTAAAACTTTTGGATTTAAATGCTAGACTTAGAGATGTGACAAACCCTGACAGACTCCCCTTCTGAATATATTGCTCATGCATTTTTTTTCTTCAAAAAACAGGTAATTTATTTTGGTTTTATGTAAAAGAACGATGAACGGTGTTTATTAGGCTACTGATATATGAGACGGAACGATTTAACGTGAACAAAATGGCTGTGTGCGTGGTGTTCGCTTATCCGCATGTACGCATGCGCACCACACCTCTGCGCGCAGAGCGGGGAGCAGGTATTGAGGTTATTGAGTGAGTGACAGGCTGGAGCTCAAAGCTGTCTGATCATCGATCATATTAGTGTACTAAGGTGTTTCGCGCTTTTGCAGTTCAATCTAGATTGCAGACGAAGCAAACAGACGGTGTGTGGCCAATACCTGAGCTGACTGTTCTATTGTAAAGCTGAGTTTTGAATGAGCATTTGTTGACACTGTCAGGTCAATATCAGAAAGCTGTCCGGATTTGGAGACAGAGTGCAGCTCTGCGGCGACAAATTCACAGATGAGAGGAATGTTGCGCATATGAAGTTATGGATTTCAAAAAGACTCTGATTACTTCCAGAACCAATTTTTTGGAGATTTGCTAGGGGATTTTTAATTTTTTTTCCCTAAACTTTTTTTTTTCCTTGCGCGCGGGGAATTAGTTTTAACTTGAAACCGTAATTTCAGAACCAATCGTCCAATAATGTTCCAGCACAAAAAGTGTTTCACAATTGAATCTCTGGTCGGAAAAGACTCGAACTCCGCAAGCGCCGGAGATGAACCGATTCGCCCGACTGCTTTGCGGTACACTGAATCTGTGCATCCGGCTCCGTTCGGCAGCTGTTTTCAGAACTCGGCTCGGTCGCTGTACGGGAACGTTAACGCGGACATGATGTTCCCAGATCCGAGCTCCCACTCGGCCAACTCTGCGCTGGCGCTGCGGCACCTGCCCATTCCCACTCAGCCCTTCTTCAGTCCACACCAGCGGGACAGCCTGCACTTCTACCCCTGGGTGCTCAGAAACCGATACCTTGGACACCGCTTTCAAGGTCAGTATTAATCAGGAAAAATAAATAACTGTGCCAATCTGTCATCTATTCGATAGAAGATCCATATCTTAACCATGAGCATCTGTCCTGTGTCAAAAACGAATGAGAATAACGCCTGATTTTTTTTAATCTCCTATTTCTGAACCATTTTGCATCTCTTATCTCCTACAGCTGAATCAGTAACAGGTGTGTTATTTTAGGCTATTGCTATACAGGCCACAAAACCGCACGCAAAATGTTATTCCCAGACCAGTGCCAGTTCATGCGCTCTCTCAAAAAAAATTCTTCTATTTTCCATTTTGCAGAATTAGATATAACATAACATAAATCAACCCAATATATGCATATGTAAATTTTTTTGTACACAAATGTCACTCAGTGATTAGCTGCAGTACTATAAAAGTTTCGACCACGTGTTATCCCACAAGGAGAATAAAACACTCTTCTGTACGTGATTTAATTGTGTGTGTGTGTGTGTGTGTGTGTGTGTGTGCTTGTGAGCGCGCGCGTGCGTGTGAAGGATTGCACACTCAGGAAATGATAAGTGTATGGAGGTGTGTAGGAAAAGCTAAATGAAATTTAAACGAAATGACTTACCAAGTTAGAAAAATAATTATTTAGCACAATAAATAAAATATAATATGCCGCCCTTTTAAATACTATAAACACTGAAGGACGATATAACACTATATCATCTCAGTTTAATTAGAAATTCAATAATGGATGAAAAAAAGTTTTTTAAATAGTATAAATAATTTAGGAACAAAATGCTCGGTATTATAGATCACTAGATAAAAGAAATAAAAAATGTTTACAAAATAAATAAAGGTCATTATTATATACACAACAATTACAATTAAACATAGATTAAGGATATAATTTATTTTCAATTGACCTTAAAATTCTTATATTTATGTGTGAAGATATCTACTTTGCTAGTCACAGCTAGTCAACACTTTGCTAATTTTTTCATTAATTTAATGTTCAGCAGTAATAAACTATGAGCAATTGCATGATGATCAGTACAAACAAGCGCTGTTACTCGTAGACAAAGAAATAATTGATTTTTAAAGGACTGAGGAGATTTGCTTTTCACTGTTATTTACAAATTTTTATAGGACATAAATATTCACTGACATAAGACTTGTCATATGAAAAACAGCAATTTTCCTTATCATGTTTGTTAGAGGACTTATCAATGTCTGGTCTATTCCTCTTCCTCTACTTGTCAATGTCTGGTCTATTCCTAGATGATAGTGATAAGATCACTAATTCAACCATTTAAAAAAAGGCAAAATATAGGTTAACTATTATTGTAGAAGAAAAGAATATTATAGAGAGAAGCAAATACGTTATACAAATAAGACGTTATTAAGTAAAATAATCAATTTTACTGTTGAAATGATCACAACCTTATTGTAATGTATGATAAATAATTCAGTGTGAGAAGTTGAGTGTAGTATTTTTGCATAAAAATTCTGCTATTAAAATGATCCTCTAAAACATGAGATCGTATCTATAATTTCAGCAGAGACTGCACAGAGTAATCAGATCTCATTATTTGTATTCAGATCATTTTGCTTTGTTTTTTTATTTAACGTTTAGTGAATAAAACTGATGGGTGGTCTTGCTTACAAGTCAATTTGTTAAAGCAACAGGCTCGTTGCTTCTGACATAGCTGTCCTTGCTGCAAGGCGAAGTAAGAAAGCTCAGACACATCAGGTGTGCTGGGTGACGCACTAAGCTCAGCTAAAGGCCCTGGGGGCATAGGACTCAGGTAATTGGTGGAAGTCTGAGGTTGTTATCGCTGTTACTCAGATCCGGGGACTCAGATAGAGTCTCTTTGTTTATGGACAGGGATGATCCATTCACTGATGGTGTCCAATAACCTAGAAAACCACTGTTTGGACAAGGCTAAATATAGCCAAGGGGATCGAGTGGGAAAGGATTACCTATCATGAGTGTCACTTTTTTGTCAGCACTAATGTGTATATAGGATTTTAACTTAGTCACTTCCTGAACGAGCAAAACTTCACGTATATGTCCTTAGATCTCTCATGCAGCACAGTGTAAACAGGATCCTCGTCCAGCCTGCTGTTGTACATATGCAAGTTTTTGTGTTATGGGTGCATCGAGCAGACTGTTGTGTTGTTTTAGACTAGAGTAACAGACCACTCTTTTTGCAATTATTGTATATCTTGGGACTTCTTGTAGTATCATATTACCTTAGAATACAAGGGGAGTTGATGCTGCATGAAAATATTACTTCCGTTGATTTCTTTAGAGAAAGCATTACTCAACAGTAATCTGTCTTCATACACAAAAATTTTTTATATTTTATTGTTTTTTTATGGTATTTTTGGTATTTATTTATTTTATAATCTTTATCTTTATTTTATTATCTTATATAAAAAAATAAATAAAAATATAATAATTCACAGCTTATTCCATTGAATTTAGTTCTTTTACGGTGAACAGTAAGATTTAATTTTATCAGCTTTAAAAGTATTATAAAAAAGGCAGCATGAATTAACTTTTTTTGGTATTACTATTAGATTTTGTCAAATCTGAAAATGTAGATCTTAGTGCTTATATACTATGAGGCACTTGCTTACATAAATTTTTTTTATTTATTTGTTTGTTTTATTTGTTTGTTTGTTTGTTTATAATCACTATTATTACAATTCATCCATTTTTATTATAGTATGCAATCAGGCTGTATTTATATTTGATTCATATTTAAACTGTGGAGGGATGGCGGAATTGGCGGCTGTTGCACTGTGGTTGCAGACCAAATGATCCAGTGTGTCTTTATTTCCCACTGTATGCCACCCTTCTCCCTGCCTTTAATGAGAGCAGTACTGACAAGACCAAGCTTGTTTGTGCCAAGGGAATGCTAGTAAAACTGATCTGGGTGCCATCTGGTTCCCTTTTCCTCATGGCGGGGGCATCCTTGCCATGGATAGGCCAGGGACTGTTTGAGCCCAAACCCCCGGAGGGGCTGCCGGCTCTTCAGGAGGCCTGAATCTCCATCACTACCCGCCACTATGTTCCACCAGCTCTCTCAAAGGAGAGCGCAAGGTGATACCACACATGGAGATGATGCCAGTATGAATAATATACAGAACAAGCATAGCCAAATTATATCTAAGTTCTGAATTCAGTGCTTAGGGTATGGCTTTAATAGCAATAGTTGTACATTTTTGTCTTTATTTCTGCCCATACTGCCTGTCAGAGCACATTGACTATAGTTTCAGGGTGACTTTTCAACACTTTCTGATCTCATAGGGCTGTTTACATTTTCCCCTCTGCAAGTCTACTTGCATTTTAGCTCTGATGTACAAAGGGCTTTTCAGCACCGCTGCTGAAAACAACCATCAATGACAGTTCAGTGGCAGATAATACGCACCCATCAGTAAACAACTTAGAGTACATACCTTATTAGTAGCTGTGCAAACCTCTGTTATTAAGAGTATTCTCCATGAGACTCATTTTTCCTTCACTCTGTAAACAAACTAGCAAATCTGTGTATGGGGCCAAACCAGCTCTTTATTTTCATGCTCCTCTCGTACAGAGTCGCTGAGAATATATCATTAGGTAATCTGAGGGGGTCTTTGAAATGAAATTGTTTCCCTGTGATGGCTTAATGCTTGACTGAAAGAATCAAGTCAGATGCATTGTCCTCAGATTCTGATAAAATCCTTGTCTGAGCAGCTTTATGGTAATCCACTTTACTTCCACTGTGGATGGCATTAGGGCTCTTTTGTAGTGCAAATTGGTACATCTTTATAGTTTTCCTGATGACCGAAGTGAAGAATTTGTTCTATTTTACTTGTGTGCATATGCACAATTAAATAGTGCTTAAAGTTTAATCATAGTTAAATTAGCCTACTTTAATTATATCAACTTAGATCAAATGTCTGGGTATCTTAAATTTGTTGTACTTACTCCAAAAAAAAGTGGACATGTGTAACTTTGAAAGTGGACATGTGTGGACAAAGTGAAGGCATTATGAGATTTAAATACACACTAACCTTATTTGTATACCTAGCTAATTTCCAACAATGTGGTTGAAGTTACAACATCTATTCAGAAGATGTGTATGCTGATTATGAACTGTTGATGCACACCTGCACTCTGATACATTTTGGTTAGTTTTTTATTAACAATAGCTCATCATTTCCCACCTCAGTGGCCTGCACTGTCCATAGCTTCAACCGCTCCGATGGGACAAACTTTGTTTGTGCGTGCCGGCGGTTGCGATTATGCTGAATATTCTTTTCAAGGCTGACACATCCCATCTCTGAGTTATAGATCCATTTGTTTATGAAAAATGCTTCGCCTCTTCTGTGTGTTTTTTAATAAACGGCATATGGACTTGGGCTGCCAGATGTAGCCTGCGGTGGGATGAAGGTCACACACCCCATGGAACTGATAATGACCGCATTTTCCTATAGCCTTATGTTGAAAGAAATGAGACAAAATGTGGGGGTTTTACATTTGCTTAACTGCCTATCAAAATTCATATCAATTGTTTTTGTATCTTTTCATGCTAAGATATTTACTTAGGATGTGACATTGAGACGTTACAGCCAAGCATTTGTATGAAAATCAGGGTGACGGTGCTTGATGGACAAATACATCTGAATGGCGGTCCTTTCAGTAAAATGAACTCATTTGAGCATGTTTTACCTGAGTGAATATGCTTAGCGCTAACTACCGATATTAGCAGTACTGAAATTCACATTATTTTTCATTTTCATTTTTATTAAAGGCTGGAAATATTATTATATGAGAATAAAAAATGTATTATATATTCTAATTAATTTACATTGTATATTGTAAAAACATCTTAATTCTTACTGATAATTTAATCTTTTATATTTTTAAAATAAAAAAATATGACCATGCATGCTAACAGAAATCAGATTAATAGATGACAATATAATCTGACTATTAACAAATCGTTAAATTATATGAGGTCCCTTTACCTCTTTGTAAAACATCCCTCATCCTGTACACCTCTCTTGCTCTCTTGCGCAGGTGAGGACAGCAGCCCAGAAAACCTGCTGCTGCATGGACCATTCTCACGTAAGCCCAAGCGCATCCGCACAGCCTTCTCCCCCTCACAGCTGCTGCGACTGGAGCGCGCTTTTGAGAAGAACCACTACGTAGTGGGTGCGGAGCGTAAGCAGTTGGCCAATGGCCTCTGCCTTACTGAGACCCAGGTAAGAGAGATAAAACAAGACAGACAGCTCCTAAACACACACACACAAATACACAAACACACACCGAAAAGAACATGTACACATTCCATATGACTAAGCCAACAGGATGTGGAAACACATGCATTTTCATCCACGTACTTTCTTCAGGTCTACATCGTGTCATCACAGGACAGAAGTCAGTCGTCCTTCATTTCTCTGGGTTGGGCCTAAAGAATGCCAAGACATGTAGTCAGCATGCATTTACAGTTGGATTTCACAATCAGAGTTACACACACATGCTTGTTGACGCAAGTGCTGCTGCTGAGCCGCAGCAACTCAGTACTTTCAGTTGAGTCAGATTGGCTTAAGGCTATTTTAACATGTAATGCATTTTTAAATGAGGAGCAACTAACTTCTTTTCTTTATTTCCTTTGAATGTGTTACAACTTCTATGTAAACACAGATAAAGGAATTTGTTTTACTTAACAGACTGGCATAACGTAAATGTAAAGGATCTCTGTGTCAGCAGGATCAGACATGACCAAATGAACACATGCAATCAGAAAACCTCTTTACATGTGTTGTGGCATCTCTAAGGTTAGGAATCAACAGAAGGAATGTTATTGTCAGTGAATAATATAACAAGATTAGGCTGGTGTGTAAAACATATAAAAGCATGTACATCCTTTACAACTCTCCAGACAATTACACATTATGTCACTACTGAAGAAAGGACTCACTTGTGTGTATACTGATCGTTTAAGATGGTTCTTTAATCCAAAAAACTCAAAGCCGTCACCACATAAATAAATAACCTAACATAACCAATGACCCAGAATAATGTTAATAAGAAATGTTCTCTTTATAGTGATGATTTGATGGCATGAAATAAAATCTCTATCTGTCTTTTGAAGGTAAAGGTATGGTTTCAGAACCGGAGAACCAAACACAAGAGGCAGAAACTGGAAGAGGAATCACCCGATCTGCAGCAGAAGAGAAAGGGCAACCAGCACGTGAATCGCTGGAGAGTAGCTACTCAGCAGGGCAGCGCGGACGATATTGACGTCATTTCCGAGGACTAATGTCATGAAAGCATGTACAATAACTCTCTGCAGCTCAGTCATAGTTAGTGGGAAAAAGCAGACAAGAAATAATAAACGAACTACGCTAATACCATTCGAGTTCCAGACCATGTCAGAATCGACTTGGCTGTTAAAACTAAGGAAAGGAAATCTGTGCTGTCAGCTGAAAATGATGTGTGAGCGGACACAGCGAGGATGCCTCAGCTTGAACTGCTCCAAAAGATTTGAATCCAAGACTTTTCGTATGCAATACAAACAGACCTCTACAGTTTGGGACTCCAATCACAGAGCATCAAAGAGCGTCTTATTTTTCACTCCTCCGCTACCGTCCACTTGAACATTTCCATCTCAATGTATGTTTGCTCTGATTAAGACAACATTCTGATGGATGATTTGTTTGTTTTGTACTGTTTAATTGTCAAACTGCTCAACCACGTAGTTTAATTCTCTACCGAAGTCAAACTCTCAGCCTTAGATGTACATTGAGATATTTTGTGGATTTCTGTGTTATGCAATGTTTAAAAAAAATGTCTTTTACCCTCAGTAATGAGCAGCAGGTTTTTAATGAACATATGGCATTGACACAGATCTGACAGATTTCAGTCTCCTGTTATTTGCAGTTGAACACTTAACAAAATATTTTATTTGTTCAGAATGAGCAAACTTTTCTATGCATTTTGAGTGCCAAGTTTCACTGACATCAGGGTTTAAGCAAGAAACCTAATTTGTTGTTAAATGTCTTACTATGTAAAACAGTTTTTTTCCCTTTCACTTTTATGACTCAAATTTAAAAGGGAAAAATCAACAGAAAGAATATAATTAACTAATTAAAAAATGATGAAATCATTTCATGATGAAAAAGAGAACATTTGTAATGTATCGTTAAAGGTCCAGAAACAGTTTGTAGCACTTCATGACCGAATTTTGGTTTAATGAGGACAAGAGATTGCACTGTAGCCCTACCAGTTCATTTCTATCTGTTGTCTTGAAATTCTTGTTTTGTATTTGTTTCCTGTTTCCTGCAGATTATTAGATAATAAAAAAAAAATCATTGATCCAACTAAAGGATTATTCATCACTTTTCCATACCTGGTAAATAAGTAAACTGTTAAAATTGTTTATAGTATAGGTTTTTGTAATCATCAAAAAATATTTTTTTGATTTTTCTGTTTTTGTTGCTCATTAAATATAAAAACACTTGTTTGCCTTAATTAATTAATTAAATTTATCTACTTGGTTAGTGTAGAAACAGCATAGTTGAACAAATCCAACCCAAACAATCACAAACCTATTTATATATAGAAGAATGTATATATTGATAAGTGCCAATATGCAAATGATTTTTTTCTTTTGTTTTTATATTGACTTAGCCATGTTGAAACTGTAGTGATTTCCTTGCCTGCCCATTAAAGCTGTCCTCATTAAATCTTTCCTCCAAGTAGGGCCTAATTATTTTCATCTGTTGTGTGATTCTCACCTCCAATCCATCTTTTCCACGTCTGAGTGTGTTTGCAAGGTTGGAAAACAGATGAGATCCAGCTCTCATGAGTTAAAGGCTCTGGGCTTCAAATTCTACCAGCTGAAAGATTAATCCATGTCATGCATTGTGATTTACACCTGTTAATTCTTCTGGCCCGGAGCAACCAAGACATGTGAGATCGCCATTTTTCTCACCACCTCTTCACAATAGACAGTCTCATTATCGTTGTATATGCATATAAACTGTGAAAGACAATGTATGAACGAATTATTCATATTCTTCATAATTGGTGGCAATATATCACCATTTAGATCCAAAGCATGAACAATGAACAGACCTGAAAGCAACATGCTTCAAATTAATTCAGGTTAAATATGAGTAATGTCAACAGAGAGAAAAAGCAAATAGGCAGAATAGACTATTGTTTGATGTGAAATAAAGCTATTACTGAATTTTGTGAACTTTCACACTCTCCACGAAAAAACATATGACTGTGGCTATCACAAGTTCCAACCACAACACCCACTAAATGTGTGCTTCTATTTTCAGTCGCTGCCTTAGAATAAATCTTGTGCTCTCTAAGTTCATTATAAAGAAGTGTTCAGTAATGGAGTATAGCCATGTAGTCTAGCTATTTCCCACTTCTACCTGCCTCCTTTCGTTGCCATGGAAACAGCGAGGTGTAAACAAAGGAACAGATGGTATCAAATCTTGGAGGTGTAGAGACAAGTCTGTGTTCTTTCGCCAGCTCCATTAAGTCAAGTAGTTCCGCTAAAGCACACTAATTTGATTCGTTGCTGCAGAGTTGATTTGTGCTCTGCGATTCATTAGCAAACAATAACTGCTATTGTCAAGGGTTTTTTTTAGCTGTGTGGTATCAAGGAATTACTTATTTATGGCTTCATAAACATTCTCATACGTATGTTCCTACATCGTCTCATGACAAGATGTGTGAAAGCTTTGTACTGGGGGTCCAAAACAATTGATGATTCAATCTAGTTATTACAAATGGCTCTATCAGTGATAGACAAGGCCTGTTGTAAATGCTTGTTTTGTTGAGGATTGTTACAGTTTTTGGGAATAGATGGCGTTTAATTTGAATTTATGTTTTGGGAAACCAAACATAAGGTGCAATCCACATACATAATAAGGGAACGAAAGAAAAAACACCCCCAAGAAATCCTTTAATCTGCAATGATTTTGCACTCACATTTAACCCCTTTAAGTCAACATTTAATCATATTTGTTAGTAAATGCTATGAAATATTTAATACATTGACTAAAACCTATAGGATAGGTATGCAGTTACAAGAGTGAAGAAGGTAAATCTGGACCTGGAGACACATCCTAAGAGTAAAAGGGCATAAATAGTGATGTCTCACTGCCTATTTATCACATTAAATATTAAGCTTCATTTTTGGTTTTGCTTAATATACTCAAACTAATTCCACAACTTCAAAATAGGCTATACTTACTGCTAAATAAATGTTTTAATGAGACTCATTCTTATAATTACCCAAATAACTGAACCAATTATTGAACGACAAGCTGCAACCAGCCGACTTTTATATAACCTATAACTGTTGCCAGTAAATGTAGGGAGTGAAGCATTTCCACATTCATTTATCAAGTACAAGTCATCTGATGACATTTAGATTAGAATCTGATTAGAAAATATGAAGCATTGTTTAATGATTGAGGCTACAATGTGTTGTTGAAGTTGATGAATTTTACTATCTATATACATATAAAAAATTATATATAGAAGATATATTAACTCCCAAAACCTAAAACATTTATTTCTACAATAATAGACAGTATGTTATATTTAAAATCAGTGCTATTGAGTTCTTAAACCTATTTGGTCAGAAGGTGTTGATTAATTTTCTATAAAAATAGCTCTGACAGTAGTTCTGGCTACAAGCTTGACCCTAGGAAATGAATAAAAGATAATTAATTGTTGTTATAGTGAATCTGTTTGTGGGGAGTCTCCTATATCAGTGATTTGTAAAAGTTAGAAGTAAATGAACTGCTTTACCTCTTATACTGATATGTGAAAGTCAACAGGAAGGAAGGCTTTGCAGTTGCTTGGTAACGTAACATGTTAGATTAACTTTTATTTATTATTTAAGTGACACTAACTTTAGTGGCTATTTCCATATATTAAATGTACATAGCAGTGGATAAAATGATTGCATGTCATTATTTAATAAATAAAACTGCTGTATTAGAATGGGAGTAAAACATTTTTGACATGTCCACCCCACCACTGATTATTTACTAATAACAGTATGGTGTATTTATTCCCTATTTAGCAGAGAGTAAAACTAGTTTTGATTAAATATGAAATACTTTTAACTTTTACCACAATCATCATGTTCATGCTGTGTGTTGGCAAAATGGCAGTTGAAAAAGAAAATGTTTGAATCACTGCCTGCGTCCATATTTTTGGTCTGTAATGTATCTGACAGCAAAAGTAGGTCATTTTGTTTATAACTGACAATTATAATCATAAAACCTGAGCACATTTCTGTTAATATGAAGGCTGCTGCTGACAGAAATATTAAAGCATTTCCCAGAGATGTGTGTGAAGGAATTGGTGGTGTCTGGACCTGAGGAAGGGAAAGTCCATTCTGGCTCAGTTTTACATGCTTCTGCAACCCTTCTTCACAAAACCTGCCTCTTTGTTTATTAGACAATATCTTCCTCACAGACATGATTATAGTCTTATAAACTGCAGTGGCTTTTTCAAAACAGGTGCTTAAAAGTTATAAACATGTTATAAACATCACACAAAACAAGGAAATAATCATTGTTATAATGGAAAAAAATCTTATAGCTTCCATAATCATCTTAGAATGTCATCTCCTGAGTCACCAGGGCCTTGCAAAATAGTCTTCTTTCTCTCTGTCTTTTTTTAATTGTCTGTGTTGATTTGCAGCATGAAATTGCCGTACGTCTGATGATACCATGACAAGAGGCACTGTGATTTACAACACAAATGATATGATAATTACAGGCTGGCAAGTTTCAGGAGCTAGTTAGCCAGTTTTATGGACTGGAAGAGCTTGTTTCCTCTGCTGCCACCTGTTTGGTCTGTACGGATTGGCTGTAGGCTACTTGAGAAAAGGAAAGCAGCCACCCAATTATAGGGTGCTGCCAGTCAAGTCTAGATGTGTAATTGATTGGTTTTTCTGAATCAGCTTCAAGGTTCTAATTAATGCACTATGAGACTTACCAATTAAGAGTAATGTCTGTGAAATCCAACAAAAAGAGCACATTCTTCAGTTCCTTGGTTACACTGACTTTTTTTTTTTTCAAAGCCTTGTCTCATTTGTCAAAAATGTATTGCATCAGACATTGGCAAATCAATGTGCGTACCCAAAATAAACAGAGCGCTTTCTGTGTTTAGATAGCAATTATTCTGACTGTCTGAAACAATCCACTTCTGCTTTTTCACAAAACATCTTTCTGTCTATATCATGTGTTTGTAAAACACACACGGTGGTCATAACTGCTGCTGTGATAAAACCAATTAACAGTGTGCAGCAGTTGGACAACTCAGCATATTGGGAGTGCTCATGCTAGGGGCCAGCTGCAGCTGCATCATGACACTTGCTTGAATAAACACATCTGGCAGTTCACAACGCTTGCTTACATGATATCACCACCTATGGGCCTGAATACATTTACTGACCCTACAAAGGAAACAAAAAAGCTTGCAATCACATTCCCTTTACCACATTGTTCTGAGTGATGTATGTGTGCATATGTTTCCGACATGCGCATGTAATGGGGAACTATAATGATACTGTGTCATTTTTCTGTATTAATTCTAGAGACACATTTATGAATCCGCATCAACATAAAATGCAAAAACGGGCCTTTATCATCTAATAGTCAACATATATTCATGCTATTCTGTTTATGTCAGAAACACTTCTTAAGCTGACTTGTAACTCATTAAGCCCTCTTGTAGCCAAAACCACTTTGTGCATGCTCGGCGAGTATAAAAATACCACAGATATTACAGTATCATATCACGCCAGTGATTAATAAACACTGATGAGAACGCTTTCTTTGCCTGCCAACGCCTCTTCTCCAGGCTCGGCTATAAAACTGACGCGCGTCCCCATCGGCAATTGCCAGACAGTGCGAATCAACACTCGACAGCAGGCTTTCTCCAACGTGATCACACATCCGCTGTTTGTGTGCTGGTGCTTTACTATTTAAAGGGACACAGGCTGGTTTTGGGACAGGTCTAAACTAATTTATGGTTCCATTCTGATCTCATAAAATAGTAGGAAATGGAATAACTATAACTATAAACTGACCCTGAGCCTCAGGAGGCAAAACAGCAGCAGGAAACTGATTACCATGACATTGTGAAGTGGGACTTAAAATAAAAACTATAAAATTTCATAATGGCCAGTTCATTTCTGCTCTAAAGTAATCTTATACTGAGTCCTAACTAAATCAATTACATATGAAACACTTATTGCTGTATGTCTGCTCATGACATTTGCCAATCTCTCTCAAATAGTCTGTACTTTTCATGCTGCTTATTGGGTCTACAAATGACAATTTAACTTAGTCATCCTCTCATCTGACTGCAGCTATTCACTTGAATTTCCCATTCCTACATACCCTGAGATATTCCAGTAACTATCATGACTACTGAGTCATACGTGTAGCATAAAGGCTTTAGCTACATGAGTAATGATTTATATTTGTAACATGTGCATTAAGATGTAAAATAGGATTTGTGGTTAAGATGTTACCAGGTTACAAATATGTCATTTTAAATGTTGTATAAATAATGTATAAAGACATTTTAAGTGTTGGTGAAGTTTCCCATCTACACTATGCCTTGAACTCTAAATATTAAAATGCTTCAAAATTTGTATTTTGTTTGCAGTGATAATAACAGACAAGGTCACTTTGACTTTCAACACTGTTATGCAATTGCCAAACTGAAATTAAATGATGAACAATAATTACCGAATTAGTCTTGTTAAATCATGTGATAAACAATCAACCACTAAGGAAAACGCTTAAATGTTAAAATAACTCACTTTAACTGATGTTAATGTCTCTTTTTTTTCACTAATATCTCCATTATGGTTCTCTCTAATGAGTGTGTGTGCCCTGCGATGGGTTGGCACTCCGTCCAGGGTGTATCCTGCCTTGATGCCCGATGACGCCTGAGATAGGCACAGGCTCCCTGTGACCCGAGGTAGTTCGGATAAGCGGTAGAAAATGAATGAATGAATGAATGAATGGTTCTCTCTGTCATTGTACTGATTTGAAAGAAGTGATTACTATTTTTTTTTCCTCTACCAAGCTCTGCATTTATTCATTAATCATGGTAAAAAAAGATTTACATACTTTTTAATAGAGACATGCTAATATAGATCGCTATTATGTTGAAATACTTTGTGAGTCACTGAGCTTCTTTTTCAATGGGATATGAATTGCACACCACAAAACACGTGAGCCTTTTTTTCACAAGAGAAAGCTTGGACAATATGTGGTTTATTTTATGAGGGACTTTATTCTTAAGTCTATATTGGGTTTTATAAACTGTCGGATAAGTGTGGTTACAGTTAGGTTTCTATTGACTACCGTGGCTTCTCTTTATGAGGCCTTAATATATTTTAGTCTGTGTGAAATTTAGAGAATTATGTTTTGGTTTCCTGTTCAACACCATTTAGTTGTTTAGCTTTGTTTATCATATGTTTACTTTACCTCAATGTTAGCTTCTCATTAGATGAATCTGAATATTTGATTAACACTAACCTTCTTCAGATCAGCCCTACAGTGAAAAATGCAGATCACTCAGTTATAGAAATGATTCATTAGGTTGTTGTTGTGTGTGTGTGTGTGTGTGTGTGTGTGTGTGTGTGTGTGTGTGTGTGTGTGTGTGTGTGTGTGTTTTTCTTACTATGGCATAATAGTGAATAAGAAGAGGCAGAATACATGAAAGATGAAATGCGGGGTTGAGGAGATTAAGACAAGACACGTCAAATTCTAACCTCACTCCATTGGAATTGGAATACACATCATAACATTATTATTATTATTATTATTATTATTATTATTATTATTATTATACCTCTGACCAAATTATTGGGCAATTGTAAGCACTATAAAATTAATGATTGGCTGCTCATGAAGATTTGTAATGACCGTATGATCATTTGCATAATACATGTTTGCTTTTGTAGTAACAGTGAGTACTGGCAGGTATTGATAGGTCTTGTCAACAGCCTAGAATAACTCACCTCACTGCTTACCTGCATTATGCAATTAGGCAAAATTAAACAAGAACTTTTGACAGAGCATGTTAGATATACACTGCAACAATGGAGAAATAAAACATGATGGAGTATATAATAATATATAATAAAATAATAATTGTGATAAAATATTCTGTAGGAGCACATCCTATATCTTGCCATATACTGTACATCACAGCAATTGGACAATGATGACAAAAAACATAATATATATATATATATATATATATATATATATATATATATATATATATATATATATTTATTAATTAAAGTATTGTTCTGCATGAAAAGTTAGCTCCTGTTATCACTTGAATATGCTATAAACCTCATTGACTTCACTGAAATAATTTAAAAAAGATTTCCAACATGGCTTCCTCCCATGTAAAAACATGAACTTTACACTTTACAAAGCACAGACAGCAGAGACTCCTTCCAAAATGTTAAATTATTCTATAAATCTTAAATCTCCTAACAGACAGCTTCAACCTATCAATGATTTTATATATATGTATGTACATATATACATACATATATATATGTTTTCAATTCATTTATTAGACGTAAGTGTCTGCTATATAATCCCCATAATCGAGTTACTATAGAAACACATTTAAATAAAGTTGACACTATCGTCAGAGCTGCTGTTATAGAAAACTAATCAACATCTCTTGACGCATCAGATTCAAAAAATCACTGTGTAATAAAATTACAGAAAATAAAGAGTTACTATTAAAGAATAGACTGTATAAATCATTTGAGCATAAAATAAGTCAAAGCTAAAGGTATTAAGCAAGATACAAAACTTGTCTCTTCATAATACAGCAGACATATTGAAATATCATATCAACCTACTTGTGTGAAGCATAACATAATAAAATCACACACTTCTAGGCACTGTGAACTATATATACATTTTTAGAAAATGGCAAATTATTTGAATTATGTGGCCTGGAGCTGCAGAACAAAGAGTTTGTATGTCATTGACTCTCATTACAACTACAATAGAAACCCGAATAATCACAAATATGCTGTTTGTTGAGTTTTATGTCACATTTTAAGTGAAATATGATATAATTGGTCTGACGTGATATTTACACAGTTGTATGTATAGGTATTAGTTTTCCATTTAGAAATTAAGCATGCTGATAGCACAAGCAGTCACTTACGCTATGCAAATGTATTGCTCACTCTGAGTTTTTTGCATATTGTTAATTCTGTCAAAGGTATACCTTTGGTTGCCTATAAAAGTCTAAATATTTTTTGGAATTTTATTGCATGTGGAGTATGATATAAATTTATAACCTGTTTTGAGTTTGCCTTTGGAAGTGTGACTACTGGACTGCTGCACTACTAAGCAAGGAGAATCTCTGTCATCAGCCTGTCAGACACACACCACACAGGATGTTAACGTGGCTTTTGGCTTCAGGCAAACTTTTTCTAGAATGACAAATATGGGCTAAGTACATGCCTCTGGATTGCCAGGTAAAGTAGGCCTAGTAAATGTGTGGTTCCTAATAGACAGAGAGGATATAGCCTAGGACACTCAAAACGAAAAGTGTTTGAAGACAAGAAAGACGTTTGCCCCCAAGTGGGTATTCAAAGAGCTGAACTGCGAGTTATCGTGTGAGACACTTTTTTAGTATTTAACACTTACTTTACAAAGCTCCTTAATTGCTGCTCTAAGGAGCGTATTATAATAATATGCACTATAATATCAGGCCTAAGGTTAAGAACACATTCCACTGTGTTTCTGAGCCTATCTTGGTTTTCCCCTTTTCTTATCTGCGCCTCCTTGATTGTTGCTGTAAAATTCCAAATCACATGCTGTAATAAGGTCCTGTTAGTGTTCTTTCTCAGGTGGCTAAGCGAGCAGGCAAACTTGAAACAACCAAGAAGGAAAGCAAACTCAAACACACACACACACACACACACACACACACACACACACACACACACACACACACACACAGGCTAAACACATGTGCAAAGTGAGACAAAGGAAGAAAGGAATTTAGGTAATGCAAAACAGGATTTCCTGCATAGAGAAGGCACTATTTCAGTACTGTAGTTATTAATCTCAAGAGTAAACAAATCTGTCTAATATTTTAATAGTGCATTGATTAGAAGATGATTAACAAACTTAAGTAACAGCCTCAAAGAGGGCTTCATAAGCTGGTAACAATTGTCAGTGAAGAGAAACAAAGTGGTATAATTTCGAACCTGTGCAGAGATGCAATCGTTTCTACTGTTGTTAATTAATTTTCCCCTAAACAGCATTGTTTTATTCAAATGAGGCGGTTTCTTCATTAGCACACCTGTGCTCTGCTGTCTCATTAAAATTGGAATCCTGTAAATTTTTACATCCGCAGACAGTGGCTCTGTAACCAAATATTGAGCAAGGTAGCACTCTGTTAATTAATGTTATAACAAGTCTGGGAGTCATCGAGGGCTAATTTGCATAACCTGTGCAAAAACACAAAACACAGATGAGTGTTCATCATCTCCTCAAGGCAGGTCTCTACATAGAGAATGCTGTGTTGTGCTGCTTTAACCCACCAGTGCTCTAAAAGAATTAAATGCATCCAGCAAAGGAACTTCGTGAATACTTGAAACAATAGCTGATTAAGATGTAATTGCTGTATTTGCCCTCTGCAATCAAATTAACATCTTGAAGGGTTTATTATTTTTGCCATCATTTTGCATGCTATTCAAAAAGACCAACTGACTACAATTTATTTAATTAATCTGATGATTCATGCACTGAATCAATAAAGTAAACTACTATCAGACCTGAGGGATGCCATCATGGAGCAGTGGGCATTAAGAGAGTACCAAAACAATCACCATGTTTCATTTAAATAGGGACAGGGCACCGTCAGTAACATTAGCATTCAATACACTGTAAAGCAGCTCATGGTCACCCCCAGATACATATCATAATTAAGCTTGACAACAACAAACACTAATGTTGACACCAGCAGGTTCATGCCCTCGCAGAGAGTCTCCAAAACCTAACACGTCCCATCCTTCAACCCCATAGAGTGCGATATGACATATTTCATCAAGCACAAAAGCTGTCTCTTTATATTAAGCTTAACAGTATTCCCTTTGTGGTGAATATTTTCTAAATTAGCTATTTGGACATGGCTTATTTAGATGCTATTTGTTTAAAATGGATTGTGGGTATAGGCCAAGGTTTATTCCTTCCCCTAAATTGACTCTTGTGCAAAAACTACTGGGTCTCATCTGCACTCATGCATGTTAAATAGGAGGTGGGTCCCACATCCTGCAAATTAGCAGGCCAATTTCCATCCAAAAGTTTATACAGCAGCAGGCTGAGCGGAACACAGAGGCCTAAAGTGTATGGTCATACCTGCTGTGCCTGCGCCAGAAGCTCCTCTCCCAATTCAAAACAGCAGCCTGAGTTATTATAGCTAGGGATTACCCAAATCTTTTTACCATGCTCTGTTAAGTTTGGCCCATTGCACTTCAGCTAGGGGTGGGTTCTGAGCACACTTGTTTATTTAATGCACACATTTGGCTGGTTGTAGTTTCAAGATTGTTTTCACACTGCAAACTGGAGCATGACAGGTGAGAATTTCACTAGCAAAGTAATCAAATGCCCAGTGAATTTCTGATGGTGTTCGATTAGGAAAGAGAAAACGAACAGACGTCAACTCAGTCATGGCGATTTAGAGTTCAAAGGATTTATTGGGTTAATCACGAATGACTCATTAAATGTTTTTCGCTAATGAGAAAAAAATAAGCTTGTGAGGCTCTTTGCCCAATAGGTTGCATTTCAAAGAACCTTGGCACAAAACTGCCAGCATGTGATAGAGTAAAATAAATGCATTTAAAGTTGTAATCATAAACATATGCACCACAGTCTGTTGTGTTATTTTGAAGCACACTAATCATCAGGAAAAGCAAATTTAGTTGTCCTGCCTGTTAAAATTCTGGAAAGACTTCACAGTTAATAATTCATAAGCACTTGCTAATCTCACTGTAGGAGTCTAATTAACGCATCATTAAAAGCATAATTCTGATAATTATAATTTCTCACGTTTTAAATGGGAGTGCCACGGAGCTGTGCAGAGAGAGGAAGGGTGTCTGTGCAGCCAATTTACCGAATGAACCAGATTTGACAAACAGGAATTGGGGGCTGTAGGAAAGATGATTGGTAAAATAACAGCTCACTTTGAGGGTAACACCCTTTGAAAATGCATTTATTTCTTTTTGTGATAACAGATACAAATCAGTCATTGATTTATGGAGGTCTGTAGGTTAAACCCTAATTTGTAACCTGATCATTTGATGTTAATCAGGAAGAGTAAAACACTGTGATATAGATTAGCCACCTAAAATGAGAATCAAATCCCAGCTGTGCCATGTGCTGTGCACAGATGGACGTCTATGGGGAATGGTATTGGCTATGTTCCCACTGTAGACCGACTGAAATCCAGTGGTCATATTCTCTCTCTTGGGAAGAGGTGGACTAATTTGTTAAGTATGGCAAACAGATAAGTAATTGTACCTATGTGTGTTGGGAACGTGGCCTTTGTCTTTAGGACTGGTGATACAGTCATGCGTTAAGGAGGGTGTGGGGGGTGCACTGGGTTGACAAAATTAAAAACGCACTTTTAAAACCATTCAGTTTAAATGCAGGTGATGAGTTTCTGATCAAAATTTGAGAACAGACATCTTCTATCTAACTTTTTTATTACGTGATTTTAACGATTTGATAATAACAATCCTCAGTAATGTAACATTAAAGCAAGCACAACTCAACATAATATTTCTGAAAAAACGTTTACATATATTTTTCTATATACATACACATATAAAAAGGGCAAATTTGACTCCAGTCAGTGTGATTACTAATCAAGTCTTTTCTACAGCTTTATACTATAAAATGATTTCAGTCTGAATAAGACTTAGTTACAATTATGCAAGTGTCCACGGAAGCAAGGGTAAAGTAGATATCATCAGATATACAGTAACCTGGTCTCAACATAATAAACATACTACAATCATCTCTTGCTAATTTGTAGATATTAGATTTATTTACAGGGTAATTCACATGTAATTGACAGCCTTTCAGTGTCTTCACTTATTTCATGACAAGGTTAGTTGGTGAACCCAGATGTTTCCATCATGGCAGCCGTCCAAATCAATTATTCCACTCTCAGCACAAATTCAATTCTCCGGCTCTCATCAGAGGTGTGAATAGGTAAACATCACTCTCTTCTGCTTTTCCCTCAAGATGGAGCACTGCATAAAATGAGACACAAAAGTGATGAGTGAGATGAGAGTGTTTGATTGGGATTGTGGTGTTGCTGGCCTCCCAAATGGCAAAATAAGGTTAAATACAGTGCAGATTTCCCTGGTGGAGCGCCAAGTGTTCACAAACACATCACAGATGCGCACCCCTGTTGACTCTTTCTGTAAGTGAACAGTTATGCTGTTGTGCTGCTGTTTGTTGGTTTAGTTTGGGTAGAAATAGAAGGACTTGAATATGTTTGTCCCTAGCACCTGGGGTGGGGTTCAGTACTGACAGGGATGCTTGTGATGTAGACCTAGAAGACTCTTTTGGAATAAAGACCCATTGTTTTTGCTTTCACACCTGGTTGTGTTCGGGAGGTGAGAGCTTTGTCACCTCAGGTGTGGAGAGGATGTCGACTTTCTTCGTATGTGTGCATGTGTGTGTGTGTGTGTGTGTTTGTGTATGACTTTCTTTCTCCTTTTAAGTTGACTCTAGCCACAAAAGACAAACTTCTAAATACAAAGAAAACTACTAACTACTATTTAAAATAAAGACTAAATTCCACTGCAGTTTTTTTTTGTGAAACACACTCCATGTCTTTAATAATGTATTTCTTTATATGGTGTGCTGTCTTGTTTTTTTTTTTTTTTCATTTTGTTATGTACTTTTGCACCTAAGTGTAAATAACAATACTTTCAAAACTGATATTTCTCTTAGCCATCATTAACTAGATAACAATCCCTTTCCCAGTTTAACTATAGCAGTAATAATCAATCATTTGCCCATAAAAGATCCTGATTTAACTGTCCTCAGCAGCTGACCCCACTTCCTCCACTACCACCCACAACACTCTGTCCACCAAGCATGAAGAGGACATTTAACACTGGCTAAAAGGATGCTTTCAGTGCCAGAGCGGTCTGAAGCAGTAAGGCTGAGTACCAGGGCTGCTGCTGACGCAGTGTAGGCTGGCTAAAGGCTCATCGCTGGCCGCCACTACAGATGGCAGGCGTTCACTCAGCCCTGGATCCGCAGTACAAGATGGCTGGATTGGCTCACATCTCCCAACCACCGTCTGCACACATTAAAGATAGCCAGCCACTCAGGACATCTAGGCATGCACAAAAAAAAACTGAACCATCTTAAAGACTCTCGATTACATATTTAACAGATTTACCAAACACAGCTTATGTCCAATCTTGAGTTAAATTGCACTTTTGATGGACAGTCTCCATTGACAATCATTTCAAAATTTAGGATGAGGTTTAAACTGGGTCTGGAAAGTCTCATCTTTGCAATAGAACTTAAATGTTCACTGTTCATGATTCTCCTCCTTCTACATTATCAACATGGTTGTCTTTTGTCAGTCATGGTTGAACTCTTAATATCAGTGGCCCAGATTCTGTGAGTGACAGGCAGAGCTGATGTCAGTGTGGGAGAGAGACTCTGACCTGAACAGAAGGAGGCTGGGGCTCGCAGCACTCCCAGCTGAGGTGCCTGCTGGTGCAGATGGACCGGGGCTGGGACTTGGGCTCCGTGTGGGAGAGAGATGAGCTGGGATCTGTACTGAGCTGGAGGGCCACTTCAATCCTTCAATCCTCCCTCGCCTCTTCAGATTCTTCTGGGGCTCAGAGTGAAGCACAAACCAACAAACCACCTACAATAAAAAACAAAACAAAAAAACATTAAAACATAAAGAATATGAAATGTGAAGGTGGGTGGTTTCATAAGTAAGATGAAAAGCGCTTATATAGACATACAGTATCTTTAAACATTTAGATAAGCATACATTGCTGGAACAGTTGTCTTAAAGTCACACAAAACACAAGAAGCAGGGTGGAGTACAACCCAAACAAGGTGCAATATATAGATTCTATGCCAGCAGAGGGAGCAAAAATGCACACCATGTACACTATAGACTCATCTTTAATATGAGGCCCACAAATGTTTTACATGTACATTTATTTACTCAAATGCTTGTATTCTTGCGTTGCACAGAATACAGCCTGTGTGTTTGTGCATAACAATCAGGGTCAAGACTTTAGAGATGTCCTGTGACTTTGGGCAGTGAGAAGGTCACCACTGCAGTGAAAAAGTGTTGTACACGACTTAGGTATAATAAATGAAATTGTCCAGTATAATACTGGAAGGCTCATCTAGAGGGTAATGTGTAAAAGTTGGTCAGTATTAGATATATTTCTATACTCTATCTGCTAGTTTGGCATTTTTTTTTCATTTGCTTGTTGTCTATTTACAGATATTTATTTATTTACTAAATATTTATTTATATCTGTGTGACTTGAGAGTAATCTTATTTTGACTCACATAATGTATTCTCAGCAGAATATAGATCATCTATATGATTTTGTCTATGATTTGTAAGGAAATGGTTGTTTTATACTATGGTAAAAATGACATTAACAAATGTGTTAATATAGTGCAAAAAATGATGATGCACAAATTTCATACAGAAAGAAAAGCAAAATGAGTGTTTAGCTGTGAGTGTGAATTGCCTTTCCATTTATATAACTTATTTAACTAATTTATTAAAAAGTAAAATAGTCTTATTTTAGTTCACATAATGTACTTGGAAAGGAATATAGATTTACATCTATATGATTTATATACAAATTGTAAGAAAATGGTTTAACCAAGTTAAAATGACAGAAAAATATATATTAGATGTATAGATAAATTATTGTATGTAGATAAATATTTTTAATTTTAATACAATCTATAATCTATTATCTATATCTATTATCATGCTTGTTAACCTGATGATGTGTTTATTAAAGATAAGTCAAATTGATGGGAATGTTTAATAATTCACAAGGGAAACACTGTGGAAAAATGTGTCCTGCAATGTTTTTCATCAAACTGAATTATTCCTATGACACAGTGATCTTTAAGAATTCTGTGATATCTCAGAGATTAATGATAATTCTCTGACATCACATTGTATTGTATTATTCAGTTACTTAAAAAAGATTTTTGAGTTGTAAATGACACAGTGATGCTTCTGTCATCATCATAAATGTTACAATAATACTTTAATATTTATATGTGCCACAGTCCTGAATTGATAAGATCTTCTTGAGCTTTGAGCATAAAAAGGAAAGCTAACAAAACTACTCTAGAAAAGCTTGAGATGAAATAAAACTTACCTTTCAAGCTGCTCATGACTAACATTAGCAGTAGATATTGTAACAATAGCTAATATATATTTTTTATGTTATATGGTAAAATAATACGACATTAAATACAAATATTTATACTGAAAGATAATATCCATACACTGTACCCCATCATTATTAAAACAAATATTTTAATATTAGTGATTTTCATAAGACTAGCTTTAGATGGTTACACAGTGAGGTAAATATTTTTACCTTTGATGAATTCATTTGGATTTGTACATTTGTCACAGTGCTAATTGCTGTAAGTTCCCTCTCTCACAGTGATCTATATCGGCCTGCTGGGTGCTTTTGTGGCCCTTGTATCTTGGAGAAAAGTCCTGACACGAGAACGTTGTTGTGGTGGATGATGCACAAATTTCAGACAGAAAGAAAAGCAAAATGAGCGTTTAGCTGTGAGTGTGAATTGCCTTTCGCACCAGACAGATTTTCTGATCCCATTATGGCTCCAGCTAGCGTTTTTAGTGCAAATTTCTCAGCGCTTGTGTAGATTGCACATGCTCCCGGTGCCTAATGAGGGAGCATTAGCCAAGGGAGAAGCAGTAATTAGACCAAGCGTCAGAGAGGAGGACAGATGGCATGCAAAGACAAGTCTTTTTCCTTCAGACTTATTGTCCCACTCCTTCAAGGGATGTCAAGACATACAGCTTTTATTCCAGCTCATCATACTTTTTATACACTAATTACAAAACAGTTTACTTTGTGAGGCTAAATGGGTTTGAAGTATTGCCTTAAATACAAATGGTTTGATATTAAGGAGTGACGAATGTATCATTAAATTGTTTCTGATCTCAGGTTAAGCAAGGCCAGATGCACACACTCACCTCAACAGTGCCATTAAATTAAAAGTGTGTTGTTTGATTTGAGAGGATTCCTTGAAGATCCTGGTTAAGGCTAGATTTTGGGTTGTAGTATCCAGCAATCTGAATATAGTAACTTCACTTAAAAAAATATAGCCACTGAAGTGTTTCCAAACATAGCTAATCTTTCTAATTTATAGTTCTCAGCTGAAGATATTGGCGAGAGCCTCCTGATTATGAAAAATAATTCATGCCTCTGTATTCACACAAAATGTGATAGTTAAGTTTTGACTGTACATAATTAGCTTGGGACTATGTCATAATGTAATGTGTTTTATTAGTGTATTGTTTATGGTAATTTATTGTTCATGTAGTCAAATATTGCAATGTGTTCTGCATTTGTCGGTGGCACATTTGAGTCTCTAATTAGGCTGTACAGAGTCGCGATGAAAATTATGGGAACTCGATGACAGCCCCATCAACATCTTGCTGTGGTTTCAGGCTAAGTTGCAGCATGTAAATGAGCCTCATATGACAAACACTAAAGTGATGTGCCCTATGTGTGTGTGTTTAGGGATTGGAACATGCATACACACACAACGTAATTACATGTAAGTGCAATGTACGTACCTACAAATATCCGAAGATGTGAAAATGCAACTGCTGATGGATTTCAGTTGGTGTCATGTTTGAAAGACCTATATCTTTTAACCGACAGCCAACATCACATTTCTCCACACAGCTGCACACCTGGTCTCTCTCTCTCTCTCTCTCTCTCTCTCTCTGATATTGCTGTGAACTCAAATTTGGAATGAAAAGGTGTTGCATGGGCACAGCAAAAACGAGGCACATTAAACATTGAGGCCCAATCTTGCACTGGAGTTGGGGCTCAGGGGATTCTTTGTGATTTTTCCATAGCTTCATAACACACCTCCTTCATTTCGCTCACTGGATAAACTGCCTGGATCATCACAATGGGTGCTTAAAGGGTCCTTGTTTCTCAAAGCAGGTTGGACAGCCTTGGCTTTTGTGGTGTTTTAATGTCACATTCCTGCCTAGCATTTTGTTTATTTTTTTTTCTTTATGCTGGTGCTGCCCCAGCCCTGTCTGCCTGTCTCACACACACCTGCAGTGCCCGAGGGGGAAGGCCATGGCCCAGACCTTGCACCCCCACATTCTGCTTCTCCTAACATGGAGGAAGTGAACACTTAGACTTGAACAGCTTAGCTGAAAGTCACAAAGTGTTGAGTTATTAGCCAACCAAAACAAAACTCTGTCACCTGGAGGAGGTGTATCTGCCTCCATCCAGGAAGGATTTGTGCATAGAGATTTTCCAATGCAGTCTACAAACAAGAATTGAAAGAAGGGAACATAGTTTTGACTCTTTGCCAAAGTGTTTGGTTCACACATTATGTTTCTGCATAAACAATTTTGAGGCTTAAGCAACCAATCCCACAAACACACCTCAGAGTGTACAATAACAAGAAGCTACACAATGTATTATAACCAAAAGCATGTTTTTGTGTGCTATGAGGTGCTTTATGTAAAAGTGTGTCTATGTATATGGGTGATCAGTAGCACCTGGGACAGCAGGGACCTTGGGGTGAGTACCAGCTTCCAGAGTGCTGTGTGGCAGCGCCTGCCTGGCTTTGGCACCTCAGCTGTCAGCCCATGCTGTTGATGACGCCAAGGTGCGGGGCGAGAGAGCCGATAATGAAGGTACCCATCTTGTTTTCACGACAGATTGTTTGCTCTGGGCCTTCCGAGGTGGCGGTGAGCTCCACGCAACTCCACGCCCCCTTCTGCCTTAGGGCTTGGCACCTCTGCCAGGAACAGGAAGGTATTTTTACCCTGCACGTATCCATCAAAGCTTCTGTCGAGATCCACCATGTTGAGTGCAAATGATAATATTTTGCCTGACGACTGACTCTATTTGGTGTGTTTGTGCGGTTGTGTTTTTTTCTTCCTCTCCACTTTAAATCATAAACAGTAAACAAGATAAAGTGAATAACAAACACGTTAACTTTCACCTGCTCTTTAATTCTTTACTTCTGGAAAAAAAATCCTTTTGTATGCAAATCACCCAAGGACATTTTAAAGGACAGATTTTATTTCCTGATTTTAAATTTTAGATTTAAGAAGTCATTATGCAATTCTGAAAAAAAAAAAAAGAACTCCACAGTGTTTTTCTGTCCTTCTCAAGAGCGGCAGAACTTGAGAGCCTGAATAGCCGAGACTGGTTCTCAGTAAGCCAAGACTACAAAAGGTTGCTTTGTGAAATCTGTCACAGACTGGCCCCTAATGAGTGTTCGGCAGCGATGAGAGACACCCACTTCCAGCTCACTAATTGCTTTATTAATGGCCTACCCGTTTTTGATATCGCCATCCGCTTAAGCACTAGTTGTCCTCCACACTTTCTGGCTCTACAAATCAAAGATACCTGACCCTATAGCCCTGTATTACAGGCTGGGAGCCTCGTAGGAGGCTGGGATGAAGGCAAGCAATGAGAGAGAGAGGGAAAAAAACTTTTGAGGCTTTCAACCCACTGATGAAGAGGATCATTTGAAGAAAACCATATGCACAGGCATCTGCTTCTCCTGACTCTTAGCTTACTGACAACTATCTCTAGAGTCTCTCGAAGTACACCAAACACTGTTTTTAAAAGGAAGGGCCATCTGTCTTCCACTCTTCCCTTGCGAGGGCTTTTCTTGGCATGCTGAGATGCCTTACCTCTTCCGCCGACACTCTGAAAGAAGTGTGTCTCCCTAGATAAGTCAGTGGCAAGCATTCATCCAACTCCCAAAAGAAGAGAGAGAGATGGGCTGTGTAATCATCGGAGGTTCTTATGTGTGTGAATCTGTTACAAGTGCTAAGAAGAGAAGAGCGGATCTCACACTACATGTCACACAAAGTGAACTGCCAACATATGACATAAAGTAAATATTTTCTTAGCCATAAATCCTGCGACCAATTAACTTCCAATCTGTTTTAACTTTGAAGCAAAAGTTCTAATGCAACCTTTTCAAAAAGATTTACACTTTTTCGTTCCCCAAACTGTTAGAAAACAGAGTATCACATGATGCTCTAGAAATTGAAATTGTAATTAATCAAATGTAATTCAACGTATTGGAAAAGACAATCATAATAGTTACATTATAATGCTTACATCATTTATAAGAAGCTTTGTATAATCATATAAATTGCTAGAAAATGTACTGGATATGAGCTATGCTGCTGGCCTGTTCTAATAGGCTGAATGTAACTGTATGCCAGCTCTACATTATTATAGATCCTTTTCAGGCTACTGTATTCCTTAACCATGATCGCCCAAGTAAAAGAGAAATGGCATTGATGCTGGAATGCATACACAGAGTGAAGAGGAAGTCATCAGCATGTGCTGGACTAATTACTGCTACTAATACAGTGAGGCCCTGCACCGCTATTCATAATGAGGCAGTTGTTTTGGGAACCTGGTCAGACAGAGATGCCTGCAGGTGTCCATTGTGCTTGCTCCACATGAGGGGTTTAGGAGTGGGAGGAGTGGCGGCTAGTTTGAAAACGGCAGCTCGAAAAGAACCGGCCTTGGATTAGCATGTTCCCAGCAGTATGGGGCTATTCTGAGGGTAACGTCATTAGATGGCATTAAAGCGATTCACTTTTTCCCCATTCTTCTGGAGATGTTCCACAGTGAGCCCAGGATTAGGGGGTAAAAAGCATCTTTAATTGACAGGAATGCATCATCTTTGATTTCCCCCTTAAAAATAATGTCCTCACTTGCTTTGAAATTGGATTGCACCCGATTAGTGATAGGTCATATTGTATAGGATCTAACTGTTAATGCATTTTCAAAGAAAGAAGAGGAAAACTTTTATGTGTTTCAGCTTGTTATAGTTACAGTGCTGAAATCAATATAAAATCTCTTAAACCTCCAAGTGTGCTTGGCAACAAGCGTGTTTGAATAACCAGACCAACGTCACTTTTGCAATTTTAAAGCATTAAAAAAAAAGATAGGCTCTAGTGCCTAATTGTGCATAATTACAAGTATATTGCCAGACTGAACATTAAAGTCCTTAAATTAAGACCTTAAAATCAGGCCTATTTTTGTCACAGCTCTTACTCGCCAGTTCCCTCCCTCATTTAACTTCTGCTATTCTCTGTGTAGCAGGAACCTGGAGCCCCAGCACTAATGCAGCCTTCCATCCCTCTAGAACCGTGGTGTAATTAAAGCATGATTAAGAGGCAGGACCTGATGAATGTGTTTCTAAATGCCCCATGCTGTGCCGTTGTCAAGCCCAGCGTGGTGGTTTTAATTGATTCGGGCTAATCAGCAAGTGGAATTAAAACAGTCACAGTTGTTTGGGAGAACAAGAGTGCAGAACTGGGCACCGGGACGGGACCAGGCAGCATAAGGCTTGAGCCTCGCTGGATCAGTTATCAGCCTTGCATAATTTGCATCATGAAGACTCACCATGTGTCCAGCAGGTTGGTAAGACAAACGCTAGCTGCTATTGTTCATTATTCCAGAGGAAATGCTTGATTTCTGGTTTCTGTTACTGCCATTTTATAATTCTTTTGCCATAAGCAGTGTGCATTTGCACCTGCTTCCTGAGCTGAAATATGACTAATGAAGCAGAAACATGATGAAATTAAATGATGCATATAAGTGCCAGTCTATGGCTATGAATCACACTGCAAAACAGTTTTATATTGACACATTATGCGTAATAAGTAGGAACAATTCTGCAGAGTTTTGGGGGCATATCTTCAGGCAGAAAACATTGAATCTATAGCTCAAATCTGACCGGTCAGGAGAGTCATTTGTTGTCACTTACCCTCCTGTTGAGGCTCCAAAATGGATGGCAGGGGGTCTTGCTGCTTAGGCCTCAGAGCCATGGAAGTCCTGTTTAGGTTTGTGACAGCAGTCTTCGGGAGCTGGACAGAAGCCAGATGACAATGGGATGGGCAAACGACATCAAAGTGCAACAGCCCACATAAGCTGTGGTTACTTAATGTAGGTGCGGTCATGCAGGGGTGCTGTTGTTGGAAAGCCTCGGTTTGTTGCAGTACCAAACACGTATTCGGTAGTTTCTGGTGTGGACGTTAGGACTTTTTTTCTCGATGTTGATGGAATAAAAGGATGGAGTTTGATTCCATGTAAGACTATAAATAAGTTCATAAATAGCCAAGCAGGGACATCTTGACTGAAAACAAAAACATTCAGCACTATTTCCATTCAACCTGTTGCTGTTGGAATCCCTTGGTAAAATCTATTAGGAGATTTATCTATTTACTAAAAGAAAAAAATGTTAGAACCCCCTATGATGTACACTGCATTAAGGTACAACAAAGACAGATGTTTTGGCTATGGACATTCTCATCTGTCATAGATAATACCAGCCTAATGAGGAAAATCAAGCTGGCTGTGCAGATGGTAGTCATGAGGCAGCTGTAACATACATTTGGACAGATGACATCTGCCTTTATGCTCTCCATTAGTATAATCACACAATTAAGCACCAGGAAACCGTTGTGGAGAAGCCCTGTGGTATTTGTACGTCAACAGATGAGTTGCGTGTAATAGCCTTAAAAAATAAAAAAATGAGTACAATCTAGGAACTGATAGACTGAGTATAAACTGTAGAAATAACTGATTGTTTGTTGTGTTTAATTAAACCAGGTTTTGTAAAATGCTAAATATTTTGCATCATTAAACATGTTCAGCCATTTAGACATCTCCCAAAAGCATGTTGAGTTACCAAGAGGAACAGGGCCTCTAACTGAATCATATCAAACAGGTATTCACCTATAAAAAGTTCCTTTAGAAGAAACAAAATATTGTCGACATTTTTAATTGTAACTTGACAACCTGAAGATGTATAAGGATAATTGTGGTTGAGAAATACAAATCACATTTATTTAGAAAAAGAACTGTGAATAAGTATTTCTGGAGTCAGTGATAGATTTTACACAACTGTACCTTGACAGACAGATGGACACACACACACACACACACATGCACACACGCACACAGACACACACACCTCTCCAGTAGGTCTGTTGTGCACAGTAACAGGCACACCTGGAGATGCTCTAGCGTTCCTTCTGTGAAGCCGGTATTATGCTAATTGTGACCCATGGGCACTGTGTGAAAGCTTGGTATAATTATCCGTGTAATTGTCTCGTATTTTGTAAAGTGCCAGATCGTTTAATTCCGGATTAACATTTCTCACCTCCAACAGCCGAAGGCTTTGCCTTAGCTCACCGCTGCTCCCCCGTGGGGAACTTGACATTATTCATATGCCACATTCTCTCTCTCACTCTGTCACCTCATCTATTTTTTGTTCTCTAAGAAAGGGGGTGAAACGCAAACCTTCCACCAGTCCTGCAGCTCAGAGATTGCTCTCCACATTCCCCGCCATCACACACCACAGTGTGCAACTCATGGGTTCACTGTGTTTGTAGAGGGGATGACAGACCGGCTTTCATTTATGTCAGTGTCAGTTTTCACATGCTTGATGCCTTAATCCCCTCTGTGTTTGCCCAGGACTGCTTGGGATGATTTCCTCAGCGTGCATTGAATGGGCCTGCGATCTGTAGCACATCCAGCTCGGTAACCACAAATTAACACTTTATGAAGCCTTTCTACTCATCACAGCTAGCTGTCTGTTACTAAGGTCAGATGAGGCTCTGATAGTAGCTCTGACAAATAACTAAAGCATGCTGCATGGTTATAGACTGTACATGCAATGGGCTTAAATATACCTCTAACATATGTGGATTACTAAAATTTCTCACTTGTTCCATACCCAGGATAGTAATACATGATTAATTTTTTGTTTTAGACATTAGTTATGTTTATTACATAACACTTATCGTGTACTAACTGCAAGTTGCTTGCCAACAGTATAAAGGCCCTAAAGGGCAACACTCCCTAAGCTTGTTTCCATTAATTCCATCATGTACTCCTGGGAATAAATAAGCATGCTTTGTTCAAAGACACAGCACATTCACTATATAGTGGAGTTCATACTGAAGTCAGAAAAAAAAATGGCACAAAATGTCCTGCACAATAATAAGCCTGTGCCAGATAAGGAAACAATCAAACCCAAACAAACATATATATAGTGTAGTGCAACATTATATGAACAATATAGTTGTTTAAAAAATGTTTTACTGGTTTGGAGTGTTTTACTTAACAGTATTGCATGTGTGAAACCTTTATAATCTTTACTGATACCAGTCATGTACATTAAAAATAACATATAACTCTTAATTTAATACATTTTATTTGATTAATTATTTGATTAATAAATGCGCAAATCTGGTGTACATAAATAGAGCTACAATAGTAAATACAGTTTTTAATGAAGAAGCAGTCAATTTTGTATTTCTGCACGTTTCTCATTAAAACCTTTTATTCTATAACAACAAACCTTTACTGTCTGCAAAGTTATATAATAACGTCACATTCAGACTCAGCGTTTTACTTTATGGTGATTGTATAATATGTTTAATTAAGATACATAGCTAACCTGTGTGTATTTTTCTGAATGTATATCCAATAAGGGAATGTCACTATCGTAGATTTGAGTTTCAGATGCCTGGAGAATGATATATTATTATTTACTACTTTATTTAGTAGATAAAAATATGAATAACTCAAACAATCATTTATCCTTAATTTCAGCAGAGATCAGTTTTAAATTTGGAGATCATATTAACTGTATTTTGACTCCTACACCATCCTGATAATGATAAGTGTGTATCCAAGTACAAAGGTAGTGCTGCTGAATGTTTAAAATGTTTAGCCAGTAGTGTTTAAATTATTTTGGGCTAATGCCAATTGCAAGATCATGACTATGTGGTGGAATGTGAACATACCTTTGCAAAGCAATGACAATTGTGTGTAGTGATAAATTACAAATCACTCAAATGAATTTATTATGTGCATATTAACAGATAAGTTGTGGATAATGAGGAAGGTGTGACTTTATTATTATTATTATTGGATACAGATCATATATTGAAGTAGGACCTCATTGAGCCCAAATCATCCATGCCACATTAGTATGTGTACATAACTTAAACAAGAAGAGCAGTGCAGGGAAACAGCGATTAAGCTAGCAGCAAGACAAAGGGAGACACAGGTGTTTCAGGTGACACTAATCTTACAGATGCTAAACCCTCCTGTCATTGAAGATCTTTTTTATTTCAACACATCCCAGTAAATAGTCTATGCACTGCTGATGTGAAGGTAAATAATACGAGTTTGAACGTGGTTTGACTGATCGGCATGCCACCTGAGGCGTTTGAAGAACAACTGAATTTACAGCACTCTTTCAGTGAGTCAGATCTCCCTGGCACATGGACGCTTCACGTTTCCCAGAACTCTATTGCAGCATTCCTCTATCAGTCATCTGGTGCTGCAATTTAGTGATTTAAGATCTCAACTGACATTTGATCTAGTCATTTCCGGGCCTGACAAACAGAAATGCTGTGTGTCCTTCAAATATTTGACATGATGACAAGCGTTGGCTGCCAAATTACAGACTGTAATATTTTTTAAATACAAAATGACTAATGGACGAATATCTTAAGTACACTTCAGACCTTGACAGGGCAACAGAGTTAATTTGAAGAGCAATATAACTAACATACTACCTTCAGAGGGTTGTTTGTACGTTGGCACAAAGTTTGCATTAATGTGCTTTTGTAATGACTGTAATTACAAGCACACAGGAACAAGCTTAACAGCAAGTCATTAATACCATATGGCAATCTCAGTTCATTAAATGATTCTTGAGTTGTGACATGTCAGAAGTTTGACAAAAAACATAATGGTTGATTTAAATCAACGGAAAAATGTGCTAGATTAAACAGTGAGCAATTAGAACTTGGGAACTGCATATGGTTCGTTTGTTTCTATAAAGTCAGTGTATCATTAATGTAAGAACTTCATCATTTATCAGAGTAATGGCATGACATACTTTTTTGTTTGTGTAAGAAACAGTTTACTGCTGAGGTAATAAACAAATATACCATTGTGATTTATTCAGTACTTTATTTTAACTTTTAACAGTTATAAACTTCTGCAGGTAGGAAAGTAGAACATTTTTGAGGAGCCTTTAAAAGCACCATAATTCGGTGGCAGATTGATTGTTTAAGGACTTTAGTTTACACTGGAATTAAGCCAACACCAAAGCTGCCAAATCAGCTATTATCTTTACATGGACTGTTTTTGTTTCTAACGTGCAGATAGCCCATACACTATACTTGGTTTTCAAAGCAGGTATGTTACAGGCCTCCTGGTGCAGACATTAACTGGTTCTCATATAAAACAACCTGTCAACCTAGACACAATAATAGTCGTGACAACACATTACACAAATGTTGAAACACCAGAAGTCCAACCACCTGTTTCTCTCCAGACTTAAAGCTCATTAAGCATTTGTGTTTGGAGTCATTATCTAGGCTAAATGTCAGTGATCATGATGAGGCAATTTCCACTTGTATTCTACATGTGACTAATAGAACAATTATAGTCATGTCAAAACCAGTTAGTGACTTGGACTAGCCTAGCTTTTGACATAAAATTACTAGAACAATACTTTATCTAATACTTTAATATTTTTTTTATTGTACTTTTACATACTTCGAAGTTCTATAATTATATTCTATATTCTTATTCTCTTCCATCACTGCAATTATTATTACAGATTGTTTCTTTACATCTGTATTTTTTATGTCACACTGTAAAGCATACAGCAGCCTATAAGATATATGAAAGTTGCTTGATGAAATTTATATATTCAGCCATCAAATTTTGGTAAGACTATGCCCATTGTAGCCTGAAATTCCTGTTCTTGGTGAGGTATGTGACCCAATGTGATCTGTCTTTGTAGGCCATCTGCCTCAAGTTTTGAAGTGCTGTGCAAGCCGAGATGCTTTTCTGCTCTTCACAGATGTACTGATTTGTTGTTTGAGTGAACGCAGCCTTCTTCTCTATTCAAACCAGTCTGACCTTTCTCCTTTGAGCTCTCACATCAAACATGGCATGTTTTTGCTGCTGGATGTTTTCTTTTTTTTTGCACCATACTTTGTAAAGTCTACAAAGTTTTACATTGAAAATCCCAGATGATCAGATTTTGAAACACTCAAATTTTCAAAATATTCAGCAGCCATGCTGCAGTTGATTCGATCACATTTTTCTCCAGTCTAATGTTTGAAGATGTATTCCTGAAACACTTATAGTTTGGCTTCATGAATGAGCAGGGGTACAAGTGTTCCTAATAAAGTGGGCTGGTGAGTGAATGTACTGTATATATAGTGGAAATAATCCCCAGAATTAGCACTAACAAATGTTATTGTCTATTATTTATATATTTCTTCCTTTGGGGTACATCAGTGCTGTATAGGTCTGAAGCCGAGGTGGGCAAACATCAGAGAAACATTATCTGATCCAGACCAACTTAGGAAGACACCTGTGGAATTCAGAATGATAAACCGCCACTTAAGACCCATAAAAAAGAAGATTTAGTACCATACCATGTCAATCCTGACAGCTGGAAGCATCGCTACTGGGTCCTTAGCCTTATAAAATACGAGTTACAAGGTAATGATGGTCACTCCTTAACTGTTTTCTACAACTATTTATGTAGAACAGATAGTAAGTTGCAGTAAAAACAGATCAACAGATGAAAATTCTCAGTGGACGTTGATCCCCTAGTGAGCCAAACAGTTATACTCATTCACACAGATTTGAGGGAATGGATGATACAAGTTGCCAGTTGTCACTGTGAGGCAGGGACATAAAGCTGTGTTGTCGAGTGCGGGATTTCAGTTACCTGCAGGTCCAGGTTGAAAGCCAGCTTATTTGACACCTAATGTGTTGACAGGTGTCAAGGCAGGGTGCCTCTCCTTTTGTCTAGAGCAGAGAAGTTGGAAGGAGGGGGAAGCTGCCCAGCCCCTGGGGTCTTCCTGTGGTGGCGTATGTTTCCAGTGAAGTCCCTCAAGGTAAGGAGCCCTTAAATAGATGCTTTAACTAGCCCAAACGACTCCCTGGTGTGCACAATTAAGTGTCTTAAACACCTTTGTGCACCTCTGTGTTTGTTTTCCTCTTTTGATATTGACGTGTTGTTTGTTTTTGGTCATACCTCCAATTTGATGTTTGTGCTTTGTGTCAATAAAATTAACAAAATGAAAAAAGAAATTAAATTACAGTAAACAAGAAACACAAATTTGCAACCTATTTTTGAAACCCATTTTTAGCAAATGTGTGATCAAATAAAATTTTTATCTGAATCATACTTTAATCAGAATTTTAATTAACATATTTTTACAAGAGCATACATACACATTTGGATACTTTAACTGCTGAAATAAATCCCTGTGCTCAGCAGGAAGAGGAGTTAAAGAAAGTGCTAACAGTTTGATGGATTTTGGCAGGAAGCTTTTGCTAAGGGTTTTTTTGGGGGGGCACACATGATCTTTATCGATAGCTGATTTCTAATGTGTTGTATTTCAGGGAGATGACATGAGTTGACAGGCTGAGAGAAACTGGCGAGTGGAAAGGAGAGGAGAGCTGGGCTGCAAGTGGAATTTGCTAATGTTTGGCACAATGGTGGAGTTGAGTCGTAACTCATTAACTGTCTTTTCTCACAAGGCCGCAGCATCATGAGCCACTCCAAGCCCAGTCCATGTGTGCCAAATTCACAGTAACATTCAGGATAAGAAAACATACTTGTATACATATACAGTACTGTACATATGAATGACAATGTGGAGCTCCTAGATCTTTTCAGTGTCATTCCTGGTTACATTAAACGCTGTAACCTGGTGTGTTCAGTGATAGACTCTGTATAGAGCTTAGGATGAAGATCCCATGTGGTAGTTTTATAAGTCACACAGAGTTCCTGATCCGTGTAATTAGTTTTCCTGTGGAGGATTTCAACACAGTATGCATAGACTCACACTCACCAGGGAAGGGATTTTAAAGCACCCCAGTGCCCTCGTACCCTGAAGGCTAAAACAGAGGTCTGAAGCTTTTAATATTTCATGAATATAAGTTGTTTAGTGAACACAAACAAGGTTATAATCTCAGAAACAAAAATGAAACAAGAACAATGGAATTCGCCTGAACATCAAATTTAGCTTTTGTTATAGCTTGCCAAAAGTGTTTCTGGAAGACTTTTCTAATAAGAGTGTATGTTGTTTTAGGACAAATTGCTGCAGGCAATACACCATTAACTAATGTCTTTCCTCCGCATGTTTTCACCTGTACAGAAACTATGCAAAAAATCCCATAGCTCACCATATCCCCCAGGCAACCGGAGGCATATCAAGCATATGGAGGAGTGTGAGGAGAGCTTACAGCACCTCCATCAACTGGAGTGAAATGATTCACTCACTACCAAATATACCATACCATTCCATCATAAACATATTTATGGCATCAACTGACAAATTTCTCACTGGTGACAAACAAATGACAGACATGTTGACACAATGAAAGGCATAAAAAAAATTCTCCACCTCAGCTGCAGTGTATTCATTTGAAAGCTTGGATATGACAGTACTTTGCTGTAGGTTTCCTCAGCTGAGACCAACAGAGATGAATAATTGTAGTCACCAATTTTGCTACAATGGCGTCTCAGCATGTTCCCAGCTTTTGATTTATTGATTGTTTAGTTAAGCACTGCTATTATTACTGACAAATTTGACAGCGTGGCTCTTGCATAGACGTTTACAGTGTTATCTGTTTGAAAGCAAGGACAGGAACTGGTCCAACTTGTAACATATGTTCAACTGTAACACAGAGACCCCTTGTGGTTTCTTATGGCAGTTCCTGAAAATGGCATATGATCCTGGGGTATATGACTACAGTAGAGAGATATGATATAGCAGTTGCAGTTTTCAAGCATATAGTTTTTCACTATTCAAACAATATTAGCAATTAGTGAAGAAGCATCCAGCTGGCTTGTGTATGAGCTGAAGTTATGTGTATGTGTGAGTCAGGCCATCTGTAGTTGCAGTTATTGGGATGATTTAGGCCTACATTTGGCTCCAGCCTATACTTGATGACCAGGTACTGTTAAAAAAAAAAAAGCAAACAGTAAATAAGAACCAACCCTATGGTTAGTCTTAGTACTATAAATGAACCAACTTAATCTTTTACAACAAGCTAAGTTGGATTGTTACTAAAATTGAAGAGTTTAAAACTTACCATAAATACTTTACTCTATCTGTGAATGGGATTTTGGTAGAGCATGTAGAAAAAAAATATCGCAGATAAAAACAGAGGGCCATGCTGTTTAAATGAAATTATGATAAGACACTGAGCTCAACATGGTGGGTAAATAAGGGGCTGGGGGTAGTTAACCACACCTTTTAATCAAAGCTGTTTTCCCCAGGGTGCAATTTTCACCTTTTTTGTTCTAAGCCTAAGTGGCATTGAACACCTCTCAAGTCCCAAATAGCACATGGCATTAGGTTGGGTTTCTGAATAGATTCATTAAAAATCCCTGAAAATCGCTTTGACAATGAAATAGAATTTGAAATAAATAAGAAGCGCCTTTCACACATAACGCATGCAGAATGGGAACAGATGTAATGGCAACACGTTATTTTCCAGCGCCTTTAATGAATATGACTTCGATTACAGAGCAGAGCACAGATAGAAAACTGCAGCGTTCACATGGATAATAATGCACTGAGGGACTGAGAGAAATTCAGGTGTGTACAGAAAACCCTGCTCATTCCCATCTGAAAGAGCTGTTCCCTTTCTCTCCAAACCAACACAGTACAACCATTAGCAGATGTTAGAGAAGCATTTTTAACCTATTAGTAAGATATGAATTCACAAGACTTTATTTATTTATTTATTTATTTATTTATTTATTTATTATAAAGTAACACGACTGTTTATTTATTTATTATAAAGTAACAAGACTGTTTATTTCTTTATTTTTTATTTCTTTATTTCTTTATTATAAAGTCACAAGACTTCTTATTTATTCATTGTTTTGTTATTTTGTATTTCTGGATGTTCCCTAAGGGGTTTATTAAAGCTATAATCATAGTTTTGTAAATATAGACTTATTCAGTATTTGCTCTAGGAAACGGTCAATATTAAATTGTCAGCCGACAACATAAACAGTCCTAAATTCAACAACAAAGCATAGTATTCAGATTTTGTTAAGCTGTATGTAAAAAAGAGAACAATCTCTTCATTCAGTTGGTTGTCCAACTGTAAGTCCTTTACAAAACTGCTGAATCGTCTTATCCTGGTTGGATAAACAGATGTCCATGTATACAAAATAATAGGTCTATACACAAATTAATTGACAAACGATCATTCAAACAAGCAAGCTGAGCACATCATTTAGACAAAACGATGCACCTGAGCACTAAAATTTTCCACTTTAAAACATTGAACAAAGCGATTTTATGTATGCAAAGACAAGTTCAGGTGAAAAGGTTTGTGTTAGAAGAAACATTTGCTTTATTAGGTGCATTATAACCTAAAAAAATCTCAAACTAAAAAATCTACGGTTAGGACACAAGACTACTAAAGTCTACATTAAACACGAAGACAACTAGACAGCGTTCATTATAATTATAATTATAATTATTATTATTTTATTATTACTACTACTATTATTATTATTATTATTTTAATCATTACAATTATACTATTATTATTATTATTATTATTATTATTATTAGTAGTAGTAGTAGTAGTATTTTTTATTAGTCACTATGATAATTATTATATTATGATGTATCATATTATCACATTATTGTTATTGCACTCCATCCCCTTTCTTTCTTTCTTTCTTTCTTTCTTTTTTCTCCTATATTATTTTTTAGATTTTGGGAGGAATGTTTTTTTAAACAGACAAATAAATAAACATAACATGAAACAGTTTTGGCTAAAGAATTTGTTAGTTAATTAATTAGTAGCTAGCTAGATACCGTATATTTAAAGAACTGTCTGTGCACAAATGGCACATCCACATCAAAAACCTGGCCAACCAACACCGTCGCACTGAATTACTCCAAGAACTTGCTTAACAATTTCAAACCCAGTTACACCAAGAGCCATAATCCATTTTTATTTTTCTTAATATTTTTAAGAAATGTCATCCATCCATCCATCCATCCATCCATCCAGTTAAGTTTGACTATGGTATTACAATTTTTCTGTATATTAATATAAATATATTAAGCCAATAACAAGTACCAAAAGTAGAAAAACATTTTAAGTCTATATAATTTAAAGCAAAATCTCTGCTATGTGCGTTAAAGATGTTTTAAAGGAAAAAATAAATAAACGAAAACACAACCGCTTAATTGTTTGAAGAACTGAGAGAGACCTCCTGGAAAGATTTCAAAGAAGCAGGGGCACTTAATTCATCCACCTTTTCTTGTTGGAAGACTATTGGCATGAAATGTTAAGTGCAGGTGGGTCAGCACCTCTATTTGCACGAAAGGGGCTGTAACAGGACGCTGTGTTGACTACAGGTCTGCGAGCGTGTTGAGCTGCTTTCGTATCCCTTTCAAGTGCTTCCTCTCGGGCCACGAAGATCCTCCCAGGTGGCTGCTAAATGCTCTGGGAACCGTGTGACATCACTGCAGGGGACTGACCTGCACTTATCCCACTGCCTGGCCAGGTATTGTTCCAACATGTCAAACAGCCATAGAGCAAGTGATCCTCTTACATCCGCTCAGCCGTTCCACAAGGGCGCAGATTGAGGGAAGTGTTCCCCACCCCACAAAGTGAGCAGAGAAACTGATGAGGAAAAGAGGCCACAACAGGGCACACATCACCAATCAGGATGTCAATCACGTATCTCTGCTGCTGTTATTTGGCAAGAACAGAACCCCACTAACCATTCTCTCTGCATGGGCCACAGTGAAAGTGCGCGTCTGGGTAACTTGACTCAGCGCTAAAAGGGTCACTTGTTAACCATCAACATGAGATCATGGCACCTCGAGGGTGAGAGACCATGTAGCCAAAATAAAGACTTTCATTCCCCCTGGGAGTGAGTATAGTACCCTTACATTAAAAAAAAGGTACACTTTTGAAGAGTGGAATTATTAAGAATTTTACATGCAAGTGGTGTCTGATTCTATGCCGTCTACAATGTGGCATAAACACAGAACATTATAAACATTAAAGTGAAATCTTAGCGTTCAATCCTATAGTTAGTAGGTTTTTATAATGTTAAAATGCTACTATATGTCACTTCAGTCTGTCAAGTAGAGAAAATTAATCAAGTTTTGCTTTGTGGCCGTTTCATCATGACCGTTCTGCCCCCTACTGGCCACATTTCAATTCAGTGGTAGTGCATTTCTCAAAACGTAAATCTTTTCCATCTATTCTACACAAATTCTCTCAGTCCTTCTAACAATTCTGGAAGAACAAATCAGTCCACTCAAAGGCACCCAGTTACATGTACCCATGTGCATGAACAAACCAAAACATTTCACCTCAGATGCAGCTTTTATTTAATTTGAGTCTTTCTTTGTGAAGCCCTAAGAGGCACTTCTTCAGAGGTAAACACACAGTGGAGTATGAAAATGGGCCACAAAGAAGAAAACCTGGATGGACAATAAATGCCTTCATTCTCAGCAACATCTGAACACACATACAGCAGTGGTCTTTTAGCATCTGCCCAACACTGCTCTACATTTTTTTCTCCTAGCAGACAATGCTGTACACACAACAGTCACTCATATTTCAATTAACAAAAGGTTAATGCTCTCAAAATGTATACTAATGATCTTGTCTAAGTCTAAGCATGCAAACAAACAGGTCTTACATGTCCCAACAACAAAAGCCCTTCCTTATACAAATACATACATACATACATACATACATACATGAATGAATACTGTTGTAAAAGTGCCAGTGCATCTGAAAAGCTATTGCTTTAAAATACACTTACAAGTGCTTTGGCTTTTCTAAGGCAAAGAAAAAAAAAGGGAAAAAGGACAAAAAAAAAGAAAAAAAGAAAAAAATCAGAAAGCATCATCTGATGTCAGTTTCCTGGAATAACTGGAACATTATGCTAAATATACCCATAACAATTTTCCAGTAACATATTACAATGCATTAGTTCTCACTCCAGTGCCTCTGAACACAACTCATCCAACTAATTAAACCCTTCATGGGCTGGATCAGGTGTGTGAGGAAAACGAAATACCTCATTAAATTCCTCATCAAACTGCAGACATACATCATAATACACGCATACAGTATAAATGTTGATTGATCCAATGTAATTCTAAAATGAACCATATTACAGGTACTAAGATTTTAAAAAATATAATAAAAACCAAACTAAAAAATAAAAATAAAAAAAAAACAAACCTGTCATTATTTCCCAACTCTGACACAGTGGTTGAGTATATGCAAAACTCATGTAATAGGTCACTTGTTTCAGCATAGCATAAAAACCAGTTTCCTTAAAACAGTTATTTCGAAAGAAACTAGCAGCAGGCTAAAACTGAAAAGCATGGACTGCTTAACTCTGGTGTGTAAAAACACAAGGCTGTGGTGAGTGGAGTCCAGTGTGTGAGATGGTGGAGCTGAGGCCAGGTCAGCTTTGTGATACTTTAGCAGGTACTATGGCAGATATGTGAAAAGATGAGCAGGAGTCCCGTCTGTGGAGGAGTTTAAAGAGCAACTCCTCTTTTTCCTGACTGAGTTTCTGGCTCTGCAATGTTTGCTTCTCCAGCGCCTCCTGCAGCTTATTCTGCTCCTTGGTCAGTTGGCTGAAAGAAGGAAAATACAAGAGTCAGGAAAAAATATAAAAGTGCAAAGGTTATGGGGAAGTACAAGATAATATTCTTGCATTCTCAATATTAACAAATAAGCATACCATCAATATTTTATGAAAATAAAGAAAATATGACATTAAAGTTACTACACAATAATTTCTCTTACAATTTCTCTTTAATTTTCTCTAGCAGTAAATCATAGAAAAACTGTCCTTCAAGTCATGACATTATTCAGTAAGGAGGAATGTTTGGCTATATTTTGAGAACTTCCACGTGTTATTGCATTTGTTGGAATTCTCAAACGTGGGCAATCAAAAATGAGGTTAAAGTGCTTTAACAAATAGCTCATTGGAGTTTAAATGCTTAAACCTGCTTACTGTATTAATGTTTGATAATTGTCTGTCCGAACTCTGAGGTCCTCATTCTGCTGTAGAACCTGCAAAACCTGATCTTCCAAAGCCAGATTCCTTTCAACCTGAGAAAACAGCATGGACACAATCTGTGGGTATTTGTTGAACTTCATGGAGATAAAGAGGTAGATTTGAAATCCGTAACTAGATCATGACTATGCAATAATTAGACCACACTAGTCCCCCCCACAAACAGGGGGATGTCACTCTAAATTGCATGTAGGTGTGCGTGAATGTGCATGGTACCTTGCCATGAACTGGAGTACCATCTACGGTTAATTTTTGTAAACCTCATTGTTTCTGAGCTTACTGATCATAATGCAGAAATACCAAGCATGAGGAAAGAACACAATCCATCACAGACCAGCATACTGAACAGTATCATGTACATATATATGTAGATGGAATCATCCTATATTGTTTAAGTAGAAGACCATCCTCAGCACAGCATTAAATTTGGCATGACAGTGACATGGAATTTCATGTTGCAGAAACTGCCTACTGAAGACAGGTCAGCTAAACAGTCCTTAGTTTTCAGTGGTTCTATGGAGATAATGTTTCAGAAATGAATAAAACAGAGGGAAGGTACCAGGACAACAGAATAGCTACAGACAGAAATTCAATATATTTATAAACGGCACCTATACGGTTTGTGTATCTGACAAAATAGCAAGAGTGTAAACATGATGTCAGGGTGCCACTGAATCCAAGATAATATAATTGAGTGTTTCAACAGTTGGAATTGTGTTTTTTAGCTAAAAAAAAAAAAAGTTCTCTCTCTTTTTTTTTTTTTTTTTTTTTAATCATTTGCAAGTCAAGAGTTTGGGGGAGTTGTACATAATCAAGAAGCTCTAGCACTGCAATATGGAGTTGTTTGGAAACTCTGCATTTTGGTGAATTGGAATGAGAATCAGCACCTCCAAGTCCGAGGCCATGGTTCTCAGCCGGAAAAGGGTGGCTTGTCCCCTTCGGGTTGGTGGAAAGCTCCTGCCTCAAGTGGAGGAGTTTAAGTATCTTGGGGTCTTGTTCACGAGTGAGGGAAGGATGGAGCGGGAGATCGACAGGCGGATCGGTGTATCTTCTGCAGTGATGCGGTCGATATACCGGTCTGTTGTGGTGAAGAAAGAGCTGAGCCGCAAGGCGAAGCTCTCTATTTACCAGTCGATCTACGTTCCTACCCTTACCTATGGTCATGAGCTTTGGGTCATGACCGAAAGGACAGGATCCCGGATACAGGCGGCCGAAATGAGTTTCCTCCGCAGGGTGGCTGGGCGCTCCCTTAGAGATAGGGTGAGGAGCTCGGTCACTCGGGAGGAGCTCAGAGTAGAGCCGCTGCTCCTCCACATCGAGAGGAGTCAGCTGAGGTGGCTCGGGCATCTGTTCCGGATGCCTCCTGGACGCCTCTTTAAATCCAGCCTGAAAGTGTAAGAGGAAGAGGTCATTTGTTTCCATTCTGACCAAAAATGGTGAGTGGGAGTTTATACCAGGGCCTCCATCTGCTGCAGCTTGCTTCCCTGATCCTGTAAACGCTCGCTCTTCATCTCTATGACAATTAGCAGACTCTCCTGTTCCTGCTCCCAGAATTCACCCGGGCTACCATGAGTCTAACAAAGGAAGGACAAGATACAAAAGCAAATGTTGCATTCTTACTGAACACATTGTACAGTCAATAGGCAATTTATTGAAATTTCTATTCCATTTATTGTTATGAAATGTACTTGTATGTTTCTTTGAAGGTCTCTTTTCAGTGTGGACTCTTTTACTCGCTGCTTTAACTCTGTGAACAACTTTAAGTCTGCCGTCAGTTGCTCAATCTGCTCCTGTTCAGAGTTCACACAGAGTTCAGACCAAAACATCATTCATATCAAAATGGCATGTGCAACACAACACACTAAAACAAGGTTTATAAAATATAACGTATACAATTCATAAAAGAGAAAACTGACAGTCAGAACCGCAGTGTTTTCTTTTCAATTTAAGTACCTTTAGAGCAGTTTCAGCTGCTGTGTGCGTTTCTTGCAGTGCATTCTTCTCTTCATTGTGAAGCTTCTTCAGCTCTGTGGGGAAAACAGGTACCTTATTTTATACGGGTACATGGATAAAAAAAAGTGCATGCTTGCTGATTAGTTACAGGTACATACCTTCCACTTCTTTCTGGTGCTGTTCCTTAGAGCTCTTCAGCTGGTTCTCATGTACAGCACTGAGCTCAGCAGTTGTCTCAGACTTTACCTGTTGGCATGAAAATGTATTAACCATATGATTAAAAAAAAAAAAAAAAATACACAGTGCTTTGAACCCGCACATCTGTCAAGTAGAATCGTTAGAATATTTTTTTTTAGAAGCTAGACAAAGCATACGGTTTTCAGCTGGTGTCTCACTGCTCTTGGGGAGGATGTGGCTTTAGACAGGTGATAAATGTACTCTGCAGCACTTAAAGAAACAGTCTTTAAAAAAATAAAAAAAAAAAAGCCAGGGAGCACTAGGATGATGGATAGCTGAACACACCTCATGCATATCTCTACAGTTCGAGAAAAACATCAGACGATTCCCTGTAGATTTACAGCATGACTACATGAATCATGACTGAATTTTGCAAAGCATACATCAGGCCATCCACCAAATGTAAACAATATAGGTAAAGAATCCAGCTCTGCTGACAAACCCTAAAGTAAATGTCGAGGTTATGTAAGAAATTTACATTTAGTCTTTTAGAGTAAACTCTTATCCAGTTTGTACAAGAGCTAGAGTGGTCTAGGTGGTAGCAACAACTTCAAACCAAAGCACACAGACTTTACAAAAGAGAGCCACTAAAATGACTCAAGATAAATTAAAAAACAGCAAGAAAGATAAAATTAATGCAACTTAATTTTGGGGGAAAAAAATAAAAAATACAAGATGGTCTAAATGTTTTATAAGAAAAAGATCATTAAAACTGTTGCTGAAAAAAAGGCTCTTCTGACTGGAGGTCAAAGAACATTTCACCACAGAGAGACTGAAGCAGCCACATCTTGTACTATAAGCATGTGACAACAGCAGAAATGGACATTCCAAGTATATTCCTGAATATGACGACCTGGTGTCCATGTTCTGTAGTTAGAAGAAGAGATCTGCTGGATTTGCAGGTGCTTGCGTTACTGTGATCAGAGAGGTTTGATTTAATTAACTGGCATCCTATATATTCAGCAGTGATGAGTAAAATTCTGAGACATATACACTCAGCCCAATAATTAATTATATAGGTAGAAGACTGGACGGTGAAATGTCCAGTGAGCGCCTCAGTATTAAGCATGTGTGATGAATGCTTAGCCTCGTAAACAGAAGTTGTCATCCAGGAGGTGATTTTGAATAAGACAGCTGGCAGAAAACTGCACAAAGAACATTGACTCCTGACAGAGATACATTATTAATTAGTCATTTGTAGATGCAAGCACATTTCTCCAGGGTATGAGCAAGCAGAAAGCCAGCTTTGCAAAACCACAGAGCACACAATGAACAGGTCTGGCTTTGTTGGTCAGAAGATGAGGCAATAATCCCAGCTCCAAACAGGAAATAGTGATAAATACACAGAAAATGGGCAATATTCCCAATTACATTTTACCTCTCTATATAATTGAAAGGGCACCTTGTTTATTAGTGACAGTTTTACAGTTTGTAACTGGCTGACATTGTCTGGATTGTTTGCTCTTTTCTGTGTCTGAAAGGCTTGCAGCTTGAAGCAACTCGTCTGTGAAAGACCTGGTTCACATTCAAAGGCAAGTGGTAACTCTGTACTGCAATAGCCTAAACCCTGAGAATAAATAACCATTATTTGTTATAAAACTTTAAATCGCTAGGTTGTGAAGAGCAAAGCTCGTCCTTTCAAAGCTGGAAACTAGCATCAATAACGGCTGGTTACATTATTAGTCATGGTAATGTTTCTGTTCGTCTGCTAAAAGCAACTCAAACCACTCACACAGGCAAAAATTGGCTATGATTAACACACTCTTTGTATCACTTTCAAGTTTTGAGAGAAATGGCACATGGAGCCATGATTCACCTTCCACATTCTTTCATCTCACATTTAGTCATCACTTATTTAATAATTGAGAATTCAGTGCATCACAATAATAAACCCTTGTTATTCCTCACTACAGGTGGATGCTATGAATCATTTAAAAATTCTCTTACAGCTTAGCTTTCTGATGTTGTTTCTCCTTATTTATGTGCTGCCCTAGTTTATAGTAACAATCTATCAGGATACATTTTTTACACACGTTGTTTCTGAAACAGTACTTATGCAGAGCATTTAGGGTCCTCTTCAGAACACAACCAGAGACAGCGCCAGGGATTCAGAAGTTATACAAGTATATACATGAAAACTTTTCATGGAGTTACCATCTCAGTGAGAGTGTGCACTAGCACGCAGAGTTCACCGTGATGATGATCCTTCAGAAGCTGGTCTCGCTCTTCACTTCCTGAAGCTGCAAGGACTTCATCCAAGATTTTCACCTGCCACTCATACTTCTCCAGCTGTGACGCTGGACCTGAGCCGTTCTCATCTGCTGTGCATTGTCCTGGTAAGTAACAACAGTGGAATGAGCCACAACAGGTTGTAACAATCTGCACCACAAAAGGATAAACAGATCTCACATCACATTGCTTGTCTTAATGCATTGCAGCCCATGCTTCATTAGTCCCATAAAGAATTACACAATAATATACAGAGAGTTCTACACAAAGAGAGTTACTTTGTAGTATTAAGGAATAGGAGTTGCTCCAGAACACAAATGAGATACAGCAAGCTGAAACACACTACACACAATTTCGTAACTGTGTAAAGCTCTTAATGGTGAAAAGGATGGCCTGCCCTGTAGAGTCACAAGTTTATGTTCTTCTTTATTTAACCATGTTCCGGTGTTTTTGTCTACCAACACGCTGGAATGTAAAGTAACCATATACAGTAGGAAGCAGTGTGACATGACAGAAATAAGAACTGGAAAAATACCCAACAAACAAGTCAGAGTAGTAAAGAGAATGACTAGAAGATGTATCGGATGTGGACAATTATCACGTGATCATTTGTGGATCATTTACTCACACAGACTCATTCTCAAAGATGGATTAGGTGTGTTATGAGTTTGAACATCTGTAGGGAATCAAGGAGACTGTCCTTACACTAATACCTAGGTCAGGCATTCTCATGTCATAATGTTGAGGTCACTATGGTATTGCTATTTTTCCACTGCAATTTGTCAGTGCTAATAAAATTATTAATATAATCTAAGTGCTTAAAGACAGCAAACATGTTTTTGTCCTAAAACACTCACTTGCAAAGGAGCATCATCATGTTTAAGTGAGATTTCAAGGACAGAAAACCACTCACCACTTCCATCATGAGTGCTGCTGATCTCCTTGAGAGGGTTTTCATTCTTTGTTTGTTTTTTCTTGAGCAAGGAAACAAAAAAGGAAAAAAGAATAAAATGAATTTACAACAATGATGCTTGCTTACAATGGTAGTATTTTTTTTACAACAGGGGTACAGGCTTTAGTGAAAATATAACAAAGAACATGACAATATATGCTATATATTAAAATTAGGGTTGCAAAGGGGCGGAAAGTTTCCAGTAAATTTCCGGTAAATTTCCGGAAACTTTCCATGGGAACTTAATCTGGGGAATTTTGGGAATATTAAAAATTGGAAACTTTAGGGGAATTTATGGAAATTTACGGGAATTTACATGAATTTATGGGAATTATTTAGAAATATAGGGAAATGTATATAAACTATATCATATACAAACATAAACAAACATTTTGTTTGGTCATAAGCAGACGCATGCAAGGTAATACAAATTTTAAAAATGACATCTTGACTGATTTAATTGTAAGTAGAGCTTTAACTGATTCTTTCGTTGAGTAACACAAAAGCATAATAAACATTATTATGCTTGTAATAAACATAATAAACTTAATAATTGTAATAAACATATTTCCCTATGATTGCTGTAAAATGAGAGCATCCCCCACTCATGCCCTTCTAAAAAGTCCCAATCAAAATGTAAAATGAAGCATTTTTTCTCAAGCTTATTAGGTCTCTGCTTCTGTGGTAGTCAATGCCTGGAAAATGGAGGTGAACCCCCCCTTAAGTGATATATGGAGGATTTTTTTATTTCAGGGGGAGTGAGTGTGTGGGGGAGGGTCATCAAATTATCTGTGCATGTGGTAACGCTCCTAATTTACTGCTTATTAAGAGTTAGTAAGGTAGTTATTAAGTTTAGGTATTGGGTACAGTTAAGAATGTGGAATAAGTTAATGCAGAATAAGGCATTAATATGTGCTTAATAAGTACTAATAAATAGCCAATATTCTATTAATATTCATGCTAATAAACAACTAGTTAAATGACCCTAAATTAAAGTGTTACTGTGCATGTTATGGAAGAATGCAAGTACATGCAGGGGGTTTGGCCTCAATGGCCCTCCAGTAAGCAGTGTGCTGTGTGCAAGTGACCGAGGAATGCAGGGTACAAGTCTTAAATTGCATTAAATTTTGTTTTAAACAAAATTATGCTGCAAGATTTTTTTTTAACTACATTTAAGTTCCTTGTTATAGGCAACTCTGCATTGCTTTTAAATTCCCAGTTTATTTCCATATATTCCCATTAATTCCCATATATTCCCGTTAATTCCCAAATATTCCCGTTAATTCCCATGGAAAGCTTCCAGCCTTGAAAATTGCCAGAATTTTGCAACCCTAATTAAAATATACAAATATATATTATTTTTTAAATAAAAACATTTGCAATTCGTGACATTGGGACGGTTTTTATCTATTGCTCAGTTCATTATACATGGCAAACTCTAGCCGCTAGAGTTGGACTAAAAGAGTCTAGCGGGACAAGAGGATTGCATTAAAACCTGAGCACTTCGAAATAAATTCACCAAGAAATTTAGGCATTAATGTTTTAGTCCAATATTTAACCATTCCAAAAAAATAATTAAATGTTTGACAGAACTGAACAATATTCAGAAACCGTTTAGGCAAATACCTAAAATTGAAAATATAATCGTTAAAGCCATAGTTATACAGAATCCAATACAAAGTAGAGACAATTTGATAGTTTTGTTTACATGAATTTAACACAGCACATGAACACCTTCAACCACCAATTCCTTGCAGTACCTTCTCCTACTTTGATAGTCTTCTAATGACTGCTAAATGTACATTACCAAGATTGGTTGTAGGAATATCAATTTTAAATAAACATTTGTCTGGATGTCCATGAAAAATACATTATTCATTAAGATGACCGTCATTCATTATTTCAACATACACCTGCCTTAGGGTGTGTTCATAAATAGCAACTGTCACTTTAAAGATTTATGAAATCTTTTGTCTCCATATTTACAGGCCAAAATATCCAACAGAAACAAGACTTGCTCATGAAGCATTTCTTTCCATAGAGAATCAACATTATCTGAAAGTTTCAGACTAGCTCTGTGTTTTTTCTTTGAAAGAAACCCAAACATAAAAATGAAATCCAACACAGAGTAATCATACAGAGAACTAGATGTGAAAGCAACTTCTCTGGATTTCCTACAAACGAAACCAGAACAAAAATTGTTCTGCAATTCAGGTGGTGACAAAGCATTAATTCATTAACCAGTCCAATGGGCCAGTCAGCAAGTCACAGTCATGTCTTTATTATTTCTATTGATATAATTAAATAAGTTGTGACTGCGTTTTTTTTGCCAACAGGAGAGTTAGTTTTGCATTGCACTTCATTTTACATGGCTTCGTTAGTGCTTCTACGTTTGTTTTCCTTATTTGTCTCTCATCCATGCAAATGAAAGAGTCTGTCTAGTTAAAATAGTTCCAAACTCAGGTTATTGGATAAGAGACAAATAATGCGAGTGAACACAGTCTCAGAGCCTACTTAATCAATTTATCTGCTAGTTCACTAAATAGCCCTGATGAATAATCTGCTCGTCCCAGGCAGGCTGGGCTGTTAACAACTGCAGGGTAGCCAAATTAATTCCACACCTGATCCTAACCTATGAAGCCAGCTATTTTGAAAATCAAATACTAAACAAATGTAGCTTCTCTTTTCAGTTCTACCTCTAAAACCAAGCCCCATTACATGCAAGTATGTTTTCTGGGTGCAAGGTAATGGGGCGGACTTTTACATATTCAAGTACAGTAAACTGAAATGCTTTTCTTGTTAGGAAACTGGGGCCAAGTATACTAATGCCTGACCAAGTAAATTTAATCACACTAGAATCTTTCTAAACCATCTTGGCAAATATTTGTGAACACCTGACCATTACACCCATATGTGCATGCTGAACATCCAGAGGTAGCTCAACTGTTGCTGTTCAATCTTCTGAAGAGGCTATCTACTAGATTTTGGAGCTTGGCTGTGGAGATCTGTCTATTCAGTATCAAGAGAATTAGTGAGGGTGCTGGAATCAAGTCACAAGTCCTCCTAGAGCAACCCTGGTAAACCATTCTTAAGAGATCTCATGTTGTGCACAGGGACACCGACATGCTAGGACAGGTTAGTGTTCCTTAGTTCCAGGGGAGGGAAATTAATGCAACAGGATACAAAAATGTCGTATACAATTTAGTGCTTCCAACATTACAACAACAGTTTGGGGAAGATTCTTATTGGTGGTCTAGTGCCCACAAATGTTTGGCCATTTAGTGCATTTCGTAATTCTGAGAAATTAATGTGTCATCCTTCTAATTTGGCAGTGACATAAATGCAACCCAGGGTTAAGGTAAACAGAGTGAGACAGAAAGAAAAGCAGTAACAGGCGGAACCAGATGGATGGAGTGGGTAAAACATTCTCATTTCCAATTAATGCTTACATACTGATTACCCTACAAGTAAGACCGCTAGGCAGTAACTAACAAATGTACAGAAATTGTCAGTTATGTAATTTCATGATATGTATGGTCTGTTTAAGAAGTTCCTAATATTAACATGCTCTCATTTTCTGCACCCTTTCTTGGCTATGGTTTGAGATCATGTGTTCTCTACTGCCAGAAAAAGTCTGTTGCTTATAAAACAGGAACACGGACTGACTTACTGAACAGATGTGTTAAACAAAATAGTTTCTGACTATTTTCCCTAAACTAGTTTACATGTATGAAGGGATAACCAAACATGTAATGACCACTTGAAATGATCAGTTTTAATGTAGTCAGACAATGCATTTTTAAATCTATTTCTTTTACCAATGATCTGCTATTTTCACATGCCTCATACATGCAACTCATTCACTTCTTCGTGGGAAAATAAAAATAAACTGCAAATATATCAGTACATTTATATCATTAGTGCTCATTCATTACAGAGTGCCAAGATTTCTTACAGTAACATCTCTATATTTAACATTTCAACTAGACTTCATCTGGGCATATTTTCTGCTTGCACCCATAATCTAGTTGCACAGTTCAGTGTTTGCGGTCAATGGGCTAAATCAAAAAGTGTTCTAAAAATATTATGAGGGAATATTTATTTGAAGCAGATCTTTGATTATAATATTCTGGATTTGTCATAAACCCAGCCTGTTGCAGCTCACAGATCTCTGCCTTGGTAATGCGCCCAACAATTACAATCCTGCTAATTTATTAAGCTGTGTATGAACAATGGGACCAAGAGCTTCTACTGAGTAGATAAGTTACTGTCTGCTTCCAGAAGGTTTGCAAAACGTTTAGCAAATATTCAAAAGTTAATAGGACTTCAGAATGGATTGTTTACATGGAAAACGACTTCTACTGCATCTTGCCTTCTTAGATCTATTAAAAAATTTGAGTGGAAATAGACATGTTATGGGACAATGTGGAATTTCTGACATTATAACAGGTAATAAACACACCACAGAGAAATACTCAAGTGAACAAGTCTCTCCCAATGATGATATTCATCTTACTACCATGCAATACTAAAAAAATTCTTCACACACTGAAATACAGCTAGTCATTTATAAAGCCAAAGGGAAAACTCCCCCAGTCTTCTACAAAAATGTGTGGCTCAACTGTGAATGTTTAAGAATTCTCAAGGCCATTGCTGTCTGGGGGTGATTTAAGGTTTTGAAGCTTTTGTGGCAAAGCTAAAATACAAATGGATCCGAGATGTCCATGCAAAGTGCAAGATATCTCACATATGGACAACTTTACACAGGTCAGCGAGGAAAATTTCAAAATTTTTACACCCTACTGCTTTTAAACTTAAACATGGCTGCATCAGAATTCCTGCTTTGCAGATTACAGACAAGTTCATGTGGATTTCAAACTCAGATCTGGTGCATACATTAAGTAATCACCTAATGATGAAAATACAAGTCTGAACCCTTAACAAATCTGTCAGCAGATTCAAGTGTTCCATAAAGCCGGCCATCAGAAACAACTGAAGCATGTAAAAACTAAAACCACAACCCTGATTATGTCATTACATCCTGAAAACTACACTGCTTTCTACATTACACAGTTTACAGAATATACTAAAGAACCTGATGCACAGGATTTTTACTGCTTTGTACCACTTCAAAACAACAGAGCATGAGACATTTGTTAACCGGCTTTAGTGGGCTGTTATAAAGTTTGATGAACCCTTGGCTTTATTACTTACTGTCCGGTGTTGTTTTTGGGGTGTTCTGAATAAAGCCACCAGTAGTCTTCTCAAGTGCTCCCTTACTTAGGTCACGGAGACTTTCACACTTTTCCAGTTGTCGACGTCAACCACACAAAAGGCTTGTAAAAATTTCAAAGCATGGCCTGTTTGGCAAGTTTGCTTAGTGGTCAACTAAGCCTTAATCTTGGATTTCTAGACAGATTAAGCTACATTCATGACAAAAACACGTTTAGGGCTTCATAGGAAGTTCTATTTATTTTAATCAAATCTGTCCTTAAACACTAAGAGGAATCTGTATGTCAACCAAACACCACAATACACATGACTGCTTTTCCAGGCTTGGATTAAAAGTAGTCCAATAAGTGTCAGGCAAATGATTAAGCTGTTAAATGACGGGGAAAACGAAGAACCTTAACACACAGAAAAGCAACGATGATGAACTCAGATCAGGTTGAAGCTTGTACAGGTTTTAGAGCAGATCTTACACAAATACAGCCTCAATCTCAGGTATCATAAACATCAATCAAACCCTTCCTCTGAACCTTAGATGAAGGATGGCAAGGATGACTAAATGTCTCGAAACATTTCATAACATTCAGGTTTCTGCTGAATGTAGATGGTTGTTAGAGCAACACATTCATTTTCTGCTCAAAAGAAAACACATTAATTGGAATTAATCCCATGGAATTAGTGGGATTAGTACTTATGTACTAGAAGGACTATTAGTACTAAGTGGAAGGTTTTTAAATAGACTTGAACAAGCAAGTTTATGATGATATACAGGTTTGAGAGGAAGTGATTTATCCCTCCATCAAAGCCTAATATCTTTACTTAAGGAAGTTAAAAGACCAAACAAAAACACACGGTCTAACCCAGTGTCTGTAACGTTACACACAGCGTGTTACTAATCTACGATAAACACGTCGAGGCAATATGAACTCGAAACCGAAAATTTCTACACACAATTCTATAAACCTGACATCTTTTCTTCTGAGAAAGGAAGTCAGTCAGCAGCTTAAAGAGCAACAACTCATTTCCTTCCAGCTGGAAGCCGCTCACACTCAAGTGTTTTTCTCCATTTAAACTTTACTCTGAAATAAAACTCAAAGCTTTTTAAACCTACCTTTTTACGGCGGACGTGGACACACACTTTGCTGTTGTGACAGCCCATGACTTTCTTGTCGCCTCTGTGTGTTTTGTGTGAGGCGAAAGAGACAGAAAAGCTAACCGGCTAAACGACGCGTTCAAAATAGTGCAACTTGCACGAGCTCACCTCTCTCACCAGTGCACGCGCTGGGCGGCCACGCGCTACACTTTAATAACCAGCGTTAACCTAATAAAACACCAACATGACCCGACGTAACCTAACAAATTACTGTACGGCTACTCGAACAAAACAACAAACTTAGCAAGATGCAGAAAGTTTTTTGCTTTAAAAAAATTTTTTAAAAACATTGAAAGCGCTTGTGAAGTTTGAATTTTACCGTAATTACCGGTGTAGGTGGTCACCACAAAATTTTCAAATGTAGCATAAAAAGCACACTGAACTATTATCTTTGAATACCACATTTAAGAACTTACAAAAGCAGAGCATTGTGAATATAAATCATAATCATATTATTATTATTATTATTATTCAGATATTTTATTGTTTTTTTTTCCCACCAGAACTAATTTCAAAACGTCATAACATAAATTGCATTGAATTTAATTGTTAAGATTTAATAGCATAGAATTATAGCATAAAGAATATAAAAGCATCCTATAAAATTACAAATTAAAGACCACACTTTGATCAGTTTTAATGTATTGATCATATTTAATAACATTTATACAAGGAAATCTTTGTGTATGCACTTAAAGTGCATGCACATATATATTGAAGAATTAAAAAAAAAGATTTATTAAGGATTAATGTTATTAAATGTGATCAATACATTAAAACTGATCATATTTTAAACTGCATAAATGACAGTCCTCTTAATGAGTTTTAATGGTACCATCTGGATCACACTAGACTGAATAGGTTACAGTATGATAGGTCACAGTACTCTGCCTGATCATACCAAGATCTATTTCAGGCCTCTTGGCCTGCTTATTTGGTTTATATTAAGCATCAGTGTGATAGCCTACCTCTGGCCTGGGCCATCTAGGGAATCTGAAACACTTTCATTTTTGTCAAAATGTAATCTATTTATAGTGGACGGCTCTAATCTGACATAAAAAAGCAGTTGTTGCTGTGTGTGAGTAGAGGAACTTTCCAAGCCCTAGCAGCTGTTGAGTCTCAGTTAGCAGCAGACCCTGCATCCATTGGACGAAATAACGAAGTGACAAGCTATAAGATACTGTAAATCGTGGTTTACACTGTGGTGTGCAGGAACAATGGCACTGCAATGACAAACAGTTTGTTTTCACACTAGGATAAGATAGATACATGCTGATTACTTATGAGGTCCGTGACTGTTAACATGAAAATAAATGTCTGTGTAGAGACAAAATCTGAGACATTATGATCATTATAATCATCAGATCTCAACCCATTCTCTCTAGAATCCAGAGATTTTTTTTACTTGTCTATTAGACAGCACAGTCCACCAACATCACAATTTTCAAATTGAATGGTGATCATCCCTCTGTAAAGTTCCAGAGACTTGCAGAAACTATGCCAAGGACCACTGACTCTCTTCTGCAGCTCGAGATAACATTCTTTCCACTGCCTCCCAGGCAATGTGCTCTCTCTCTCTCTCTGAATAACAAATTATTGATTTATTAAAAAATGAATTAAGTCAGTTTACAGTTTAATAATGGTTTACATATATGCTCTATTATTCATTCATTCATTCATTCATTTTCTACCGCTTATCCGAACTACCTCGGGTCACGGGGAGCCTGTGCCTATCTCAGGCGTCATCGGGCATCAAGGCAGGATACACCCTGGACGGAGTGCCAACACATCACAGGGCACACACACACACTCTCTATGCTCTTTTAATCAAACAGAATTCCGATATATAACTGTTATATAATAATTTGTCCTTGTGCAATGGAAGTCCATGAAAGTTCTGATATTTTTGATGCCAGCAGACATTTCATCACATTTTGATGCCTCTGCATGGACTGAATTATGTGAATCTTTTCAGCATTCCACATGATGGACTCAAGCAAAAATCCCACCAAGTCTTTTGTTTTGCTATAAGAAAATGTTTGGAATCTGGCTGGTCTCTGAAACATGCTCTCCTTGAAACTGACTGGTGTGATTCAGCTTAAGGATGGACATTATGTAATCTATATTCTTTCTAATTTTGCCCTCTGCTTCCTACAAACTGGCAGAAAAAACATGAGACAGAAATGTTGAAATGCATTATGTAGGAAGAGCTTTGTTCTGTCTTTTATGTCAGTTATTTAATAAATGTGTGCTTTTTGTTGATGGTGGAGGATTGCTATGACCAGAGATCCACCTGGCCATCTGGAATAATGCTGGTGATGAATGACTTTGGAATGTTTTCTGCAGAATCAGGAATTTCAGGAATTATTATAACAAGTAAAGAGGCCATTCTCAGGTTTTACGATGTAGCCTACAGACTGCATTATATAGACTTCAGCTCTCTGTACATTATTATTACAGATGGATGAAAAACCTTTTATTCAGAGAAGAGTTTCACTTAAAAAAAAAATTCGCAACTTGTTAAAGCAATGTAATTTACACCACACACCTTAGGCAATGCCTTAAAGGGATGGTTCAGCTAAACATCAAAATGTCTACAGTTTCTCCTTTGTGCCTCTGTAGTCAATCATCCAGTATGTTAGGTGTCTTAAATTCCCTTTAGCCTAATATTGTTAACACAGCACGGAAATCCACCATGTTCAGCAGGAACTGCAAGCCCAAATTAGTGCACAATTTACTCAAACCTTGTAATGCTGCCTATTTGTTTTCCGTCACAGTGTGTTACACTGTTAACAGATACAAGGACATTACATAATTAAAAACTATGTTATTACCCATCTTTAAGCTGGAAACATTTTCTACAGCATATAAGAAGCCCTAATTATGGCAGTGTAAGTGTAAGCTATTCATAATATATGTTCAGTTAGATTATGCTTAGAAATTTAAAATAGCATTTTATGCTATATATAAAATATATAACTAAAATGCTGTTTGCTGTGAAGTTCTGTATATTTATGTATAAGTGATATCTTAATACATTAGGGTTTGATTTTGAAATTTTGAAATCTTAAAGCATTTAAATATTTTTTGTGATCTGAGTGTTAGTGAATACTGAAACAGTGCCTTGTTAATAAATAGCAAATAAAAATACATTGTGTACTGATGTAGAAATGTTATTATGAAATATATAATACAGTATTCTGTATGGGGGGAACGGTGGCTTAGTGGTTAGCACGTTCGCCTCACACCTCCAGGGTTGGGGGTTCGATTCCCGCCTCCGCCTTGTGTGTGTGGAGTTTGCATGTTCTCCCCGTGCCTCGGGGGTTTCCTCCAGGTACTCCGGTTTCCTCCCCCGGTCCAAAGACATGCATGGTAGGTTGATTGGCATCTCTGGAAAATTGTCCGTAGTGTGTGATTGCGTGAGTGTGTGTGTGCCCTGCGATGGGTTGGCACTCCGTCCAGGGTGTATCCTGCCTTGATGCCCGCCTGACGCCTGAGATAGGCACAGGCTCCCCGTGACCCGAGGTAGTTCGGATAAGCGGTAGAAAATGAGTGAGTGAGAGTGAGTATTCTGTATGCTTACATGCTGAAAGGCTTTGAATGCAAATATAAGTGTTTTTGTCGCCATCAAGTGTTCAATGTATGAAATTCCACTATCAGTGTAGCTGTTTATAACGAAATGCTTCTCACTTTCTTCATTTTTAGTAATGCCTTCAGGAAAAACTGACAGAATTGTTGTGAATAACTAACTAAAATGACTAAAATCTTATTTATTATTGTAAAACATAGTTCATCAGTCACCGCATGAAATCATTCTTAACCCTTTGTTGGTGAAATTTAGCCAAGGAGCTGCTAAAGAGGTAAACGTTATAATCCAGTGGGGCACAAGGCAGGGGACTCTCTGGACAAGGTGCCAGTCTACTGCAGGGTATAAGCACACAAATTCTCAAATGCATTCACACACTACGGGCAATTTAGAGACAGGAAAATAGATCTGGGCAGGAAAATAGAGCTGGACAGGAAAATAGAGCTGCAGGAAAACCCAGGAAGCACATGGAGAATATGAGAACTCCATCTACTCAAATCCTGAAGGTGTGAGGTCCTTAGAGTTAAAATCCACAGTTTAAAATAATTATATTTTCAACCAAAGTAATTATATTTATTATTGAGTTCTTATTGTAGTTTTTTTTGACTGGTTATTTGAATTTAATGGGTCACAAGTAGCCCCAAAGTAGAAATAAATTTAATTTGATACTTGTGATCTGCAAGTGGAAATTTCAGGAATGCAATAAAACACCCCACATCTCCAATAACTAGTCAAAATATTATAAACGTGTTGAAATAATGTACCCAATACAGATTATGTAAAGATTATGTCCAGAATATAAATTCCAAATATTTTAAGCGACCTGACCAAAATGATGTGAAACAAAAGAAAAAAAACATTTTTAAGTGTAACATTTTAATGAAGCTCTGTCACAATCTCTGTTTATTGATCATTCTTTTAATTCCAAATTTGTTCCACCTAAAGTATTTTGAGGCAAAAGCGTTCAGAGTTGAACAACAGATAATATTAGGATGGTCCTCATCACGAGATTTACATCATGCAAGGAAAAACCTTCTGGCAACTGGTCGCTGTTTTTTCCCCCCATGGTTACACTAAACATTAAATATATACAATATAAACAAGTTGTTTTAATTAGAAATAATTAAAAACAAATGAGATGAAAGACATGATACATTAACAAATACTAAAAATGATTGTACATTTAAATTCAATCATAAATCATTTTAAACTACTAAATCATTTTTAGAGTACCGGTCAGGATATTTTGAATGGTCCATTATGTTTGTAATGAATCATAAATGCAGAATCATTATAGATTAAAAACCGGCTCAGAATTGCACAGATAGGACTAAGTTAAATGTGATAATTTTACTGATGGTAATTAAAAATGATAGAATTTCTATATTAGCAAGTTCCCAAATTCAGCAGGTTTATCAATTGCACCACTGACAAACAGAATGCATGCTGTGTGTAATAAAGTGTCTCTCAACACAATTTTGTTCTACAAGTTAACCTGAGTGTAGAGTGAGAGTAACTTTAAGGCATCCGAGCTCTTTCCCTGAACTTCCAATCACCCCCTGGACACGGTACTGGCCATTGGTCATCCAGAATGGCAGGTCCACTCTTGGCAGGGAGAAAGTAGACTGAGGTAGAAGGTAGTCACCCTTAAAAAAAGAAGAAAAAGAAAAAACAAACAAACAAACAAAAAACCCAGAAAGCTCAGTATTGGAGTTAAAAACATATCAAAAGGAAGATGATTAAAAATAACATACATTATACTACTAACCACCTAACCTATAGATTTTACAAAACCATTACAAAATTTCGAAAAGATATCTTATTTGTACTCTTATACATCATATTTCCTGTAAAAATTACTTTCATTAAATGTAATGGTAAATGTTGTCTTATTTTGCTAGCTAATTCTGATGTCTCCCTTTGATCAAGTTGTGTGGGACAGTTACTGTACATGCTGTAGAAAAACGGACATAAGCCTAAGCAACTGGGTTTTAATCAGATAATGGCTTTAAAAAGTGTCACTGTTGAAATAAAATCTAGTGCAATTTCTCTTTTCACCTTTGGGATTATTTTCAATGCAAAAGAGTTCAGAAAAGCCTGTAGGTTTAAACACTATAAACAGTAGACTATGTGCTTTCTCATACCTACCACAATGGAGTAAAAAGTTCTGTTTATAGCTGAAAATGGACATGTGAATTTCCTTAATTTTAGTTCATTGGAAGTGTGTGTGTGATCTGTAAGGATATGTCGACACTCACTGCTTTGAAGGGGCAGTGGCAGGGAAGGCCGTATGTGCGCAGAGGCTCAGGGCAGTCCTGACCTGGAGGAATGAGCTGGTCCAGTACATCACAGATATCCTGATAGTGGCAGCTCCCTAGCTCGTCCACACACGGGACTTTGACCCAGAAACCAGCCACCTCTTTCTCCAGAGTGACATTTAGCTGCGATTAGAGACACAGGGTCGTGTGTTGGCAAAATCACACAGTCTCACTCAGGAATCAGTCAGATGAATTTGCAGTTTGACCTCACATTGACTCATATCCAGTTGATGACATATAATCAGGCTGTGCTATCAGTTCTCTGGACCCATGTGATAAGTCACAAGTGAGAATAAACAAACACAGGGCACTAAGAACAAGAAAGAAGATACAATCTATTCCCACACTGGCTTTGAGTTAAACAAGGTTAAGAATTTGGTTCAACAGCTTAGTCAGTAAAAAGTCTGTAAAGGTGTTAATGTGACATAAGATCATGTTGCTTTATAACCTTGCAGTTTGACAGACTTCTGCAGGCTAATGGGTGATTAGCTGTACTATAAAGATTAATCCTTTTAACTCAACATACATTTTGTTATTCAGTCTCTACACTAAATTATGCACCACCAGCGTGAGCCATCATCTGATTTGTTCTGAGAAAAAAATACAATACACCACATATCTATTTAAAATGTTCAAAAATAGGCACAGACATTAGAGGATTAAATTACTATATTAATATCATCAAAAAAGCCCAGCAGAGGATGTACTTTCTACGCCAATTAAGGAAGTATGGTCTGCCACAGGAGCTGTTGATGCTGTTCTACACTGCAGTCATTGAATCTGTCCTGTGCACATCCATCACCATCTGGTAATAATATAAAATATTGGTGCCCCTGCACACTCCCCAGAACTTGTACGACACAAGAACCAGAAACCGGGCAGGAAAAATCACCAATGACCCTTCGCACCCTGGATACAACCTTTTTCAGCTCCTCCCTTCTGGCAGGCGCTACAGAACTTTGCTTACTAAAACTGCCACATAGGAACAGTTTCTTTCCCATCACCCTGACCAACAACTCACCATAATTATATGCTCTGCTTCATATCTATAAGTACTGCATTATCAGAACTGTCAGTCATGACATCTTCTGTATACGTTACACACACTACTGCTGCTTTACATTACAAAAAAAAGTACAAAAAGCATAATATTGCACAATATTGTTATTTGCACCATGCACTTCCCACACCTACCCAATACTATTCTGTATTCATCTGCATTGTTTTGTATAGTCTGTATTATCTTGTTTAGTATAGTGTTATTTACTTTTGAGAGTCACAAACAGCTGGAACCAACATCCTTGTGTGTGTCAACACACTTGGCCAATAAACATGATTCTGATATCATCAGAGTTAGGGCTTGTAGCACAAACAAAATGAAATTCTAATTCAGACTTAAACTAACAGCCATATATGACGAGCCTCAAAAAAGAGAAGTGATAATTCTGTTTCTTCCATTTCCTGTATTCATTGTGAGATGAGAAACCATGTGACATTAACTTGGCAGCAACAAGATGTTAGGACATGAAGCATGACGTAAAGAAATAGGTCCACTTATAAGATATATGGGCACTTGACAAATAGAGGTGAAACAGTATTTTTTTTCCTATGTGACAAACAAAATATATATATTTGACAAACAAAATAAATATTTTTCAAACAAATTATATGAAATTACAATGTTCAAAGGCTGAAGTTGGTGTCACTGTTACTGTTTTATAGAATTTCCCCTTCTTTATGCTATTTTCTAAACCTTTTTCACAGCAACAGATGTAAAATGTCCTGCGGTGTGACACCACACTACAATAATGAGAAAATACACAGATATTACTGATTTCAACTGCAAATCACATATGTTAAAGTTTAAGAAGCCTTTTCTAAAAATCATCATTGAAATTCAACATACAGTTTTTTTTTTTTCAAAAAAAAAAACTGTACAGTACAGTATGTTGTTTTCACAACTGTTTTTCAGTTCCACTCCTTACTTGCACCTTCTTTTCTCACTCACTCAAATAGAAATATTTCATAAAATGAGAAAAAGTCTTACTGCACTGTTTATTTTTTTGTGATAGTTAACTTATGCAGTGCTACATCATGATAAAAATCGAATTAACTTAATTAAGGCATTTAGTTGGATTTAAAGTGATGTCACACCACATGACTTCCATGTCACACCACAGGACGGCATTTATGTTACAAAATTTTGCTTGTTGTAAATATTCCTGTATATTGTTTTTGTATGTAAAAACCTTTTTTTATTAAGTTAATATTTGTAAAATAATGCCAAAGCTCTTATGAATTATTCCAAATGTTGCTGGTTTATTTTATGGCTGTTTATATTTCATGTCTCTTTTATGTTACAGTCACACCGCAGGACATTTGGCATAAAAGCCTTTATATAAACAGGAACAAAAAATATTTTTTTATCCAAAAATAAAACTACAACATAAAATACAGTAATTTGCTTCATTTACTTATGATTTTTTGTAAGAAATAACACATTTTAGTGAGTATTTACACTTTGTTACATTAAGATCACATGTTACGTCAACCACCCATATAACAATAATATTACATTTTAGTTATGTAGTGCCTTTCAAAGGCTCAAAGACTACATTACAAATAATTATTGCTAAAAAAAATGGCACAAATGTTTTCTTTTTTTATCAAAAATGCCAAAAAAATTGTCAACACCTCGCACTGGATCTAGATGGCTATAACAAATATTACACAAATATTGCATTCACTGGGATCACATCCTGTAGAAACACCTCAACCTGACCCCTGGTTTCAGTGTCAAACAATTAAACAAACAAATAAAAGCAAGTGTGTATAGTGCTTACAGAGAGAGGAGACACCAGAGCCACAGAAGTTGTCCCAGATGCACTTGATGTCAAATCTCCTGGAATTTTAATGGGATCTGGAAACAACTCAAGACTATTCATAACAGCTGGATCATCAGTCTTTCCGCAGTTCTCCCAGGAAAAGCCTTCAATCTGACAGGCAGAAAACATGTTACATTAATGTTCCCAGTGTTAACATGTTAACATCCAAATGCTCCATTCTCACCTTGGCTAATCTCAGAGGTCTGCTGATCTCCACAGCACATGTTCCTTCCTTAAAAAAAAACCCACCGGTCCATAAAACAATAAACAGAGGAACTGAGATCATTATTTTACTAGTTAAAATGTAGCCTGTATCTATTTAATATGGAGTCTTTTATATAAAATCACAGCTACAACCTTTAACAGGTTTCACACCTAAGAAACACTGAAACTGAATGAAAATCCTATAGTGGGAAAATATATATACTCCAGTTAGCCTTTATCCTCTTCCGCGTTATGATGTGTGGTGTAATGTTAGAGCCCTCTACAGGCGGGTGGAGACGGAACAAATCACCATAGCTGGAGTAAACAGTTGTGTTTATACTGCTTCACCACTAGATGGCGGGCGTGTACTGCTGCTAAGGGTGGAGAATAAACCCATTTCAAAAACTGAACAATGATCCCAAAGTGGAAATAAAGTGTACTCTATGAATTAAAATAGATCTTAGTTAAAAAAAAACCTTTTATTTCACTAGGAAGCCTTTTTACAGAATCTTGGAATATAATTTAAGAAATGTTTATGCAAGAAAATACAATGCAGACTAATAAAACTGTTTTTATTAATAATAATAATACAATAATTAATCTGAATTTTTTTCAATATAAAGTCTATCATAAATCTAATAACGTTTAAAATGGTAAGAAATACCTCTGTCATTTAATTCATATTACAAGCAGGAATAGGTGTTCTTTTCAATGAATAATGTGAATTTTTATTAATGCCTGTCATCCTGTCAAAAATAAACTATTTCTGGATATTACAAAAAAAAAATGTTTTGGGAACATATTTTAAAACAGGATTTTGTTTTTTCACATCAATCAAGTTTACAATATAAAGTATCTGAAATATTGACATGAATTTGTATTTAGAATTAGTACAAAAATTTTAAAAGCCTCTGTTTATTTCCAGTTTTAAATGAAACTCATTTTCACTGTGGTCTAAGACTTTTAGACTTTCATATGTCCTTACTGACATATATATAAAAATATCAGGAAGAATGTTATATTGGATCTATGACATGCTGTGATTGTGCCATGTGGTTGAAGCTTAATGCATTCTTTAAAATTGATAAATTATAGGAAGTGTTAAGGATTTCAGTTTTTTTTTATATGACATGACTAAAACTGTCGTTGTCTTTCCAAATCTCCATTATATGCCCCCCTCTATCAAAAAGACTAACGACACCAGTTTAACGACACAGAAAACGATCTCATTCATTTACAAATCCTGTGCTGCAAGTTGTTTTAAGGCGTTATAAAGGCCATATGATGGCACTGCACGTGCGCATGAGTCACCTTTAATCTCGCCACGTGAGAGCGCACAGGTAAATGCCAGCCCATATGGGCACAGTAATCTCCTCACCTCTATTTTAAAGAGGATGATGTTACAAAACACAGAAGGATTTTGAAAGATATTCTCAAAGATTTACATTAGAGCGACGTTGGCAAAACTGGAGCTGCAGGGTTATGATAAGATTAGATCTCTTCCTTTATGTGTGGGAGGAAGTATAGAGGAAAAATGTAACAGATGATCTTTATTAGAATATCCACCTTTGATAGGTCACATTCAAAATGCATGGCCAGGGTTTTAATATAATGGGTATTGTACAAAACCAGCAACAAAGTAGCCTGTAGAGCTGATTTCTTATGTATCTGAACTTCAAATTTAATTTCCTTCTTCTTGTTGCTCAATATTACTCAATGTCTTTTTGGCAGGTTAACTATAATTTGATTTCAGGTTGAACAGGAATGTCAAGGAAGATTTCTTTCTTTCTGATGAAGTTACCCAGGAGTCTGGACTGATAGCTAACCAGCTAATGAGATACAGTTTTAAAAGATTTCAATCAAAAACTACTTTTTAAATCAATTAACACTCTATTTTTCATGCTTTAACTTTTACAATATATATTCAAAACTCAAAAAATAAAAAGATTAAGAACAAAATAAGAAGTTTGTTCTTTGTTTTCTCTACTTGACCTAAAACATAGCAAATTATTCTTTGCTAGCTTGCCACTGCAAGATGCAACAACTCCAAATACCCCACATGAATGCAAAAATAGCCTGATTATCTGACCCAAATGCAGAAAATCAGGCTGCATGTAAAAGATCTATTTGTCCGGAATGCAAAAAATCCAGCTAACCAACATGAATGCAGAAAATACATTCTCTAAAAAGTGATGAACTGCAGAAGTTAAAAAGAAAAAAACCCAATGTAAAACAGATTTTATGAAGGCAACACTGTAAACTGAGATACAAACTAACAATGTTAAAACCACGCAAAAGGTTAATGGATAATTGAATACATAGGCAACTGCTAATAATGAAAATTATTTTCTTTTTAATTTCCAACAATCTGTAAAAAAAAATACAGTATGCATATATTGAGCAACAAGAGTTCATCCATGAACTTTAGTTTAATAAAGGCGCACATAATCAAGATGGATATAACAGATTTATTTGAAAATTGTTTGTACAAACAAGTACACAAAAATGTAGTGTTTATGTAAAATTTAATACATTAAATGTTAGTAGTAGTAGTAGTATTGTTGATGTTGTTTTTGTTGTAATAGTAGCTGTAACAGAAGGGGGGCACAGTGGCTTAGTTGTTGAACATTTTGTCCAGGTTTGGGGGGGTCACCCTGCCTGTGTGGCATTTGCATGCGTTGCCTGTGCTTTGGGAGTTTCCTCAAGGTACTATGGTTTCCTCCCACAGTGATGGTAATTGGCATCTTTAAACTGTGTCTGTGTCTGTGTGTGTGTATGATTGTGCCCTGAGTGTACTGGTATTAGTACAGCTAGCAAATAAATGTTATAAAAATCTCATTTTCTTTGCAGTGATGCTATGCTGCTCATGCATTTGTAGCCACATAAGGGACACTAAAGTCAATTCCCCTAAATAGTATGCTAGCACTTCTAGAGAACTTGAGGATGGTTAAACAGTTACAGCTATTATTTATGGATAATAATGGATCTATCCATACATATAAATAAGCATTTATAAATCATTTACATGGTATTATGAGCTCCCTGATGTCTATATTGCTTGTGCACCAAGTTATTGGTTAAAAGTGAAAGGATTTCTACAGACTAAGCTCACATTGTCCATGATAAACCGACCCAACATGAAATGCATGTGCCCATACAAAGATCCTGCAAATGTTTGACACCATCAGAGGAAGCAGATTATCTGATAGTTCATGTTTGAAAAATGAAGGGGGTAAAGGAAGGTCCTCACTTTAGAAAACAGATCTATGCTTACATTCCTTTCTCCCCTAAATCAGGGTAGTCATATATCATCTCTCATGTTGAACTTCTGTGTATACATTTCCAGCGCAGGAATCTGCACTATTGTGATGTTATCACATTTAGCAAAGAGTGTAGAAAATGAATTATTGTGCTGGGTATCTCTAACATGTCTGTAATTTGATGTGTACATTCAATAAAAGTGCACTGTAGGTGCCAGCGCCTTTGAATACTGATAAGAGAGAAAAGCTAAACAATATTCTACTTACACACAAGATAACATCAAATAAGAATAAAATTGCAAACTCCATTTTGTAAGAGCACAAAGAGATGCACCATATAACGTTTACATTTTTTGTGTATAACTTGATTTTTGTCCACATGCCACTGCTTTATTTTTATATTTATTTATATTGTTCCCTACCTTGAGGGCATTGAATATGTACTGTCAGAGCTTTTACCCTGGATATGTGTGTAGGCAGATTATATGAATGCCGGGGTATTTCATGGCCACAGGCTCTGTGCTGCTGTGTGCATTCCTCTTTATCTGTCTGGTTGACCCCCAAGGAGTCTCTTTTCGCAAATCAAGAATCAGACATAGCTTCAACACAGAGCCTCTTTATTTCAAATAGTAACAGTAACACATAATCTTATCCAGACTTTACATAAGTCACACTCTGGCCACCTGCCTCTCTGCTACATTGTCATTAGCAAGCAAAACAGATATCTAGGTCCAAGGTTGTTTGGGAGCCATTCCCTTCAGAAAACTACAGTGATGGTATTTAACACTAACTGTGCGTTTCAAAGCTCCTAACACTAGGATTGACAAATATTGCTAAACATTACATGTAATCGACATATGCAGCTGATTATGAAGAATATCAGTCTTTACAAAACTTTCTAATTCGGTTTGTCTTACACAAACATTTACAAACAACTTAGTACCCCATTGTTAGCACAGGTTGTCAACACAGTGAATAAACAGATTGAAATCTCTGGTGATTCAGGAAGTCTTTCTTGAGAATTTAAATCAACAGTTATCAACTTGTAATGCAAATGCAGAAAGTGGAAGTTCCTGCTTAAACCAGTCTTCAACACTAACAATAAACACTGGGGGCTAAAACAAAAAGGCAGTACGGAGCCATTAAACACACCTGTGCACCAGCTCAGTCTAATTATAATTCCGAATTTAAAGAGGAAATTGTTCTGGATAAAGGTACACATTGTGCTCTGATACATGCTATTTGTCTCTATATATAATGTAAATCATATTTTATAGCTTTCACATTCACCATAGCTCAATACAGGAGATGCTAATGTGTCAGACAGTGCTCTCCATCAAACCAGCAATTGAGCAAATAGGTTTTGGGCATTTATCTCTCCAGTATATTTCCAGAGATTGTTCCACAGTAATGTAAATTGATGCTTTTCTGACAGCTTGTAGTGGTCAGACATCTTAATGCGATAGTTTGTATTTTTTTTCCTTATCAAACCTTACCAGCTTCCTTTTGAAACATATTCAAGCATAGCCATTTTAATATTTATCCAGTTGGTCCACTCATTTATTACATGACTTCAGAATGCTGAGAGTTTCCCTGGTGATCAACATGTTTATCAAAAAGCATATGGCAATATTTCCATAAGCTAACAAAGCAATCTGAATAATCTGTTAGCAACACATATAGGGGAAGAAAGATGAGAGAGAGAGAGAGAGAGAGAGAGAGAGAGAGAGAGTGTGTTAGGCCCAGCAGGTCTGCTGGGAGTTTGATTGTGTTTCCTGTGCATACTGTGTTGGGCTGAATCCCGTCCCCTCTCCCCCTACCTTCCTCCATCTGCCTTTCCTTCTCTCCCTCCTCCTTCTGTTCCCTCTTTCGCCCTCATGCTGGCCTACACCCAACACAGAGGAGCCTCCTACTCCTTTTGGCTTGCTTAAGCCAGGAGCAGGTGATAGTGTTGTCACGTCAGGCTGAAAGCTCTGTCTTGCCCTTCCCCCTCCCGCGGTATTTTTCTCTTGTTACTGGAGCGTGGAATGACGGGAAAACATGGATGGGGTTCACGTGTCAAACTGATGGACATGAAACAAACAGCAGGCACACTAATCAACTGAGTGACATGTGGGTATAATAAATAATACTGCCATTAAATGTATTATTACCTCATATATTACCTTTGGGGTGTCATATAGTATTTGTACCTCTTTAACATGAAACTGTATTCAACCATGAATCTAAGAAAAAAACATTTGACTATTAAAAAATGCATTAATGCATCCCAGGCAGCATTCTCTCTTTCTGCCAGGCAGCATTCTCTCAGAAAGAATTCATGACATACTGTATATTTATACATACATGTTTCAGTCCTAAAATGTAAAAGAATTCATACTTCAGAAATTGAAAAAATAATAGATTTTTGAATATGCACATAGGTGGATATGGACTCTTTCAAAGTCTTTTACGTCTTTAAATACATGTTTTTGAATTTAACATTGGTGGGAGCACATGGCAGCCTCAGCACGGAATAATCCATAAAATGTTTTGTAGAAAAAAAATCTAAACTTTCTTAAGCATGAACATTAAGCTTACATGCTCTTTCTGCCCCTCCTTGTTGGAACACATTTTTAATTATGGGCTTAAGTCCTGCATGAATGAGCAGAACTCCTGAGGATTTAGTTGGTTGATAGTAAGACAGGATCATGGAGAGCAAGTGAGGATAATATATGGATTATGGAATTCTGCTCTTTGGTTTTATCCTAATGGTCGTTTGGGTAGAAAAAGATTCATACTCACATCCAGTAATTACATCTTTTTCAGTTTTCTGCACAGTACACGTGTGGAAAAGTCTTTATATTTGTTGAGAGAAGGATTTTGCATTCCCATACACTAATCTGACTAAAGGTTTAATGAATGTCTATGTTAACGAAGAGCAAATATTGTGTATTACAGTTTGCGATTGTATTGCAGTTTTGCTGATTGAGCATTATGTTAAAAGCAAAGCGCTTCTCATGCAGAGGTTTATCCATCTCATATGACTATTTCCATTTCCAGTTATACAGTTTTTTTGTTCATATAATTGCCAAGGATTTTAGAGAAAAAAACCTTCAAATGATCAGTTGTCTGTAGTCACAAACAACAAAGCAGCTCTTTGAGAAGTGAAAGTCAGAATGTGATTGTGTTTTCAAAGCTTGGCTGAGAACATTTCTCTGAAGTTTTATCAACAGGTTTAACCCAGTGAAGATTCATATTTCACCTTCAGCAGTTCGGCTCAATCATACAACCACAATCATCGACAACAATACAAGACTCGAGGAGAGATAGAAAAATATATTTCCATTTTACTTAATTTTTTTATTCACTTTTTTGTGTGTCAGCAAACACATGTCACAGTGTTTAACAATAAAGAGTTCAATCTATTCCTGGCACAGTGACAGACAAAAGAGTCCCGTTCACAGAAAATTGCTCTCAGCTTAGACAGAAAAGATTGTCTAGCAGCATTCTCCTGAATGGAAAGTCTACAATCCCTATACTTTTTTAGTTCTTTGGAACAAAATGTTAAAGGAAAAAAGTTTTCCTCACTTGAATTAATGCATACCACAGTGCTGCTGCATTCTTGATTCTTATTGTTCAGAAGTGGATCAATTGTTCCAAAATGTTATTGTTTCTAGAGTAACAACTTAGACTTAAGCTCCAATGAAAAGGTTTAAAAGGTGTACTTGATTATACACTGAAGTTTTTTGCATGGTGACTTTTTTCTTTTGCAGTTTCTAAAAAAGGCTCCAGTTTCAGAGTTTCGCAACAGTCAATGATTCAGCTTAAAGGAGCAACTTAATGTATTTCATCATGGAAAAGTCTTCAGGATAGTTTCTCTGTAAGCTACATTTTATTTAATTAAGTTCAGGAAAGACATTTAAGAGAATAAATGCTAAAGAAATCTTTGTTTATAGCTGTTAAGGCATAAGTGACATCAGGAACTTGTCTGATGACTAGACCTTAACATTAAATATATCTATTAAACAACAAAAAAGCAAGATGTGTCCTTCTTTCATTAATTGAAAAATACTGGCAATTTGCGGTGGCATAGGAGAAATAATAATTTTTTTCAGGGCATGCAGTTATTGGAAAACAATTAACTCCATGGTAGTAACAGCATCTAAACTTCTTCTTCTTCTTCTTCTTCTTCTTCTACTACTACTACTTGAGAGGTTGCCACAATGAATCATCCGTTTCCACCTAACTCTATCCTTGGCATCCTCTACTCTTGCACCAGTTAACTTCATGTCCTTTTTCAACACATCTATATATCTCCTCATTGCCTTTTTCTTGACCTTTTACCTGCCAAGCCCAATCTCCAACATCCTTCTACCAATATAACCATCTCCCTCCTCTGTACATGTTGAAACTATCTCAATCTATCTGACCTCGTCCCCAAAACAGCCAACCTGAGCTGTCCCTCTGATGTGCTCGTGCCTAATCCTGTCCATTCTTGTCACTTGTAAAAATAACTTTGACGTCCCCATCTCTACTACCTCCATGTCATGTCTTTTCCTCAATACTACAGTCTCTAACCCATAAAGCATAGCTCTCTAGCTTTCCTTTGATTCTTGCTGGCACGCTTCGGTTACACAACAACCCATGATAAGTAACAGCATCAAAACATTAGTGATTGTTCCCAATAGCAGTAGATATTTTTTATTCCTTACATATAGTGTCTGTAACTATGTTGTTTGTTTATTTGAAAAAAAAAAAATATATATATATTTTAACAAATCAAAATGATTATATACGTCTGTGACAGCATTTGCCTCTCTTTGTGTACAATTTAAGTAAATTACCTGCATGTTTGAAATAAATATTTGTTATTTATTCCTGTTAAGCAATAAAGAAATAAAGCTCTTAACACAAAACCCAAATCAAGCAAATGCATTAGTGTTGAGACAACCTGAGTGCACAGGAGAGTTGACTGTGCTTGTGGATCAGACAGCATCAGTGTGACTGTGGATCACTCGGCAATAATGTGACAGTGGATCACTCAGCATCAGCATGACAGTGGATCACTCAGCACCAATGTGACACCAGGATCCCTCCAACTTCCCTGAATTGCTCAGCACAGAGGCATGCTGTCAGGTCAGTTCACTTGCTGTAAAACACATCATACTGGGTGATGAATCAAAAATTTTTACAAAACCCTTTTACTTAAGCATTGTCTGGAGATAATATAAGAAGCAGTAGCTTATACATACTGTAGTACATTAATTGCTTTTACCATTATTGAGATAACCAAGTATTTGGATTATAATGTGACCTCTTCAAACACAGAGAGGTCCTGATTACCCATGGCTTTACATTCAACAATAGTTTAACAATGGTTTGGTATCAAAATCTACAACGAGTGCTTAAAAACCTTGGGGCAATTTGTACAAGCAAATCCACCTACTGGCATGTTGTTGAAAGGTGGGAGGAAATAGGAGAACTTGAAGGAATCTCACCTGGACAAGGGCGAGATCATAATTCTACATAAACTCCACACAGACAGTAACCTGATCTCAAAGTTGAAACCAGGAATGCTGGAGCTGTATTATCCAGCACATACATAATTGTTATTGAATACCCCCATTTACAAATGAGAAAACATTTTGCCTATGATATTAATTAATGAAACAACCACCAGTAAAAATTTACCAGGGGCAATTGGGGGTCATTTTAGCAGGTATGAATGCAATCTCAAACAGCGTTTCCTCACTACTCATTTCTTAATATTCAACCTTGTCCTTTATCCCACCCCAAAACATTTCTCACCATCCGAAATGAAATGATGAAATGAATTGACTACATGACCTACAGTAGTTGCACTTGAGCCATAGACATTTTTGTGTAACAGGCTGTTGTTCATGAGATCACATGTCCACTGACCTAAGTTCATAAGCTGACATAAACTAATATAAACTTCATAAATTCATAAAGATTTATTACAACTAATATCACCTTTCATAAAGCCATTTCAATATGAAACCCATATTCATACATCATAATACCTATATTTACAATATACACTAATCATGAAGTAAAATGCTTTAAATGTGCCCTTCCACACAAAACCGTTTTTACTTGTATTTTTTTATATGTGTTAGGTCCATATGTGCTTGTGTTGTGTCGGGAGTGTGAAAATGAACTGCTACCTCCCCTGTCAGTTCTAGCAACTAAAAGAAATAAGCGGAGAAATCAGGTCAATTAGAAAAGCTGCTCAGAGTGACGTGGAATTGATCGAGCTCATTACTATTCATGAGCTCTCCCACTTGAGGCCGCGCCCACAGAATTCGTGTAGCTCAGTGCTAGGCTACTTATTGCGCTGGGTGAATGAATATTCATGCTCTCATGTCCTAGCGGTTAGCCAATCGGAGCCAAGCAGCATAGCTCATTGAATATTAATGAGAACTGGCGCAAATCGAGCTGAGTCTTCCTACAGGCTTTCTATACCACACTAGAATGGCTTGAGGTAATGGCCAAGGTAACCAAGGCATTTTTTCCACAAAAAATGTTACAGAGTCCATGGTAAACTTCAGACATTACCACAAAAGTAATAAAATACGTGTGGCAGTGCATCTTTAAATACTTTTTGTAATGTCAAAATGCAAACGTGACTATTAAGTGCAATGCCACATAGTTCAATGTGTGTTTTTTTACACACACATTTTGGAACATTTTAGGCAAAAAAAAAAAATAAATATATATATATATATATATATATATATATATATATATATATATATATATATATATATATATATATATATATATATATATATATGTATATAATGAGTGTCATATACAGTATACTTGCACTCCATGATGGCATTTAAAATTTCTGTAAAGTTTTCTTTGTTCATTGTTGATAAATATTGCAACTGCTTAAAACGATTGACAGGTCATTATTAGAATAAATATAAATAAAATATATATAATAATAAATATAAAGTTTTAATTATATATGACATTATATGACATTATATATCTTATTTAAAGTAATAATATAAAGTTTTAAGTTTTAAGCTATTAATATAAAGTTAAATATAAAGTTTTAATTATATATGACATTATACTCATTATTATGACATTATACTTGAATAAAGGGAGGACATTTGATGACATTTTACTGGCTGACAATGTGCACTTCTTGAAAATTACTGTTTCATAATAGTGATAAATTGTTGTTCGCAACAAGCACATTGTTCTTACTCACAGAAACACACAAACTCTTTATCATCCTATAGCTTTACTTAGTCATAATGGTGTGATGACATTGGTTTTCAAAGCAATCTTCTCCAGGGTAAATCCTGAGCTAGGATTACTCTTTGTGTAAAGTTTCACAGTTCTCTCTGTGTCCACAGGTGTTTCCCTGGTTCTATGTGTTCCTCCCACTATCCAAAAACATGCTGCTAGTTCAATTGACTACTTGAAATTACCCCTTAGTTGTGAATGAATGTGTGAATGTGTGTTTACATTGGACTGGTGTCCCATTCAGGGTGTGCCCCTGCCTCATACCCAGGGTTCCAGAGACAGACTCTGTATCTACCAGGAATAATAAAATAATTAAATGCATTTTATGTAAAGACTCAGGAAAAGATACCACGGAATACCAGTATGAATTATGACATGGTCTTATGTATACATGCACAAGTAGAAATTAGTAGTAGAAAGTTTATGTTTATGAGACACTATAGGAAATCTTATGGAAAAGGTCACCTTTGTTCATTAAAAAAAGAAAAATCTTTCAACAAGGCATGTCATATCACCATCAAGTGATTCTGACATAGCAGCAGTACACTCAACTAATCTACTGTATACTCCACTCAACTCATCACCTGCTAGAGGAAGTCATGTGTTTTAATATAGAATGTGTCTTAACACAGCCTTGTATTGTGGAAAAACTATGTCAATTTGAGATAAACATCGAACACCTGAGATAACATCTCTTTATGACATCTGTTGATTTAAACTTTTATAAAATCTTTTTTGGGATGTATCTGATTTAAGGGATGAATATAATTGTCACTTAGTTTTTTGAACACTGCCCTGTTTTTCCAAAACTAGCACTATCCAAAGATCACGTTTATTGTTTAAAACAAATAAATCTTTATATTGTATAATGCATTCAGCATAAATTATATCATTACACAAAAGATAAAGCAATTTTTCAGATAGAAACACAGCTCTGTTATACTGTACTATATCTGAATTCACACACTGACTTTGGGGAAAAAAATTTAATATTTATAATATATATAATTTGTGTACACTAAAGGAAGACTCAAAATACTAGGTGGGTGTGTAAATGCTAAGAGAAATAATTATACCAACTTAGAAAAAAACTGTATTCACTGATAATCCAACTCTTTCTTGGCATTCTCCTTGTTCCACTGAAACTTCTCTTACTCAATTTTTTGTCACACATTTAGGCCCAATTTTTCACCATCTGTAAGGCATAGTTTACATGGCATGCCTGGATAGCATTAAAGAGAATGCACCTGCCCACACAGACTAAAAAAGAAGCCTGCAGGAAAATGGTTGTTTCTTGTCTGTTGATCCTACTCCTGCCATGTCGACACCCCACTGTACCTAGCTAGTCTATTTGCATATTGAAGTGGAGGAAGGGTAATGACACAACGTTCAGCATGAACACATGCCAGTAGCTGCTGGCTTTTTATTTTCAGATCTCTTGAGATATTTATTATTAACATTTACAGCGTTTAAACGTTTATTCAAATTTTACCTTTAAATTTTACACCGATAACCTTTCAGTTCTTTTCTCTTAAATATATCAACTTACATCAAGTATTACTACAATGAAAATGAATGTAATGTAAAAACAAACTGAACAGAAAATTCCCATAGTTTAATTATTTTTACCCTGAGCCTTATTTGGGAAAGTAGAATTATATGTGCTATGTATTTTAATGGATTAAGATTACTGACACAGTGAAAAGCATTAAACATATAACTTTATATACTACACTGTTAGAAAAACAAAGAATGAAAAATATTAATGTAGGAGTGCACTATTGTATTATTTTAAAAAATCTGAATCTAAATCTGTCCAGAAGGAAACAAATTTGTAAACAATGGATTTTACTAATCTGTTATCAAAGTATGGTCTACCTATTATCTTATTTTCAAGTCTCAACGTTGACACGAGCAAGCGACTATGTGCTCATGTCCTACAGATAACTACTGTACTTGAATAATGCATAACACACACACACACACACACACACACACACACAGAGAGAGAGAGAGAGAGAGAGAGAGAGAGAGAGAAATAAAAAATATTCCTTGGATCAAAGTAAACTGCATCAACATGTTATAGCTAATCTCTGGTGAGCTCTTGGTGCACCTGGTGAGTGCAAATAACTGGTACGCTTAGCTTGTTTGCTAATCTGCTAACAAAGCTGAGAAAACAAAGCAAGAATGAAATAAAAAACTATAACAATATGGCTCATTCTATTTTTGTAACTTTGAGCCAAGGTATAATTTTTTTTTACAAAAGTGAAAAACTGGATGAAGAAACTAAATTTGCGATTGGAGTTGTTGCTTTACTGCGTCCTGCCTGTTTTGCATAGAATTGAGAAAATCTTCATTTAAATGGCGGTTGCTGTGCACTCGCTTTTTCACTTGTTGTAAATGAAGATGACAGCTCTGTGTCATGCAGATATGTAGTAAGCTGTGGCTTTGTTGCTTGATAGTGTAAATGTACAGCCCTGGATTTCTTTTCTCAATCTCCTAACTGGTGCTGTCCAGATGCTTATAGAGAAATTTCATAAAGTCTGTCTTTTCAAACTACTGGTGTGTTGATAATGGACCATATGTGTTTTTGGTAATTTTGTGTGAAATGAATTACATCCCATGATGGCCACAATTCATCTGATGACGGAAGGTATGAAGGTATGCTATCCGTCTAAGCAGTGAAATAACAAACACAATAAGTGTTTCGGTTGGTCTGACACTGCAATTCCTTTATCCCTTAGAAAAAAGAAATCAGGATGCAAGTTATGCTTTGAATAGATAGTGTCAGTTTGCTTTTCTTTCATTTTCTCTTTCCTTATATATATTTTTTAATCTTCTCTCATAGCAATACAATCAAACCGACATGGAAAGATGCGACTCAGTGCTAGACATTTGAAATGCTGATTGCGGCCAGATTATACAGATATAGAGAAGAAAAAGAGGCCACTGAGGGAACACTGAATACTATTTGAGGTAATGAACACTTTTAAGCACTTGATACCTTTAACATGATAGACATCATGTAAATTCTTTTACAATTATACTGGATAGTGCCACTCAAATGAGGATGGGTTCCCTTTGAAATCTGGTTGCTGTCAGATTTTCTTCTAATGCCACCTCAGGGAATTTTTCCTTGCCAAAGTCACATATAGTTTGTTCAATAGGGATCAATATAAAATTTATAATTTATATCCTGAAGAAATATATATTTCTGTAAAACTGCTTTGTGACCATACCCACTGTTCATAGTTATGAACTGTATGAACTAATAATATTAAATTCAATGTTAAGTGATAATAATGTAAATTGTCCTACTTTCAGGGGGAGGGACCTGTCTATAATAGCCATGTGGTCATAATTGTTGGACATGATTGCTGTTTATTTGGTGTAGACAACTGTGTCCACCAACTCTCATTCTGACAGACACCTGAAAATCGTACTATGCATCGAACTGAACTTTTAATCATTGTGTTTATATACCTTGTTCTTCTTATGCAGTGTTTCTAATGAAACATAGTCGGGGGTCTGAGAGGTTTTTCTTTTATTGCAGTATTGGAAATTGCAACCCGTTATATTAAAAGCTATTATGTTTATTACTGCATTCATTCATTTATTAGGTCTGATTTGACTGGTTACTTGAATTGAATGGGTTTAATCCAAACTTTAGTAACTTAAACAATAAGGATAATAAATAATGTTAATTTAAATGTGCTTTTTGAGTAAAAAGTTATAATGTTAGCTATAAAAAGCTCTATGATGTCAGTGAATAGCCAGAAGAATATTCTACACATTTAAAAAATGAGCTTTGAGTTTAAATATATAATGTCAAGTTGTGATTAACAAATAAACTGGTACTGGAAAAAATGTTCTTCACTGCAAATTATGTACTTATTTTTTATGCCACTGCGACATGTTTCACATGTTGATTAATCATGATAATCTAGGAGACGATACTTCATAAACAAGAAGAACAAATACAGTATTGTTTTCAACTGATGATAAATGAATAGTATTAATCTATTGATGTGACAAATCTAAAGCCAGACATAGATCATTGAAAGGAAAGGGTATTATTTGTAGGAAGACATGTCAGGACATCTAACAGAGAATGAGAATGAGAATCATTCAAACATTCAAACTCTTTTTTTAAATCCAGAGAATGACTTCTTTTAACAAACAATAAGCCTCTCAGTTATAAGGTGTATTAAAATGACTGCTTGTGTAAATAATAGGATTTTGTGATTCATGGCTCATCCATTAATCAGCATCTGAGGTTTAAAACAAGCAAGCTAATGCTTTTTGTGATTTAAATCACTGAAATGCAGCAGAGCACAAGGGAGGATACTGTTGTATTGGTGTGTAATTCAAATGCTGCAATGAAAACAAGCTCTGATCCACTCCAAATATTTTCTTCATTTAAAGGCATTGCATAAACTGACATGAAAGTTCCTTTCTCTCTAAATTGTCCTATCATGCCCTAAGGGATGCACATTTTTCACTCTGTCTTCAACGTGCACTTTTGCTAGGTCCACCTGCTGCCAGTGGCCCGCTGCCCACCTTCTGTTGAGTCTTATTTGTGGGCCATGCGTGCTTGCTTGCTGGGTCCATGTGCTCATCCCTTTCCACTTCGCTCCAATATAGGGGAGTAATGCAGTGACGTGGTTTCTCTATCAGAATCTGTTTTGTGCTACAAATATCTATGGCTGAATCTGTATACAGATTTAATTTTATTTTCATTATTATTTCATTATAATTTTTTTAATTAAAGAAAAAACAGAGGAAGAAATGCTAGCACCGTGGTGTAGCTGTAACTCAACCAAATAGGTATATAATAATTCTGTTCTTTAAACTCTGCCCATGCACATATTATTTTTGTTCTCACTGGCCTGTGAAATTTTTATGAACATAGTTAGTTCTATTTCTCTAAATCTAAACAAAAAATCAGCCATCACTGACCAAGCAGTTACTAAGGATGAATGAGTGCATGATAATGAATGTGGTCTTTGTCTATGCCTCAATCTCCAAATCTCACTCCAAGCGTGATAGTAAAAACCTCTTGTTTACATAAATTGTTCTGTCGAGGGGGGAATCATAGTCCTGGTGCACACCTCTACTCTCAACCTAAAGCCCTGTAACCATTTGGAAAAAAGAAAAACAAATAGTATGTAAGTGCATCTGCCATTCATTTTTGTGTATAACACATTATCTGTTATTTCAAATAATGCATTCATATTTGGTGACCTTCCTACAGGTTTTGGCATAATTCCTGGTCTGTGACAATATAATCTCAACTTGAATTGATATGTGGGGATAAAAACTGAGACCACCCAGCAAAGCTCTGGGGTTAACTTGACTTTCCAGATTAAAACGGCCAGGGATGAAGCTGATAAAAGTAAAACAGATCCTATCAGCATGCCTTTCTTGTGGTTTGATAAACCTGAAGGTTTTAGTTAACTGACTAGAGCCTGCCTCACACACCTTACCTCACTTAGGCAAGTAACCTAACCAGGAGTAGTAGGCTTTGTTTACATAACAATAAAATGAAGATATTTAGCTTTAGGTGTAAATACTAGCAAAGGACCCAATAAAAACTCATGCTCCAGTAGCATTCGGGACAGTTTTATTTTTATTAAGTATTGTTACACATATAGACTAATTCTGAAAAGATGTTAATGAAACAAAAAAATCACATCCATTGAAAATTTTAACTATTCATTGGCAGTCCTGAAAGCTATTACTGGATCTCACAAAGCAGTCTATTGCCTTTAAAGAAACTTAAGCTGTCTGATTGTAATCTTGAAGAGCAAGGAGTGAACGCTGTTAAGGTTTGCCTTAAAGTAATAAAAAAGCAGACCATGAATTTAATCCTTACTACCAGCATGGTACTGTTCTGAAAAAGGTTTCATCCACCCATAGCCCAAAGCCCAAATGCAGGAAGGCACAGAGAGATAGAAAGAAAGAGTGGGAGAGACAGACATGTGCCTGGGTGTCTGCTTGGGTGTTGGAGAGTGGAGGAGGGTGTGGGGTTGAGGGAGGGACAGATTGGGGAGGGATGAACGTCCTGAGGGAAGAAGGTGTCTCACAAGCACGGCACTCTATACCACTTTTCATTTGTGTAAAAACAGATCAGCCGGTGCAAGGAGCCCAACTGTTGGATTTGTTGGGATTTTTTCCACATTATTTTAAACTATGTTATGGACAAAAGATTACAACTTGTAACGCCACACTGGAATCTGAAATTAGCCAAGCTGTAGGGAGTTCCGGCAAAGGTTCCATGAAGAGTTTTCACTCAGGACCTCGGGTATGTCAACTATCACAGTAGGTGTGGATGTGGCTTTCAGACTTTATATCGACTCGAATATAACTGATATTGTGACTATTCCTCTCGACAATTAAGTTCAGGTCTACTGTTCTACTGTTTTGTGAAGAGAAATTCAGTAAGCAATTCATAAGTGTGTGACTTCATAGACTTAAGAAGTTTAGATGCTGTAGAAATCTGAAAGTAGAAAATACAAATTATATGTAACCGTTATGCAAACTTGCATAGTTATCATTCTTGCAATAAATGTCTCTTATTTACATAAAATATGCAAAACGTGTTTAGTTTGGTTTAAAAGAATTTACCCTGTTAGTGATTGCGTTATCACTGCAAGTAAGAAGTCTATATGCAAGTCTATATGCAGGTTTGAGCTGACCTGAGATGCACAGTTCAGATAGCAGCTTTGCAAATGATTTAAATGTCTCACTTGTCTCACTTTCAATCCAGACACATGGTTTATTTCATTTAAAATAGGCCTCACAGAAAACACTTATAAATGTAGAACAATTTGCACATCCTGAGTTGTATGTAATTCAGTGGTTATGGCTAAAGTAGGGATGAAGTTATTCTTTGGATGATTTCTTAACATCTCATTCATAAGAAAGTAAACAAAATCCAAATATATTTGAACAAAAACGTAATAAGGTTTGTCCTTTTGTACTAAAAACTAAAGATGATATGATGGTGTATTTGGTTAATAAAATCATTTGCTCACTTTTTTTTAGGTCAAAATAAAACAAAACAAATCAAAACAAAAAAGAATCTGTCAAATGGTTTGTCCTAAGTGTCATTTTTGTGGTCTGTTCTTGGTCATACTGGTCATTACGGTACTGGTTAAAGAGGCAAATAAGGCTCTGTTAGGTGCTTTAAGTGCAACAGAATGAAGTTGCTAATGAAATTGCTTTACATTCATTTTGTTATGTAAAAGCTTAATCTAGTTATAATATCTGATATATATATATATATATATACGTATATATATATATATATATATATATATATATATATATATATATATATATATATACATATATATATATATATATATATATATATATATATATGTATATATATATATATATATATATATATATATATTAGTAGGTCTCTGGTTTAAGCACATGGCCTCCTGTTGCTTCCGAAGTATTAGCATGATATAGCCAATAAAACTGATAATATTTATTATAATAATTAGTTATAATATTTAATATAAAAGATCCTGAATTCTTTTTTCTATGAAAATGAAAATGACAAACCCTAATGGGTTTGATTTGAAACTAACGTCTTAGATTATTTTGATAGATACTTCTAGTGCTACTACTGAATATCATTTTTGCTTTACATCTTTACTTTTCAGGAGGTTCTGCATATATATGTATTAATATATCAAAAATCATGCTAAAGCACTCAAATTGTAAGTATTATAACAGAATTTGTTAGATACTAGTGATAGTGCTAGTAACAAATATCGTAATTTACTATTGTTTTTTTCTATACAGTATATATGAAAAAAAACCTGTTATTTAAAAAACGTTCTTAGTGAATAATATGAACATATTTTATATACACAAGCTATATCATAAGAGGATACAGAGTAAGCATAGAAACAATTATTTTAAAGTTAATAGATTAGTCCTTGCTATGACCTACTCTATTTAAAAGTCATGATGAACTATGTAGATGTGTAGTATAAGAATGGTAATACAGATCAGCTTCTCACATACAAATAGTTAATATAATACCAATATGTAGGAGCAGAACCACCATTTTTATTCATATCTGCCTGCATGCCTTCAAACTTTAGCTATGGGGTTAAAAGCTGGTCTGAGCATGTGGCTACAGGTAGCTGATACTGTAGACTATGACTAGGAGTAAGGACACAAGACACATCCTGTTACAAACAGATATGTGCAATTGCTTAATCACTCGCTCTGCCACTTTTATAACCCGAAATTGCCCTGGAGAGGTGCACAGTTTTGCATATACAGCCCACAGTTTATATTTCAACTACACAGCCAAAAGTAACAAGCAAACGCTCAAGTGTTATCAAAAATATACTTCACAAACAGAAAACAAAAGAGAGATAAAAAGATAACAGAGGAAAGGGTATTTATTATATTTACCTTTTTTTGGTGGGGGACTACAGGAAATAAAATGTCTATATAATTTTTTTAGAAGATGGTGAAATGATTGGAGTCAAAGAGAACAGACCTGTTGAACACATGGTTCTTCATAAGCTCGCACAATAAAATGTTGCTTTTGTCTAGGCATGTTAGAACAGGAGTGCGAATACCTGCCTGTGGGCTTTCACTTGGTGTGTGTGTGTGTGTGTGTTTGTGTGTGTGTGTGTATGTGTATGTGCATTTGTGATCCTGACCATAGTGAAATTCTCACAAACATAGCACACACAAACTTATTTTTCTTGTATTTTCAGGTCTGAAGGTCCATGAGGAGCCACTGAGAATGGCCTTGAAAGAGAGGTCTAAACTGCTCAGCCTTCTAGCAGTCCTACTGCACATATCCAGATGTCAGGGGAGCCTTGGAAAAGACGGCTCCCCTCTGAGGTTCACCCATCACTTATATAATGCCACCATTAATGAGAACTCTGCCCCCCGGACCTATGTGGAGAGTCCCATACGAATGGGCATTGTAGTTTCTGATCCTTTATGGAACATCAAGTACAAAATTGTCGCTGGTGATGATGATGGCCTTTTCAAGGCAGAGGAGTTAACCGTAGGGGATTTCAGCTTTCTGAGGATCGCAACCGGCAGTGGCAGCTCTGTCTCTCCTGTACTGCTCAACCGAGAAGTACGAGATGCCTACACGCTGACTGTTGAAGCTAATGAGAACTCCTATGAGTATCAGACCAGAACAAAAGTACTGATCCAGGTCCTTGATAGAAATGACCTTAAACCCCTGTTCTACCCTGCTTCTTACAACGTGGTCATTAGAGAGGACACTGCTGTAAAATCGACCGTGGTGAGAGTAACTGCAACAGATGCTGACACTGGTAGCAATGGTGAATTTTATTACTCCTTCACTACTAGATCACATCCATTTGCTGTGGATCCTTTCACGGGCACTGTCATACTTGTTAAAATGCTTAATGCCAGTCTGAGCAACAGATATGATCTCACAATTCTGGCTGAGGACAGGACGAAGAAAATCTCTGGTGTCCAGAAGTTTGGAAATGTGGCAACGGTGGTCGTAAATGTTGAAAAGACCACAGACAATTTTACTCTTATTTCACCTATGACTTCAGAGGCTCCTCAAATGGATGCTGAAAGAATAAGCGTGAACATCAAGCTAGAGCCTCATGTGAAAGCACGGGCTGTCTCTTTGAGCATAGTTGCAGGAGATACAGAGAAGGATTTTGAGATTATTCCACCTGCCTTCCACGGTAATGGCTTTCAATTGGTCTCAATAAAACGGATTAACTGGGCAGAAAACACACATGGATTAAATGTTTCCCTTCAGGTGAAAGACAGAAGTAATCCCCCTTTGCTAACACCGATTAAGGAAATTTATATTCCGTCCCCCCAATTCACCTCACCGAACATCCAGCAGAGGATATATCAAGTAAGCCTTAGTGAATTTTCCCCACCAAAAACCCATGTACTTAAAGTATCTGTCCTGCCACAATTAGCAAATATCACATACCACATAAAAAATAACCAGGATAGCCACAAATTCAAAATGAATCCCAAAACTGGCATTATTGTCACGACTGAGCATTTTGACTTCGAAAAGAAATCTCATTATGAGTTTGATGTCACAGTCATTCCTGGTGAAACTGAAGCTCATGTTATAGTCGACGTAACTGATGAGAATGACAACGCTCCGTCATTTACCTCACCCTCATACCAGGCCACTGTGCAAGAAAATGTTCCGATAGGAACTAGCGTCTTAACCATCACCGCTATCGATGTGGACAGGGACAACAATGGTTTTGTCAACTATGCAATTGCAAACACAGCTCCACTACCTTTTGTCATAGATCCATTAACAGGAGTCATTTCTACCTCTGAAGAGCTTGACTATGAGCTAATGAAAAGGTGGTACCATCTCAGGATCTGGGCTTCTGACAGTGGAAGTCCCTTTAATCGTGTAAATGAGTGTGCTGTGACTATAACTATGATTAACATGAATGACAACATTCCACTTTTTGAAAAGGTGGCGTGCAACGTCTCCATACCACGAGATTTAAAAGTTGGAAACAGCATTGTTGATATTTTTGCTGTTGATTATGATGAGCTAGAGCAAATACATTACAGAATCCAGTCAGGAAATGAGGATAAATTATTTACAATTAACGCTGTTACTGGCAGCATCAGTCTAGCTCAACCTATTCCCAATGAAATTCTAGCAAGAAAACACGCTTCATTTAACCTACAAATAACAGCAACTGATGGAAAGTATAGCACAGAGTCCACTACCGTTACTGTAGATATAACAGACAAAGGAAAGGAAGTTATAAGCCACTGTCAGGAAACTGGAGTGTCCCGGCAGCTGACTGAGAAGCTGATTGAATCCATCAAGCCTGTCCTCTCTGCCCAAGAGGAAGAAACCTTCTCTGATGTCCATATAATCAATCATCACTCTCCAAAGTTTGCTCTTACCATGCCAAGCTCCATTGATGTCAGGGAAGATTTTGCTCTCAATGTGTCCATATTACACTTTAAGGCCACTGATAATGACAGTGGATTTAATGGCTGGCTTGTCTATGCAATTTCAAGTGGTAATGAAGACGGATGTTTCACAATTGACATGAACACAGGAGAACTAAAACTGATCTGTCCATTAGACAGAGAAACTAAACAATTCTATATTCTGAACATAACTGTGTATGACTTAGGTACTCCACAAATATCTGCCTGGAAATTGCTTGCTGTAAATGTCCTAGATGCAAATGACAATCCACCTTTATTTTCTCAACCAAGATATGTTCTGAATATCCCTGAAAACACAGAGATTGACAAAAGTATCTTTAAAGTGCATGCAGTGGATTATGACCTAGATGACAATGGAGTGATCAAATATTCCTTGTTAACATTTACTAACTTGTTCAAAGTTAATGAAATCTCTGGGGAGGTGAGTGTGAAAGGCATTTTGGACAGAGAGACCTTCCCCAGATATGACTTAAAGATTGAAGCCAGGGATGAAGCGAAAGAGGACCCTCAGCTTATCTCAACAGCAGATTTAGTGGTTGTCCTTGAAGATATCAATGATAATCCTCCTGTGTTTACACCTAAGGTCTACAGGATTAAAGTTCCTGAAGATGCCCCTCAAGGCACAGTCCTGTTATGGGTTGAAAGCTATGACTTAGATTTGGGCAGTGGAGGCACTGTAAGCTATAATCTAAAGAACAGTGAACGAGGCACATTTTTCTTGGACACAGCCACAGGATTACTGACTCTTGAGAAGGAACTGGACTTTGAGAGAAAACAGTTATATAATCTAACAGTTCGTGCTGTGGACCATGGAAAACCCAGGTCCTTGTCATCCTCATGTTTTATAGAAGTTGAAGTGCTGGATGTCAATGAAAATCTGAATGCACCAGTTTTCAGCTCATTTGTGCACAATGCTTCAGTTGTGGAAGATGCCAAAATAGGCACGTCAGTCCTGACTGTGACGGCAGTGGATAAAGATCTGGGCAAAGATGGTGTCGTTAGATATCACATTCATGATGGGACAGGACTTGGTGTCTTTATCATTGACGAAGAAACAGGTACACATTGTTGATTACTACATTCATGTCACATTCATAATAATTTATTCCACTCAATCTAATATATTCACTGTATTCATCTTATATCTCTATCTGATTGTTTTTATATCACAGCAATTTACCAATGATTAAAATGTTTAACACATCATATATTTTAACTACGCTTAATTACATTTTTGTTATGGAATACTGTATTGTGTTACTGAGAAATTACAAAATGACAAGTTGTCTGTCCTGAAGACTTTCCCGTGTTTGAAAACTTTGAAGTGTTGTCTCTGGACACTCCTTTTACAATACTGTTAAATATTATATAAATCTCCTAGCTTACCCATATCTGTGTTTATTGTTTTCATTGTGTTAAATTCAAAAGAATTTAAAGTGGTATAAAACCTCAGGCGAAATATCATGTTTGACTGTGATGATCATAGAGTAGTGACAGAGAATGTGTTTGTATATTATTATTTATAATACACCTCAGTAATTGGAAACTGTACGATTCTCTGTTGCAGGAGTCATTCAGCTGGCAGACCCAGTGGACAGGGAGGCTGTAACACACTACTGGTTGACGGTATATGCCACTGATCTAGGCACTATTCCCCAACTGGCCTGGACAGAAGTCTATATTGAAGTTTTGGATATCAATGACAATTCTCCTGAGCTGTCCCAACCTATCTACTTCGCTTCAATCAAAGAAAACTTGCCTAGAGACCAATTTGTGTTGAAAGTTGCCGCCACAGATGTGGACAAGTCATCTGAGGGGAAGATAACATTCCAAATCCCGGATTCTCAGAGAACGTATTTTGACATCAGTCCAAAGACAGGTATTATATAACTTAAAAGTTTTTACTCATTCATTCATCTTCTACCGCTTATCCGAACTACCTCGGGTCACGGGGAGCCTGTGCCTATCTCAGGCGTCATCGGGCATCAAGGCAGGATACACCCTGGACGGAGTGCCAACCCATCGCAGGGCACACACACATTCACTCACGCAATCACACACTAGGGACAATTTTCCAGAGATGCCAATCAACCTACCATGCATGTCTTTGGACCGGGGGAGGAAACCGGAGTACCCGGAGGAAACCCCCGAGGCACGGGGAGAACATGCAAACTCCACACACACAAGGTGGAGGTGGGAATCGAACCCCGACCCTGGAGGTGTGAGGCGAACGTGCTAACCACTATGAGCTACTTAATTGCAGTGATGAGTCGTGCAGAAGTTGTCTGTTTTGAGACAATGTATTTTATCAGATCTACTACAAACGATTAGAGTCGAAAAATAACCTGCAGCATTTAATCATTCCAACAAGTTTAGACACAGACAAGGTGTAACCAAGGTGTACCGAAAGAAGTACATACTGTAGACTTCTAAAAAAAATTACAGTGTGCAAAATGCTATTATTCTATAGAAACCGTAATGCAAGTCCCTGGAGCAGGAAAAAAGTTTCTAAAACACTTTATCTCTGGTCTATGATTGCAATATTACAACAGGTCTCAGTCAGAGCCTTTGAAGTGTGTCTAGAAAATTAGAAGAACATTAACCAACATAACAAGCTTGTACATGTCCGTTCACAGCTTCTCATTTCTTTGTTGCTTCATAAGCTCCACCCCGGGCTAAACAAGACCACGCACACCTCACGAGAAACCTGTAATGTGAATTCAACGAACAAATGTCTGTTGCACATGGTGGAAGGCTCCAAATCCTTTTTTTGCTTTGTTTTTTCTGGGGCTGATCATTTTAGAGTAATCCTCATCACTGTACTTTGAAGCATTGTATAGCAGTCTGTACAATCATTGCCAAGTTATGAAGTTTAAATGATTAAAGGAAAAGTCAAACAAAAAACTGTAGACACTGTACAAAAGACCAAAGGATAAAAAAAGTTAACTGTCTGTATGTAAAGATATGATGTCTGAAGCCAAATTGGCACTAAATAATATGACTTTTAACTTGTATCTTATTCAGATCTTTTTTTCAGGCAAATGATGTTGGCAATGCCAGTAGCTCCATGCTAGAACAGGGCCTAGATGACTCATATCCACAGAGACCAGCGTGACGAAGCTAACTGACTTAAAGGCTTAGTGTAGCAAAATCTTCTCATTTCGGATAAGCGTAATAAGTGGAATTGCTAAAGACAAACAAATCTGGAGTATATTGAGATTAGAGCCTCATCTCACAACTGACTCAATCTGACTCATATACTAGTGAAAATGGTTGGTTGAACTGGCTGATTTTGTATTTAAGCAACAACTTTGCTTGCAGTCCTGTATATTTTAGATTCATTTCCCAAATTCTGCAAACAATGAAGTTGAAGTGATTTTACAGGTGTATAGTAATTCTAAAGCCATGCCAAACTGACATCTGCCTAAATACAGTGTACTGTTAAAGCCCAGCAGGGTTTGTTTAGAGTGCTGTAAAGGCAGAAGCACCCTGCTGGTAACTGCTCCTCTGTCTTGTACAAATCACACCCTGACTACAAAGATAATTACATATAGCAATGCTGGATAAAATACTTTTGACTGTGCATTTACTTTTCTTTTGCCAAAGAGTTCCAGCACTACCGTATCTGTGTCCTTATAGCATATTTCTTACTTGAAAAAACATGCCGGTTCAGCCCGTGGTACTTGTTGGGACACCTCTGCTTTTTGATGTGACTCCCTATTAATAATAAGTTTCTTTATTGTTAATGGAAAGACCTGGGTTTTCCATTGGCAACTGCAATAACTTTGGACAGCAGAGCAAGATAAACACTGAAAGCAAATCTGTAGGTAGTGAGAGTGAAACCCTCATTCTGAGGACTGCAAACAGGTGTGCCTTCCAACTGAGTGCCATATCATTGATTAGCTTGTCTGCTCTTTTCCTCTTCCTGTGTTTGCTTAGGTGTGATCAGCACTGTCTCAGCCCTGGATCGTGAACAAAGAGCAGAGCACATTATTGAGGTGATCTTCCCTGCTTGTTCTTTCTATCTTTGTTATTTAGTTGTCGCTTATTGGGAAACGTCTGATCATTTCTGATCGTTTCTGATCAAACAACGGTTGAAGACCTACTTCTTCATGAAATACTTGAAGTAGAGCTTTCTCCCCAGTTTGTTTGACGTGTATATTAATAAACAACTTAAAAGCACTTTTGTACCTTACTCTTGATAAGGGCGCCTGCCAAATGCTGTAAATGTAAATGTAAATTTCTCTTGTTATTCTTGTTTTATAGCTTAACATATACTTTTACTGATTATGGCCTTATTTGGAAATGGAAACTTTATGTCTTGACCATAAATATGAAGTATAGTATGCAAGAGTCTAGAAAAGTTGGCTATCTATTGCTGGCTGTAATCATAGTTGTAATAAACACATTATTGTTGCAAATCTGGTATCCATTTGAAATATGATTTCTTTATTTTTTTTTATACTAGATATTTAGTGCATACACTGTTAATTAGCTTTAGCCACAAACGTAACCAAGTAAACTGAGCTCATGAAATCATAATGTACTCATGATATGTAGACTATTTTACTAACCATTAAATTTGGTATTCAGAGTTCTTGAGCTGCAAATGTTTTTATCTTATGCTTAACACAACTCTGATACAACTCTCACTGTGCTCTGAGCAGAAGAAGTTTGAAAGAAGTTGTTTGGACTTAAACTGTACCTTAATATACCAAGAATGACCATGGAAGCTAATGGTCCTAAGTATAAAAATATCATCTACATGTTATGCATAGCCTTGATTATAATCACCGGTGTTATCTCTGTTTGTGTAGGTGATTGCATCAGATAATGGAGATCCTCCACTGCGCTCAACAGCTACAGTGGTCATTCAGGTGATAGACGAAAATGACAACACCCCTCAATTCAGTCACAAGCTTTCTCAGGTCCAACTGCCTGAATGGAAGGACAAGGTATTATCCCAGGAAGTCTACAGAATGATTGCACGTGATAAAGATGATGGACCAAACAGCCAGATCACTTACAGTCTGGAGGATAGCGTGGAGGATCGATATGAAATCCACCCCAGCACAGGGGTGGTGACTGTCAGGGGGGTGTTTGCACGAGGCAACTACAGCATCCTAACGGTACAAAATGACAAATAATAATATTGTTAAGACTTTATATTATTGGAAACTCACAATGTGTTTTATACATTTAACAATTATTTTTTAAATAGGGGACTCTAACTTGCCCTGTTTTTATGTCTCTTGTGTCTCAGATAAAAGCAACAGATCATGGCAGTCCTGCAAAAAGTTCAAAAGCACGTCTACATGTTGAATGGCTGCCGCAACCAGAACCCAGTTCTGAGTCTCTAGCTTTTGACGAGGCCCACTTCACCTTTGCTGTCATGGAGTCAGATCCTGTCACTCATATGGTGGGAATCATTAGCACCGAGATCACACAGAGCCTCCTCTTGTTCGACATTGTAGGTAAGTACACTGGTATCATCCTGTCTTCCTATTCCAACATGCCTCAGTAACCACAAACACGGCAGCCTGGCGAGAACACAGTCCACTGTTTGTGTCAACATAATCCTGTGTCTGTGACAGCTGCCAGATCTGGAAAAGCTAAAACAAATGTCATTGTTGTAGAAGCCTATTGTTCCTTTATAAGAAAAGCATAATGTTTGATAAGGATTATAATAATCTATATGGGGACTTTTGTGGTGTTTGCACTACACTGACAATGCTAATCAGTGAAAAATCACATATTTATAACATAATTTATATCAGTGAAAAAGTATTGCACACATTTCGGGGATTGAAATATGTTCTCCTCATGCCTGTGTGAGTTCTCTAGTTTCCCCTACCTCACAAAAACATGCCAGTAAGTGAATTGGCTGTACTAAATCCCCCTGCAGTGTGACAATGTGTGTGCATGGTTGCCTGTGATGGACTGCTGTCACATCCAGGGTACATTTCTACCATTGCTCCTCAGGTCCAGTAAGCAGCTGTATATTTACATCAGAATTAAATAATAGATATTTCAGTCATCACCCTTTTTACTATATATATAAATGAATTCAGTGTGGTTGTGGTTGTTGTGTGTGTGTACATACTTATCAGTTAACATTATATTGTGGTTAATAGTAAATTATGAAACAGCTTTATGAATTGTGATTATTTGGTCATCAAAGTGATAATCAGGAATTGCTGTGCGAATAAGATCATAGATGCCGATTTCTAGTTTTCTATTATGTAATGTAAATATTAGCTAAGCAAATGTTAAAGGCTCCTAACAAATTCACATTATGCTATTATTGCTCTTAGTGCCCTTACCCTAAACACTTGTGATATTTGTGCTAAGCGCATCATATATAGAATGCAAAGGGTTACTGGCCATGTGCTTTTGAGTGCTTAGCTGTAGGTACCAAACCAGGAGCAGAGCTGAACCATGACATATTTTCTTAGAAGCCAGGCCAAAGTCCCCAGTCTCCGGACAGCAGGGTGACCAGAGCCATCCAAATGCCAGTGATCAGCTTATGATCAGCTTCCAACCACCTGCAACTCTTCAGATAGAGATGAGAGTCAGGAAAATAGTCAGCAGCAAGAGAAGGAACTGCTGGAAACAATGCTTATCCTTATGTGTAATGTTTCTGTGATAAAAGAAACTACTAGATAAAAAACACAATAATACATCCACTACAGAAGAAAAGAAAAGTGAAAAGCTGGAGTAAATCAATATATGTACATTTAACACTGAGGTCATGCTGTGAATATATAGCAAACAAAGTATGTTATCAAAGGTTACTCAGTGAAATATGCTGAAGCCAAATGCATTAAGCTCAGTCACTTTTAAATCTATATAAAATGATCTTATAAGAAATTATGTAACCAAGTCATATATTTTCCAAAACAGAAATCTGCTAGTGCTCTACTCTATTTTCTATAAAGTGTGTGCCTTCACTGTGCTACTGAAATACTTTGATACTGCGAATACTTATTTATTGATTAAAAAACATTGTCCATTTCAAAACACATACCTTCCTTGGAAATGCCCTAAAAGCCACCAGTGATATAAGTCAGCTCAGCATTAACCACAATTTGTCACAGTCACAGAATTGCTAAAAGGGAGTTCTTTTTTTTCACTCTACAGAAATCAATTTAGAATGAATGAATAATGTGGGATAAATTAAAGACCCATCCAGAAGCTTTAGCCTTACTAAAATAACACCACTGTTCCTTCATAAGGTGGATTCCTTAATAAACACCATCTGCCAAAGCAGGCATGAGTTTAACCCCCACTGATTAAAAGGGCTGGTCTGAGAATTTTCATGCCAAATATTTTTTCAGAATCAAATATTTTTCTTGCACACTTTGAACGTCATGGAGAGCATAGTATATGACATCTTTTGGTCATAATTTAGATGACGGAAATGATAATGGTTAATGCTGAGGTCTACTACACTAGAGTGGATGTCAATTAAACATCAATAGTGTGGACTGTGGACAAAGAATCCACCTGTCACTCTACTTTTATTTAACTCAATTAAGACTGGAAACCATCCCATGCCTCATTGTCATAATATTTTTTACACTTCAGTCATCCATAAAGTATGATGAGAAACAATGACAAATACTCTTCATATGCTCTGTGACGTCTTTGATGGGTCTGGTGTTAACACAATTCTGATATCATCTCTTAGGTGGCGATGAAGATCAGGACTTTTACATCGATAAAAACACTGGAAGTATTGTGATAGCTAGACAATTGGATGCTGGCAAAATGTCGAATTATAACCTTACTGTCAGTGTTACGGATGGCTTTCAGACCATAACAACTCAGGTAAGATCATGTGTGAAAACATTAAACTCACTATAACTATCACTCTCACAAAACAGAGAGTATTTTTTTTTGCCTCTGGCAAAGTTTTTATCTGTCAGAAACATAGGAACAGTGAAGAAATTTCACTTCGCAGAAAAAACTGTGAAAAAAAAACAGACATGGACCAGCTAGTTAATGTGCTTACAAACCTCCAAAAGAGAGGTCAATTTTACAAAAAGAATGGTTTTAGATTTTTTATACTACTAAATAAATCAATTATTTTGAAATATATTTCACATATATGGGATTTGTTAGAAACTATTTGAACAAACTAACCATCATTGCATTTTTACCATCTTAACAAACACAGGCATTCATCCGAGTGCTTGACATGAACGAGCATCGACCCATGTTCCTGAAAAGTATGTATGAGGTGAGCGTTCCAGAGGACACGACTCCATGGAAGGAGATACTGCAGATCAGTGCCCAGGATTCAGACATCAACAGCAGGATCATTTATTCGATCCATAGTAGTCTTAATCCAGACAGCCTTAAACATTTCCAGCTGGATCCAAAGAGTGGAGTTCTTGTCTTAACCAAGGAGCTTGACTATGAGGCCATCACCACACACAGTCTTCTTGTGATGGTAAAATAATTTTTATCTCCTAACATGTTAAAACTAAGCTTACAGAGCAGATTTGTTCAAGTTATATTAGATGATAGTTGAGCAATTAAAATGTAGGAATTATGGCAGTGACAAATGTTGGGTCTGGGCCCAGGCACATGCACAGGGAATGTAGTTTGTGTGTGGTGGATGCACATAAAACAGGTTTAAACTATAACCAGTACAGAAATGACAGTTAAAAACATCTTGGATTGTCATAGCTATTTATAAGGGATTATTTCTCTAATGATTTGGAGTCTACACACAATTCAGAGTCTTGTCTCTGCCTGCTGTGCTTGATCATCTCCTCAGATTTTACACATGCCCATATGTAATTGACACATAACTGGTAAATGAAATTGGGCTGATCTGCTATTCATATGGATATATCTGCAGCTCTCACAGATGCCTTGCTATTCAGGTACAGAATTGCTCACATAAATGCAGATGGTTTTATTTTTAAAAAAAAGTGAGGGTAAATATGTCAAACAAAGATTGAGAAAAATGTTTTCTCAGATATTTCTATGGATTTAATTAGAACATTTCTGAACAAATAGGAAGAATTAGAAAACACAGTAGTATGAATATTTAAGCCATAAAATGGTAATTACAATTAAATTAGCGAATACAAATAACCTTTAAATACAGCAGCGACCCTGGGTGACAAGACTTTCAAGACTTACATCAAAACTCTAAGACAAATAAAAAGATCTATGCTTTTTTTAAGGTTCGAGATCAAGAGATCCCTGTGAAGAGGAACTTTGTGAAAGCGGTAGTGCATGTGGAAGACTGTAATGACTACACACCCACATTCATGAGCACTCCTTATGAGGGAATCATCAGTAACTTGGCTCCAACTGGGACAGAGGTGCTACGAGTTAAAGCTTTGGATAAAGACAAAGGCAGTAATGCTGAGATTGTCTACTCTATTCACTCAGGTAAGAATATAAGAGCTACAGTTTTATGTCTCTGGTCTATATTATGGCTGTAAACAGCTATAGGAAATCAATCCATATCTATAATTATTGTGCCTTAAATGCTAGCAAGTAAAATATGAGGATTGTCTGCTATAGTGAATGTTCTAATGTATCATCATAGATACACATCATATAAAATAAATGCTTAAGTACTAATAGAAAACTAAAATCATTATTAAAAACAAATTTAAGCTATATTTATTTAAATATATGCTGTTTGGCAGAATCTAGAATGACTTACAGAAGTGCTTTGAAGTATCTGTCAATAAATACATCCTCAAATTAGTTCACTATGTCATAGAGTAAGAGTTCTATTAATCTGGAAATGCTGTGTGGTTGGTATGCAAAAAAAAACCCAACAAACAAATAAATAAAAGCACACTGTTTACGAGCTTCAGGTGTAAACTTCTGGTGCCCAAAGTTCCCTTGGTTAGACTCCAGACTCCTTGTGTAGGATAAGTGGTACCTAAAAAGGATGGGTAGAACAACTAAATCTAATTTAAGCCCTTTGTGAAGTGTCAGGTTGTCATTTGAATACAGCCAGTGACTGTTTGGACATCTAAGGAAAGTTTGTACAACAATCTAGGAGTCTGAACAGAGAAGATCCTTGATACCTCAGCAACTGAACTCAGATTACTAGAGAAATATGACCTTGGTATTAAAACATACGCATCATGCAGAGGCATACTGGAATTTTCATATAAACCTAGTAACAGTGTATAAAAAGAAATTCTATTTTTCAGGAGGGAATGCAGAAGGAGCTTTCAACATCGACCAGGAGACTGGAAGCATACGTGTGGCTAAGTCATTAAACAGGCTCTCCCAAGAACAATACCAGCTTGTGGTGAAAGCCACTGACCAGGGCTTTCCCCAGCGCAGTGACCTCTGCCCTGTCAACATCCATATCAGGCTGTCTGAGCACACAGCACCCACGTTTACCAAGGATGAGTACTTTACTGAAATAAGTGAAACTAGTAGTTTGGGTTTTCCAGTGATGTCTGTTTCAGCTAGCTGTCCTTCTGCTGTGAACTATATGATCAAAGATGGTGACCCTAATGGAACTTTCCACATCAATTTAAATTCTGGACTGTTATCTGTCCAAAAATCCCTCAATTTTGAAGAGCGCACCTCTTACAGACTCCAAATTAGAGCCACAAATACAGCAGGAATCTCATCAGATGCAGTTGTTTATGTGTACATCATAGATGAAAATGACAATGCCCCTGTTTTTCTTCAGGACAGTTACTATGGGCAGATCATTGAGTCTGCTCATATAAACAGCATGGTAATGGGAGAGAACAACACCCCACTGGTCATCAAAGCCTCAGATGCTGACAAGGACTCTAATGCACTGCTGATCTTTCACATCCAAGAGCCTGAGGCAAACAAAATATTTAAAATAGATCCAAGCATGGGCACAATCTCTCTGATATCCGCACTTGACTTTGAGACTACACCTGAATTTAGCTTCACGGTTCAGGTTCGGGACTCAGGAGAGCCCTCTTTAAATGCTTTCAAACCATGCAAAGTCATCATTCGTGTCCTGGACTTTAATGACTGTCCTCCTAAATTCACACTACCTGTCTATACCGCTTCCATCATGCTCCCTGTTTTTAAAGACATGAAAGTCATCCAAGTAATGGCCCATGATGCAGATTCTGTGGTTTTGTACAGTATTAGTAATCACAATGATACATTTAAAATACACGAATCAACTGGAGAAATCACAATGAGTAATGTATCCGATTTTCAGTCGTATTATGAGCTCAAGGTTATAGCTTCAGATGGTGTATACAAAGACACCACGTTAGTAAATGTCAGCATCAGTCAAAAGATAAGGACTAGTTTAAAGTTTGAGGACAGGATCCATGTAGGCAATGTACTTGAAAACACTACATCTATAAAAACTTTAACTGTACTCAGAGCCATGGGCAGCTACCTCAATGAACCATTGATCTACTCAGTTCTGAACCCAACTGATAAGTTTTCAATAGTGCAGTCTTCAGGTGTGCTGCAAACGACAGGTGTTGCCTTTGACCGGGAGGAACAGGATGAGTACAATGTGACTGTGGAGGTTCGTGACATGAGAATTCCACAACGTATAGATCTCACTTATGTCAAAATCTACGTAGATGATATCAATGACAATGCACCCATCATATCAAACCTTCCCTATACTCTTATGATATCTGATGAGACAGAACCTGGAGATGTTCTCTTCCAAGTGCTAGCAACTGATAAAGACACTGGCGAAAATGCATCTATTATATTTACACTAGAGGAGCACTTCAATCTCTTCAGGATTGATCCTTATCTTGGAGATTTGTCTCTACAACGACCTCTAGACTATGAGACTTTGAACAAGTATGTGCTTACTGTAAGAGCTTCAGATGAAGGAGATCCTAGTCTGTCAACAGTAGCGGAGTTATATGTTCAAGTGCAAAACCGTTCCCATCCAATTTTTCAAAGTCTATTTTACCCTTTGCGACTGCCTGAAAACATTCCTCCATTTACAAACATCCTGCATGTGCAAGCAAAAAACCCAGAGGGCTATCGCCTTATCTACAACCTTGAGGAAGAAGAAAATGCCACACAGTATTTTCACATTGACTTTAAAACTGGCATGGTAAGTGTCATTGACTTTTTAGACTATGAGTCTCAGACAAATTACCTGTTGACTGTTCGGGCCACAGATTCTGTAACTGGCTCGTTTAGTGAGTCCAAAGTACAGATAGACGTCGAGGACATCAATGACAATGCTCCTGTTTTTGAGAAGCTTACCTACAAAGTAGATTTGTTAGAAGGTCTTCCAGTCGGCTCATCTGTAATACAGGTCTCGGCTTTTGACAGAGACTCAGGAAGAAACAAAGATTTAACCTATGAAATCGTTGACACAGGAAAAAATGAAACAGAAATTTTCAGGATTGATCCACAAACTGGCCTTTTGCTAACGTCAGAGGTCTTGGATTATGAGACCACACAAGAATTCCATTTTAAAATCATAGTCACAGACAATGGTACACCACCTCTCAGCAGTGAAGCTCAAATTATTGTGAATGTTATAGATGTCAATGACAACCCTCCAAACTTCAGCGAGCCTCAATATCGAGCCTCGTTGGATGAAATGGCCACCTGTGGACATGTTGTGATCAAAGTCCAGGCCTCAGATCCTGACATCAAGGACAATCTCCAGTACAAAATCCTCTCAGGTAATGAAGGAAGGTACTTTGCTATGAATGAATCGTCAGGTCTGATCTCCTTTTCCAATGTTTGCAAGAGAAATTTGCATCCTTTTTACAATCTTACCGTTGCTGTTTCGGATGGTGTTTTCCAAACCACTGCTCCTGTAAACATTGACATGACTGGCAGCAACAGGCATAGTCCATACTTCAGCCATGATTTATATGAAGCCGAACTGGCTGAGAATGCAGAGGCAGGAACACGTGTCATTCGCCTGGCTGCAATTGATCCTGACGATGGTCCTTATGGCAGCGTAGATTACACCATTATCAACAAGCTAGCAGATGAAAAATTCAATATTGATGCTGAAGGGCAAATTGTGACCTCTCAGCCATTGGACAGAGAGAATCCCAAACAAAGGGTGATTGCAATCAAGGTCATGGCTAAGGATGGTGGGGGAAGAGTAGGATTTTGCACAGTGAAGATCATTCTCACTGATGAGAATGACAATGTGCCTCAGTTTAAAGCCTCTCAGTACCAGGTATCTATTAAGTCCACAATAAATAAAGGTTCTCCCGTTATTCAAATAATGGCTTATGATGCTGATGAAGGCAAGAATGCAGATGTCACTTACACAGTGGATGAAGCTGAGGAGGTTACAGAGGATGTGATCGAGATTAATCCCTTCACTGGTGTGGTCAGTGTCAAGGAGAGCCTGGTTGGCATGGAAAACAAGATCTTTAATTTCAAAGTCAAGGCTCGAGATGGAGGGATTCCATTTTACAACTCCTCCGTGCCAGTCCAGGTTAAAGTAATCCCTCCAGAGGTGCCTCTACCAAGATTTACAGAGCCACTATACACATTCTCAGTGTCTGAGGATTTCCCTATTGGCTATGAGATAGGTACTGTCAAGGCTGATGCTGAAACACCTCTCATCTATAGCTTAGTAGATGGCAACACTGTGGAAAGCAACAGAGACCAAGTGTTTGCTCTTGATGAAGACAGTGGTACCCTTGTGGTGCAGAAGAATATTGATTATGAGAAGACCAAGTGGTATCAGATTGATGTTATTGCTCAAGGTAGTCACAATGGCACAGGTGTAGCTTCGCTAGTGTCTGTTAACATCCAGGTTCAGGATGTAAATGACAACCAACCTAACTTTGATGCTGACCTGTACAAAGCTGTACTCGCTGAAAATTTGCCTGCTGCCACCACAGTAATCCAAGTGACAGCTAATGATCCAGATAAAGATGCTAACGGAGACGTGACATATACTCTGGAGCCAGACATGGATGATATCAGTGATATTTTCAGCATTGACTCACAAACTGGCTGGATAACCACCATGAAGGAGGCAGACTGTGAATCCAAACAAATATATAGGTTCTATGTAGTAGCTACTGATCATGGAAGCAGTATCAGGTTTTCTTCATCAGCTCTTGTGGAAGTGACTATCACTGATGAAAATGATAATCCTCCTCAGTTCACAGAGGAAGTCTATCTCGGATCCATCATTGAGAACAGCAGGCCTGGGGAGCTGATAGTCACTCTGACAACTACAGATAATGATGTGTCACCTGACAACAGACAAGTCATATGCTATATAACAGGTGAGTACTATCATGGTCTAGCAATCAACAAAATAATGTGTATGTTACACTAGCTCATTCAAACAATCACCAGTCAATCACCAGACAGTAGCACAATCTTTACAACAAACTTCAGAATGTATAATAAATGACGTATCCATATATGGCATATGGATGTGATGGTTTGAGTACTTCAGAAATGGCAGATCTCTAGGAGTATAGTAAATGCTTTGTTTATGACAGAGTTCAGATGAAAATGGTTTAACAGACTTACATTGAGCAGACAGAAAAGCTATAGTAACTCAAATAATGACTTCTTTACATCCATGGTAAGCAGAATAGCATTTTAGAATGCACAAAATGACAAACGCTGAAGCAGATGGGTTACAAAAGCAGAAGGCCAAATCAGGATCCTCTCCTGGCAGGCAAGAAAAGTAATCCGAGAGTAGATTTGGAACAGGCTTACTTAAACTGGACAGGTGAAGATTAGAAAAATATTGTCTAGTTTGAATCAGTCTGGAGGGGGGCACAGTGGCTTAGTGGTTAGCACGTTCGCCTCACACCTCCAGGGTCGGGGTTCGATTCCCGCCTCCACCTTGTGTGTGTGGAGTTTGCATGTTCTCCCCGTGCCTCGGGGGTTTCCTCCGGGTACTCCGGTTTCCTCCCCCGGTCCAAAGACATGCATGGTAGGTTGATTGGCATCTCTGGAAAATTGTCTGTAGTGTGTGATTGCGTGAGTGAATGAGAGAGTGTGTGTGCCCTGCGATGGGTTGGCACTCCGTCCAGGGTGTATCCTGCCTTGATGCCCAATGACGCCTGAGATAGGCACAGGCTCCCCGTGACCCGAGGTCGTCCGGATAAGCGGTAGAAGATGAATGAATGAATGAATCAGTCTGGCCATTCTCCTCTGACTTCATTAATAAGGCCCACAGAACCACTGGATTGTTTTAGCATTCTGTGTATTTTTTCTATATGTAAAATCAAGGAAACAAGGTTCTAAAATATTCAAACCACCCCGAGGCATGGTCAAAGTCGCTGAGATAAATTTGTTTCCCAAAGTGAAGCTCTTGACCTCTATCTATGTGATTTTATGCATTGTTTTCCTTCCCTATGATTGACAGATTGGATATTTGCATGAATATGAAGGTGTAACAAGTTCTTAATAAATGGTTGCTTTGTGAAACCGCTCAATTATTCAGTCAAATATTTTTGTATTCTAAATCTTTACCTTTAAATTCTTTAAAGATGGAGACTCACTGGGACAGTTCTCAATAACTGTTATTGGAGAAGAGTGCAGACTTGTTTCAAAAGGGTCACTGGATAGGGAAATGAAAGACAAACACACCCTAAAACTAATAGCCACAGATGGAAAGTTTCAAAGTGCTGCCACAGTAGAAGTTCATGTTCTTGACAGCAATGACAACAGTCCATTGTGTGAACAAGTAAGTCATGCTTTATTATTCTAAAAGTACCAAAAATGACTCTGTTTAACCTAATCATTTTTTAAAATTATTTAACTGAAATGTTTAAAAGTGAAATTGAAATGTGTGTGCGCTGTTATATACTGAATATAATATAAGCAATTTAATGTAACATATCCTCTTGGTGATTATTCTAGTTGCTTTACACTGAAGCAGTAATGGAGAATTCCCCATCAGAACACTTCATCCTGAAGATCTCTGCCTCTGACCCAGACATTGGCACAAATGGAGAAGTTTCTTTTACTCTTCATGGTCCAAATGCAGACAAGTTTCATCTTCACCCCAAAAGTGGTAAAAATCATTATTATATATTGTCTGGTTTAGTTGTGTGCACTAGATAAAAGGCTGGGAAGTGTAAATTGACCTTCGCCTTTAAAAACATAGCCTTTTCATCAGTTATTGTATAGGTTTTTTCATCTGACCTGACCGGTTTCAGGGCTTCCTGGATAAGCCCATTATCACTGTGGAATGGCATAGCAGGTTTGCAAGATCAAATCTAAATGGTTTGGAATTATGTTAAAGTTCATCCTGGGCATGAAGGACTTTTCATTGAATTAAGATATAGCAATATAGGCTTCCAAAATAACCTAAAATACTTATTTAGAGGTATTCATTTATGTGTATGGGGTGACGATGACTGCTAATTAGAAGGTTGTAAGCTTGAATCCCAAGGAAACAAAACTGCTGCTGCTGGGCCCCTGAGCAAGGCCTTCACCCCTCAGATTCTTGGTTGTATAAATAAGATAAATGTAAGTTGCTCTGGATAAAGGCATATGCCGAACGATGTAAATGTAAGTGTATGTGTTTCAGAAAAAATCCTTTAAGGTGTTTTCATTCTTTGTTACCACGTATGCCATGACACAATTATGTCTTTGTCATAAACAGGTGAGCTGTTTACCCTTGCTGTCTTGGACCGTGAGAAGGAAACAGAGTATAACCTAGTCGTCAAGGCAACTGACGGAGGAGGGCGTTCGTGCCAAGGAGACATTATACTTAAGGTTCAGGATGTAAATGACAATCCACCACGGTTCTCCAGTGACCACTATGAGATAATGGTGTTTGACAACACCACTGTTAGAACACCTATTACAGTCATCTATGCCAAAGACCCAGACACAGGTATACACACAACTACTGTACATGAAAAATGTCTGTAAAGCACAATGTAACTAGTTCTCTCATGAGACATCAAAATTGTCTTTCATTCCACTACCAAAATTATAAAGTTAGAGTTTGCTGAACGCTTTTATTTGATGGATCTTTGACAGAGCAGAATGAAGCAAAGTGAAGGTGTGCTGTGTTTGATCTGGGATTCAGAGTTGGACAGAGAAACACTAAGGGAGTGTCAGGACACACCTTCTGGTGTGTGGGAACATGCATACGATACAGGATCTACTGTAGTTCTTTGCCCTGGGCTCTTATTTGTTTTGAGCTACCTGACCTTATACGCATAAAAAACAATTGTAACACTTTTGTTTTGTTTTGTTTTAAATATAATGAAACAAGTTTAGATTATTAACATGTTCACAGATTGAAACCCAAATTCCGGATGCACTGATTGACACACTGATTGAATTGTATTTTCTATTTCTATTAGATAGATAGAACAGGAAATAGAACAGGAGAAGAAACTTGTGTCCTTTATCTAAGGTGTCTCTCACTTTACCAGGTATAAACTCAGAGGTAAGGTACTCCCTACAAGGAGCAGACAGCGGTTTCTTCTCTCTGGATGAGATTTCGGGTATTTTGCGCCTGGAGCACTCTCTGGCTGATGAGGCTCAATCCACCTTTCATCTGAGAGTCAAAGCCACGGACCGGGGTCTTCCTAATCACCTCTTCTCCTTAGCCAACATCACTGTGCATGTAGTCGATCTGAATGACTACCAGCCTGTGTTCCAGAGTCCTGAGTACATGGCCGAAATCCCAGAATCCTTGCCTGTGGGGACAGAGGTAATTAGTGTTTCTGCCCAAACAAGAGATGGCACTGGCACCGAGCCTGTCCGATACTCGATCATCTCTGGCAATGAGGACGGAAGGTTCCAGATGAACTCTGAGACAGGTGAGGCTACTTGATCTTTCATGTATGTCTGATATTAATCTGCATAGGCTGGTCAGCATAATGAACATAAAATATGAAATAGTGCCCTGAGCAACAAAAGGGAATATAACTTTAGAAATGCATTAGGATTGATGCATCTGATTATTATTTAATGACATGCTGCATGTGTGCTTCAAGAATTTTCTAAGATACTTAATTTATTGCTGTAGCCCACAGCAAGTAGATCTTTAATTTATTTCAATTAGAAAATTCAAAACTAATAATAAATGAAATTACATTATATTGCTGTGTTGTATGATGTATATGTAATGAATTGAACAGCAAAAATACTGTGTTACATGTAAATGGATAATAATCCAGCCTCTGCTCTGTGCACTGTAATTACATTACATGGTATTTTGCATAAACAACAACAAGAAATAGGATTTTAAAACACAAAAGCGATAGGGAGTGTAGACTCTTTGTCTACTTTTGCCCTCACAGGTAAGTTACGCTGCACCTACAGAGCCTGCCAAGCTTGAGGATTAGTAAGGGCAGAGCTAGAGAGCCTGTACTAACATGATTTAGGTTTTCCTTATCTCAAATTTTAATTTTTTTTCTTACATTCTTTCTAGATTTATTTATTCTATTTATTCTATATTTATTATTTATGCGATTCGGCAAACAATTCAGAAATGCAAAATTATCTGAATATATCATGCAGAACTCATTGGATTGTTTTTATTAATTAAATTTAAAATATAAAAAATAAATAATGAGCTTGTGCTTTTGTGCAAGTTGGCATCAGCCAGTAGATGTCACAGTTCTGTCTTTTTATCTTTGCTGCATTTGGTCCCGTGTAATGTACACAGATGACGCTATGGGTGTGATTTCAAAAATGGCATAATCCTTAAAATGAGCATTAGAACACAATGAAAACATTTTTTCTTCATTGTGTGGCTTTGACGATTTGCCTATTAGACTTATGGATCTGTCATTTTACATGAGTCATTTGTTCTCATTATGTATTCTGTTATGTCAAGACAGTTTCTCCTAATGACATGAGATTTACTAAAGCAGATTTAGAGGGTTAACCAACTCTAAACATTGTTTAGACACCTAAATTGTATGTACATTATTCATTTGAATATTTTCATATTCTTTCTTCATATTCGATCGTATTCAGTTACTCTAATTCATTGTATACATGGCTGTGCTGCTCAGTGTGTGCTAAATGATAGTAAAAACTGTAACATCAACCACATCTGATGTTTGTTATACAACTGATTTGTTAGACCGTTTTTGGTACATACTGTAATATGCAGAATTTAATAATAAGTTAGAATAGAGTGAAGATGCCCAGATATAACATGATCAGAAGAGAGAAAAGAGAGAGGATTTCAGATTTGTCCTAAATCAGATTTAACAAGAGTAAAAATGCTCAACTCAACATGCAAGGTGAGGAAGAATTAAGCTGAAGGACAAGTGGTATGGAAGTTAATATGGAAGTTAATACTGCAGTTTATTACAGACGCATTACTAACATATGAAGCATAAACTAAATGAATTTATCAAATGTGTATTTTTGTTGGTTTTTATTTTCTCGCACTTTCTAGAAATATCGTTTTACAGCCTGCTTTGAAGCACAAAATTGCTCAATTCTGTGGTTCACTGGAAAGAGTTAACATTTACTCCAGATATTCCTAACTCTAGTATTGCAAAATTGGACTCCAGCAGAATTTCTCTGCTTAAAGACACCTGATTAAACACACTACATAATGAACAGATTTTGTGCAGTGTCTCTGGTTTAATAGCTGTCTTTGAGCAAGGAAATCCCCAATGATCCTTCCCCTGTAGAGTGAATTTTATCTGTAAAAGTTGTTCTGACTTGCCCGTAAAGACATTTCAGTCTGTACATATCCGAAATCTAGATCTTGCATATCTTCATGCTTGTTTGAAAACCAAGATCATGCATCAAAAAAGGGTTTCTCAGGCTTATAGCATTCCGATCCTAAACTGGATGTCATAGCTAGAAAATTGATAAGTTAATGCCTTGTTTTGTGTCAGCCCGCTGCTCTGCTGTGTTAATCTTAGTGCACAATAGGTTTGCATGCACAAACTCTACTGTACACACTGTAGTTTTAATCCAACAGAGGGAGCAAATTGATCTCTTTCCTTTGATTCTGAAGCAATGCACTGTTCTCCAGTCCACTAGCAGTAATTTTGTATTCTATGCTGTAGGTGTTTTGTGGGTGAACGCTCCTCTGGACTTCGAGCTCCGTCGTGATTATTACCTGTCTGTGGAGGGGGCACGAGGCCGAGGATTAGCTGACATCGCTATGGTTCTTGTCAACATCACTGACATCAATGACAATCCACCAATCTTCAGTCGTGGAGACTACAGCGCAGAAATCGCTGAAAATCTTCAGCCTGGAGATACAGTGATGCAGGTATGTTTGCAAGGCTCCCTCACCTGTCACTGGTGCCTAAAGATAATGTTATCAAATGAGGCCAGGGTCCAGAGCTTCCTGCTCTAACCTGCCTTTTTTTCACGCTTCTGGATTTAGTGACAGTTAAATTCACTTGAACATGCTCAACCAGTATGTGAGTCTCATCTATCTCACTTATTTCCCACTGTGGCATTAATTCCTCACTTTTCCATAAATAAGGGCTGACAACTCAATTCAAACTAAATGCTAATATATTTTCATGTGGGAGTGATTAATTAAATCCTAAGAACTTGTTGATCTCATAAAATAAACTACTGTTTGGAATCAATAATGTGGGAAGTGTGAGTACTCCGGAATTGCAAATAAACATATTTTGTGATAATGTGGTATTATGAACTAAACTATCATATAGCAGTGCATTTAAACAGCCATCCTGTATATGATTTCTTAGTCATACTCACTTTTCTTTTACTGACATCCCCCCTCCCTCTCTCTCAGGTGACTGCTGTTGACCTTGATGGACCACAAAACAACATCATCCACTACTCAATTGTGAGTGGTGACCCATGGCAGCAGTTCAGCATTGATCCCCAGACAGGACACATCAAAGTGCACTCCACGCTGGACAGGGAAGAGGTGAGCACATTCATGCTACAATTAAAAGAAGGCAGAAGTAATGAAAGACTTTCTGTCCCTAACAAGTAAAGACTTGTTTCCGTTGGTTTTTGTTGCCATACATTTTAATCTTAAGCTGACTCACTCTACACACTGGAGCATGTATGAGTGCAATGTCACAAACCGGCTATGTTAATCCCTTTGACGCATGTCTTTCAGATAACACACTACTCATTGACTGTGCAGGCTGCTGATGAGGGGCAGCCTCCTCTCTCCTCAGCAGTCCAGGTGACAGTCACAGTGTCTGATGTCAACGACAACCATCCTGTCTTCTCTCAGACCAGCCACAGCCTTGTGCTCCAGGTATGGGGGAATTTATCATTGTCTTGACATACTACTGGCTTAAAGCTTTGTATACACTGGACTAGACAGCAGCCTGAGGAGACAACCAACCAAGACTAATAAATCAACAGACCTGCTCCTGTGTCAGTTTGTCTGCAGAAATATCTACTCTGGTTGTTAACTCCTTTGGATGCGGCCGCATTCCTGTGATCTAATCATAGACCTAACCGTGCTCACATATATTTACATCCACATAAGGTGTCTTTTGTGTATCCAGACTATTTGGCACAGTGGGGATTGTTAGGAGTAGTGAGGCTCATCTCTGCCAGCAGGGCACTCTGTTTCAATTAGGTGCTCCAGTTGTATTAGCTTGAGGCAAGATGTGCATACAGTATATTGAAGCTAAACTACAGCATGTGGTCTGAACAGTACATTCATACACTTTGATACATGTGTTCCTCTTTATCTTCTTGGATATTTTTAATTCAATATTATTTATGCTTTTAAAGTATGTAGCGTTAGAGAATAGTTACCTACTATGACAATGTGTTGAAAAGGAAAGCAGACAAGAAAATGAACACTCTTCACTTTCTTTCAAGAATTCTAGTTGTTTTGCATTGTTGGTTATGATATACTGTAAGCCACAGGTGTCAAACCCAAGATCCACAGGTTGTGCATGGCACTTTTATCATTTAATCCAGAAAATCTACAGAAACTGTACTGTAGCCAGTATTGACTATTCTACTTTTTACAGCAGTCCTGTAGCTTAAGAACTGGCTGTGTTTCATATGTCACTTGAATGCATGTATGTGCTCACATCTCACATTATCAGGACTGAGACCCCTATCTAACAAAACATTTGTTAACACGCTGTGTGTGATTCAGCGTTTGCTTAGAAACCTACACTATATGTAGAAGGACAATATGTTCTTAGCAGAGATCATTACATGTGAGATCCCCTTAAAATTCTTTCTTAACATAATATAGTTGAGTTTTGAAAAATAGATAGATTTTTTTCACACTTCTAGTTTTGATAAAATGTAATTTTCTCCCTTCAAAGCCTATAATATTGGTGTTAACAAAATATGTAACATTTCAAAATGAACAGACTTACATTATGGTCCTCTAGGGATAAAAGGACTGATTTGGTCAGGGTAAAATTATAAATAAGCCACAATGTTCCTGTTTTTGGATGATAATAGTAGATAATAAGAGGAATACTGAATGGAGTGTTAACAACAGACATCTCAGGTACATTATGCTAGTTTAAGACATGCTTATATTTTTAATAATGTTTCATTGTGTGGCAGGAAGAGGAAGCTGTGGGCAGTAGCATTCTGCAACTGTTGGTCACCGACAGGGACACACCTCAGAATGGACCTCCTTTTACTTTCCACATTGTCTCTGGAAATGAAGGTAGACACTTCCATGTAGACCAGGGGGGTCTCCTTTCACTGGCCTCCTCACTTAGGAATAGAGGAAAGTCTCAGCACGAGCTCAAAATTCAGGTATTAAGATGTGTTAAAATCGATTTTTGATGTGTGCCTATAAAAAAATCCTTACAACTCACGTCACTCATTTTAGTGGGAGAGAAAAGGAAAACAACCAGCTGCACAGCTACTAATTCAGTGATGTGTGTTATAATAGCTAATAATTGGAATATCTGTATTTGTAGGTAACTGATAGTGGTCACCCGCCACTATCCTCCATATGTGTGGTTAAAATCAACGTTACAGAAGAGAGCAAGTTCCCACCTGCAGTTACCCCACTGGATGTGTTCATAACTACAACTGAGCAAATGTTCTCCAGGCAGGTAATTGGTAAGCTACATGCCTCTGACCAGGACCCCCAGGATGTACTGAGTTACAAGCTAGAAACTACACACAATGGTCACTTCTCTATGGACTCTTTGGACGGAAAGATTGTAGCGGAGAAGGCTCTTTGGCCAGGCGTTTATTTTCTCAACGTGAGTGTAACAGATGGCAAATTCACTGTCCGTTCTGGAGTTCGAGTACATATATGGGCTGCATCTCAGCAAGAGCTTGATCAGGGCTTCACCCTGCATTTGGCTGGCCTAAGTCCGGAGGAGTTTGTATCCGAGTACTGGAGGATACTTCAGCGCAATCTGGACATACCCAAAATGGAGCTGCACATTGCCAGCCTGCAGCAGGAACAGCTGTCTCACAGCCCGGAGGTACAGGTCCTGCTGGTGAACAAGGCTCAGAACAACTCAGCTTGGCCTGTGGATGGCCAGCGCTTAATGGCTGCACTGGAGCACATTAATGCCTCTCTGGGACTGAGCATTCTCAAAGTAAGGGGCAATGGCTGTGTGGGGGACGGCTGCCCTCAACCAGGATGCAGACGTACTGTACTGATGAACCAGGAGAGGGTGCGGCATTTCAGCACGGCCCGGGCCAGCTTCTTTACTCCACATCATAGCTGGGAGAGCGTATGCAGCTGTAATGGTAGGAGAAAAGCAACAAAACATCAACACACATTATTATGATGATTAACAGACTGACTAAAATCATCATGGGCTATATTCATTCTGAGTCAAAATATAAATTCAAAAGACATGACAATGTTTATATAAAGGTTATCCATATTCTTTGCAATATGATTAATCAACAGAGGATAAAGTCCATATATAGTTTGCAATATACAATGCGATTAATTCATAAAAATATTGTCTCCAAATCCATGTATGACAGGTTCCTGATTGAGCATGAAAATATAATTATTTGTATGGTAACATTTTTTAGTGATCATTATCAACATTATCAAGAGATGCATTTTTTATGTTTTCCTACTTAAGCCAATGTTTGAATTGCACTTACACTATTTACACTATTTGCATTTCAGATTCAGCCATGAAATTTGATGGATATGGTTATCTAAAATACCTTTTTGAGACTGAAGAGGAAAAAGACAAGTTCCACCTGTCTCTTCGTATCAAAACATCTGACGTGGCAGGCACAGTGATGACAACTAATGCTTCTGACTGGGGAACATTACAGGTGTTACAGCTCACTATCAACTATCCTCAATTACAGTTCACCATCAACAATCTTCACTATACTCAAAGACATAAATTTGAGGGAAATCAATACATTCTGCAATCAAGGGAAGATAACAACAGGAGGTTTATAAGAGACACTGGTCTGCTGAGTTTAGTCTTCACATTTATTGTCCATTTTCTTGCTGCTAATGGTTTGTTTAAGGCAATCTTTTGAATTGAAGAAAATTCAGATGGAGATTAGTATGTTGTTATTGTTGGGTCCATATCAGTCAATCTGACCTTCTGATATATCAGTAAGTTGATACATTTTTATAGAATCAATGTTATGGCTAAATTGTAATGAGTTTTGCTTTCCTTCCATGTTCTCAGAGGTCCGATGCGGGTCCACCTCTTCTATCTAAAGAATTTATGTAGCGGGTCTGACAGTGTTTAGAGATTAAATTACATCGAAGATTCCCACATCTCTACACATGAGAAAAGATTAGCTATACCCAGAGCACTACTCCTTAAAATTATAACCTTCACTTTAAAGAAATATAACCTCACCCACATGGCCCTTTATTTAAAGATCATAATGGTATATTTCATTCAAGTGCGTGTCACAGGTCTCTGCATTTCCAATGAGTGCTTCTAGTTTCCATAGCTTCTTCTTATTTACTACTAATTTGTGATAAGTTACAAGTGGTAAAGCTCCGGAGTATATTTGCAAATTATTAGACATTCACAGCATTAGATGACAGAATATTTGCAGTCAATTCAAACTTCCTGTAGCTGTAACATATATAAAAACAGACAGCTAGATTTTAATATCTTTAAAGCATATTTCTGATGTCTTACAAAAAAGAAAAATTAATTCATTAACTGATTCATTCAGCAAACAAGAGGTGAGTTAATCTGAAAGTGTTTCATGAAAAAGACACTGATGATTTTCAGAGCTCAGAGTCTGGCTAACTATCTGCTTTGACTGAATCAATGAGATGTAATCAGTTTCTTTTCTTCCTCTCCTGTAAAATAATAAGTTAGCTATATAATTTAAGTGAATTGAGAGTCATTTTCATTCATCCACACGTGCACCCACAGCAGCAGATTTCTCTGTTACAACTTGTAAAATTGAAGCTACAGGCTATTTTGTAGGCAGACAGCAATTCCATTGAAGCCAAGCACTTTTTTTTTGTTTTTGTTGTTATTAATGCGGACTTTGGAAACAAAGCAAAGTTCTTACCTGTCAATCTCAGTAGCACCCACAAAGAGCTTAAAGTCTGATCAAACATACCCCTCCTCTATGAAGCCTCTGGGGCAAAACTGCTTATCCAACTTGCACTAACATAACACAGCAGAACTGAAAGAGAACGACCAGCGCAATGAAAGCGAACGAAGGACAAATCCCATAAGGCTTAGTGCTGATACATCAAAGCGCAGTTCACTCTCAGTGAGAATTCTGCTGCGGCAATTAAAAGTCTGACATCAAGATGATTGCCATTAATAATACATTGACTGGCTTTGAATTCAGTGTTATGCTTACAAATTTCATGCATATTCGCAAAGTTTTGCATTTTTAATTAAAGGCAAAGAAGCTAAAATATGGTATAAAGCGTATGCGTGTGCAAACCCGAGTAACTTCATTATTTATAAATGCAGTGGCTTAGGAGGCAAAAAAACAGTCAACGTGCATTGTCCTGGTTTCAGCATGACCTTTGTGAAGCTGAAGTGGATGGTTTTCTGTACTGTTGTGTTGCTTTTACTTGGCTTCTGAACGCCAAAAATGCTTGGATGGCTGAAATACCATAGCATAACCAGGGGACGCAGTAGCTCGGTCATTAGCATGCTTACTGTACTGCTCCAGAGTTGTGGAGTTTGATTCCCACCCCCATCATGTGTATGTGGAGTATGCATGTTCACCCTGTGCCTTGGGGATTTTCTCTGTGTACTCTAGTTTCCTCCCCTAGCCCAAAGAAATACATTGTTAGCTGATTGGCATTTCTACAATTGTCTGTAGCATGGTTTGTGTATGATTGTCCCCTGTGATAGACTGGCATCTTGTCCAGGGTGTACCCAGCCTTGACCTTAGTCTCTGTGATAGGCTCAGAGTTCCATGTGACCCAGTAGCCCAAGCAGTGTAGAGGATGGATGGATAGATGGATGGATGGATGGATATAATTTAACTAAAATTCAATTCCTTCAGGCCTACGTCATCCAAAAATAAGAGGCAATTTATTTGCCCTCCTAACTTTTTTTTTTTAATACACAGCTACACTTCTCAGCAGTTTATTTAACCAGTGAACTGTCTAATAACTATCAAATCATTCAGGTGGCTTATATGCTTTTTGGCAGCTGTTGGCCTGAAAACCATTAAACCACCTGGATCATCCTAGTAGCACATGACAGTTCAAAGTCAGCTTCCTCTGAGCTCAAGCTGCATGAGCTGTCAGTAACACTCCAAGTTTAAAGCACATACTGCTAGGGTGGAATACTGTTTAGCATGATGGCATGTGATACTGAATTAACTCGCTTCCCTGCACTCACACGGTAAATATGTTTATGTCTTATTGGTTCTCATCAAGTGTAGTCTTAGTGGTTCTTATAGTTGTAGATAAAACTCCATGCAAAACATATCAACTTGAAAGCTTGATTGTTTGCAGCAAATTTCCATTTTAAACATTGTATTCATTTAGTTTGTACTAGCATATTGAACAAATTCTGCATTTGGTAAATCTCTGTATGTGTGTCAAGGCCACATTAATCGTGAAAATTATCTTCTAGATTACAATGACAACTTTAAACCCTTATACTGATGGTTGTCAGTGTTTTAAAGGTCAGGGCCAAGTTTAATGTATTTTAGGGTGAAACGCTGTGTTCTATTCATTGCACATTTTAAAAATATATATCTCTTGACCTCCAATTATTTGTGAAGAATGGCTGCTGCATCAGCGGCCAATTTTCTGAAACTGTGGTTTTGGTAAAAAAAAAAAACAGGCCAAGGTTTCCGAGTGTTATTTTCTTTTTTCCTAGACTATGACACAAATGTTTTGTTTAATACACATTATTTTTAGTGATTGGATAAATGGATGGATGGAAGGAACATTGAATAATTATTGTCTTGGTTTGGAAATTCAATAGGTGCTCAATATTCCAAATAAAAAACAGTATGAAAATAATGTTGATAAAAATAGTGTTGATAAAAATATAGTATTTTTAAAAACATTTTTAACCTCTGTGCAGCTGGTGGAGAAGAAGATCCAGTTCCAGTACAGCTGCGGAAATCTGCATCCTAGTGTCCTGCATCTGGGCACTCATTTGGTGGCTGATGGTCAATGGCACGACATCTCCCTGGAGGTCAGTGGAACTAACCTGAGGCTCACTATGGACCACATACACTCCATCTCCAGAGACCTTCAGGAACCTTGCAGGCTGACTCAATCCCACGGGGTCCTGCTGCTTGCCAATGCCAACCCTAATGCCAACTCGCCAGGCTTTAAGGGCTGTTTGGAGCGACTATACTTTAACGGGCAAACTGTGAGAACAGATGAGGGCTCACTGAGAAACCGACTCTTTGGAAAGCACCAATGCTGCAAAGATGAGATCTGTGCCAGTAACCCTTGTGAGAATGGAGGTACTTGTCAGGAAAAGTTTAACAGAGGTAAGGATTAATCTCAGTACATGAATGCAAATATTGTGTAATACTGGTGTGGTGGTCAGCTATCTTAGCCTTGTTTCCCTTGTGTCGAAGTTGTAGCTAAGTGGTTAAGGTTTCGAGCTACTATTCAAAAGCTTGTAAGTTTGAATCCACTATGCTGCCATTGCTGAGCCCTTAACTTGTAATTTCTCAGTTGTTTAAAAGAGATAAAATGTAAGTTGCTCTTTATAAGGGAGTCTGCCAAAATGCTGTAAACGTATCTTACCAATTGATAAGATGCTTTCTTGATTCAAACTATTGCATATTTGCATAATGTAAATGTTATATACATAATTAGTATTGCATTTCATTAGCATCAAAGCATCTGTTTCTTTTCTGTTCAGCAAATTTCTATGTATATTTCTATGCATTGGCACTACTTTCTGCAACACTAAAAAGACACTCAACTAAAACACCCTTTTAAATACTTCCCCTTCAAAAATCAGAACACCATGCTCAGTGATTTCTGTGCCCCGTCTTTGATCTGCGGTGAAATATCTTGTGGATCTGTGTGAATGATTGTGATTGTTTTTGACACAGAGTTCAGCTGTAGCTGTCCACCGCAGTTTATGGGTCCACGCTGTGAGTTGAATAACCCTTGTGCGACTCAGCCTTGTGGCCCTGGCAGCCTGTGTGTGCCGAAGATTGAAGGTTACATGTGTAACTGCTCTGAACAAATTCCTGGAAGCAGGTATGATGTGCATGTTGCAGAGCTTTGTGTTCAGTGTTTACATTTATATCAGTCATGAGAGTCAGTGAGGTGTAATGAATAGAAAATTCAAAAATTCTAATGAGCTATAGTGAATTTGAGAGATTAAAAAGTAATAAAGTCATAAATAAAACTAAACCCTTCATTCACACTACATTGTTTAGAACATCTTGTATAAGTTGGCTTGAGGTTGAAGTTGAAACTGTGAGGCTTTCTGGCTCACAGATATATCCCTTGTCTCTGTTAAAATACAGATGTGAGTCAAGGGAGGAGGATTGCTCTCCAGATACCTGTCTCAGTGGATTTAGCTGTGTAATGGAAGATGGCTCCATCCGTTGTAACCCTCTGCCTCAGTTATCAAAAAGTTTTGGATATGTAGAGATTGCTGAGATCTGTGCAGGTGTTTTCAGCCTCATCGTACTCGTTGCTGCTTTTGTGTACATTCGAAAACGCTACGTCAGTTACAAGAAGCACAAGCCGATTTGCGTGCAAGACTCAAATGGTTACTTCCCTACGGGCCTGACCAAAACTATGCTACGTGACGGAGGAGACACGCCTCCTATGGAAATGAACACACTAATTGTTGGGAACGACCTGGACCACAGCCCTTTCCGTTCTTTGAAGCCGTGTGAGCAGAGGGAGATGAAGCTTCGGGGTCATAAGTCTCAGGGCCCTGTAGTGTGCAGTGTAGCTCCTAACCTTCCTCATCCACCATCATCCAACTCAGATAATGAGTCCATCAGAAAAAACAATTGGGATCCAGGCTATGAAGGTGAGTATGGAAACATTAAACTATTTTCTGCCAAATAAAAGAATCAGCAAGTTGGTAAAACTAGTTTTTTTTTTACAACCAACATGGTGACTGTATTGAACATATGTATATACTGTAGTACTCGATCTTGCAAGCAAGTTCACTTGTTCATGTCTCCTCCCTGTTTCAGTGTACCCTGCTGATCCTGACTATTATGGACGCCCCAGTGTTCAGGAGTTCCCGCAATTTGACATTGTAGAGAGCACATACCCCACATTGCCTGCCACAGACTCTCGGCGGAACTCTCGTTTTGGAGGTTTTCCCTTTCCACTGGAGCGCAGTGAGCGTCGAGCCCCATTGCCACCCTGTTACAGCCATCAAAACCTGGATGACTTCCTAGGACCGGATGGCCTGCCGCTGCCCAGCTCTCAGTGTCCTAATGAGTACACAGCCATCAGTTATTACCCCACACATCACACACGGAGCATGGACAATGTCTCAAATGGGTATAAACGGCTGAGCGTGCGGCTGAGTGTGGCCCAGCCCTCGTATGCAGACTGTGGCTCTTCTACACGCTCTGCTATAGCCACTCGTTCTTCTCGAGGTCGTGCTGACTCAGACATGGTGGAGAGTGACTATGGCAGCTGTGAAGAGGTCATGTTCTAGCAAGCACATGTATTCGAAATACTCCCTTACGGACTGTGATTTTTAAGAATAGATGATGAATTTGTGAATTTCAGGGAGATCTGAGGTAGATAAAATTGAACGAGTTAGTTCCTGTCTAATAGTACATTGGAAAAACCAAAATTTGTTTAGCAACTCGTTAAAAATGTTTAAGTGTATGCTCATTGTAAATTGCCTCTCACATCAACCTTTATGCTATAACAGACTTTTAGCATAGTTGTTAGCTATAGCTGGATCTTTAGAGACACGATCACAGTAGTAGACTGGAGATGAAGTAATCAGAACCGACTCAAGATTCAGAAAATGAAACAATTCATCAATCACATCAAGGTATTTACTTACAATTACTTTTTGACAGGAAATAACTCCAACTAAATACTACAAAGGCACTAGATTTCCCTGTACTGAACAGTATTATTATTCATTTTTTATGATCTTATTATTTTTAAGTTGAGTAACTCTTTCTTGTATATGTTCAACCAAGAATTGCAAATGTTGTTCTGTGCTGTTTTGGGATGTTGGCAGCTGTGTGGCAGCAGAGTATCCACACCTTTAAATGTGGTCGGTGTTTACAGTTTTATGTACTGATATGTAATATACTATATGTTGCATGACTTTAAAAGTCAAGGGACATATTCTAGTGCTTGAACTGATAAATAACTCTCCTGTGTTGCATTTATTTTAGTGCTTCTATTTAGCACCAGAAACAGACAAATCGCTAATTTGATAATGCTGTAGCAAAATGAATGATTTGTTTGTTCCTCGTCTTGTTAAGAAAATGCACGTTTTTCTTTTTGTTGTTTTTTGGTGAGACATAAATCCCAGAGCATGTTTGGCTTCATGTGTGCTTTTGCTAACCAGCAGACTACATTGTTTAGGAGTTCACAAATAGTGGCAAGATATTAAGGCAACATATTGAACAAAAAAATACATATATGCACAGATACAACTGATGTTAAGTAAAATGCGCATTGTGAAATAATCCCTGCTATTAGGATTTATCTGAGCTTTTTCCCATTCTGTATATAACTAAGGATTCAGTAATGTTGAAGCCCTTGATATGACATTGCTGTGTGTTTGGTGGATTGAAACAGTGTATTGTTCGAATTTGTGTGTCAGGCATTTTTTAGTTTTCACCTGTGGGGAAAAGGACCACCTGTTAATTGACTAATTTTGGGGAGCCTTTTTTTTTTTTTGTTTGTTTTTTTTTTTTTTGGTAAAAAGTAGATTACATTTATTTAGACTGAAGCTGAGGCTGGTCCTTGGATATTTACATATACTGTAAAAATATACTATATCAAAATAGATTTGAATTTTTGAGTCTATAAGTGACCTATATACATTCTTGCATTCATCACAAGCATATAAAATGTGCTTTGTGAATAGTTATCAGTTTAATGCAGTATTTCTGAATGTGAAAACATGCACTGTTTTGTTTTCCTTAATGTTTGCAAGTGTGAAGAGGTTTAGGATTAAAAAAGAATCAAATTCAAATATAAAACGAATCATTTGTAACCAGGCAGACAAAGTACAATGTATTTCTGTGCTGTGCGAAAAATTTGGTATTTCAGAATTGTGTTACTTTGTCAATTTTGTCACTGCTGTGCCGTGTTGTGTATGGTCCTGTATTTGCCAAATTGTTTACATGTGAAATGCTGTCATTAGGGATTTGCAGCCCATACAGAATCACTGGGTTTTTAACTCTGTGATGTGGACATGAGGGAATTAAAGATGTGCACACACACAAACACACACAGAGCTACATGCATGAGGCTGAGCCATCATTAAAGTGATTGCATGTCCTTCTCATCTCTCCTACTAATCAATGACTCATTGTGCCAGATTGTGCTTAGTGTTTGGACCCCCAAAAATGTTCTAGGCCCATAGTTTATCGCAGCTGTCTCAGTTCAGTTGTCCAAAAAGTCTTTGTTGTACATACAGTGAGTGCAGTGGTCCAGTGAGTTCACAAAAGAATGTATAATTTTTGTATTTTCAAAATGCAATGTGGGACGAATCCCATGTTTAAAATCTGTTCCTCTGTGAGAGAATAATTTCCTTTTGGTTTTCATCATCACTGGAAATATAATATGAATAAATGCTATATTAATAAATGTTCATGTTTAATTAATGTGTGGCAAAAGGTGTCATTGATTCAGTTTTTTCCTATTTAATCCTTTGATTTCAAGTAATATGACTGATGTACGGTGTTCTGCAACTGCACAACAGTTGAGAACAAAAAGCAAATCAGAAAACACAACAAATTAAAAAATACAATAGAATAAAACATAACAAATTGAACAAATCAGCAAACCAGCAAAGGCAAAAGAAACATTGCAAAGATTTTTGAAACTCCTGATCATGCAACATGAGCTGCTGAACAAACTTGAAGGAAAGTTCTAACTGCCTGCTTTCACAACCATGGGCTCACAGATTGGTTAATGTTGCTCTGATTGACAGGGTAGAGCGTAACAACATCCCTCCCGCCAAATAACCCAGGCAATATTACTCCCTTTGACTCATAGGCAAGTCAGGAGATTGCAAGCTTGAATCCCTCCAGATGCTTTTCATCCACTGACTACTAATGATTGATAAATTGTACATTGAATAACATTTCAACTCTTTGATTTCACAGCCAGCATAATGTTTGACAAACTACTAATTTAATTTATTTCATGAAATCTGTTAGTCGAGGTATGCAGCAGTTGTTCTAGTAAACTGTTTTTGGTGCAGCTCAACATTTAGACTGATGACAAAATTGTGACTCACTGCAAGGTCACATACCACATTAAAGCAGAACATCTATATACAGCACCTGACCTGTCACTTAGGACTTTTTAATAATTTCTGTCACTAAACCCTTTAAGGCCTACCACAGTAAATAGTGTATTATGTCACTTCTGATCTTCTACTCTGTCTGAGATTCAGTTTACACAAAAATTCTAAAGCAAACACAACTTGTCAATGACAAACTAGAACTAATATAGGAATATATAAATAACATAAATCATGAAAATAAATGAAATGAAATCAGGTTTTCTTATTTTAATCATATATGGGTATATCAATTTATCGTCCCCAATGTATACCAATCTCTATCTCTCTCTTTCTCTCTTTCTCATACCCCCCCCCCCCTTCCTCCTTTACCTGCACTGACCTGCACCTGCAATATCACTGCAAAATGTGATGATGCTCAGTCACATCTGGACTCTCGGTGCAAGCTATATGTCTTGTGCATTGTTTTGCATGCATTAGCATTCTATTTAAATAAATGATTATGATTATTAATGCAACTCTGACCTCAGATCATGAGGGAGTGGTGCACAAGCTTGCGTACTCATCTGAGTGCACCTGTCCTGGATTATAATGCAAAAAGCAAATGACACATCTGTTAATGACATTAGAGGACAAGGTTGGCACTTTTTCCATGGAAAGCTTTTATTCAGCAATGGAATTTACAGGGAGATGCTCCCACAGCTCTCTGTGATACTATGGGGACACCAATTAAACTCCCTGACACATGTACTGCTCTATCATTTGTTTGGGCATCCCCTTAGACCTTCTATTTCAGGCACTTGAAATCAGACTAACAAGGTGAGAACGAAATGTTGAAAGTACTGGTTTGTAAATCTTGATGTCTATAAATATTGTGAATGTAACTAACAACTAAAACACATCGAATTGTTATAAAATTGCATATTGGAATAAAATCTAAATAAATTACACTGATGTGAGTGACCTCTCTGAGTGGTCTCTGAAACACTTCTTTCAAGGTATAAGCGTGTATAAACTACAGGAATTCGATATTTTTTGTGCACTATCTCTACTTCCACTACGATAAACTTGCATGAATGTAAAACAGCTGTTGTCAGTTGCACATTCTATGTCTAGCCACTAGGTGTACAGCCAAGTTGTGCATAGTACATACAGTGTATTAAAGTAGATGTAAATATTAAAAGGTAGGTGTGCAATGCTTAGGCTGCTTCTGTAGGCTGGTGTTGTGAGCACGGGCATCACTTGGAAGCGTGTGAGTCAGGGGAACTTGCATTACGGGGCTGCGGAGCACTGAGAGCGCGAGAAGCACATTCAGAGTGAGCAACAGCATCAGCTCAAGCAACATCTGGAAAAGACATGCAGACATGCAGAAACCGGGACATTTGGTGATTTTTTTCCCCCGTGATTCTTTTTCTTTCCATCCAGCTGTTTTTTGACACAATGTCGTGAATGGAAAGCGCTGCACTTCTCCTAGCTTCATGAAGTAAATGAACTTTATAAATAATACACTAATCAATTGTAATCCGTTCACAGCACAGTGGTCTAAAAGATACCTGACATCTTTATAAATAATATCACAACTCTTATGTGGACATCATTTATTTATTTATTTATTTATTTATTTATTTATTTATTTATTTATTTATTTTTTAATTTTTCAATTGCAAACTAGCTTGAGAATTAAAACAGACCATAATTGCCGCTCTTACCGCTGAGTCCTCTCTGAATGAATATTTCCTGTAGTGATATGACACGTGTGGCTTCATGGATACAGTGTTCTGGGGCTGTTACAGCTGTGCGCCGTGCGCGCTTTCCGGAGCGCAGTGAGGCGCGCGCGCTGTCCGAGGCTGGTACCGAGCGGTGTCTCGCCCTTTATGTGCCGGTGGCGCGGAGGGCTGTGCCGCGTGCTGCCTTCTGGCCGCTCGCAGCATGAAGTGAGGATGGTGGAGGAGACGGCCGCCCCTCTCAGGAACGCATCGTCCTCCCGTGGAAACGACGAGAGTCTCTTCTTCCTCTGGAGGCTCACTCTCCTGGCCAGCGTGCTCATCACCACTATAGTAGTAGACGTGCTGGGCAACCTGTTGGTCATCGTGTCGGTTTTCAGAAACAGAAAACTCAGGAAAACAGGTAGTTTTCTTTTCTATGCTTATTCCGTATTTAATATGCAAAAGAAATATGAACAAGAGCAATAACAAGTAATCTTTCTAAAGACTGAACAGTGTCAGAGAACCACTTTGTCCTGCATAATCAGGTTATTAACAGCTTTTCCTGACTTGTTGATGGGTGTGTTAGAGAAGGAAAGTGAATAAATTGTGCATGACAAGGGGGTATTCCTGGACTAAGGTGCACTATGCATTTTGTTTGTAGTATGTTGATAAATTATTTTGCTAAATACGTTTTGCCCAATGAGGAAATGTCTTACCATACTGAAGATTTATTTAGGGGTCCAAGCACTAAAGGTAGAACTTTATTATAATTGATAGGATATTTTCTTTCTTCTTTCTTGGGCCCAATCAACCAATGGTGGCACTATACTGCAGGGTTTTAATATATGGTCCATATTTCATGAACTGTGAGTATCACAAACAATTTTATTTCCACCGATTACATGGAAACATGAAAAAATGCCTCAAGGAAAATTTGGATCCACCAACTCAGATGTTTTTGCTAGTTTGGACTAGTCCTAGGATTTGGGTCCGTTCTTTACAATCTTGACGTCAAAATACTCAGGTAACAGTGACCCTCAATAACAAATCCTGTGGAAATGTATAAATAATATGATCACTATTTGTCAAATAATTCAAAGAAGGCAGATCCTATGTTATTCAAATAGAGCTAACTCACGATTCCTTTCACAGTTTCACCAAAATAAACAGAAAAAAATAAAAGGCTTTGCACAGTTTGGGGTGCTCATACATAGGGTGTAGGACTAAAAATCACAATCAGCTTTCAGAGGGCATTTTATATATAACTGACATTGTGCTATCATCATAATACCTGTTACATATGCCTGTGCGATCTGCTATTGTGCATGGAGTGCTTGTACTCTGCATTTTTTTTATTTGTTAGACTGGTTTTAAAACATGATCTTGAATGATATCAGCAACCCCATAGGAGTAATATTAAACATCACCAGTACAGATGATGGATCTATATACAGAGCTATAAGAATTACTGTAAGTGCTGAGGACAGCGTTGTTTGTACTTCAGATTGATCACACAGTCGTGCAATCAATACAATGATTCAGGTTGCCCTTTAAAATTGTGGGTATATACAGTTAAATAGCCATAATGGGCAAGTACAGTAACCTTGGATTTCTGACTCTTCTGCCAAATTGTTTATGTTAATTTACAAATCCATTTTAAACATCTGATTTCAATTTACTGGCAATAGTGAGAAAAGCTGTTTCCTGTGAGATAGCACTAACAATCAATCGCCATTAATTTCCATCATATCTACTGTAGTGACAAAAGATGAGTTTTTGAATATTCCTAACTTGTTAGTGCATTGTGAGTAAAGTAGGAGGCTATAAGACTGGCCAATCACAGTCAGTGCTATATTGATAAAAAAAAGTAGCAGGATTAATACTAATCCAATACTATATTTTTAATAATAACTTAATAATATTGTATAGGATCATATATCTTCTTGGCCATATTACAAATTATTACACCAGATCATTGCTGAAATGTTGAACTGTATTCTCAGTTCTTATTTTCTCAGACTTGATTCAGTACAAATTCTGTGCATATATTTGATTTTTTGCATGTAAAGATCTTTCAGTTTTGTACTATTCCTTCCTAGTAGACACTTTCGTGTTATATACATTTGTATTTTAATTTCTTTCTTTCTCTCACTCTCTCTATATACCCCTAGTATGAAGTTTTATTAGGAACTTCATACCAATACTCGATAGGACCCCGACTTTGTATTCTGAACAATCTCAGTTCTTAATGGCATGGATTCCAAAATGTATTTTGACTTGAATGTGTCACATAATTTTTGCAGATTTGACACATTTATACTTTGAAACTCTCATTCTACCAAAAGCCATTGTACACTGAGCACTGTACCCTGAGCAGGTATATAAGGTATATTTATAACATTAACACTTTGTACTTTGTGACATGGTGTATCATGCCGGAAGTATTCATTATAGCATGAGCGAATTGTAGTCATCAAGGGATGCACATGGTCAGGAACAATACTCAAATGCCATTATTATTATTCCTGCCTCAAAGAAACCCTAGCCTGCCTGCATAAGTGATGATCACCGTGTAGCCCTGACCTCTTCACATCTTAACTCAAAATTTATTTTTAATCTAATTTTTTCTAGCAGGAGAGGTGAAATGCCCATGTAAAATCAGAACTAACAAAGACAGAGGGTGCTTTATGATTCAATTTCCGACGACAAACGTGTATTTAATAGCTTATACTGTATAATTAATTGGAATTCAAATTCTCTCAGCTTGTATTCCAGATCTGACTTACAACACTTTTACAACACGAGAGATTTGTGTTCTTGCTTCCTCAAAGGTAATTGGACACATTCATATTCAGTGCTTTCTTGCAGAAATCAGATACCTCTGACCTACGTAGCACTTCAGCAACAAGCCTGTTCATTAACTCAGTTTGTTGACCTCAGGCAGTGCCTTAAATCAATGATAAATTCACACTGTGGCTCACAGGTATTACCCAGGACAACTTGTCCTGCATTTTATTTGAAAGCCATAAAACCTTCTCATACCTGATCTTCCATATTTACAGTTTCAGTAACGATATATGTATAGAGTTGTTAGTTAAAGCTAATAGCTAAAAAAAGACAATCGTCTCTTCTGGTGGAGATTGGAAAAATAATTTAGACAGCTGAACTCAAAATGGTGACACATGATATTCTTTTTCATTTTATTGGATATATAAATGTAACAAGGTTCCGCAGCATGTTTTTTTTTATGAACTGGTAAATATATTGTTAGTGATGTAGTCCACGTAGCAGTCTATCCTGTTCATTTTGATGGATTAGCCATGCCATGACTAGGTGTGAAATATATAGTCAGTAATTTTGAAAATTCAAAGCAGAGCCTCCGGAATGGAAAAAGTTTTAATTGAAATTTATTTTAAATTAAGAGTTTGGGATCAAGGTGAACGTGCTCAGCAAGAAAAAAAGATATTGAATTTGAGAGTGTGTGGCAACCAGTGGTTACTTAATGATGCTTGTTAGATCTTCTCTAAATTGATTTTCCTGACGTTTTGTAGTGCTGATTGCTAATAAATCTGATTGCACTGCTGGAGCAGATTGGTTCAGAACTGTGTGAAAGTGTAAAAAACATTTTAGTACTTTAGTAACTGATGTTTAATTTATTCATTTACAACTGTTTCCTTTTCCCCATTCCTTAGGGAATGCCTTTGTGGTGAGTTTGGCTGTAGCAGATCTTGTAGTTGCCATCTACCCTTACCCATTGGTCTTAACTGCAATCTTCAACAATGGCTGGATAGCAGGAAACATCCACTGCCAAATCAGTGGCTTCCTGATGGGGCTCAGCGTCATCGGCTCCATTTTTAACATCACTGGCATCGCCATCAACCGCTACTGTTACATCTGCCACAGCCTTAACTATGACAAGATTTTCTCCAAAAAGAACACTGTGTGCTACGTGGTGCTTGTGTGGGCCTTCACCATCCTGGCCATTGCGCCCAACTGGTTTGTGGAGTCTTTGCAGTATGATGCCCGTGTCTATTCATGCACATTTGCCCAGTCAGTCAGCTCGCTCTACACCATCATGGTGGTGGTGGTGCACTTCATCCTGCCCATCAGCATTGTCACCTACTGCTACCTGCGCATCTGGATTCTGGTCATCCAGGTGCGCAAACGGGTCAAACCTGACAACCGGCTCAAGATCAAGCCACATGACTTTCGCAACTTTCTCACGATGTTTGTGGTGTTTGTGCTGTTTGCTGTGTGCTGGGCTCCACTGAACTTCATTGGCCTGGCAGTGGCAATCCAGCCCAAGCTGGGCCAGGCCATTCCTGTGTGGCTCTTCACAGCCAGCTACTTTATGGCCTATTTTAACAGCTGCTTGAACGCAGTTATCTATGGTGTACTCAACAATAATTTTCGAAATGAGTACAAAAGAATTGTGCTCTGTCTTTTTAAGTTCCATTGTTAAGTTTTGGTTTGATTTTTTTTTTTTCAAAGAGGAGACATGCACTGTGAATTATTAGCATTACAAATCATATTCAGCCAAACAGAGGTGGACTTATTGTTTTGCATAGGCTCATGTTTTTAAAATGTTTTCTATTTCTTTAAAAATCACATGGACAGAGACTCAATCATGGATATTTAAATATAATATAGGTTTGTATGATTTTGTATAATTCAACTGGCCCTTTACAATATACTCAGAACTACAAGAAATAACTCAAACTAATAATAAACAATTGTGACGTGAGGAATTGCAACTGTATCTCCAAATTATAGTTTCAGTTAGTATAATGTCTTAGTTAATCTCAACTTCAGAAACTGACAGCTAGAACTCTGGGATTTCATTAGTGAAGTGAGTGTCAGGTACAAACATATTTCATTTGAAGAAACAGTGGCTTCAGTCAAATAAATATTCCATAATTTGACTAAAGGTATTGAAATGAGTCTTTCAATTGTTTTGAAATTGAAGGTTTTGAAAATTCAATATTAAAATTATTTTATGATAAAGATTGTTATTTTTATTCTAAAAACAAAAAAACAAACAAAAAAAAAAAAAACAAGAAAAAAAAAGATCAGTGTTGTCAGAAGTCTTTTCTCTCAAAATGAGCAGCAAATCTCTCAGGAATCTTTCAGATGAGCAAAACATTGTGTACGAGGGACTGTTTTATTTATTTTTATCCCATATCCACCTCCTCCTGCAGACATTACGACCAATCCCACACACACTTACATCCTCAGTATTTCAACGAACTTTAATTTCAAGTTCATTAAAAATTCTAGTCCCCTACCACTTAAAAAAAAATTAAAAATAGAATGAATTTAAACCTCAGTAATTATGACAAGGAATTTAACAAAAGATGAGCACAGTAAACCCATCAGTCTGTACATTAATCATACAATAATGAATGCAGCCGTACTTTTCTCACCATCGTCATACATTTCTGCCAACCCTGACTTACATGAGAGTAAAAATCACCTGCTCCTGTGACTTTTTTGTTGGGTGCCACCTGCAGAACAAATGTAACCCTGGCAGTCTACCTCTCTCTAGAAGAGATCACGTTATTCCTGACTTAAATAGATCTACTGACATCTAATCAAACATGTTTTTGTATCTCTGATCAAATCTATTTTATCTACGGCTGTCTTTTACATGTACATTTCAGACTGTTCTCAGGTCAACCTAGCCCTACGAAAACACAGATGTTTCCAAGTCAGAGATGAACAAGGCATAAGATTAGTAGATCCACTGTAGGCATAAAGACTCTACATATTCTATCATACAAGAAAGAGTACTGACTTTTAATCTTAATGATATAATATGCATATATAACAAAAGGGATGGCAAATATTTTAGTATTGATTGTATTAGAGCATTGATTTGATACCTAATATTATGAAAGCTTTCTTAAAAGAACTTTAAAGACCTTATTTCCTTAAAAAATTCATAATTAATTATATGATTAATCTGTAAGAATCTTCTATTTACATTTGAAAATGGTCATAATGAGCTCTTAAAATACAACCTGAGGTGAAGAGTCCTAAAAGGCTCCATATAGTCAATAGAGGACTTTGTACACCAGCAGCATGTCAGTTGTGCCTTCATCAGTGGATGCTCGTGGATGCCCAATTTACGGGTTGGTCTGCAACACTTCCAGTGTTTTTGAATTTGTGAATAAGTTTGGCAGCAGTTTTGTGTGTGATGTGCTGGCCATGTTTCGCAGTCCAAGTCCAGCCACAAGAATGATTTATATGAATTTGACTTTGGTCAAAAGCATGCTTAAAGTATATCTTCATAAAATCTACACTATGTATCAAAAAATTTAGAAATCAAAAGTGTTAATTTTTCAGTGGGGAACTTTTGGGACAACCTGTAGAATCATAAATGGATATCAGAGTCTGCAAGCAAAATTCCAGTCCCAAATCCAGCTTCCCAAAAACTAGTGAAATTAGTGTTTTGATATGCACAAGCAAGAAAGAATTTTTATGCTTTTGCTTGGACTTTAATCCATGTACTCATAGTATAGTTTCAGTTATAGAAAAGCACTATATCATTCTCCATCTTTTGCAAATCTTGATCATTTCAGTTTTAAAACAATTAAGAGAGTCATTTTCGAATGTCTTCAATGTCTCTTTGTCCATAAACTGTTGAATAAAATAATGGCCATCACTGTGCAATGTTCTGATATACATATTACCTCAGTGTGGAATGGTAATTTGTCACCTGCAAATTTCAAGACAGCTTACAGAAATAAGAAAATCTCTGACATGACATCTAGTCAGCGTAGGATCCCTTTTGGTTGTAGAATCATGCCTTGGGACAGGTGGGAAAAATTCAGCAGATTATATCTACAGCTAAAGCAGCTAACATACAAACCCAGTGTGAAGAGGCATATCCAGTTATCTAAATGCAAATTAGCAACTGAAGCTTGAGTTATTTCAGAATGTATAGAGTATCACTTGGTGATTTATACTCATCTATATTCTTTTTGGTGAAAGTGGCTATGATTGTAATACTGAGTAAATAATGACCTTCTATACAATTCATGTATATTAATATGTACATTAACATAATTTGGCAGACACACTAATCCATATCAGTGTACAATTTTTCAACTGAGAAGTTGAGGGTTAAGAGCCATGTTCAGTGGCCCAACAGTGGCATCTTGGATGTGCCGGGATTTTAATTCACGAAATTCTTATTAGTAGTCCACAGTTTTAACCACTGAAGCTACCACTGGATTGTGGACAGAACCATTTAATGCAGGATAGCTACATATCAATGAGGGAACATATAGCAGGGTCTAAGAGTCGGGTACAGAATTTTGCCAACTCTATATTTTAATTTATTAATGACACATTTCAGGACCTTATTACTGCTTATTACCTTATTACTACATATTACAACACGTTAAGCTTTAAACAGAAAGAGTCATCATTTCAATGATTCAATGATTCTACATTTATTTTTTAAATAATGTGTACATACTGACCGAACTTGAAGAATATATTTTCAATGAAAAATATTTTTCCTATGAAAGTGCTGGCTAATGGGATTAAGGGATAAAGGATTTTTACAGCAGGTCATATCACTGGTGGCTTGAGTCAGTTGGAGTCTTCTTTCATATTAGTGTATAATAACAGTAGGAAAAAACTGACATGCAGTTTGTCAGGAATGTTTTTTATTTTTAAAAGTATTCCAGTGGATGATGAAAGGTGTGTGCATTGGGTTCAGCAGTGGTGCTAGGTTTCTAAAATACTGGTGTAATCCACGGTATACAGATATGTTTATAACAAACCCTAGGACCTTACTCTTTATATTCAAATACACAAATACAATAAGAAAAAATCCAAGACGTGAGAAGTATATTTTAAATTCTTTACAAGCAGATATGTCACCAACAATAAATTAATATTAATCCACTATTAACCCACACAAGGTCATTTTTAACATATTGAACCTGTCTACTGAAGTCACATATTAAACCAGTTCATGCATTAAAGAAGACTGAAATCATAAGATATGTCTGTGTATAACCTGAGCTCACTATCAGCAAAAGACCAATGGTAATACCCAGAGTTGCTCATACTGCTGTAGCTGGTAAACCTGAACACATCCTCCACTAAGCGCTACATTCAGACACAACAGACTTCACTGCAGTTTTGGGAGAATTAGACCAAAGCTGAACAGCGTTTTTATGTTTTTTTTTTTTTTTTTTTATGAAACTATTTAATCCATTCATCCAGAATTAAATTTTATGAATATGCATCCCATAAAACCTATTAACCCATCTGAACAGCAAAAACAAACAGTACAGTAGTGCAATATAAATTATATATTACAGCAAACAAGATACTGAAAGAAAATCTTTTTTTTTTTGCACTGACATTGCATGATCATACTCAGTGATTGTATTATATGTATAGAAAAATAAGATGTATACCACACATTTGTTTTTTTCTAAATTTCTATTATTTGTTTTTTCCAGATGAGGATTTGAATAAAAGACCTTTTTTCTCGTCTCCTCCAATGAATCATCTTTTACCATAGAAACTTAAACACTGAAAAGACATGTTTGTAAAGTTGAGAGAGTTAAAAATTATAATTGGCTTATTGTATACTGGCAAAAAAAAAAATCAGCAAGCGAGTAAATAATAACGACAGCAGCAGTAATTTGGTACTGGTGCCATAAGCTGTAAACAAGCAGTGTTAATGTAAAAGCAAGTCATTGGCTATATATATATATATATATATATATATATATATATATATATATATATATATATATATATATATATATATATATATATATATATATATGGTTATTATTTAATTAATTATATATATTATTTATATTATATAATTATATATTATTTTATTAATTATATTATATATAATTGGTCATTTTAGCACTTTGTGTGACATTTAAATTGTAGCTCAAAATCTAGCTGATTTCAGTTTGGCTATTTTTTCTAGAATGAGAAATTTTGTACTTGTATTTTTAAATCTTGTAATTTGTAATCTGATCATATAAAAAAATCTAGTAAACTAAATGAAATAAAAGAAAAGTATAAAAACAAAACAACAATAACAAAAAAACAATACCCCAAGGTTAAAACACTACTATAAAATGTATTCCAGCTGTGGAGAATATTACAATATAAACCACTCACTGGTGCTTCAAGATGAATCAACTGTAATAGCTTCTTTGTCATAAAACTGAGGTATTATTTTAGTTCGCAAATTATCTCAAGCATAAATTACATTAAAATCAATCGGCTGGGCAGATATGAAACGGACCAACCAGTCTATAAATTATAGACTGACTGTCACCAAAAGACCTGAAAGGTGCCACTTTGCTTAGAATGATTGCGGTGAATGATTTCCACGATAGAGATGTAGGTCCCGGTGATGAAGCCCAACAGACCAAGAAGGCTGATGACAATGTTCTTAATCAGCAGCCAGATTGAAATGCCCTCTGTGTGGAAGGTGAGGATCTGCAGCAGGGGAGGAAATATGAGCGCCAAAGCACTGCTGCTGATCGAACCTACCAATGAGATGACCAGGTCCAGCTCTGGAATCAGGATAGCCAACGCACCTGCAGGACAAAATGAGGGCACGGAAGTTATTTTCTCATGCTGATGACAATATGATTTGTGGGCTTTCCAAAGCAGGTGTTCTCAAGCTTTTTGTCAACCCACTATAAGAGCTCAAGATTCTTATGACTGCAACAAATTATTCCTAGTGGCAAAGAGTTCCTACAAATGATATGCCTACTACTTTAGAAATTCACAGTGTGTTATTTGGAATTTTCTATTTAACTTAAAAAAAACATCAAAAATCACATCTCTATGATTATACACCAAAGAAGGTATGAGCACATGAGAGTACTTGTAGTATTTATATTTACACAATTAAAAATGCTCACATTACACACATCACTGTGTGTAAAGCTACTTTCTCACACACAGTGAAACTCAGTGACCGGAGTTCATCCATTTCCCACTGAGAACTGGCGACTTGTGACATTAAAGAAAGCAACCACTGTCTAGAACAACAAAGCTGAGGAAATTTGAACTTTATGCAAATATGGAGCGACTTGGTGTAGTGCCTACCAAAGGGAGTCAGGACAGTAGCATAAACATGATCCATGGCAAAGAGCTCCTTTATTTCCTTTGATATGATGTGTATATAAATATAGCGGTGGATTTTATTTACAAACTTTTACTAGTTTTACAAACTAAAACTTTTACTTTTACTTCATTTTAGCTGCAAGAAAGCTCATGTGAAATGCTCTTTGCACCACCCACTGATAATTACCAGCATTATAATCCTCCTTATCTGACATCATATAGAAATAATACATAAATAATCTAAATCATTCTGATATGCACTACAAATGCATTACAACTACTAATGAGGCAGGAGGAAGTATAATCATGCAGCTTACACATAATTGGGCTCTATGGTCATGCTGCTCTTCTTTTACTAGGTTCTCCCTTTGCTCATTAGAAAACCCACAGCATAATTTCAAGTGCTCATAGCTTGCCCTCTGCACTTAACCATGCAGAGCTGCTTAGGGCATCGCTGCCACTTATAACCTGCTGCTGGAGTGCCTGTAAAAAGACCTGTCTAGCAAACCCGGCACATTTAGCACAATTGATGAAAGACACTTAGGTGCTAGCTCTAGTGCCCGTGGCCAATTTCAGACAATTTCTCAAATAAAAAGGCAGAAGTGGGATAGAAGCTTAGCCCTTTATTTAGCACACAGGAATCTACCTTAAGGCTGCATAATCTAATGTATACCTTTAAGGTTGTGGTGGTGTAAGAAAAGTATGAGGCCAAATTATTAGCACCGGGCTCAGAAGCAAGAAAACGGTCAAGAAGCGGTCTGCTGGACAAGGGTACCAGGGTACTTAGAAAACTTATCCAGAAAACTGAATCCCTATGTGGACAATACAAGGTGCACTACACAGAGTTTAAAGGCAGTGTAAAATGAACTCAATGTAAAAACGAATTTAATTATGTTCTGGAAGTATGGTGGCTTAGTGAGTGTTAGTAAGTGTGCTACACAACAGAATTGAGGTTTTGATTCCTGCCTCCACCCAGTGTGTGTGCCGTTGCATGCGAAGTTGCATATTCTTTCTGTTCTTCAGGGGTTTCCTCTGGATACTCTGACTTCCTTCCACTGTCCAAAGACATGCAGAATTAAACACAATTTCAAAACTGTCTTCTGTGTGTGAGTGATTGTGCCCTGTGACAGGTTGGCATCATCCCCCCACCTTAATCCTGTGTAGGATAAGTGGCCAGAAAATGGAAGCTTGCCCAAGGCCATCAAATAAAACCAGTGCAAAATGGTTCTCAATTAAGCTTCAGGTTTTTCTAGGAAATTACATGCACATTACTGAGCAAAAACAGATGCAAATCTGGAGGGTTTCTGCATCTTGGGTGAGGAGTCACAATTTCTTTTCCTTACCAAGGCATCTAAGCTCATGTATATTCAGTGGCTGAATTACTCTTCAGAGAATAGCATCTAAAATTTATAGTTAATTAATTTCATATTCAGCTTTATTATTGCTCACAATGGCTTGTTTAACTTCATGAAATCGACCTTTCGTTTTCCATATCTGGCTACTTGTCAGTCACAAGTCACTTTACATCGTATTAGCTCTTTGTGATCTGCATCACTTTCACAATTACTTAGGCTTTCCTACAAAACCAGCCTTAACTGATTTAACTACACAACACCCTGACTACAAACCATCCAACAGCATTAAAGATACTCTGTTTGATTGCCTGGGCTCAGTTGTACTCATCCATTCCACAGCTTTGGCTAACCTTGTAGAGTCACTTAAACAGTTTGTGTCTGTGTCATCACATTTTCATTCCTTACAAAAAGACAAACTGAAAGAGAGGGTACATCAACATAAAAATCAATAAAATTCAATCAAGGTTTCTTGTTTCATGAAAAAACAAGCAATTTACTGTCTATTTACTTAAGTGGATATTGACATCAAAATCAGAGGACCTTGTGCTCAACAAAGAAGGATCATGGTCAAGACACAGACACACACAAATATATGGCATTTAGTACTTCTCAAAGAATTACTCCTCATACCACATAAATCAGGTGTTAACATGTGCAAGATTATACCATAAAATCCAATCTGAATGGTCAGAAGGTGTTGATTAAATTTGTATAACAGCAGCTTTGATAGTGGTGCAATAAACAGTTATAATCAAACAAATTTTCTTATAAGCTTTGTGTAAGGACTGGTTTATTTAGCATTTATGAAAGGAGTCTCCTTTGTCAGCACTTTCTGCACATTTATTTTGTATGGTAACACTAAAAGCTGTATTTCTTTTGACAAATTTATTTGTATGCCGCTTTTAACAATTCCCAATGTCTCAAAGCAGCTTTACAGAAACAGAATAAAAAAAGTGTGAAATTAAGTTAGTATATATCTCTCTAACATCTATCCGAATGAGCAACCAGAGACGATGGTGAAAACTCCCTCGGATGATATGAGGAAGAACCCTTGAGAGGAACCAGGCATAGAAGGGAACCCATCGTCTTTTGGGTGACACTGGACAGGAAATAATGTAAATGTAAATAATGTCCTTTCTACAACAGTTTATAATAGTGCAACCAAGAGCTCCTGAGAAACTGATGGGTCAGTTCACCACAGACCAAACTCTAATTCGTTCCTGCCGAAATCTTCACATGATCACTGATAATGATACCATAAATAAACTTTTGAAATGAAATTAACTACTTATTAAAGTTTTATTTGATCTTTTGGTACTAGTTCTCACTCTATCAGATTTTTTAGTTTGCAGTATAAAGAATTGTAGCAATACTAATATAAGCCTCTGTGATGTGAAAATACATATTTACACACAATTTAATAATGGAATAATAGGAGTGTAAATAAGGTAGAATGCATCATCACTTTTAATTATTAAAATTTTAAGTACAGTAACTTTTTGACAATTTACTGGTTCATTTTTATTGTGCTTAAAGCCATTTACAAATATTCTAGTGATATCTGTCTGTCTGTCTCAGTCTTTTCAGACTTATTTAGATTTTCAGATCTATTCAGACAGATAAAGTTGTCATGCCGTCTATTGTATATTCCCAGTCAATGAAGCAAGTACAAGACCTAGAGTGCAAAGCAGCCACTAATTTCTGTGGATATGGGTCAGTGAGCATGCTGTACAACAATGATCACTTTACAGTAATACAGCTCGGCGTATGTAGCATCACAGAAATGAGTAAATACACAACTTGCACCAAATGCAAAGCCCACAGCTTACTGGGACACAGAAAAGATGAACTAAAACTGCACTTCCTGGGTCAAGGAGTCTGATCTGTGATGAAACTCCTGCCCATACCAATCTCTTCTTTTAAAGGCCGGTCAGATGTAGTGCATGGAAAATTGAAAGCAGAGAAAGGCTACTCTATTTTAAGTTCCTGACACTTTGAAAGCTCTTGAGTCACAGGGCCACGGTCGTGAAGTAATTGAATAACAAGGTGACTCAAAAGCAGTTCTTGTGAGAGCACTTAAAACAATTAATCTTATAACATATGGACAAAAGTACGTGGACTTGACCATCACACTCATGTGTGTATTATGATCATCTCATTCCAAAACCATGGACATTAATATGGCTATGGCATGCAGTCTGCGTTCTACTTCATCCCAAAGGTGTTCAGTGGGGTTGAGGTCAGGGCTTTGTGCCTTGTTAATCCATGCTTGTTAAACCATGCAGGTTTATGTCTTTTGGTTTCAGGGAAGGCAAATTGTAATGCTAAAGCATACAAAGACATTTTAGATAACTGTGCACTTCCAATATTGTAGTAAAAGTTTGGGGAAGAACTCTCATGTGATTAACAGCCACACTGCTGCATACCTGTTGTATATTAATTAAAATGATTTTATTTTGCTGCAGTAATTGCAAACCTGGGTTCATGACAAACATGATAACAGTAAACAAGCATTCAAATACCATTTACTTTGGTATTTGAATATAGAGAACTCACAAGTCAGGGCACAAATCATAATTAAAATGACCATGAATAGCTTAAATCAAACCTCACCAGGAACAGAAGCCAAGTTGAAAAAAGAGATATATCAATGCCTCAGCCCATTCCTGTCACACTAAATCTATGATAGAAATTACAGCTTTATGTTCTTTTGATCCATTAAGTTTTGTCTGTATTTCACTTTGCCCCTTTATCACGGTTACATTTAAGATGATCTCATGGCAATCAACTTGTCAACAACTATTCAGATGATCAAGGATAACACAGCTATAGAAATGAATTTCTTTCCAGTCATTGGTTAGGAATACAATATTGTCTTTCTAGATAATAGACGTTTACTGGAACACTACCAACATACATCATATGCCATCGATCTAATGCATGAAGATCCTGGAATGAACTAATGAGCTTACTGTTAACAGACGCATAAGAACTTGTATTAGCAAATCGACTATAATAAATACTTTGCTGGAACACCTCCATTTAGCCATTCAGCATTGTAGATAGATTTCAGACCCCCTACGTATACAAGTGTGAGTATGTTTACTTTTGATTGCCATTGAAATGCTTTCAAATACTAAAATCGTAGAGAATAGATACTTCAGAAAGCACCTTTCCATTTTGTTGAAAAAAACTTTTTTTGTTCAATGCACTGCACGTTTGTTACATGTAGGTATGAACATAATCTGCATGTGCTACGCAGACTGAAATGCTGGCAAGGAATTACACCAAATAAAGCCAAGAAAGAACCACAGAGAAAACGGTGATGCACATCTGATGAAACATCTGATAACAACCAGACAGAAAACAACTTGTGTGTGTAAGTTTTCCTCCATACTTGACTCATCATCCTGTATGTTTTGTATCTCTGCTTTAAGACCACAAACACAATTTAATAATCAGAATAGAAAATGCAAACCTGGCAAAAAAAATGGAGAAACACTACATTCATTAAATTGAAACATTATTTAAGTAATTTAACATCCTGGAGATTCCAAGAGAATTTGTTTGATGTACTAGTTAGGCTGTCATAATATAATGTACATGTGGGTGTAAAAATGAGCATTGCTTTTCTGGGTGTTAATGTACAATTCATTCCTGTTAGAGGATTAATGTACTATGGAAATAAAAAATTACACACCCACATTAAAAAGTCAGGATTTTGTGCTGTAAAAAAAACAGCCAAATCATCTCAGAAGTTCTTTCACCCTTAATGTGAAATTAATGAATGCAAACAAAACAATTACATAAAAAAAAATAAAAAAAAGTATGTTCTTGGGAAATGTTCATCATTTTAACTATGCTTTATAGACCTTTTATATCCGTTGTATTTCCCAGTTTCACTATTTTGTTAAATAGAAGACAGAAGGCTGAAATTGTCAAGACTTCATTGTTGAATATGTTACATACTCAGAATCCTTTTATACTGAAATATGACAAACTTTGTAATAAATGGCTGCCTTTATAGTAAATAATAAACATTGATAATGTATTTGTCCAGGCAGAACATCAGTCCCTTTGTGGCTGAGACTGGAAACGACCTTTTCAATGGTATTGATGGTATAGCACTTAATAAACTAAGACTTAAACTGAAGAATTGGTTTATAATATCTATAATATAATATCTAATATATAATATATATTTATCTGGGGCAAAAGATATTTGTACTCAGCTGAAATGACCCTGCCCATAGGTGACCATGATATAATATGGGTGATTTACTGGCAAATACAATGGATCACAACAATTTAATAAACACAGCTTTTCTCTTTCAGCATGAACTCTACACTGCAAAATCAAATATTTATTTAAAATGTAAAGAAGCTATCAAACTGGTGAGCCTGAAATGCTTCAGCTTAAACCACTACACTGACCGATTTCTCTAATTGAAAGAATATATTCTTTCCTCAACAAAGTAGATTTTTAATAACAAAAACCCATAAAAGTAGTACAATATTAATAAAAATAAAATCAAAAATATGAGACAAAATATCCAATACTGTATTATATATTATACAGTATATAAGCACACAATATATTGACTATATATACACACAATATAATCCTGTGACCTTTCAAAACCTGTGAAAATCCCTTTAGATAAAAAACAAGAAATGAAATGTTTAATAATAGCGAGAACTCACAAAAACAATAATTCTCTTAACATCCAAAAAAAAAAACTGATCAAAAACCAATTCCAACAGGTGTTTTTTCATTTCCATTTTCTCTGGAAAGTACTCCAAATGCCTATTGTCTATACATTAAAAAGCACTCTCAATTTAGAGAAAAGTAAAATGAACTGGAGTGCTTTAAAAAAAGCAGGCAGCAACAGAAACTTTCAATAAGCTGGAGATGGAACAAAACCTGGGGTTGTCTTTAAACATTCAGTCTTGAGATAATTGGGCAAGACTTTCTGTCTCTTATTAGCCTTTCAGAAGGTGAACTCCAAAGTGGCTATACAGTGGATATAAGGTTGTCTGACTAAGTTTATATCCAGCATTCCACTCTGCTCTACTACACATCTGATCATCCAACCTACAGACTGGTGTTCTCAGCTACATCCATACCAGCAAGGCTACCCCTCTCAAACCTAGAAAAAACCTCAGCCTCGCCAACACACTATCATCTCCAAGCAAGGCCCTTAACCCTCAGTTTCTCAGTTGTATAAAAAATGAGATAATGCATGTCGCTCTGGATAAGGGCGTCTGCCAAATGCTGGAAATGTAAATGTAAATCTCCATTCACACCAACACTCTCAGCTTCACCTTCCAATACTACTGCCAGATACACAACAACCCTCTTAACTCCAGCCACTCAAACCCTATTAACGCCAACCACACCAATATTATCAGCTACACACCAACCCTCTCGGGTCCAGACACCAACAATGTATACCAATGCGCTCATCTTCAGCCATACTAACCCACTCAGCTCTATTCAAAATCAACCCTCTCAGCTCCAGCCACAACAATTCTCTCTATACCTATGACCTTCACCCCTATGAGCTGTGAAAACAGATGTTAGTGTTCAAGGAGCCAGGGCGTTATGGAGCCAATGATTCTCTACTATTAGCTAAGCTAATGAAAGCTAAAAAAGCATGTTCAAACTTAAGGAGAGAACACAAATAACGCAAAGCAAATAGTGTAAAATGGTAAATACTTGAAATTCAATTATAAACAGAGTAAAAGAAAATTGAGAAACATACGAGAGGAATTACATTCTGGTCGATACATCCTAGTGAAATAACTGCAGTAATCAAATAATTCAGATTGGGAATGAATAACTGATGCACGTGTAATTGAATCAACAGTCATAGTTTTGCTTACATATGGGGGGGTTTGGGGTAGCAGTGGGGCAGGGCTAAAATTAAAGATAACCAACACTCCAGTGGACAAGATAACTTACAAATGTCTTTTCAATTAGCCCACATTGTGCAATTTATTTTTTAAACATTTTAAAAATTTACTGTATTCTGCTAAAGATAGTGGTATCACATTACATGCATTTAATGTGTTTTGCCATTGACTAGAAAAGGGTATATACATATATAGTTCATAAGTACAAAAGCACAGGTAGACTATACTACCGTTCTAATATTCTTACACTAGATAGTTGAGTACAGTACAAATAGCAAATGGACTTTAGTTAGTGAAATGCTAAATTGCCCAGAAGTACATTCCATTGGGACAGTTTCGAATTTGCAAACTCAGCCATGGGTCATAGTGTACACACACATACATTTGTCTTCCATGGGCTTACTTGTTAATGGAGCTCATTTATGTTATACCTACACCTAGGCCTAGACCAAAAACCAAACCTCTGAAACCAAATGGAAACTTTGTGGCTTTTGATTGAAAAAGATTGAATGATTATCCAAATATCCACCCAATGTCAAAACTCAATGTTGTAGAGATATTTGGTCCCCACCAAGATATAAAAACATACTAATCCCCAGCACACAGGTGTGCATCTTGTGCCTAATGTGTGATCTGATGGAGGATGTATTTATTTCAGCAATGTTCACCTGTTCTTATCTGCCATTTTCAGAGGCTCTCTAGCTTCACTCGTCTGTTTAGATCCACACATGGCTGAATGGCACTCAGTTGTGACGAAGGGAAAAATCTACAGGAGGTCAGTCAGCCAGCTCCAGGGCAGACGACACACCGTGTTGCAGGTGCTCAGTTGTTACTGTTCTTCCGGTGATGACTGTATAATCCAGGACTAGGTACCTGACAAGAGTGGGGCACGGGAAACGTCCCCTCCATTTTCCATCAACAGAATGCACATACACACAGATCTATATGAGGAAAGACCCCTTTTGGATGCGTTAATGGATTGAGCATTAAAGTGGCAACTTTAACTCTAGTTGCTCATTCTAATATGTCATCATTTCTATAATAACAGCTCACGCACCAGAACCTATATAGCAGTGCACCATGTGTCTTGTGCTTTCACAATAAGAAAGTGTCATCACGTTACTCCTCCTTGGCAATAATACAAAGACAAGAAAGAAAACACGGGGAAGAAAATTATATGAACATTTTAAACATGTGCTTACTTGTACAGCAGCATCATTGTTTACTGCTCTGTACTCATCTTATCAATATTTTTTTTATTTTTCCCTCAACTTCTGATTACACAACACACAGGGTTCCTTTGACTACAAAGCATGTGATATGAGGCACAACACTGTTCAATTTCTGGGTGCCTGCATCACTGCAAACAAGAAACCATCCAAACAAAACCTGTCCTTCTTGGTGTACATGGGAACAGCAGGGTTGATTAAAGAACCTGGAGAGTAATGAGAATGCATGAGAAAATACATTGTTCCAATCTGTAAAGCCAACTAAGTGCTACTGCGATCAGAGGTCAGACATCACTGGCAACTGGAGAATTACACTACTGCTGTAGCCATCTCTTCATCTTAAAGCCTTAAACTGGCTCAACCTGTGAGCACTGAAATGTAAGGAAGAATGATAAACTCTGGCTTTGGCCTGTTTTAGCTGTACATTTTGATAAGCTTTGGTTTTATCAGAGTTCTCTCTTGTATGTAGAGCAGAAGATCAAGACTTATTTGTTCATTAGTCTGTGGTAATAAACATCTTTGCTCCATGCTGATTAACCAATTACAGCTCAGAGGCGCACTACAGACCTGACAAACAGCAGAAAACCTTAAAAAACTTTCACTAGTTATGGACTTAACTTAACCATGGCTTAACCCGCTAACAAACACAAAAGAACAGTAAATAAAGTGGTGGCTACTCAGCATGCAAGTACTGGTAACTCCGGGGAAAGACATTTAAGTCATATGATATATGTTCAGTTTAACCATGTGCTACAACGACTGTGAGAAGCTTACATTTTATTGCAGGTGAAAATGACAACTCAGGCATACCTCAGGTGCTAAACCTCAGAGCACCATGAAGAAGCATGGTCAAAGCATGAAATACATAACGTCGGGTCTAATAGACAATCAATTATGTTTCTTTTATAGCAAAACCCTAAAACATATCGATCACTGTGTTCTGCACAATGTGCAGAATTACACAACACTGATACTGAGGTATTAGAAACTGCATAAAAAGTAATATTTTTGTTTAACACATAAAAATTCACACTTGTAGGATACATCTACAAATTGAAATTGGTTACTCCCTACTCCCCTAGAGACTCAAAAAACATACATATTTAGTTCATATAAAATTGCTTAATGACCCATGTGCTTAATGAACCTTCACTTTTTTGTCTGAGGCTGAATATTAAGCAGTGTGCACTGGGTGTTGTACTGTAGCTGTGTGTTGTATTGCACAGTTTATTTTCCTGATGTACATTTTCTTGACATCATTGCTAAAACTGCATTTTTTGCTTTAATTTGCAGATCCATCTACAGGCAAAAGACATGGACTTGTGAAGTCAAAATGATTTTGCATTGCATTGTTAGTTCCATTGTTAGTTGCAGTGAAACCTGTAAGTCAGCTAGCAACCCTACTGCTCAATATAAAGCCCTCAATATGCCGATCCTGTATCCAGGTCTTTATAAAGAGTTTTTTTTTTCCTTATGTGTCTTATTGCTTTGCACAGTATCAGCACATCCCAGGCACAGATTTTTCTTTACTGTACACTTGTGGCCATTTGAGGTGTGAACAGAGCTCCAGCACCACATGCCAGATGAAGCCCTGTGGCATTTTCAGCAGTTCTGAAGATTCTGTAGTACATACCAGTATACTTTCCCTCCTCCTTCTCATCTCCACAGAAGATAAAAAAAAGCAGCTCAAAGCGGTCCTCTGCAATGATTAATGCAGTGGAGAGTCTTTGGTGTTTGATGTTGGTTTCAGACTTTGCTGAGCCTGATAAACTTGCAGTGCTGTTATTACACTGTGAATATTCACACATATGATGAGGGATTCTTTTTCTAGAAGTGGGTTTTTAATGACAAACCATTCCTGGGGGTATAAAACATATTAAAAGTTTGGTTAATGAATAGAAAAAGTTTTTGAAGGGCAGAAAATTGGTGTTGTATTAAGTGCAGTCTCTAACACCTTTTTCTGCTGTTCTGGCTATTGCCAGAAATTAATCTGAACTTAAAATTTACCAAACTCCTCCAATCAGGCTTGTGTAAAAATTGTTTTGGGTAATTAGCCATGATTTATAACCATGTTAAACAGAGGAGAATTAATAATCCCAGAAGACATTAAGCATGGCTTGCTGGAAAGGGTAGATTAGGGTAGATTGTATTAACAATCATGGCTGTAGGTGATAATGCTGTTTTAGCCAATGGATTTGTTGTGGTGTATTAAGCGGTCACTCTTTTGCACAGTCCCCAGGAAACTGTGTAACATGACTTCTGTTACACTTCTCAAATAAATTTTGATGGTGTTTTTGCTTATACCAAAAGTAATTTAAACAATATTCTTAATTACAAGGTTGAGTGATGTATCATGAGCATGATCAGTTCATGTAGCATTAACATAAACCAGTTACTCTGTGAAAGCTCATGAGGATGTGGGAGCTGATTAGAAATATAATTGTGATTAAAAAAATTTGCCATTTAAAACATGCATGGTAGAATAGCATAGCTGTGCTGTGTCCATTGCAAACCACCAGTGTCATGGGTTTGATTGAATCATTTTGGAAGAACAACAACCTAATTGTGTTAATGTTACTCATTTCAACCAGGTGGAAACTATAGTACATGAAACAGAAGATATAATTAACAGCTTTTCCAATCTCTCCACCCCTAATGCTGTCTTCCGTCTTTATCTGCGATCGTCTCTCATTACATATGTATGAAGGAGATAAGTGCACTTTTTGAGTTGTGCTAAATTGTGCATCTTTACACCACTTTCGTGATTGTGTTCAGTAATTTTTGTCACACAGACTGCATCCTGATTACACAAAAAGCAGATGGAAGCAGCTTAGCACATCTGTCCCAGAGTGGTCTGTATGCTTGTCAAGTAAAAAATGTACTGTAAGGTTCAGGTGAATCAACAAATTAACATTTCGAGATTCTTTGAAAAGTTCCTTGAAATTGTATTAATAATAATATTGCCCTTCTAGTTGCAAAGTGTTCTGCTTTTTGTAATGCCAAAATATTTGGAGTCGCATTTTTCATACTTGTCAGTTCAAAGAAACCCTGAATATTTGAGTGAATTCCACACCGTTATATTTCATAACAGATAACCATCAACCAACCAAATAATAATGTGCACTTAGTAGTAAATCTAAGGTACTGCATTATAATGCACCAAAGAGAAGCCAAGGCTTTAATAGAAGATATTAAAAGCGTTGGAATGTTGCTTTAACAGACTGTACAGCAGATTTTCACTTTTGTTACGTCTAACAAGTTCTTTAAGTGTACAATGATGCCTATTGGACTTAATAATGTTCCCCTTTATTGTTGCTCAGTGAACCAAGATTTGGAGTCATTTGGAATTCACAACCGCAAAGCATACCAAGGCGTCTTGCCAATTTATTCATTAAAATCAACAAGATAATGGTGAAATCAATAATAATGGTGGCATTGGTTGGGGGAGGAATATAGTCCATGCTGGTAATGATTCATTCCAGCATTAAAATCCAGCCAACCCAGTCCAATCCAAACGCCAAGTGAGAGTTAATAGATTCTTAATCAGTAATCAATCTGTTGTTATATAACCCTTGACTTGAGCCACTTGGCCCATCAACCAGTGCATACTGCCCCCTAGTGGTTTAAATACACCCATACACCCCAACCCCACACAGCACCCCACACACCCCCCATATTAGAGAATAAACAGCCAATGTGTGACAGATACAAATACAGTTACTAAACAGAGGTGCACTAGTACAAAAGCTTGAGAGTCACAGGGAATTTGGTGGAGACTACACTACTATGTATCCTATGGATAACAAGAAGGAAAAATGTCACAGGAGCAGGAGGTTTGTACTTTTACTTAACCTTAAAAGTGTGAGAAAGCTATGAGGTTGGGGTTAGGTCAGATGGGAGGTTCAGATACAATGCAATCAGAGACGCGGCAGTCCTCAGCAATTGGACTGGGTTATGGTGGTTTTAGTCAGGCTTCCAGTTTTAAGTTCTTTTTTATTATTATTTTAAGAACTATAAAACCAATTAGAAAATATCGCAGACAGGTAGAAACAAAAATAACAAATCCAGAAGAATAAATATAAAATAACAGTCCAATGAAACTGTAATTTGAAACTGAGATATAAACTTGATATAAACTTGATGAGGTAAAGAGCAGTGAGTAAGGAGAATTGACACAATGTTCACAGCAATTATACTTTTTGCTTTTTAATGTTTTTTTTTGGAGGCATAGTGGTGGGTTAATAAACTAAAAAAAATCTAATAAAATAAAATATTTTTAAAAATATATATTTACCTCATTTGCATGTTCTCTTTGTGTGTGTCGGAGGGGGCTTACTGTGACGTAGCTAATTGATGTTGCTACTGGATGCTTGAATTTCCTCCGGGATCAATAAAGAATGTATGTATGTATGTATGTATGTATGTATGTATGTGTGTATGCATATATCTATCTATCTATCTATCTATCTAAAAATGGTTTAGACCATGCCAGCTGCACGTCTAAATAAAAATATGAATGTTTGGACCACTAAACAATTACAGATACAGACACTACATTACACATCTGGTGCTGTTGGTATCTTAAAGCACATTTAGTGTGCTCTGGTCTTCACCTCGCTCTCTATTCCAATTTACATTTAAATAGATTGCAAATCTGTGGATCCCTGAGTTTGCAATTGCTACTGGGGATCTAATTTAAAATTCTCAGTAGCTCCAAGGTTTGATTAGACAGATTATTCCTAGAGGTTTTCAACTTGAACTGTACACAAAGCAACAGAAACAATTTACAGTCCATATGAAAAAAAATACAGGAGACTGTCTTACATTCAGTGTCTCCACTTCCTGCAATTTAGCCATCTGTTCACAAAAACAATTTTTTTTAACAAAATGACTATGTTTATATTTTTGGTCTGTTTATGCCAAGTGTGAATATGTTAACAATTTTATGAATCAGAGAGCGTCGGAAGTGGAAATCATTTGCAATGAAATTTGACTTCTTATACATTGGTTACAAAAGGCTTATTTTGTAACTCCCACCAAATTGAGAATGGAACAACAAAAGTAAATAGCTTAAAAGCATTTACAATACTGACAGCTGGAGACACAATACTGCCTTCTACTAATGCTATGGTCCATAGGAGCTGCCATGGCATGATATAGCCTGGTCCAGAGCTAACGTGAACATTTCACAGCTTGACTGGCATTAAGAAACCCCAATAAAAATAAAATGTCATGCTTTGGAGTAGTTTAGAGTTTTAGTTTCTTAAAAATAGGAATGGGCCCATGTGGGTATAGAAGGCTGTCACACACTTACAGAGCACATGTGCCACACTAATCACTACCAATCTTGTGTTTTTAGAAGAACTGAGTGTGATTCTATTTAACTCAGACAATACAACTCACACACTCACAGACCAAACGTAACTGACAGCGCCATGCTGAGAAAACACACACTCCACAAACCATCATAAAAACTTCACACAACACCAAGGACATTTAAATTCAGTTGTCCTTCATTTAAAAACTACCCTTACATTAAGTTAGGTGTTAAGCTTTACCCTTGACCACAAAAATGCATGGCAGATGCATGGCAGACCCAAGCTTTGAGACAATATTTCTGAAGGTTATGCCTTCATAACACAAAGAAGTTCAGAATGTGATTTTGGCTTGAAGCAAAATTTACTCCTGAACAATTCACATTTTATATTTTTAAGATTCAGGACAATGGTATACAATCATTACGCTCACATCCACAATTGTATATGTTTAATATATTTTTAACCCAACTGGAGCACCAACCCAATACAGGAGACTCCCCCAAACACACACATTTAAGTCTAATTTGGAGTAGCCAATCCACCTTCCAGTATTCTTTGGGAGATGGGACGAGATCGAAGAACCCAGCACATAAGGAAATGATGCAAAACTGCACACGGACAGTTAACCCATGAGCTCAGAATCAAACTCGTTGTACCACCATGATGTCTACCTGAAAACTGATCATACAGATTTCTTTGAAGATAACGTGATCCATTATAGACAGGTGGGGTTTTCTCCCCTTCATTTATACAGACAAGTCCAGAATTATTGGAACCCTTCAAGAAAGTAAGCAAAAAAACATTTTCTAGCTCCTTCGGCGTACATTAACAGACAGATTTAATTTTACCCCAGAAAAAAAAAAGCACAATTATCAAGATTGCAGAAGATGTGTGCAGTATTTGCACAGAGGCATGGAATGTGTGAGATCTAATGAGTTCAAGGTGCAATGTGCAGCAATTAAAATAAGTATTAAACACGTCACCATTTTTTTCAGTAAATAAATTTCTAAAGTTGCTGTTGACATGAAATTCTCACCAGATATATTCTATATTCTCCTATGCAAGGTTTGATGAGGTGTGACGTGATATATAGCAATATATAGTAGATTTATGGTGTAGTGAGATGGAATACATAATATGGTCAAAGATTTGAGGACACCTGAGCCTCACACCTATATGTTGTTTTTCCCCACAACTGACGACACACGGTTGGAGGCTCACAATTGTATAGAATGATTTTGTAACATTTCACTTTCCCTTCACTGCAACTAATGTGTCCAAACTTGTTCCAGCATAACACGCAAACTGAAATATGTACAAACTGAGCTCCATGTTGACAAGGAAGGTGTGGCTGAACTCGTGTGTCTTGCACAGAGTCTTAACCTCAACCTTTGGTATAAATTGTATCACCGATTGCACCCCAGGCCCCTCGCCCAACATCAGTGCCTCACTAATGCTCTTGTGGCTACATGGGCAGAAATTCCTCAATCCAAAATCTAGTAGAAAGCCATCCTAGAAGAGTGGAGGTTATTACAGCAGCAAAGAAGTGAGCATATTCAGCAAGCATATATGGGTATGATGTTCAGGTGTCCACAAACATTTGGCCATAGTTTGGCCGTAGTTCAAATATGAGGTTCAATTAGGTATGAATTATCGTGTTATATATCCGAGGTGTAATATTCATTCATTCATTCATTCATTTCTGTTCTGTTCTGTCTCTGTTTTATCCAACAACTTGATCAGAGCATGGCTTTTGCTGTCTTGATAAAATTACACACCCTCAATAGGACTGTTATTACTGCTGTGTAACTAAAACTGGCTTCTTTCCCAATATAATATTTGCAGACAGACAGCAAAGGTAAGCTAAGAAATATAGATAGATTCTATAAGTAGATATTACAAAATATAATATGTATGGGATTTTATGTGTGGGAATGTGCTGAGCCTTTTGATATGTGCTCTATGTGATCTGTATTACAACTCACATGTAAGGAGGACGAGGCCCACTCGGATGCTGAGGTCTACAAGCAGCGCCAACCTGGGCCTGACCCGCGCCACTGCCGGGGGAATCAGGATTTCAGCTGGCACATAGAACTGTAGTGCATACGTAATGTAGATCCCAAATGAGTACAGCAGCTTCACGATCTGATACAGCCTACAGAAGCACAAACACAAAAACAACTGATTTAGAAAATCGAGTTCAATAAATCACAAAGCAAATGTGCTACCAACAAAAACCTGGCAACATTTGGCACATGCTTTTAATTACACATACTGGTCCATTTATTGGTCGACACTGTTAGGAGCTGTCGATCAGTCAGTGCAGGCAGACAGGAAAGAAAGAGGGTTAATAAAAAATATTCAAAACTATTTCAGACAAGATAAAGCCAATTCTACAGTAAAGTATGCGTTATGTAAGACTACATAAACAAATCTATTTTATTTAAATTTTGCTTCAATAAACCACAACTGACTTGATTCCTTGAAAGGCATAAGAAATAAGCATGGCTTTTTTAATCCCACGCACGCTGAAATCCAATCCGTTCTTTATTCCACTTTTTTTTTTTTTAAAACCTTGTATTATGTCATGACTAGTGCTTTGTGACAGCACATCACTATCCAATGCCACTCATGTTCTACTTTGGAATGGAAAACAAAAATCGAATTTTGATAATATAAATCAAATCTAAATGATGAACAGGAATATTAATATACAAAGGAACACAGAAATACGAGTGCTCACGAACAATATTCTAAGTTTATCTGGGCTTTGAATGGAACAGTTTATGTCTTATTTGTATAATAATCTTATGGACAATGGACATTGTCACAAAGTAGCTTTATATAACTATATAAATTCAGGTTATAAATCTTTCATTTTAAACTGATCCTTAATGAGCAGGCTAAAAGTGAATTTGGCAAAAAAAAAAACTCTCAGATTATGAACCAAATTCAAAAGGAAACACATGCTCATCTGGGTGTGATTATAAATAATTTCCTTTCTCTAACTGTGTACTGCGTGGTCAAAAAATGTAGTAATGTTCAAGTTGTAACATGATGTCTATCTTGTTGAAGTTATCAGCTGTTTACTGATGGAGATGGGTGCAAATCTGTTTGTGAAAAAAAAAACATCTTCATCATTGCCTGTTAAAAAAAGCACACAGACCGGATTGAGAGGTGCGACAGTATCCTGAGCCACATGCTGTGGTTTTGCACTAGCTATTCTGATCAGCTCATTCTCACTGACCCTTTCAGGCCACATGCTGGCACAGCTGGCTAGAGCGAGGTTGAGTGCAAGCTCCTGCCTACGTTGTTGAACTCGATTACGAAGAGCAGCAGTTGGTGCGGTCCTGCAAATTGAATTGATCAAAAAGTCTAAATCGGTTCAGCTTCAACACCTGAAAACTCATTCAGCTGACGGTGCCTGGCTTGTCTGTGCCATACAACATAATATAATGCACACTTGAGTCTGGAGGAGATTAATATACAAAGATCACACTTTCTTCATCAGCAGGAATTCAGGCAACTGTTTTGCTTTCATTTCAGCATGTGAGAAATGAAGCACTGATGGAACGCGTGACTGTGACGAGTCCCTGAAGATCTAGTAAAAGAGCAGATGGAAGATTGGGGGGAAAAAATGAAGATGCATGCATGAAACTCACCAGCAGTCAGGTAAGTTGAGTGTGATGCTGCCCCCTATGCGCCCTCCGAAGCAGATGTACCCGATGGTCCCGAGGGAGATGTACAGCATGGTGACGATACCCATTCCTAAATACAGCAATTTGCTGAAGTTCTGAGGCTTCTGCATTTTGTTCTCTAGTGGCAGGATCTGTGGGTTTACATGTGAGACTATTAACCTTTAAAACTACACATGCCTCTTTTGTTGGTGGAATAATTCTAGCAAGATAACGGATTAAAAGCTGTCAAATAATCAACACTCACCACACCAATTCCTTCAAATGCAAATATAGCAGTTCCAAAGAATAAAGGGTAGTCAACAGCTTTTCCAACCAAAGGGAGGTTAACAGGGTGTGGGATATGCTGTGGAAAAATAAATAAATAAATAAATAAAATAAATAAATAACCTAAATATATTGACAAATCTAGTCAATAAAGCATATGATTAGTACAAATGAAACAAAGAGTGGATTCTACTTTGGGACAACAATCAGGCAGCTGCTGGTCAAATAATTCAGAGCTAGATTCAGACTGGCTCACTAGTAGCCCCATGAGGAGTGTCATAAGCAGGCAGAAAGACAGCACTGAGAAAAACAAATCTTAATTGCAAAAACTGAAAGGCAACAAAATGGGACACATTGTGACAGAGAAAGGATTCACTTCTTTATTCACAAACCGTGAGGCTTATTTCCCCTATTTAGAGCTTATCTGCTAGCATAATGTAAATTCTCCTTTCTTGCTGAAGAACAATGAGGTCACTTTTTTCACCTCCTGAGCTAAGTCTATGCAATTATGGTCTTTGCTTTGTCACATTCTAGAGTCAAGCCTTCACATCTGAGGCATCTGAATACTGAACAAGGAGAAAAGGTCAACGGTGTGTTGCAGCATGTTGTAGCGAGGAGGAGTGTACTGCCTTTGAATCTTAATAAGGGAGAAAATGTCTGTGAGGCAAAATTGCTTCTGGTCCTTCACTAAGAAATCAACCATGGCAGAAAGAAATCATCCAGATTACTTCAGAGAGAACAGCCTCACTAACAATCAAGAAGCAGAAGAAGTGTGAGAGGACTGGCATGAACACACTCACTACTACAGTAGATGTTTTACACTACTAGATGTTTCAAGACTATTGCACCTAGTTTTACAGTTATTATGTTATTGTGACATTATATACATGCTAAATTACACTAAAATGCAATAAAATAAATGCTGGTTAGCTAATATTCAGTATGTAAATAATATGTATATTTATTCAACACTTAGCTGTGTCTGAGTTCATCTGATCGGTCGAGTGCTATTCCATGAGTGGTTAAATGCTTGGAATAAGGCATGTGCTTATTACAAGCTTGAGACATTTTCACATCTCCAGAAATACCCTACTTGGGATATTTTTTAAAGCTTTTTCATGTCTTAAAAAAGTGCAGTGTCTGAATGAGGTTAAACTGCTACAGCCTTGCTGCTCTTGAAAACTTTCAACTTTTCATTCATTCAGATTCGTCCCTGAAAAGTGGACAGCAGATCCTTTCCAGATGTTTTTATTCCAGATGTTGTATTTAGGCTTCAAAAGTCCTAAAAGTTGTTTTCATTTGTAAAGATTATTGTGATGAACAAAAAGTGTAACAATCAATCTTTTGTTGGTCACAGAAGTAGTTCTTATCTGCAATAATCCAGAAACCAACAGAAAAAGCCTATTGGCTTTTTGTCTAAGGAACAGCAGGATGATGCTTACTCTGTTACAGGGGAGCAAAAATATACAAAACATTTGCCCATATTGTGTCAGTATTACCGCACTGTTGCAACTGTTATATTGCTTAATTATACTCCAGAGGTGTTGAATTGTCGAATCTGATAATTCAGAGGGTGTTGATAACATTTTTCTTTAACAGCACCTTTGACAACTGTGCCAGCTGCAATTCAAATCACAGGCTGAATTAATGCTCATTAACAGCTCATTCACAGGAACTAATAAGAACATGTAACATAGAAAAATGAACAATAGTTGATATGGTGAAGTTGTATGAAAGGAGCTATTTCTTTACCATTAATGGAAATTCTCATGACACAGAGGTTCACAAAGCAGCCATGACAGATTTATGTCTAATTAATTACATTATAGAAACAAAGGACTGATGATAGAACGACAATTTATATAACATATTGTTATAATGTAAGTGACAACAGAAACTAACGTCCACTATATTTCACAACTTTAAGAGTAAATTGTAAACAACCACAATGTTGTTCATGAATAAAAAAAATCTGCCATTTCATGGCAGAATAACACACTTTCAGACCTGCTGTTTTTGAAAAATATTCAACCCAAGCGCTCAAAGTACATCATGTTATGCCATGGTTTATTCTTTACATTTATAATTATTAAATGGATCTATTAGAAAACACAACGATGTAATAAAATTCAAATATCATTAGTTCAGCGCATGTTTACTGCCTTAAGCATGTCATATTATAGGCTTTTATAGTGAGCAAACATTGAATTCATTTATATAAACACATCCCAAAGCTTTTATATAAACACATCCCAAAGTGTGCTAAAAGCCGGTGTATTTGAACATCACTATCAGAAGCTTAAAAGCACACCTGTGTTTGTGTTTGTGTTTGTGTGTGTGTGTGTACCGTTAGGCAGTAGTAGTAGATGATCACCAAGCTGGTACACATGACCACGTTGGCCATAAAGGAGAAAGGGGCCAAGAACTTTAGGTTACGTGTGAACACCAGTGCGATGATGAAGGGGAGGAAGATAACCATGTAAATGCGGGAATCAAAGCTGGGAACAACAATAGCTGTCTCATTGGTGTCACAGTTCATCGTGGTCCTGTTGGCAGCCTCAATTACCTGACCAAAGCATGGGGAAATTCTGCATTTTAAACAAATACATTGATGCTGTGCATCTACAAGTAATTCAAAAATAAATTCATAAGTTAAAGAAGAAAAAGAAATAGTCACACATTTAAATATGTACCATATGAATCCACAGGTTTTACACTTTTTACACAAATGCGTAATTTTCTAGGCAACAAATTATTGCTAAAGAGAAATAGTTGTACTCTGCATCGATACAGAAATTACAGTGTTGTGTAAGTACGTTGATGACTAACTTCTTCGCCAAGAAATACTAGAGCGTAAACAAAAGAGCACCATCGTCCTCTTGTGGAAAGAGAACAACATAACTATTAAATTTAACATACTCCATAATATGCTTAATAAATTAAATAAATGCACGAATTGAAAGATTATTCTTAAACTAAATTCTTACTCAGCTATTTACATAATCTACCCGTATTCAATTCAATTTAAATTTATTTGTATAGCACTTTTTACAATTGAAATTGTCTCAAAGAAGCTTCACAGAACATAAACATAAAAAAAGGTTATTATATAGAATAATATAAATGTTAACATAATAAAATTCAAGATTAATATTAGATATATTTAAATTTGTTTGTATTTATCCCCAATGAGCAAGTCTGAGGTGACTCAGGTGACTGTGGGGAGGAAAAACTCCCTTTGGATGGTAAAGGAAGAAACCTTGAGAGGAACCAGACTCAAAGGGGAACCTCATCCTCATATGGGTGACACTGGAGGGTGTGATTATAAATATACAGTCCGACAAATTATTATAGTTAGGGAATGTAAATGTAAACTGTAGACGTTAGATGCACGATGCACGGTTAGATCAGCATGATTATGGCTGCTAAGGCTGTACATCCTCAATCTTACCCTGCAACAACAGTGACCCCTTCTGGATTTCATTCCAACCACGCAGAAGCCACTTCTGATTGAAAGTCTATTGAAAGTTTAGATCAACTGATTGAACAAGTAGTATCTGATGTGGCTCCTGTGTGACTGGAATGAAAACCCACACACACACACACACACACACAGACACACACACAGACGCACACACAGACGCACAGACACACACAGACACACACACAGACGCACAGACACACACAGACAGACACACACAGACAGACACACACAGACAGACACACACAGACACACACAGACACACACAGACACACACAGACACACACAGACACACACAGACACACGCTCTCTATTTTTTCAAAGTACATTTGAAAAGTCCCTCACCTGTTTGACATTGTCACTCAGGAATACAAAGTACACGCAGCAGAAGCCCAGCTGAGTGATGATCAGGAATAAATTGACCAAACGTCTATAGCAACACAAAAACAATTTGAATGTGTTTGTGTACTTTGTCAAATTCACCCACGATCCACATTTTTAAGTCATTTGTAAAATTCTTTATCATCACACTATCTAATTAAATGTTACTGTTTCCTATTTGTTAAATGTCTGCTATATAAAACTCAGGTGATATATCTGCTAAACCTCTCTAAGATCAGTACTAAACTCCTGATAATAACACACTAACAGACTGCTATATTAATGTACATCTGTCTAACTTTCTGTCCCATAACCATCATACCTGACCAGGTCCTGATACACACCTCGGAGTGGAAGTATATTGCAAGAAACATTATTTAAACTAGTGTTTTGTGTGTGATTAAATAGAGATGCTGTGCTCTGGTCCCAACAGTGTTAAACTAAAAGTCTTTATTTTTGCACTCAGACCCATTTGGCAGGACAAAATTACACTGTTTTCAGCTTGTTAATTATATACCACTTTGGTGCAAAGTTATTAGAATCATTTTCTTATTCATAACAGTTGGAAGTTGTGTGTCTGACACTTTAGTTCCACATTAAACATTAATTTAATAGACATTCTATCTAATATTCATCTTCAGTAACTGGTCAGGGTCGTAGTGGATCCAGAGACAATTCTGGAAACTCTGAACACCAGTAAATCTGCTCATGTAATCCTGTCATCTATATTCTCCAATTTTTAAAATATTAACTTGCACAGCTTAGGTTTTAAAGCAGTATTGTTGTATAGTTTTAAGCATGCGAGTGTATATGAAGATTCTCTTGTAGAACAAGTGCAAAAGCAGTGCATTAGACACCAATCATGTCTTCGTTGATCCACTACAACTGGGCAAATTGGGAAATTCTGCACCATTGACCTCTCACCAAACTATTCCTATGAAGGTTTAACTGATTTTAATATTACATTTTACTTTTACACAAAATAAACAAATTGAGTATTAGAGGATATACAACACCATCATATATTTTCATGTATCATGTATTCAAAATATAAAACTGACGTATAATCACTCACCTTCCCCATAAAGAATGCCTTCTTAACCAAGACACATTCTCCATCCCATATTCCACTGCTTCCCCATAGGACAGAAATGGCTTCCCTAACCTGGAAAATAAATTAGCAAATCAGATTTTCTTTTAATTTGAGGATTTGTATAAATGACTAGAAACACAGACCTTTTAAATATTTTAATCAAACTTGTTGAACTTGACCAAAAGACAAGTACAAACTATTAAAATCTTAAAAAGAACTGAATAAAATCCAAAACAGCTAAGAATTAATTTATCAGAAAACTTAGTATTTTCTTCTTCTTAATAATAATAAAACAACAATAATAATATTATTATTGTTGTTTTATTATTATTATTATTATTATTATTATTATTATTATTATTATTATTATTATGCATCTCTTTTTTTTGACATACTAAACTGCTTTGAATTTTCACTAACATTTTAAATATTAAATGATCCATACTTCAAAATATTTTTACTTAACTCTAAACACTATTTCAAAATAGATTTTAAATCTTTTTCGCAGAGGCCTATAAATGAAATTACTTCCTGTTTTGTTGTGTTTATTGAGTTCATGTCACAGTTCTCAGTGGTGGTTAATGGCGCATATGAAATTAGACAGTCTGGGCTTGAAGAATTGGCAGTTTTTCATAAGTATTTCTGTTTTTTGAGCCTACTAGGGGCAATATGTTCTTGGGAAGGTTCCAAAAAAAGCAATCTAGTTAGTTGTTTTTTGGCGGTTTTTTGCCCATCTTCAAACTAAATGGTCCCCATTTCTGCTCACTGAGCACAGAATGCCAGTGTATTAGTAAAAACTTAGACACATTTTAGTGTGAGAAGCAAGACAATATATGTAAGTGATGGGAATTAGTTAGACGTTGCTTTGCTTCCTTTACATCTCATCTCTTCAGATACATATTAGTTTCCGTTTCAGATACATTATATTTAATTTCATGATCTGGCTGTTCTGCTTGACTGTTTTTAGCACAAACTGCTTTATGGCTGTGCAGCTTCACTGTGGTGATCCTGCATCCATATCCACCAAGACCAAAGACAAATCAACTGTTATGATGGTTATTAAGCCTCCAGAAACAAGCTACTAAACATTAAGCTCAACTCGTGGCATAAAACATGGCCGTAAAAATCAAACAAGTCGCATCGATTCACTGCAGCTCCTGTGTTTCAGTCCATTATCAGCGCTGACGGTGACATTCTGGAACATTCCTAATGATTCTGACACTGCTGCAGAGATAAGACTTAATAACCATGTGTCTTATCTTTAGGTCAATAAAATATTGGTCCTATGTGAAACTGAATATGACAAAGCTAACAATTCGCTTGTTCCTGGTGTCATCAGTGGTTTCCAGACACATACTTGAAATCCAGCTCTCCCACAGGAAACTGCTGATCACTGCACATGTCAATCATGTGACCACTCATTGAGCAGTAGTTTGTCTAGACTTAAACATACTTAAACATACATTTCAGTCAGAATATTTTTGGTATTCTGTACAGCTATACTATATATTTTCCCCTTTCCTACCTGTCCAGTCTTTTTATTCTTAGCCTGTACTATTTCTGACAGTCAGAAAAATAATTTCACTGCATGTCACAATCTATAGGATTTTGAATGTGGCCAATAAAATCTGAATTTTTTTACAGCCACTGTTTTTAGCACAATATTATATTTACATTTTCTTCATTTTAACCTATATTTCACACAGACTCTGAATGGCACATTAATGTCCAAGTGTTATTTAAATATTGGATCATTGGTCTTACTTTGCGCTTAGATGATGTGAACATTTCACAAGGATGTGCATGCAATGTACAGCTATGATGCCCATCACCAGCAGACTCAGAGGGCCTATCTGACAAAAAGAATTTAAAGAGAATATTAACAGAATAGATTCTGAAATGGTTGTAAACAAGCTCCGTTCACAGATGCTGAAAACGCATCTTTTAAAGTAACAGTTGAGATTTGCTGTATCCTACCAGAAGTCCTGCGTTCTTCACAGCTAGAGGCAAGCCGAGCAGCCCAGTCCCGATGTTTCCTTTCAGTAAATGAATTAACGTCTGTAAGAAACTGCAAAGATGACAAAGAAGGACCTTAGATGGGCGATGCACATTGAACACTGTCCAACTGTAAACACAAGAATAATAAGTTGAAAGAGTCTCACGAGGATCCGTCTCTGCCTCCAATTCGCTCGTACTCGCTCTGCCGGCTGGTTGGACTGTTCGGGTGGATGGGTTCATCGTCATTATCTCCTGGACTCTCGTTTATTTGAGGAAACACTGGGCCTATTGACAGGAAAAACAAATGTATGATTGCACAAATATGCATAACTAAAATGACATTTCGAAGTGGAAAAAATGTGTATTTTCAAATCTCTATAAAACACTTTAAACAAACAGTCACAAAGAAACACATTTTAAAACAAGCCCAAAAAACAGCTCATGTTTAAAATAAGCCGGCTCCCAATGCACATCAAGTTCAATTACCGTCCTGATAGTTGATATCTGAAGCCATGGCTGTGCTGCTCAGCTGTGCTTTTCTCAAACCGTCTCACCGCTTTGCAGCTTCACTGTGGAGATCCTGCGTCCACGGTCGCTGAGATCAAAGACAAATCAAATATGATTATTTTTTATTAAGCCATCTGCTACACAGAGACTGCGCACGTCACATCAGTTGAGAATCAGTACACGTAACATTTGCTGAAAGGACAAAAGACTACTGTGTGTGAGACAAGCAGGAACATGTAGAAATGGTTTTGCTTTTTTAACTTTGATCTAGATGAAAACAACCATATGCATAGTGCATCATCATCATCATCATCATCATCAATGGCTAATGCAAATTTTCAATACAAAATAAGCAAAAATATCTAAAATAAAAGTGATTGATCAATAAAATAAATGAGTGTGAGTTAAATGTAAGTCATATGGCAATTATTTAGAAGATACTTATAGCAGCAAAAAAACATTTTATTTACTTAAAATATAATTTTAATAGTCAAAATTCAAACTCATTTTCTTGCACAATTTTTTTGGGCCCTGGTCTTAAAAAATGTCTAAAAAAATGTAAACAGACAATCTAAATTCCATCCATCCATCCATCTTCTACCACTTATCCGGGGCCGGGTCACGGGGACAATCTCAATTAAAAGTGTTAATTTATCAGCATTTAGATGTAAAGGTACATACATTCTGAATTTATCATGAATCGTAGGGACTGAACTTATATCACCTACAAGACAGATAAACTGACTGCAATTCATTCCCCAAACATGATGAACTCCCCAAGTATGGATTTATTGAATTGTTATTATTTGTCTTAATGCCAATAATATTAAATTATGGAGAAAAAATATATATACACTTTGCCTACTGTAACGTATACAATACACATCATTAGCAAATTGAATTTTATTTTTTATTTTTATTTTAAGTGAATTCATAGCTTTTCTTTTAATGCACTATTTGTCTTTCTAGTGCAATAACTAATACTTCAAAGATGATTCAGATTATAACATGTCTAATGATTCTGACACTCAACCCACTATCATACAAATATTAACCAGTATTTATATGACAGTGGGTTGGGTCCCTGGTGGTCCAATGGCAGGATCTCATGCTCTCACTGCCACAGTCGGGGTTTGATTCCCATGCAGGGAACAAACTCAGACACTGAGGGGCTCATTGCTGGTCCCTAGGAAGGGAAACCGGCATAAAACCTGCGCCAAATTAAATATAGGTGGATCGGACGATTTGCTGTGGTGACAGAGGCAAGAGCAACATTCATACGACAGAAAGTTGGATCAAATATATCACAAATCTGATCTAGTATTTCAGAATAAAAACAGCTCTGTTATTAATGCTTGACTATCTTAAATGACTAACCGTCTACTGAAGGATATTTAAACATCTACAATTAACTTGTTGAACTATATGATATAAATAATATACAATCATGTGTTGCTTTGTCAGGGTGTAAAAGGCATACGTTAACCATGAAATTGTGCAAGTGAAATTGAAAATGACAAAGTTTGAAATATTTTCTTGCTTAGTTATGTTATGCAACAGTTACAAAAAATGAGGGTTTTTTTTTTGTTTTGTTTTGTTTTTGGTTTTTTTTGCACCACAAGAAACTGCTGATCACTGTGGTTTTCTGAGACAGCATATAAACAGTTTTTTCCCAAGACTGACAAGTTATGTTTAATGAAAAAATCTTCTCTTATTCATTCAAGGAATGAAGAATCCAATGCTTTCTTTACAATGAAAACAACAGCACATTAACACATTCAGATCATTCACCTGCATATGGTTCATGTTTCTGAGTTTCACAACATCTACCATCTACAGTTTGAATCCGTTCCCACAAAATAATGAGTCACTCTTATTTCTTGAAGGCATCAGTAAATACACCGGATCTTACTGTGTAAACTGCATTGATTATATCAGACTTACCAAGGCCGAGAGCAGCTGTAGTCCAATCTTATTATGTAACTAGCTTGAAATATTACAGAAAACTGCACATTTTTATACGCATTGTTAATCAGGTGTTGTTTTAACCCTGAACGCTGACCATCTCAGTCCACTACGAGCCCTTGTCTTTTCCTCGTTATGCTTTTTCCCTGTTAGTCTTCTTGTAGCCGGTCACATGATCTACTCGGTCAGCTGGTACAACTACCAGGGAGCGTCTGTGTAAAACTTGTCAGCTAGTTCAGCGTGCAGAATTGTTGACGATATTCATCTACTATATGCATTCAAAATACTTCGGAACTCAAGTGTTTTAGCTGGTTTTGGACAATAAAAAAATAATACGCAAACGTGTAATGCTGTACAAATGTGGAAAAAAAAACAATAGAGCTGAAATGACGTTCATAGCATTGGAGGCATGAATTTATAGTGAATCGTTTTTATTGAATCGATTCCAGACTCGTTACTTTAAATGGAAAGTGTGGGCTTACGTGGTTTGTAAAATATGAGGATTTGTTTGTGCTTGTTGTTTTTGCCAGTGAAACTATTTAGAAAAGGTTCTTATACGCAAACAAACCGCTGTTTCCGCTATGGTTTGTGCTTCTGTGAACCGAGTCACAAAGCAGTGTCCACAGGAAACGGAGCTTCAACGTCATTGTTCACGTGTTTATTGCAGAACGAATCAAGCGCCTAGGCAGTGTTACGAAATTAAGTTTATTTTTTCCACACGGTATAAATGATAACATATAATCAGTCCATTTATACCTGAAAATATCTAAAATAGGTTCATCAATAATACTTATATAATAAGCCTAATATTCATGTAAACTAAAACAGGTTTCTGTTTTCATAAACGCTTTTGAAAAGTTCTGAGAATTTAACGATCATCCCTAAATCATCCCTGAGTCACACGGCTACAGTCAGTTCAGTGACAGAGTTTATTCATTTGTGTAGTTTCGCCGTGTGTCTTTTTTCTTTTTTAAAACAAATTAACGATAACGGATCATGACAGTAAGTGCGTATTTTTATATTGCATTTAGAGCATTTAGCAACTAGCTACTGTGAGTAGTTTATATGTAACTACTGAGATTCGATTCAGTATTTGATTTGTTCCTTTTCTTTTCTTTCCTTTTATGCACAGACCCACGAGTTTTTTGTTGATATGACATGTGAAGGATGCTCTGGTGCAGTGACTCGGGTCCTGAATAAAATAGGTAAGGCTTCTAAGTTAATGCAGCATAAGCTAATGTGATATCTTATTAGCCTGAATAAAACCTAGACCTAACGTTAAACTCACTGTGTGTACTGTGTGTACTGTGTGTACTGTGTGTACTGTGTCCATAGCATTGTAGCTAATGAATGTTCCCTAAATCCATGTTTCAAAACAGCTGAACTAATAATAACTGTAACATTCTTTGTCAGTGTCATTAAGATGCTGCAGTTTTTAATCTGTAAAATTAGTTTTTTACCTCAGTGAAGTTACCCCAGCAGTGAAGTGAAGTTACCCCAGCAGTGAAGTGAAGTTAGCCTAGCAGTGAAGTGAAGTTACCCCAGCAGTGAAGTGAAGTTACCCCAGCAGTGAAGTGAAGTTAGCCTAGCAGTGAAGTGAAGTTACCCCAGCAGTGAAGTGAAGTTACCCCAGCAGTGAAGTGAAGTTACCCCAGCAGTGAAGTGAAGTTAGCCTAGCAGTGAAGTGAAGTTATCCTAGCAGTGAAGTTACCCCAGCAGTGAAGTGAAGTTACCCCAGCAGTGAAGTGAAGTTACCCCAGCAGTGAAGTGAAGTTAGCCTAGCAGTGAAGTTACCCCAGCAGTGAAGTGAAGCTACCCCAGCAGTGAAGTGAAGTTAGCCCAACAGTGAAGTGAAGTTACCCCAGCAGTGAAGTGAAGTTACCCCAGCAGTGAAGTGAAGTTACCCCAGCAGTGAAGTGAAGTTACCCCAGCAGTGAAGTGAAGTTAGCCTAGCAGTGAAGTGAAGTTACCCCAGCAGTGAAGTGAAGTTACCCCAGCAGTGAAGTGAAGTTACCCCAGCAGTGAAGTGAAGTTACCCCAGCAGTGAAGTGAAGTTAGCCTAGCAGTGAAGTGAGGTTACCCCAGCAGTGAAGTGAAGTTACCCCAGCAGTGAAGTGAAGTTACCCCAGCAGTGAAGTGAAGTTACCCCAGCAGTGAAGTGAAGTTACCCCAGCAGTGAAGTGAAGTTACCCCAGCAGTGAAGTGAAGTTAGCCTAGCAGTGAAGTGAAGTTACCCCAGCAGTGAAGTGAAGTTACCCCAGCAGTGAAGTGAAGTTACCCCAGCAGTGAAGTGAAGTTAGCCTAGCAGTGAAGTGAAGTTATCCTAGCAGTGAAGTTACCCCAGCAGTGAAGTGAAGTTACCCCAGCAGTGAAGTGAAGTTACCCCAGCAGTGAAGTGAAGTTAGCCTAGCAGTGAAGTTACCCCAGCAGTGAAGTGAAGCTACCCCAGCAGTGAAGTGAAGTTAGCCCAACAGTGAAGTGAAGTTACCCCAGCAGTGAAGTGAAGTTACCCCAGCAGTGAAGTGAAGTTACCCCAGCAGTGAAGTGAAGTTACCCCAGCAGTGAAGTGAAGTTACCCCAGCAGTGAAGTGAAGTTAGCCTAGCAGTGAAGTGAAGTTACCCCAGCAGTGAAGTGAAGTTACCCCAGCAGTGAAGTGAAGTTACCCCAGCAGTGAAGTGAAGTTAGCCTAGCAGTGAAGTGAAGTTACCCCAGCAGTGAAGTGAAGTTAGCCTAGCAGTGAAGTGAAGTTAGCCCAGCAGTGAAGTTACCCCAGCAGTGAAGTGAAGTTACCCCAGCAGTGAAGTTACCCCAGCAGTGAAGTGAAGTTACCCCAGCAGTGTAGTGAAGTTAGCCTAGCAGTGAAGTGAAGTTACCCCAGCAGTGTAGTGAAGTTAGCCTAGCAGTGTACACGATACAGTTCATTTCTAAACGTTTGCATGTGTTTTTTTTCTTATGAACAGATGTAAAGTTTGACATTGATCTTCCTAACAAGAAGGTCTTTATAGAGTCGGACAAAGACACAGACATCCTGCTGGAAACCCTGAAGAAAACAGGAAAAACTGTCACGTATATTGGTCCTAAATAGACCAGATGTTAAACATGAACTGTCCATATGGAACATTGTGGTCCTGTCACTAAGCATTAGTAACCCTTCTGTCTGCTTGATTTGGATTTACATGTTAAAGTTGCACATTATCCATATTATGCTACTAACTCTATGGAATAAAAATGTAACTTGGAATAACAGTTTTTCTTTTCTCTAGCCTTAAGCTTAGTTCAGTCATACTCCTTTGTAATAGTTACTTTGGGGCCAGCACTTTGGGGTTGTATGTGAAAGTAATCATAAGCTGACTAACAGAAATATTAATCCCTTGTGCAAAATATTTGCAATGTAACTACTCTATATATTGGTGAATTATATCCGTTCGTTATGTTGACATATATTGCTGGTGGATTGTGTTACATCTTTAACCATGACACTTGGGCTCCTGCTAGTTTAACATACATTATAACTTGTAACCTGAAAATGTAGGCAATGTATTAAACATCTAAATGCAGATATTTTAAATGCTTTACATTGGCTTTTCTGCCTTTTTGTTGTTCATTTTAGTATATATTGTTTGGAGTCGTTTGTAGCTGAGATATCCAGAGTTCTTAGTTTAATCTTAAATTGTCAAACTACAACAAAGTATTACTTATCTTGATAGTGCAGTGAGTTACATTTTACAGTCTAGCATCCTCAAACTCAACAATAAACCCTGAGTGAATACAATATAAGCAATCCAGTAGATTAAATAATGCATATATGCTGAGCCTTCGAAGCTCATGCATATTATAGGATAAATATAATTACCTTCAACCTTCCAGTGGGGGGCAATATTACACTTTCATCACACTAGGTTGGTACAAACTATATTTCCTGCTAGAATAAAATAAAGGACAATGTCAAATTCTTTTCTGTTTTATATATTGACAGTTTATTGTAATGCAGTACAATGGACCACACCCAAAAATCCAGTCTCTTTGGGTCATTCATTTGTGCAATAAAATCATTAGGCTTATGTGCAGTGATTATTTAAGAGTATAGATCTGGTGATAGAGCTGGTGCTGGCAAGCCCTGACCTCCATCTGGGTTTACTGGCTCGATGCTGGAAGAGCCTTCCACAAACCCCAGTGCCACAGACAGCAGTGAGGCATAGACAAGAGTAGCACAGCAGATGTAAAAAGCCCAGCCAAGGAATTTGGACATCTCAGGCATCTGTTCCTCGATGGACACTATGAAGGCAATGAGAGCGCTGACACAAAAAGCAACTGAAAAAATAGAAACATTTCAGTCAGTACACCACATGATATATATTATAAGTATTATATATATATTATTATATATTATATAATATATATATGTATTATATATTATAAATATAAGTATACTAATTTCATGGGATGTTGATCACACAAGACACTGTCACATGGTATATGTGGTGTCCTCGTGATGTCTGAATCTTAACCTCCATAATGGTTCAAACACTACAGGGTGTGCTTTTACAGGAAAATAAACCATTTCAGATTTGCTGTCATACAGGTATCTCATTACACCCACTTCAGAGTGAATCATAAAGAGTATATACAACACAGAAACTAAGCAACTGTGCACAGACACCGTCTATGATCGTTATTTTCTTTTATTAGGTGTTTATCAGATGTTGTTAGGTCTAGGAGGAATTCAGCACTGAAACCTGAATGCAGTTTTGTTAAATCAATGAATCATTGAAATTACAAAAGAGAAATGAGAATGTGCAGGAGATGTGATGCTTCTTACCTGAAAAAATGTTTAAAAGTAACGCTAAAATGGCTCGTTTTCCGTTGCTAAGAGCTGGTCTAATGGTGAACAGTGTGAACAGGGAGAGTATGGAGGAACATGTCAGGAACATCCACGTCAGGCTGTATGAGCCTAATCAGGAGAAGTAATGAAAAACGTGTTTACATGTTTGTTTTTCATATTAACTATAAGCTACAGTAATGATTGGGCAGTACAGAATTCCTTGTTGTCAAGGATATTTGCTATCGGGAACATCTACACATATGATGCAATATACAATATTCATGCAAAACGCACACTCACCCATCCAGGCTGGAAATGTAGCGCAGCTGGAGAAACCTTCATAAGTGTTACAGATAACAAAGAGGCCTTCACACATTCCCTCTGGCTCCACCAACCACTGTGGAGTGCAAAGACTCAGGGTGTACAACAGGAACTCCACACAGACCAGAGAACTCATCACGTTCACTGAATTCCTCATGATCACTCAAAGAGACAATGTCTGCAAAACTCAGACTATTCAGAATTAGAAGTCAATCCATCACCATCCTAATCATGTTTCTGTCTTAGAGACTGCTGACTTCAGTATTTTGTTCCTTGACAATCCAACCGGAGATGAATTGCTGTTTGAAGAGAATTGTCACCTTGTCGTCTTTTTTTACTGAATAATTCTGATGATGTGGTAGCAAATGGTGCTAATGCTCTTGTCACACAGGTTGTAATCCAGAGAGTGTGTTGAGTGTAAACAAGCTGAGATAAAACATGATTGCTTTTATGCTTTACAGCAAACAGACACATCAAATTGACACACTGCAAACACATACTGCATGTACGCTGCTCTATGGCCTTTGTGAATTATCTGGCTGAGGACAATAACTTGTTAGATAACAGACTATTTATAACACTTTAATACATTTCAGCATAGATGATAGTAACACATTAATGCACTTTCTTCCATCTGAAAGGAAGAATGCACCTTTTATGCACATAAAATTGGTCTTGAAATATATACTAACTCTATATCATAAGACAAATAAGACATTAGACATTGACATTAGACATTGGGCGAATTCATACATAATCAATTTTAAGCCAAGACACTTCATGTGAACAGGGTCAATTTTGTACACAACAGAAAGCACAATCTGTTTTTGTTTTGTTTTTTAAATGTGGGATTTTTAAACAAAATATTCATTTTGCAATGTGCTTTGAGTAATTAAATATTTATGCATTTTCATACGATATAAAAGCAAAAATCAATTCCAGAACTATTAATTTTTGCAGTTACAGTTTATTGGAATATCACTTGTTTATCATTCAATGTTATAAAATATCTCAAATGTATTTTATGCCATATCATTGAGCAAGATATCATCCACAACTCTTCAGGGTACCTAGAAATGGAGATTCTTTTAGGATCTGTAGGATCCATTGGTGAAAAACAAATAAGTTTTAATAATAAATCTGATTTCACAAGAGTACGTAAGGTTTACTTACGTTAATAAAAAATTATCAATCCATTTTCTAACCTCATGGGAAAATTTAGTTTCTTTGTGGGAACTTGATGCACATAGCAGGGGATAACCAACCTATCACAAGGCATAATCAGATATCAATCAGCCTACAACACACCTCTTTGGATTGGTGTAGGAAAAATGAGTACCTGCAGGCATCCCTGAAACACAAGCAATCCATGCAACCTCCACACATACAGAGATGGGAATCAAATCCCCAAATGCCAACATACACACTAACCACTAGTATCCTCATAAATAAACCTGACATGTTGTGTCACAGTGACACTTAACATGACTTGTATATGTTAATATAATTTATGCTATTAATATCTCTTCAAGGATATATAACATGATCCAGTTATGTCAGGTAGGCAGGGCAAACCTTTAGATAATGGACAAGTGAACAATATTTTGATATTTCAGTTACAGTTTGTCTTTTTTTCTATTGCTACATTATAAGAGTAAAGATCTAGATGTAATTTAACTAAACATATTAAAATTATTGACATGGACAAAATTGTCATATCTACCTGTAGTGTCTTGCCTTAACCTCGCTTTGAGATTTGATATACAGCAGATGGCTGCTGATAAGTTACACTTTGTCTCACCAGCAGGTAGCAGTGTGTAGCCAAAGAGGAAAAATCCACTCACATTGCATGTACTTTGGCAGAATTAAAGGACAGGCTGTACCTGCACTGATAAAGAAAACTACACAGCATAGCACTAATTCAGCTTGCTTTCTAGTTACTATATGATTAATCTCAATTAATCTGCAGTAGATCATTGTATTTGATAACTAGACGGTGGAGCCAAAGTCTTAACAGTGTCTTGTTTAGTCTCCCTTCTGTTCCAGATTAATCAGCACTCCATCTTTGAAAAGGGAAAGAGCAGCATTCACAGACATGCTGTAACAGTGTTCTCTCTGTTCAATCAGTCTGTCTTTTTTACAGCTATCAAGAGATCAGAGTTGGGCTTCAACATCAGGACAGAGAGATACAGACACTTAAAAAAAAAAAGCCAGATAACATTAACATTCTTTGCTGCACCATGAAAACGACATTCACCTCTGATATACTCTATACTGTATTTTGATTACTCTCATTTTTATTAACCGGCTTTATTATTGCTGCTGCAGTTTTAGAATGCTAATGTTTATACAGTATACATCTGTTCCACCTTGGAGATAATAAAGGTCATTATTCCCATTTACCAACTGGCAGGATAAATAAAAGTGTATTCACTTTAGTCACTTTCAAAAGACAGCAGCAAGGAAACTGACAGAAAGTGTGCGTGAGCTTGAATTTAAGGATATGACATGGCAAAAGGGTCGGAAATTCATTTTTCCGTTTTGGTGTCACAGCCTCAGCTTTTCAACTGAAGCCACTTTGCTGCAACTAAAAACGTAAATGTTTGAGAAAGTGTTAGTTGATAAACCTGCCCACTGCTCAGGGGCAACATGAAAAAAAAAAATCCTATCTTCCAGGACAGAGTTTGTATCTAGGCATGTTGTACAGGTTGAGGCAAGTGCAATCCTGCAGTGGAGACTCTTCTACTACTACTACTACTTCTTTCTCCTCAGCATGCAAAGCCTAAGGATTTTCCCTCATCTAAAATCTTTACATTCAAAGCTCTTTACATTTCACTGTTTAGGTTTTAAATGAAATGTTTCCTTGTTACAATCACCAGCAAGTCAAAAGTGTGTCTATTCTACAATATTACACTAATTCATATTTTTATATTTATGCAGATTAGACCTTAGACTGATGATTGATGGCAAAGTGACATTTTATACTGTTTATTACTTATTAACATTTTAATCACGAAACCATTTTCATTTGCTAAATGGGAAACTGTTTATTCCTATTCCTGTAATAACATTTCAATCTGTCAAATCCTATTGCTGATCTAGAAGAGTGATATATTTCAAAGAATTTGCTGCTTTTTTCAGGACTGCTTATCTCAGATTTTCCAATAAATTGATGAATTATAAACTGGCATTAAATAAAACAGAGAAACAGAAATCTATAAATCATTTTGAAAACTAAAATGTCATCTAAAATATACACATTCAAAACTCAATTTGTTCCAAACCAACCTTGTGCAACGTTATCTCAAATTCATTATTCTTTAAAGCCATTAAAGATGCTAAAATTGCTTTCATTATACTAGCATACTGTCAGTATTTCTTGTTGATTTAAGACTTTATCTGAACTTTAATTTAGCACAGGTGGCCCATTTGCTGCAACAGGACGCGTGTCTGCTGTACACGTCACCTCTTCTGCAACAGCGAAGTTCTTGCATTTACAGTCATCATGCCACTCATCCACTCTTCTTTTTCAAAAGAAGTGCCGCCCTGCTGCTATTACACCCACTTAACAGCTGCAGGAGAAAGCTACCGACAACGCAAACCCGCCACGCTCACTATTCTGCTCATATCCTCCATCTGGCTCCTAGTCATTATTCTCTACTTTGATAGATTCTCCAGATGTTTTCATTTCACCGCTGTCAATCCTCATAGGAAAGTGCACAGGGGAAGGAAAGGATGAGCAGCCATTGTGTTACCCTGGGTATGTTCATGTGTCTTTCTCCATTAACAGCAGATAAATGTCCTGCAAGCAAAACAAACATTGTCCCACCTTTATCTTTTTTAATTTATTGTTCCATTGATGCTTTATTTTATGTGAAGAGTTGTTATTCCGTAAACATGACGAACATGAGACGATATTTCATTTGCCAGTCTCAATCACATCCTAAATGGCAGATAAATGTTCCAGCTCTATTGTGGCCATTTCAGAATGAAAGCCATTGAGACAGTGATAAGACAAATCCTGAAATAGACTTTTCAAGGGCTGATTTTTAAGCAGAGGTAAAGGAGGAGAATGTCAAATGTCATATGATGTCTTTAAAGGAAGACTCCAGACCTAGTCACTTATTAAACACTTCACTAACACTCAATCTATGTGGCATATTAAAGAATGACACATCATTTACTAACTCCCATTGTGATTTAAAGAAGAAAACACCAAAGAACCTTCAGGACATATATTAAGAAAGTCGGGAAGGACATAAACCTCAAGTACAGCATGTGACGTCAAATCAACATGGCTGCTCAGAGTATCAACCACAAACAAACTAACACTTTGTTATTATGTTATTATAAACATAGAGGCTGTTTTTTTCCTCCACTTTGTAACTTGGAGGCTGAAAACAGTGTAAACCTGAGTTCTGATTTCCTACTTCCAAGTTAAATCAAATACAGCAATAAATTATAGCCTTTTTGTATTAGTGTTTAAGTTAAATATCGTGTGTTTAATACTGAGAATGTAAATTTAAATCATATGTCTTGTTGACAGGAATGTTTCATATCCCAGGGGAACTTCATGTTATATTGTATAACCCTACAAGATTCTTAATGAAGAATCTTTTACCAAAGATCAAGATGAAGTTATATGGTTATTTACCAAACAGAAGCACAGTATGGCTGGTTTATCTACACTATAAGCCCAGGTGCTATAGTTTATTCTGTGCCCATGTTAATATTAGGTTATTTGCTATTGCAGGGTATCAGTGTGCCCAGAGTTTACACAGAGTCAAAAACAGGAACCAGAATGAATAGAAGCCTTGTTCAGCTGAGGTTGTGATCTTTTTAAGACTCTGGTTAGGAAACTGTGGTCGACATCGTCCCATTTGCTGCGTGAATCAGAATCTAGCTATGTTACACAGAGGTATTTCCCATAAACACCATGAATGGGCAACCTTCCAAATAAATCAAGCCCTTACAATGGTGATGCAACAACTGATTCCACTAAAACTTTATCTATATATGGTAACACAATTGAAATTTTGAGAGCATCAAAGTAACAGACATCAAAAGTGTCCAATAATATATAACCTCACACAGCCCTGTGCTTGTGCTTGCAGATGAAAGCAGGTATAATTAGGCTTAATTGTAATTAGATAGGGGACAGGGGAGAAGAGAATGGGTGGCATTGAATGGTTGGGTTCCCCTGAGTCTATGGCTATGTTAAGACTTGTCAAGCTACTGTAGACAATGCCACGTCTGCAGCTCGGGAGAAGTGAGTAATTACATCTTCTCTTTGGTCGGATATGCTATGACTCTCTGAGTCTGTTGCAGCCAGAATGCCACGTTGCATAGCTGCTACTTTTTTCCGTGCCTTTTTTTTTCACATCCAGATGTTTCTCTACATGCTTCTCAACAGACATTAGCAATCCAGAGCAGAGAGTCTCTGAATGCTGTCTCCGAGACAGAGAGGCTAAAACTGATTGGAAGAGCAGAAAGGATTACTTTAGCCTGATCATTTCTTAGTAACCCACAGTACACTTAGTCACCACACACACACACACACACACACACACACACACACACACACACACACACACACACACAGACACAGAGAAAGACAGACAGACAGAACAAAGACAAAGTATTAAATTTTTCTCTATGAAACACAGAATTATTGCAACTGGGTTTTAAATAGCATAATGTAGCATTGAAATAAATTTGCAAGTTTAGAGGAAGTATACACTCCATTAATGACTCCAGACTAAATTAGGATTTTTTTTTCTCATAAATATCACACCCTCTGCCTTTTTTACCTAATATTTCATTTTAGAAAAATTAACAGATCTTTAAAAAATCTACACTAAGAATCACTCTGCAAAACCCTATATCTTAGCAAAAAATAACAAACAAATACATGATTATATGCAAATTTAACATTAAAAATTAAGTTACATTTTTCTTTTAAAACAAAGCCTTTAAAAAAGTATATTTTTAAATACTGACAAGCTTGAAATGCTCTAGTATTCTATTGTTATTCTATTGGCAGATACATTTGCTTATTTAATTATTTGACTATTATTTTTATTTTGAGGATTCATTACTAGACAGAAGCTTTTTTTAAGCTTGAAATTTGTAACTAAAGAATTAAGAAATTTAGACATAAGCTTAGTGTCCTTATATTTTTTATATAATAGTCTCGAGAAATAACAGAAATATTAGATAAGAATTCATTTATTTGGAAGGTCTTTAATTGCAAAGATATTTGTAGAATAAAAACAAAACACATACATATTCAAAAAAAAACCCATGTGACTCAAAGAACAACAAATCTGGTCCTTTCAGGTCTGAAAAAAAAAACAGTTTAGCAAACTCTACTTTTTATGTCCCAAAGATAATTTAGCTTTTCCTGTTTAAACCTTGAACCTTGAACCTTAAAAATATATGCAAAGCTTTAAAAGAAGGCATGGAGTGTTAGAGTATTATATGAAGTCATATAATCCACTGCTGTACCCGCCTAAACATGCACAGCAGACCTGAGCTGTAGCTTCAGCTGGCTACACAGAGTTAAACGGTGGGACGTCCCAATCCAGGGCTGCAAGGGGGGTTCGACTGGGCCTGCCCACTGCAAATGTCTTCTGTGTCAACTTGTGTTGCTGTTAGATAGTTCCAGACCCCTGCTCCAGCTGACTTCTCCCTTGATCTGCCTGCTTGGTGAAGCTAAGGTAAGATCACGCACTCCATCATTCTTCTGTTTTTAACTTGAGAAAAAGAAATACATGCATTCAAACATCATTACTGCTATGATGCACCGTTTGACTTATTTTTATATGTAAATCATATATATCAGATAAACAGTTTTGTTATTGTCATAGATTACTTGAGAACTAACAGCTTCATCGTTCCAGTGTAGTGTTATATCTCTGCGGATTTCAGGTATCATGTAACATTGTGTATCCAAATATTACAATGTTACACTCACTTTTAAAAGGCACCATTGGAGGACGTGTTAATAAAAATGTTTGGCAGAACTGAGAACATATCAATCTATTGTTGACACTCAACTAAGGAGCAAGCTCAGAGTTAAAGCATTGTGTGCCACATAGGCAATGGGAGGAGGGACCACAGATTTTGGGGAAAGGGGGAAGGGGAAAAAAGGAGTACAAAGAAAGAAGGGAGACAGAAAGAAAGAGACAGAGGGGAAAAAAAAGCAGGTCAATTTTCACATAGCTCCCTCCCCTCCAAGTTACTCCCATCAAAAGGAATGTGAGTTACCATGGCCATTCTCTCCAGCTGTTAAAATTGTCCAGATGTCAATTCTCTTGACAAACAACAACGCCGTGAGAACAAACTGAATGTCCACAGCTGCCGGATGGCCTGTCAGATAAAAACCATGGAAGCGAGATGATGGAAAAAAGAAATATCACACAGCAGCCGGTTTAGTCCATGTGATATTCATTTATTATTTAATGGGAAACATCAAGCTTACTTTAGACACTTGCACAGATGTTGTACAAAGTATTATGAGCGAGGAAATAATAGCACCAAAAAACATTTTTATCTTTTTGTTTTTGTTAGACTGTAAAAAAACTATTGGATAAAAAACAAACGTATTTGTCACTTAAGAGTAATAAATGTTTTGAAAGCTATGATTATGCTGCAAATATGAAACAGTCATATATGCAAAATCCTGATCTAAATTCCTGTATAGTAAAGCTGTTGTGCAGGGCAGAGAGGGCTTTTCCACATGCCATCATCTTTTCACTTGGGTTACACTGTCTTGTGAATTGGAACGATACGTTTGTTTTTAGGCTGCAACAGCAAGTAACAGCGTGACCTGAAGTCTTCTCGGAGTTAAGTCCAGATGAAGGCAAAAAGAGCTTCTGCTTTATAATCCCCAAAGGGACATTGACCTGTAGAGCAAACCAATCCCATGGCATGGAGCCAGAATGAAAAATGCATATTTCCCATAGTCTAAATTCAACTATTTTAGAAACGTTGTAGCTAGGTGTGGGACATAGATAAAATGAATAAACAATTAGGTCCAGCAACCACTTGTTTTGTCTGTCCTTGTCATCATTGTCATCATTCACCTTTAAACCTTATTGAGGGATACAGAGACGGGTCATAGCATAAACTGTACTTCTTAAAAAAATGCTGGATCTCCTTAGTGGTAAATTTTCCATTTCCACAGATTCCACAGCTGCTCTTTTTGGCATGTGAGTATTTGAGCAGTGAGTAAATAACATAGACATTTAATGTCCTAGCAGCACTGGGGGAAGGGCGAAAGGGCTCCAAAAGGTCAGCTGACTGGAAACTCAGGTTACATCGCTCTTCTCCGACTATCTTTTGTCCGTGTCTGAGCTCCCTGGGATCAGAATGCTTTGTTTCTATCAATCCATTGAATAGAGGGTGGGATTTACTACAAAGCCTACTTCATTCAGTTGACTTTTAATTACAATAAAACAGAGGCTCTGTAGGCTACCTGAAGGATAGTCTTAAAATGCGAGAAGAGGAGAGAGAAATATCCGTTACCTGCAAACTGCACATCATTAGAGCCAAACCAAAACAAGTTTGTTTTGTCTGCGGTCGTTTTTGTACCTCATTCAAAAACCTTCCTGGCGTTTGTCAGGTTGGATCATTTTTGTTTCTGACCAGCTGCCTTGTTGGCAAGTGTTCTGTTCTGCAAACGCAGTGGAGATATCAGTGCTCACCACTGAACATTATGCAGACGAAGCACAGTAATTACCTGGTAATGGACAGGTGGCTTGCTCAGTGGTTTCCTGTTCCAAAAACTGAACTCTTGTGCCACCCTTTGTGCCCACAGATGCAGAAATAGGCAGAAATTACAGTGATTAAGACTCATTAAGAAGGTTAAATATTAGCATGGATATTTTGAGGCCATGAATGACACTAAATATTCTTTCCTAATTATTTTGGACTCTCACATTTAGAGGATAAACTTGTTTGCTTCAAATTTAAACAAATAAGCTCCTTTTGGCCAGATTGCTCTGACAGTGAGAAAGAGTGACTCCATTTATTTGTGCATTTGTACAGTGTGTCAACTCCACTGTTTTTTCCAGACCACTTGTTTAAGTCATTCTCAAAAAAGCAGATGGTATTTCCTAATTTTGATCCTTTGGAAAAATAAGGTGACTTTGAAAAAGCACAGCACTGTGTCTCTGTTTTCATCTCACAGCTTGCTTACCTAACTAACCTCTAAATCAAATAGTGAGTGCAAAAAAGGCATCCTTTATGCTTCTTCTACCAGTTAATTTCAAGCCTGCTTGAGTATGAGCACTACTTTCCAAATAAAACAGCTTGTTTTGCTCTTACGTAAGTAAGTCCAATGAACTAACAGCGTTCTGCCTCATCTGTGAAAATAAACATGCAAATTTATGTACAAATGTCTCTCAAAGGGAAAAGAATGACCCTTCCAAGCCAAATACTACAGGTTCATAATACGTGAAGTATTTAATTTTCTTACAGGACAGTGTATTCCTATGGAAATTGCACTATTTTTCCACTCCCTGAGCAACTGGGTGAGAAGAGTCCTTGTTTGCCATGTTTGGAGTTGTCAGTTTTTACTCGGTGTTTTCCAAAGACTAAATCCATCAGACATGGCTGGCTGACATCAGTTCCTGAGCAGAAGCATTTTTACCCTATCCAACACAAACAGATGGGGGAAGAGCCTGGATTGGGCTTGTTTTGAGTTTGGCTGGTCTGACAGGTCAAAATCAAAGCACCATTTGGCAAGTCTGCTTGGCAGCTGCTTGGAGAAATGTGAGATTGTGCCACATCAACACAAGAGCAAACATCTGCATCTAAAGGACTTGTCAAGGCACATTAGGAGTGTTCATCAAATTAAACACTAATGATGGGCTATTCCTTCAACATTGCACATTTTAATACATAGTAAAGGTTTATTTATTTGGATTATTTTTATTTATTAAGTTATTGAGATGCCGGATATTTTTGACTTAATTACCATATAATATGTAAGACATAACAGTACAAAGAACACAAAGCTTCGTTCACATCTTGAATTTCATCCCACTGCTCTAATTTCCCTAAAGAATGTGTGACACCCTGTGAATACTTTGTTCATGGAACAAGGATTCCTCTGTCTGTGGCGATGCACCATAAAAGTTTGCTATTCCCTGAGTTAATCAAGGAGCCTGTAAATCCTCTGAAAAATGGTACAGTTCTAGCAATTATATACGTGTACATAAAGCAAGATAATCCCTCTGTACTATTATATCACATAATTGCAAGGCTTTTCCCCAGCATGTAATCATTAATACTCTACAGTATAGCTTTTGCATATTGAAAATGAGTTTGAGGATTACATGCGTCTTTTGTTCCCAATGGGAATACACTACACAGATCACAGAGAATGCTTGAACACTTGAATGGTCTCTGTTTCCATTTAAAAGAGAATGCCTGTTGTGTCATAGCCCCATGAGAAAGCTTCTCAATGTGCAAGGAAGCTTTCTTTGATACTAACTTTTAGAACATTTAACCATGATCATTTGATGGCATTAGCACAGCACAGCAGCCTTATGGCCTTTTTGAGTATCCAACCAAAAAATAATGTCTTCTTTTATTTTATTCCCTTATTTTTACCCCCGCTTTTTCTAAGTTTAGTCATTCACCAGTTCCTGCTCATTACCTACCTCATAAATATCACACAACAACTACCAGCCAGGGAGAGGGAGGTCTAACAGACTCCTCCTCCTCTTCCTCCACCACAGCTTTTGAAAGTGCCGCTCATTCACAGCTGAACACGCACAGTGGGAAGTGCAAACTGCCCTCTTCCACATACATAACCATAAAATACACAGACACTCTGATTGGCTAGCATTGCTTTGATTGACAAATTGACTGGAGAGAGGATACCAAGGAAGAACAACCTTTTATCGTGCTTTATACTTACAGCCAAGGTTGGCTGTGGAAAGATGTTTGTATAGAACTTTAACAACAGATCCGATTTAGATCTTATAGAATAAGCAAGAGCTGAGAGTGTTAAGGGAAATCTTCCTGATGAAGATGAAGATTCAAAAGGGAATCCGCTCTCTTCCGGGTTCCACTGGATAGTGGGATTATAAATTATTACAGTACAGTAAACATAAGGTTACTTCCTTGTTATTATTCCTGTATTCAAAGAATACTAAATATTCAGAATTACCATACTGTGAATAGGAGTTCTGGGATGTTAGAAAATCTTATTTTTAAATGTGTATCTTGTGTGTGCTTGTGTGCATGCATGCATGCAGTTTCATGAGGAGAGCACATCTCTTTTTGGGATCTTCCTGTAAATGAAGCAAACAGAACACAGGCACTCAGTGTTATGAACTCAAACACCTCCTGGCAATGGAGTCCCAGATGTGAGAGTGAAGAGTTAAGCAGCTGACTGATTTGTGTGTATAATTGCATCTCAGAGAGCATAAAGGGAATCTGGTCTGGATAAAGAAATAAGGAGGCAGCTATAAGTATTATATAAGAATGAAAATGGAGAGTGATATTGATCTCACAGCAAAGACTGTGACAGAGACAGCATATGAGTCGTGTTTGTGTTTGATGTGTCACAGTCATGATTTTGAATGCGTCAAGGTTGTACAGAATAAAGGTCACGTGAAAACACTTAAAACAAGTTCCAGATGATATAGTCACATCTGTGATATGTAGGTATGTACTATACCACTTTGATTTATTTAAGACATATTGTTTATTTAATTGCAGGCTGAATCTCATAATGAGGGTGTGGATTGTCTTCCTTTTGTGCCTTGCTGGAAAGGCCCTGGCTGCCCCAGTAAGTTAACTTTACACATCAGTTCTGTGCAAATGTGAGCATGTTTTAATACACTGATGGGGACAAAGTGTCCGACTAGGATATGTTCCATTTGGGGATATTTGGCTGGTCATCATGAGGAGAACAGCTTTTTTTAAACAAATGCACAACATCAAATAGATTAAAACATGCAAGTCATAATGTTTTATTTGTTTACTAAGGTTTAGGTTAGGCTTAGATTTAAGTGTAGCATAACACAAGTAAGCTGCATTAAATATTGTGTCATTTGATGGGCCATAATATACTGTAGTAAGTAAGTACACACACTTGGAGGTGAAAGTGTCCTCACTAATAAAAAAAGTGAAGCTGATGATTCTGTGGTTTTACAAGGAGTTTTATTTGCTTAAGCTAATTAAATTAAGCCCAAGTTTCTAAGGTCAGCATTAAGGATTAAAAAAAAAGTGAGCATTTAATCACACAAAAAAACATCATACTGTGTATGTTTATTTTGCAGGCCGAAGAGGAGCCAGTCATTGATGAGGTAAGTGCTATTTAATCTGGATATAAAACAGAGCAATCAGATTGATATCCTGCGGTTCATTTGTTTGGCTTTTGGGAACATCCTCTATATGGGATCAGCTATTTTGTGTGTAAAGATATTGTCCAGTTCTAGTCCTGGCCTTTCTAGTTCAAATATGTTATTTATCTGCAATTATTTCATGCAATCGTTATTCAAATAAAACTCAGTATGCAAATAATATTAGAGAATATTTTTAATAGTGAATATTTCTGACAAATAACAAGTCACTGTTCCAACACTGCTCTTTATCGCCTAAACCAGCAGGTAGAAGTAGGATCCAACCCAGTTCAAGTGGAGACTGGAGAGTTTGATGAAGCCATTGAGGTTGTGGAGGATGTTGCTGCAGAGAGTAAGTAACCTAAAGAAACTCAGGACTTGGGGTTGACATGAGTACAAGACTTGAGTACAGATGCATGTCAGAACACTCTCTAAAGAGAGCCTAAATTATTTACTGTAGAAAATGTGTTTATTTCTCCATGTGTGATGATAACATGAGGAAATTACATAGCAGCAAGTTCACGGAAACTTTGGTAATGACAGGTTGCACTTAAGCCAAAACTAGACTAGCTATAATTATGGAGAGCATTAAACTGTTTCTTCGGAAATTCAGCTGCATAGCATCTCTCACAGTTATGGAATGGCTTAACCAGAAAAATGTACTTTAGAAAAATTTACTTAAGCTCAGAGAGAAATGGGCACAAAAAAATGACTTTTTTTCGTTTCCTCTTCCAGACCCCTGCCTCAACCATCACTGCAAGAAGGGTAAGGTGTGTGAGCTTGATGAAAGCAACGAGCCCATGTGCGTGTGCCAGGACCCCCTGACGTGCCCTGCCCCAGTAGGAGAGTTTGAGCATGTGAGTTTTTACTGCAGTGAGTCTGAGCCACATGTCATTCTTTTGTATTTCTTTAGAAGGATAAAATTCAAGAAAAAAAAGAATATATCTATTTCCATGCATTCAGTAAATGAACCAGCCAATCCTCTTCCAGACATTCCCAGATCTTTAAGGAGTATCAATCCTGCCATGCTCTCCTATTTAATTCAATTCAATTCAATTCAAGTTTATTTGTATAGCGCTTTTTACAATGGACATTGTCACAAAGCAGCTTTACAGAACATAAACATAGAACAAAAGATAAACATAAGGAGTAGTATAAAGAATTAATATAATAAAAATTCAAGATATATATAGTTCACAGTGTGTATGTATGTATGCATGTATGACAATGCATGTTTACAATTATCTCCTTGAATACAACAGGTCTGTGGCACTGACAACAAGACCTATGACTCCTCTTGCCACTTCTTTGCCACAAAGTGCGCTCTGGAGGGCACCAAGAAGGGCCACAAGCTGCACCTGGACTACATCGGACCCTGCAAATGTAAGTGCACGTCATTGCAGATTTAATAAAAAATGAAACAGTGCCAAAATCAGAATCAGAATCAGGTTTATTGGCCAAGTATTTTTTTACACACACAAGGACACACAGTTGTTGGTGACCCTCAAAGATTTAGACATAAAAAAATTACACTATACCTTTACTTTACAGACAATCTGAGCTGTTTCCTTCAGAGAATGTCTAACATATAAGCCAGTCCGTGCATCATCCATAAAAGTTGTAAAAGGTTGAGTGATTCACTGTGATTGATAAGCTCCAGGCTCAAGGCTTCCCTAACAGGGCTCCACACACATGGCAGGTCCTGACTAGTCTGCGTTACTCCACCCCAAATAGCAAGGAAAATCCGCAGAGTCACATCACCTGACTGTCTGGCCTGAAGGGTCCAGATGGAGCTACTCTTCTAGCAAAGCCATGAAAAAAGCAGAGCAGCATAGTTACAGATGAACTGAGGAAAATGTGTTTTGACATTACTTAATAGCATTAATGCATTCCAGAGCCCCAGGGCTGTAAGCCATGCTTTAATGATATATTAAGCACCAGGGGCATGGCTGCAGATTCATTAAGAATTATTTGGTATACAGTCTGTCATGACATTTAATATAGAGTGCGTGTGCAAAAGCATGTTAATTATTTTGTTTGTATATCTCTAATCCAGACATCAGTCCATGCCTGGAGAACGAGCTGGGTGAGTTCCCACTGCGTATGAGGGACTGGCTGAAGAACGTGCTGGTCACTCTGTTTGAACGTGACGAGGACAACAACCTGCTGAACGAGAAACAGAAGCTGAGGGTTGAACCAAGTTCTCTCTGTCTCATTAAACCCCTTCCTTCAGAACCATATTAGTCTCCATACTATCAATAATACATTACTGTACACAATTAGCTTGAAAACACCAGAGCTACAGTCAATGAAGTCAATAGAAAACATGACTTTATGTTGTTTATTGACAGAATATTTGAATTCCAGTGAGAGAACTATAGATTTCCTCAAGGTGTATTACATATAGACAAACATGCCAGCTAACAAAGAACATTTTTCAATATTTAGTAAGGTATTCAGCAGGTTTAATAGTCAGACCATGATGTTTCAGAATAAACATTCTTACAATGTTCACAAAGCTCATTTTGTTTTGTCTCCAGGTGAAGAAGATCTTCGAGAACGAGAAGCGTCTGCAGGCTGGTGACCACTCACTGGATCTTCTGGCCCTGGACTTTGAGAAGAACTACAACATGTACATCTTCCCTGTTCACTGGCAGTTCGGCCAGCTCGACCAGCACCCCTCTGATGGGTATGTTCTCACAGGTTTTAGTATTTGCTCACGGATAAACCTAGTGCTTGCTTATATTACAGGTACAGCACTATCAAAAGTATATGTCACTGGATATGTCACAATGCATATATTTGGATTTTTGGCATTAAAAAAAGACAAAGAAAAAAGTCTGGCTTCTTTACAAATATGTGAATGATGTGTTTCAGCTTTTTGTCCCACACTGAGCTGTCCCCTCTGCGTGCCCCTCTGATTCCCATGGAGCACTGCACCACCAGCTTCTTCGAGGCATGTGATGCTGACCAGGACAAATACATCGCTCTTGAGGAGTGGGCCAGCTGCTTCGGCATTAAAGATCGTGAGTTTCAAACATGTTTGTAGGATAATTCCTTATGCATTAAAAATGATTTATTGACTTGATTTATTTTGTTTGTTTCTGTTTGCAGAGGATATCGACAAGGACCTTATCGTCTAAAAACTGGCTACCATTGATGCTTTCTAGTTAGCCTGCTATTGGGACGAGGTGCTAACAATTCACATTAATGGTGCTATTTGCAATTTCCAGTAACCTATGTATACCACTAAAATAAAAAAAAAATTAAAAAAGGAAAAATGCACAGTCCACACTAACCATCAAAGTAAGTTATAACAGCTTCCCCTTTTTTTATTTCCTGTTGGCATTGTTTTTTCCGAAACACACAAATGGTAAAGCTAACTGAATGAACAGGGTGGACGCTTCAAGTGTCTGAACAAGACAGTGGCGAGAAACACGATGGACTTTGTACGTCGGAAGACTTTTTTTGGACTTGGATGCACAAAGAGTTAAATATTTTTCAAAGAATCAGGGCTTGAAATTAATGTCAATTTAAAGATACTGAGGAGAACTTGTAAAAAAAGGAAAAAAATAAAGTTTCCAAATAAATGTCCTTTTTGCTTGCTTTATAAACCTTATAGTTTTGTTTGTTGCACTCTTTTGGTGGGGGATACACTGTTTTCTGTTCTTTTTAGATTTGACAAGCTTTTTCATATTTGAGCCCAAAATAGAAAAATGGTTTATGTGTTTTTCCTATTGATTCTTGTCAGTGCAAAATGTTGAGTGTTTTTTAAAAAAAAAAACTTTGGACAAGAAAAGAACTCAAAGAGGAAAGAATCTTGCAGGATGAGAAACTACTCTGTCGAACATGTTCACATGCATTTGCAGTATTTGCCACGATTTGAACACTTGGAACATCTTTACATAAATAAAACTATTGAAGTGTCCAAACCCAAACATTGCATGCATTCTCTCAATGTTTCATCTTACTTCTCTGGATATCTGGACTGTCTCCTTTCTGCTTCTGCAATCATAATTCCCATATTTTTGTTCATATCCAGCACAGCTTCCAAAACACCATGAACAAGCTGTGTTAGAAGCGTTAATGAGCTTTTGTTCTTGTTTAATTTTTGTGCATTGGACTACATAAAAGTGGGCTACTGTATAGAAAAAAAGGGAAATTAAAAAGTAAATTATTTAAAATTTAGGAACCTGTGTTTAAAACAAAATCTAGTAAAGGTTTGCACTTGTGCAATTTCCTTTGTGAGCAAGGGTGGAGTGAGCATTTGTGTTTCACATCTCTTAGGCAGAGAGTGTATTTCTGTATCCTATACTTAAGAGATTATTTTTAAAACAGAACTTCCTGCTTGTCCCACAGTTTAACACTGACTGGTAAGGGCAAACATATACAAAACAACCATAACTGCTTTTGAGAGTTATATTATATATAGTGGTCAGTATTGTTAAAGACAGTCAGAATCTAAATACCCCTTCTCCCTAGAGCTAAAAAGCTAAGTCCTTGTCTTATTCTTTGAACACATGTCTGTTAGACCATATCATGGGAAATGTGAGCCACAGCTCTGTGTTGAGTTACAGTGCAGCAACGCAGGCATGGGAATGGCCCGGCTCTAGAGGGAACCAATTTCACCCGGTCTCCAGCTTTACCCTTCCAACCAGATACGCCGGTCAGGAATCTTCAACAATGGCAGAGCTCCAAACACAAAGAAACAGAGACGGAGAGGCCCATCCCCTTACATAACAGGGAGGAGAGAGCCTCAGTTTTCCAGTCCTCCTCCTACAGAGCAGCAAATAAGCAAACCGCTCATGGAAAAATTCTTGGTGTATGTGCATGCAAATCTATACGAGAGGAATACATTATCAGAGAACGCTGCTAAAAGGTATTTTTAGCTAATTAGTGTAGATCTAGGTCTAATATTGTTCGTGTGAATTTATAAGTTATTTATGACCCATTAATAATTAAAACTGTTGCCTGTATTCATTACAAATACATTGTCTAATTAGACAAAAGTTAGTTGACTGGATGGTTAACCTTGTTAGGGCTCTGAGACTTTTTCATAGACTTCGCTCTCCTGGGAAGTGTCGCCCCCTAGTGGAAGAACAGCTTCCATTATGATTATGTAATTATTTGAATAGTACAAGAATATTTCTTTGTGTACCTGTATCACACAGGACATGCATAAACACACAAAAACAAATTAGACAAGTAGGCTAGTTAAACATGCAAATAATAATGCTTAATGCAGCAACAGTGAGAAGAGGCCAACCCTGCAAAGGTTCCGAGGCACCAAGAGGTGTACCAGGACATTCAAAGAGAGGATGTCAACTACATGTGATCTTTGAGAACAAAAACCTTTTAATCAATACACAATTGTATATGACTGTAGAAAGGAATCAAAGGTAGATATCCCACCCTCCAGTGTCACCCAAATGAGGATGAGGTTCTTTTTTAAGTCTGGTTCCTCTCAAGGTTTCTTCCTTTTCCATCTAAGGGAGTTTTTCCTCACCACAGTTACCCCAGTCACCTCAGGTTTGCTCATTGGGGATAAATACAAACACAAATATAAGTCTGATATTAATCTGCAACTTTTGTATAAAATTAATCTTTCTATAATATTAAACTTTTTTCATATTATATTTCTTATGTTCTGTGAAGCTGCTTTGAGACCATTTCCATTGTTAAAAACGTTATACAAATAAAATTTAATTGAATTAAATTGAACTGAATTGAATTGACGGGGGCACGGTGGCTTAGTGGTTAGCACGTTCGCCTCACACCTCCAGGGTCGGGGTTCGATTCCCGCCTCCACCTTGTGTGTGTGTGGAGTTTGCATGTTCTCCCCGTGCCTCGGGGGTTTCCTCCGGGTACTCCGGTTTCCTCCCCTGGTCCAAAGACATGCATGGTAGGTTGATTGGCATCTCTGGAAAATTGTCCCTAGTGTGTGATTGCGTGAGTGAATGAGTGTGTGTGTGCCCTGCGATGGGTTGGCACTCCGTCCAGGGTGTATCCTGCCTTGATGCCCAATGATGCCTGAGATAGGCACAGGCTCCCCGTGACCCGAGGTAGTTCGGATAAGCGGTAGAAGATGAATGAATGAATGAATGTATACTTCAAAACACTTTCTGGTCAGGGACACTGTGGCTTCAGGGACTAAACCCTGGGGATAGTTTGAGGAGGTAATTCATCATGGACAGGGACACCAGCCCCATTCACACACATATTACTTTCATTCTCTCCGTATCTAGAGACAGTTTTTAGCAGTGGGTTTTTGGGGCATGGGAAGAAACTGGACAGGGAAATTCTGCACAAACACTAACTCCTGCTCTTGATAGAACCAGGGAAGAACTGTGAGTCAGCAAAACTATAAGATTGATCTAGTGATAATTCGTAATAAAAAAAACTCCTCACTCCCTCACACTTTTTCCCTGTCTCGCTTTCTCTGTTGTGCTACACATGCTACTTCCTAGATACCAATGATCTTGGCCTATTCTGCGGCCTGGACCTGGCTGATCCATTCGGATGCTCTACTTCTGGTTGGAGTTCTCATCACTTGCACACTGCAATCGCTGCACACTGCTGCTAGGGATGACACCACATGGATGAGCTAAAGATGCATGACATTACTGTGGATGGTACCATTTAGAAATCATGACAATGGCTTAGACTGCAATTGATATGAACAGTTTTGCACTGAAGCTTTTATCAGTGAGCACCTGACAATTTCAACAAAATATACTTCCTGTTAAAACTAGAATTCATTTTGTGGTTGCACAATTGGACTTTTTAACAATAGGGATGTGGTAGACTAGTGGTTATGACATTGGACTGATCGGAAGGTCATGAGTTCAAATCCCAGGTCCACCAAGCTGCCACTGTTGGGCCCCTGAGCAAGGCCCTTAACCCTCATTTGCTCAGTTGTATAAATTGAAATAACTTGTAAGTCAGGCTGGATAAGATATATAAAATATAACTTTTTGCAGGAGATATATTAGAATGTATTTAGAAAAAAAATGCAGATTTGCAGAGGAAAAAAAGCTCTTAGTGTTCAGAGATACAAATATTTGCTTTCTCCATAATGCATTGTATATATTGTAGTTGGAAGACACAAGCTATGAAGTTTGCATCAGACAGATTCAATCAGTTTCTAACATAACATATTTGACAACACAAACAGTGGGTTGAATGATGCATTTCTTTGTAAAGTTCCCCATTTCCTGTGCAACCGCCTGTCTGTACATATACACGCAAGTGCTGTGACTTGCACAAAAATGCAGGGGTAGAAAATACAACTGAAAAAAAAAAACGAGCTCCTGACATTTCAGAGTTCTTGATTTAATCTTAAATGCTTAAACACAAAAGACCTACTGTCTATATTTCAATAAATCAGATGCTTCAAAACTAATTTTCTAATTCTGTGGTTTACAAAGCTTATGGTATGGCTTATTTAAATTAAAAGCATATACACAGAGTGGAGGGTTTATTAGTTACACCTACTTTGTATTCAGTTTGTATATAATCCCTGACTATAGCCTATTTGTTTCTATGCACCATTTATCAGCACCCTCTACTCTTCCCATTCAATGTAAGGGACCAAATTTTTAGGTGATGGATCATTCTAAGCACATCCTTGAGAATAACATGATATAGTGGTTTGCTGAGAGTATGAGGTACTACTATCATGCACTCTATACGTGTACAGTTCAGAAATATAGTTAATCATTCACAGTGTGTTACCCATTCTCTGGGTCTTTGATCACTGTCAGTTTGACCACAACACTGTGTTTGTCTGAATATTTTTGGGCTGGCGGAATGTTCCGTAACCAAGCGCTGCCATGAGGTGTTGACAATTATGCTAGCACCAGCACATTCAAATAAATATCTTATGGTGATCTTACTGTTTTCAAGTCCTCCTGGGAAGTCATAATTACAATGTCAAGTGTGTTCATGTTTCTTTGGGTGGAGCAAGATGGAGATGGATCTCTTAATTAACTACAAAATATACAGCAAGTGTTTTTAACTCTACTTCTAGAAAATTATATAATACCTAAAGCTAAGAATACCTAAGCTTATAATACCTTATACCTCAGTATCTGATACGATTTTAACAAATTTACCATCAACTAGAGAAATCGCATCCTTTGATTTCACTAGGTTTCCTTACTGACGCGCCCCCATCTCAGAAACTCAAAGTTTCTAGCATGCATTTATAAATTTGCAGTACCGGTCATGTGCATTCAACCCTTAAAAGCAATATTTCCAACCTGGCTTGTTATTATAGTATCTGATGGAGAGGTTAAAAGAGGGTGCAACTTCATCCAGTAATTTTATATGTACAAAGTGTTCCTATATAGTAGGTGTAACATTGCATGTGTGTAGTCAATCTAATATAGTGTCCGCTGTGACCATTTATTGTGAGGAAGCCCTGTCATATGATGTGCCATAGCAGTAAATTTCTAGACATTTTATTGTGTTCATTATTACTTTCATGATTTACATTCATTACATTTTGATTTTGTTAGTTATTTGAGCTGAAAATCATTCATTCATTCATTCATTCATTCATCTTCTACCGCTTATCCGAACTACCTCGGGTCACAGGGAGCCTGTGCCTATCTCAGGCGTCATTGGGCATCAAGGCAGGATACACCCTGGACGGAGTGCCAACCCATCACAGGGCACACACACACTCATTCACTCACACAATCACACACTAGGGACAATTTTCCAGAGATGCCAATCAACCTACCATGCATGTCTTTGGACCGGGGGAGGAAACCGGAGTACCCGGAGGAAACCCCCGAGGCACGGGGAGAACATGCAAACTCCACACACACAAGGTGGAGGCGGGAATCGAACCCCGACCCTGGAGGTGTGAGGCGAACATGCTAACCACTAAGCCACCATGCCCCCCGCTGAAAATCATAATCATTTAAACCATAAAAAAACAACCTGGACATGACAATTAGCATTAGAACTGGGATATGTCACACTACTCTACTGAATAATGAATCTGCGGACTAAACGTGCCTGTGTCACCAGTCCAGGTTGGTGAAAACCGCGCAAATGCTTTGTTGAACGTGTTCTTGGCATATTTTCGCATCATCGATTGCATGAACACCACCGCCCATTTAAATATTATTGCAGAAAATGTGCATCCCTTTCTGGGCACAATTTACCCATCTTCCAATGACTGTTCCAGCATGGTAAGGTACCGTGTCACATATCAATAGCGGTCTCAATCTGGTTTCTTGAACAAGGCAATGAGTTCAGTGTTTGTCCGTGGCCTTCCGAGTCACCAGGGCTGAATCCAGTAGAACAGCACCTTGGAAATTCACCTGGAAATTCTGCAAGAACTGTGTCATGTCAATCTGCAGCAGACTCTCAAAGGAATATTTCCAACATCTTCTGGAATCCATGCCACAAAGAATCGAGGCTGTTTTGAAAGGAGCCCTAATCATTATTAGTATAGCGTTTCTAATAAAGTGCTCAGTGACTGTATATAGCTGCTATAACGTAAGTGATAACAGTCAATTACTCGATCAGGGTAATTGACAACTTCCAGGATGGAACAGTAACTAATGTTTATTGTTGAATATATTATATAACTTTATTGTTGGTTGTATAGAAATAAAACAGGATTCCACTTCATTTTCATTTCTTAAAATAAACTAAATTAAAAAAAAAAGTCAAATCCTTGTCATTTATCACAAGCACCCCTTTCCTGTCCCTGATTAAATATCTTTTGTGTAATATATTTAGACTTGAGTCCTTCTCACGTCGTCTTTAGCACCACCTGAAGAGCGCAGGTCTAACAACCTTCGCTTGTGGATTTACACCACGCCCTGAACTGAATTTAATAGGATGCTGGAAATGAGGACGATAGATATCATTGGTTAATACTCGAGACGTTTCTACAGCTGGCTTATCGATTGGTCGAACTGATACCGTCTTTGCAGTCTATTGGTCCTCATTAATTGCGTCCCGCTGTAGTGTTTGTACGCCGTTACTGCCAATTTGAAACCGGCTAAGCAAAGCACGCGCTGCCATTCTTACTCCACCCGGCGCTGAGGTGATTTCATTCAGCTTACACCAGGTTTCTTCTAAATAACTATAACATCTTACTACCGGTGAGTGGTGTAAATATAGGTAGAGAAGTTAAATAAATTGTATTTGTGGTGTTTTATTGTGGGGGGGAAATGTACGATACTAACGCAGTGTGTATTAGTTAGCCGTTTTGGCTAACATTGCGTCTTAGCGACAAGTGTGTTAGCTAGCCGTGTAATGCTACCTGGCTAATTAGCTTCATTGCTAATACTGATTATGTGAAATTAATTTTCAGCTCTGATTTTTTTTATTATGACTTTTTTCTAATTAGTATAATTGAATTTTACTACATCGGAAATGCTGTTTGATCCATGAGAACGGCTAAGCAATGCTAAGCTATGCTATGCTATGCTAAGCTAAACCTTTGTATAGCAGCAACGCCGCCGCATTCACTTACAGCACAATTAGCTGTAGCATATCTGTGTAAAATTACTCGCCGGGTCGTTGTTTGTGGCTTTCTCTTTATCTACGCGTCGGGACATTTTTATAGTCTCACTCGCGTGTAGTTGGATATCGAGCGTGACGTACTTCGTATCGTCGGTGTTAGATATCCGACGCAGTGGCTAGTATTTAGCCATTAGCAGTGGCTAGCTAATTAGCCACTGACACTCTCTTCTGAAATAATGGAGAACACGTGTTTTAAAATGTATCCGTATCCAATCTCTTGACGCTGTCTTTGAACCGGATTTTGTTTCTAGGTAGCTGATTATTATTTTTATAACCACGCTGATTTAAAAAAAAAAATATATATATATATAAGGTGCTAACAAGGCATCCTCCTGCCCCATGGCCGACTCACATAGGCCTGGTAAGAAAACCGTTTGTCTCTACGGTAATGTTTTATCTAACCGCTATACTATAGCAACCGGATGCGTCTTGTGTTGCCCTGGTTACAGACGTTTACTGAAGGTCGGCAGCACAGGTGTGATGGGGCGTTGAGTTGCCCTTAGATAAGAGCACGCCATGCGCCTCCATCTTGGCTTACAAAGGATTTACTTGTATTGGTAATGGAGTAGATGGGCTTTTTTTTGCCAGCAGGTGTGATCTAAAGCTTTTCTGTTTCAGTTTAAACCAGCTGACCAAAGAAATGGTGATGGAGAAGCCAAGTGCCCAGCTTGTCGGGCGAGAGTTTGTCCGACAGTATTACACCCTTCTGAACCAGGCTCCTGACTACCTGCACAGGTAAATGTTAAATATTCAAAATGTCCTGTTTTCTTTCAGGGGTGGGTGATTTTACACGAACATCACTGATGCTTGAAATATTTTTGATGCAATAGTATGGTTTTTTTTTTTTTGTGGGAGGAAATAAGATATTAAGCACTTGTGTTAAATTACATTGACATCAGAAACATCATACCACTTTCTTTGCTCAGAAAAATGTTATTGGTGTTGATTCTTGTTGAAATAAAACCTCTAGTTATGTCTGGATATTAAATTCTTGCCCTGCAGTAAATGACCTCGCATCCATCCAGCAGCCCATCTGTATTTTCATTATTTGAAATAAAGTAGGTTACAACAAACAATTAGGGTCTTAAGAGTGTGCCGTGTCTTCTACAAAGTTAGAAAACCAGGAGTTTTAGTTGACTAAATAATTTGAAGTTATTATATAGTCGTTGTAATTTTTAACAGTTTAGGTTCTGATATGTGGAAACTAACACCTGAACCATTTGTGGGAGGAAATAAGTCGATCGCTTGTAGTGCAATGTTACTGGCAATTCTTTTTGACAAGACTGCACACGTAGCTGTGACTCACTCGGCTCATTCCTTCATTGTTAACATTTAGTTATTTTATTTTAAAACCGGTACTCAGGATTTACTTTTAAATATCTGGGTAAATCTGATCAATCCATGTGTTTGTATCATTTTAAATGGTAATGTTTCAGTCTTTTCCTTCTGTAGGCTCCCTGTGCTTCAGGTTTGAGGTCATGTGGTATAACCTAATTTTGCAAAGATTTTGATATTTGTGCAGCTTTGTTAGGGTTCTTGCTTTGGTTCTTTTACCTTGGTTCATTCTACACAGAGACTGGACCTCAGGGTGGGTGACATGTAGAGAGTCAGGTTTATGAATGTTAACCACCTTTTTTATGGCTGTTGTGTTAAACAGATACAGATTCTCTTTGGTTATAAATCTCTTCTCATCATTCAATCCCTCATTCTCTACATTAGAAGAAACTGGAAAAAGTTTCAAATAAAAATAATGATTCAAAATGGTTTTGGTTTTATCACAAGGAAAGGAGCTCAAGGGCTTGAGACAGTGATACTACTTTGAACCATGAATAATTATGCATTTTAAAAATACATTTTAAAATGACATTTAAAAATTACTATAAAACTGGTTCAGAATTGTTTATCGTGTTGGCAAAATGTTACTAAAAGAACTTAATTTCTCAGAAGAATCCTTGTGAAATGAATCTATTGGTATAACCATTTGAAGTAGCAAAGTAATACTGTGGTTTAAATGTTATTTAGAATTTAATTATTATTTTTTTTTTGTAATTGTCTCTCTTTGACATTTAAATGTACAGGTTTTATGGCAAGAATTCTTCCTATGTGCATGGTGGTTTGGACAGCAATGGCAAACCTGTAGAGGCTGTCTATGGCCAGTCGGTATGTGTGCCAACTCCCCTTTACTATCCTCCTTTTTTTTTTTTTTTTTTTGTTCCCTAATAGTGTGATTAATTGTCTTAATTGGGTTTTTTTTTGTTCTGTATAGGAAATACATAAAAAGGTGATGGCTCTGAGCTTCAATGACTGTCACACCAAGATCAGGCATGTTGATGCTCATGCCACTCTGAATGAGGGGGTTGTGGTGCAGGTGATGGGAGAGCTCTCAAACAACATGCAGCCCATGAGGAAGTTCATGCAGACCTTTGTGTTGGCCCCAGAGGTACAACACCAGCATTTTAAAGCTGTTACTATCATTTAACACTTTGCATAGGTGGAGTTCTTAGAAATGGAACTTGCCATAATAGATTTATACATTTAAAATCTAAACTGTTAATGTCTGTTTAGGCAGCTAGTCTTGTTAGAGGTTTATTTGCTTTCATCTGTTTACTGTATGATGTTTCTATCATGTTATCTACATGTTTCTCCAAATATCCTATTATTCAGGGCACTGTTGCAAACAAGTTCTACGTACACAATGACATCTTCCGCTATCAGGATGAGGTATTTGGAGACTCTGACTCTGAACCTCCTGAAGGTGAGCTCTTGCGTGTTATATTAAGGGGCTTTCATGCAGGCAGCCTCTGTGTGTTGCAGATGACCTCATCCATCTCTTATCTTTCCAGAATCTGAGGAGGAAGTGGAGGAGCTAGAGGATAGGGTGAACTCGCCTGAGGTGCAGCAGGAAGAGACGGCTGCGTTCTATGAACAGAGTCCTTGGTAATGTCCCATTTTCTATTTTCGTCCACTCAACAGGAAAGAAGTCATGAGCACAGTAGTTAAGCTTGATGGCCAGAATTGAATGTAGATGGCTGTGCTTTAATTTATCCCCATGGGGAAAGTGTGGCTGTTGAATTGTCAGGTTTTTTTTTGTGTACTGTATATAATGCGTAGTCACACACTTGCACACAGCAACATTAACCAACACCGTGCAATAAGGTATTTTTTGTCTAACCATTCATTAGGATATAGGACTTATACTGTAGGTGTGGATAGGGTTGGGTTTTGGTTTATGGTGGTGTTTTAAATGCCAGGTTAATTTTTCTTGGTATTGAAATTAATCAGCTGCTTGATAAATTTGTCCTATTTACCATGACTTTTAAATTCTATCAATTTGTCATTTTCCTTATGTCTAGCAGTCTACAGTTTAGCATGCAGTGTAGCCATCAATTATTTATCCCAGAGATTAAAGTATAACATTGATGGTATCATTTCAGTGTGGAACCAGAGGCTCCTCAGGAGGAAGTATCTGTAACTCCAGAGCCCCAGCCTGAACCTGAGCCTGAGATGGAGCCTGAGGCAGCTGTTGTGGAGCTGAAACAGGAGTCAGCAAGCCAGGTTGAGCCCCTTACTGTGGAGAAAAGCCCAAGAGCTCCTCCCTCACCTACTCCTGCTGAGTCTGCAGCCACCATACCAGACGAAAACCGGGTATGTGCCCATACTAGTTTCCTAGCCTCCACATAGGGGGTTGGAAGCTCTTGTGGAGCTTTTATATGGTTTGATTGGACAAATTTAACTTCTGGTTTTAATTATTACCATGCAGATTTGCTTAACAAATATAAAATATAATACAATTTAGAATGTGGACTTTAAAACACATCTTTCTTTTTTTTTTTTTTTCCCCATCAGCCTTTCTCATGGGCTTTAGTCACCAGTAAGAATCTCCCACAGGGAGGAGTGGTGCCTGCTTCAGGAATCCCCCCTCACGTAGTCAAAGCTCCAGCAAATCAGGTGTGCCGTCATAAACAGCTGCTTGTTTCAAATCTTTTGCTGGGTTCACTCATTAACAAAATAAAAACCCTGAATATTAGTCTTTGTATTCTAATTACTATTGATATGTATTCTTTAACAGGGTCCTGAATTTTACTTTGTAAATCTTGAAGACTTTGTAGTTTTTCAACGCGTTGCTCCTTTTTTGCTTTGCTTATCTAATTCTTATAGTGAAGGCAGTGGGATTTAACCCTGACCTCATCTTCAGCCTTTTAGTTTTATACTTTTTTGAGTTCATGTCGAAGTGGTAAAAAGTTATATTACAAATTAATCATGGTACATGCTTTCACCAGAATTACTAAGAATGTTTAAAAAAACTTAAATACTGTTTCAGGTTGAAGTTTTCCTGTAATAGCAGCTTTATTTATGCTAAACAGTGAGATTTTATACATAGTTAAAATATGAACAACCTGCTGTGTACTTTTTTGTTGTTCCTATGGATGTATATTGATTGCATCTTGTTACAGCAGGCCAGAGTTGAAGTAAAGCCAGAACCCCAGACTACAGTACAGAGACCTCCGAGAGACCAGAGACCACGTGACCAAAGACCAGGACCCCTCCCAGCACAGAGAGCCCCGAGACCAGGAGGTATTCACCATCATATAGGCGTAATGTGTAAACCTAAATGCGCTCTGAATCCATTCGGATTTCATTGTTCATTCACAACTGATGTGAATGCTGTCTGCTGCTCAAGGGTTTGCCTTTGCCAGAAGTAATTGGGCCATTTTAATCAAAGTAATTACATAAGATTCAGGCTTCATGAGTAAATGGCTTTTTTTTTTTTTTTTTTTCCTGGCACGATTTAAAGCTACCTTCAACAAGCTTAACTATGTGCAACACCCATTCTATGCCCTCACTAAATAAAATTGCATCTCTTCCCACCAAATTAAGTTTTTAAATTTGAATTGGCCAGAAGCAGTTTTTGCATGTGGCAGGGATAATGGTGTTCATCACAGCTAGGTCTCTAAAACTGCATTTGTGTTTGTAGCACGGGAAGGAGAAAGTGGAGAGCCTGAGGTGAGGCGGGTGGTCCGGTATCCTGACAGCCAGCAGCTCTTTGTAGGAAACGTGCCGCATGATGTGGACAGGGCTGAGCTCAAAGAGTTCTTTGAACGTAAGTTTTACTACCCAGTGGGAAAGGCATGATTATACATAAGCTTCTGTGTGTGCTGATGTGGTGATTTGAGTATTCACCTGATTTTCAGAGTATGGAACAGTACTGGAGTTGAGGATCAACAGTGGTGGCAAGCTGCCCAACTTTGGATTTGTGGTTTTTGATGATTCTGAGCCTGTACAGAAGATCCTGAGCAATCGGGTATGTCTGAGCATTTGATTGAATTACTTTGTATTCTGGATAATTGATTGTATGAGGTCATGTTAATATTCATCATCTTGTGTCGTAGCCCATTAAGCTTCGGGGAGATGTTCGTCTAAATGTGGAGGAAAAGAAGACTCGTTCAGCACGTGAAGGTGAACGGCACATCCGTCCCAGAGGCCCGGGAGGACCGAGGGACAGGATAGGAGGGCCGAGAGGGCCGCCTCCTCGAGGAGGCATGGCTCAGAAACCAAGTTTCGGTGCCGGTCGTGGTGCAGGCTCCAGCGAGGGGCGTTATGCAGGACCACGCCAGTGAAGCAGCTCTCATCTCAAGTCACTGCTGATGCAAGTCACCCTGAGTAACAGCTTTCCTCATCCTGTTTGCCATGCTGCTCCTGAGATGCAGAGTGGCATCCCCTTTATCTGGACTCCTCCTGTATTTGAGTTTGAACTCAAATTTGTTGTAGACAAACTACTTGAATTGTGGAAAAGGAAAAACCCAGCGTTTTGTTTTGTTTTAACGTTCTCTCCCTGTTTCTTAAAGGAACGTGTTTTTACTGCTCGGGCAATCCTGTGTATTGCTAGCACCCGCTTGTCAGGTCAAAATGCAAATATGGTTTTATTTGGAATTGTCGCCAAGTCAAATCATGGTTGTCTGAGTGACTAGCATGTAAAGAATCCTGTTTGCCTTCTACTGTTGCACTTCATCAAGAATTACATATTTTAACAACTCTGCCGATGAGAGAACAGAATAAACTTGATGTACTCTTTTGAGCCTTGTGTGTTCTGCGATGCACTGCTCGGTATTTTCACACTGTATTCTTGAAGTGCAGCCTGGTTGTTGGAAAATTCTCTATTTCAGAGGAAAAGCCAATTTCCCCATCTTTGCAGATCCCCAAGGCAAAACCCCAAACTGGCATTTCTGGCTTGTTCACTTGTCGAATCAGATTTGCTCGTCCAACTGAATTTCCAATTTTCTGCTCCCATTCGGTGGCATAACAAGGGTTTGTTAATCAGAAATGCTCAACATACTGCACACAAGGTTAAAACATCAAAGGTTTTTAGTTTTTAATTGTGGTGTATAAATGGATAATTCGAACCACTGTCAACACAACACTTAATGTATTAACACTGATACCTTGAGTGATCATTTTTACTTTTGTGACCTAATCATGCTGCTTATTAGAGTCTTTGGAGCCCGACTTTGCTGCTGCAGGTTTTTTTAATGACTGGTTAGGAATAGGCTCATGTTAATTAAACAATTTGACAGGAACTGTAACTTGATTTTAAAATTCTTTCTATACACAAATCCACTTACTGGACCTGTACACAGTAGGGTGGTGTCCCATGTAAATGTGCTGAGAAAATTATTATAAACAGCAGTAATGAAATCTTTGCTCTCTCTTAAATAATAAAAAAAGAAAAAGCAAAAACTTAATCCAATTACTCAGGTGCTTCATAAGGCGAAGTGTAGGTGGCTGCTGTGTAGAAATCCACAACAGCGAGAGGTGAATGTGTCAGCAGGTGATGTGAAATTAGTATTCAGAAAGACCACTGCCTTTCTCCATCACATGCACATGCTGGAGTCTTCACCCCATGACCCACATGAGCTCAAGATGTCCTCCTCAGCTGGCATTGACCCACAGAACAGATGGAGTGCCCTAATAAAAGCCTGTAACATGATATGCAACCGCATACCCTTTTGCTTAGAGACTAGATATTAAAAGGCATCAGTATATTTTTAACTAAGTACCTATCTGAAATCTAAGTAACTTCTAATCTAAACATGTACCTTTTGTTCTACAAGTTTACATTAAAGAATCCTGCTGTATCTAAGCAATGAGGTTTGATATATTTATTCCCAAGTCCTGGTGTTGAATTCTCAAATCTGTTTGATTGGTCAGACTGATTTATTTTCTATTACAGCAGCTCTGATAGTCCTGGCAGTACACTGTATCTGTGGGAACCTCTGATTCACAGTACAGCTGCTCCATAAAAAAAGAAAACTAACAGACTATTTCATTCAACATGATAAAAAAATTTGATATGTCATTATTATGGTGAAGATCTCTGTAAGGAGATTATCATTTATGTAAGGACTCTACAGCATCAAACATCAGTATGAAGGATCTTTGCTGTTTCCCAGTACCATGAGGGCTGCATTTTTTTCTGTCGGTAAATTGGAAAGTATTCAAGAATGACTATATTTGTTATAATGTAAGTGAAGAGAGAAAACTTGTTTCCCTGACATTCCACAACATTAAACATAACTCTAAATGGATTTAAAAATATGATGTCATTCTTTATATCAGGAATGTAACAGGCCCAGATCTCCTCTCCTGTTCCATGATCATGCAGTGAGCAAAAAAATTATAACCAGTGTTTAAATAGTTTTGATCCTGCTTGCTTTGAGACATCCATCATTAACCTGGTTCTAAAGAAGCTTAAGATCTCTGACGTGTACGACATGTTCTGACCTGCCATTTTAATGTTTACTGAAATAAAGACTTTTGAGCCATTTTTTATATGACGTTTCAAAAACACCACCAAGGACTTCCTTGAGTCCCTCTAGTTCCTGCTTAAAGTAGTGATTCAAACAGTCAAGACTCTGAGTTACTGTTTGAAAGGTCAGGGGTTCAAGCCCCAGCACTACCAAGCTGCCATTTATGAGAAAGGCCCTTAATTCTATCCAGGACTGCTATATGAATGCTGACCCTGAACTCTGACCTTAACCTGGAATAAATGGAAAAAAAGAATTTCCCTCTACTATAATATGTGTGACAAATGAATGCTTCTTCATCTTCAGTTTGCTTAGAGTGACAACATTTCAGTTTAAGGTGCATCAAATGTAGCCCTATGTTTCATCCACAAGCATCTCAACACAGCTAGCACCTACATGAGAATCTTGTTTGTTTACTTCAGCTTAGCCTTTAATCCGATCGTTGTAGAGCTGCTGGACATGCTGCAGGACAAGAGCTCACACAGCTCAATCTGCCAAACTCCATCTGCTATTGGATCATCCAGTACTTGACAGACAGACAGCAGAATGTGTGGATTGGAAATTGCATGTCAGGCACAATAACCCTCAGCACTGGTGCAATTCACTGATGTGTGCTCTCCTGCCTATTCTTCTCCCTAGACACAAATGACTGCACCTCAAGGATCCGTCCGCCGTGCTCTTCAAGTCTGCAACAGACACAACTCTCAAATGCTGCATATATTTCGCCGTATATAAATCTGGTGACCTGGTGTAGGCATTCAGTCATTCATTCATCTTCTACCGCTTATCCGAACTACCTCGGGTCACGGGGAGCCTGTGCCTATCTCAGGCGTCATCAGGCATCAAGGCAGGATACACCCTGGACGGAGTGCCAACCCATCGCAGGGCACACACACTCTCATTCACTCACACAATCAGGACAATTTTCCAGAGATGCCAATCAACCTACCATGCATGTCTTTGGACCGGGGGAGGAAACCGGAGTACCCGGAGGAAACCCCCGAGGCACGGGGTGAACATGCAAACTCCATACACACAAGGTGGAGGTGGGAATCGAACCCCGACCCTGGAGGTGTGAGGCGAACGTGCTAACCACTAAGCCACCGTGCCCCCCTGGTGCAGGCAGAAAATACAAAATACAATAGAGAATTATCAATTTCACTAAAAAACAACCCCTTCATCCCCAAAATTGTTCTAAGTGCTTTGTTGAAGTAGTCAAGTCATACAAATACCGTAATACTATCGTCTCAAGTGGGACAGAAACACCTCAAGTATCATAAATAGACTCAGCAAAAGGCAATTTTTCCTGCAGCAACTGAACATATTAAATCTCCCCCTGGCAGTACTGGTCCAGTTCTACACAGCTATCACTGAGTTAATCTTGTCATTCTCCAGAACTGTCTGGTTGGTGCTGCTTCTGCTCAGGCCAAGAGGAAAATGCAGTGCATCGTTGGCTCTTCAGAAAAGATAATCGGGTAATGCCTGCCATCTATCAGACAAGTGCACGATAGTAGATTACAAAAATGCTCAGAGACTATCATGGCAGACCCTTCCCATCCTGTCCATCATCTCTTTGAGTGATTACACTCTGGAAAATGCTTCACAGCAGCTAAATAAACCAAGACATCATGTCACTCGGCAGTGTCCCTTCCCACAGGCAGTGTCCCTTATAAATAATTAATTCCATTATTTCATTGTTTTGTACCTGTGTACCTATACTGTGTACTTTGGAGCACATATTTTCATAGAAATATTGTCCTTTAAATTACAACTGTGGGGGGCACGGTGGCTTAGTGGTTAGCACGTTCACCTCACACCTCCAGGGTTGGGGGTTCGATTCCTGCCTCCGCCTTGTGTGTGTGGAGTTTGCATGTTCTCCCCGTGTCTCGGGGGTTTCCTCCGGGTACTCCGGTTTCTTCCCCCGGTCCAAAGACATGCACGGTAGGTTGATTGGCATCTCTGGAAAATTGTCTGTAGTGTGTGATTGCGTGAGTGAATGAGAGTGTGTGTGTGCTCAGTGATGGGTTGGCACTCCGTCCAGGGTGTATCCTGCCTTGATGCCCGATGACGCCTGAGATAGGCACAGGCTCCCCGTGACCCGAGGTAGTTCGGATAAGCGGTAGAAAATGAATGAATGAAATTACAACTGTCTGTATTTGCACCATGAGAGTGTGTGTGTGCCCTGCGATGGGTTGGCACTCCGTCCAGGGTGTATCCTGCCTTGATGCCCAATGACGCCTGAGATAGGCACAGGAATGATTGAATGATTCAGAAATGAATGAATGAATGTATTTGCACCCTCTTGCTTTGTGTTTATTGTTTATTTTGTATAATTTGGAAGCATAAAACTTTTATGGGAAAATAACCATCAGCCTCTGTAAATTTCCAACAGAAGTTCCAGTCTGTTTTAAACAACACCAAGTGGCAGATGTTTCAGATGCTGAGGTGTTCAGAGGCTACACTATATGGCCATATTTTTAGATACATGAAATTCAGATATATACTATTTCTCCAAACTGATGCCATAAGGGTGAAAGCACACAATTGTATAAAATTTTATCTTTGTATGCTGTATAGTTACAGTGTCCCTTCACTGGGACTAAGAGGCCCAAACCTGTTCCAGCATGAAAAGGCAAGCTCCATAAAGACAAGGTCTGAGTGGAAGAACTCGTGAGTCCTGCACAGAGCCCTGATCTCAACCCTTTGGAATGAACTAGAACACCAACTGAACACCGGATTTCAGTGTCTAACCTCCATAATGCTCTTATACCTGAATGAACACAACTCCACACAGTTAAGTTCCAAAATCTAATGTAAAGCCTCCCCAGAAGAATGGAGGTTAGGAGGTTATTATAACAGCAGAGGTATGGGATCTAGTGTGAAGCCTTCCCAGAAGAATGGAGGTTATTATAACAGCAGAGGTATGGGATCTAGTGTGAAGCTTTCCCAGAAGAATGGAGGTTATTATATCAGCAGAAGTATGGGATCTGGTGTGAAACCTTCCCAGAAGAATGGAGGTTATTATAACAGCAGAGGTATGGGATCTAGTGTGAAGCCTTCCCAGAAGAATGGAGGTTATTATAACAGCAGAGGTATGGGATCTAGTGTGAAGCTTTCCCAGAAGAATGGAGGTTATTATATCAGCAGAGGTATGGGATCTGGTGTGAAACCTTCCCAGAAGAATGGAGGTTGTTATAACAGCAGAGGTATGGGATCTGGTGTGAAACGTTCCCAGAAGAATGGAGGTTATTATAACAGCAGAGGTATGGGATCTAGTGTGAAGCCTTTCCAGAAGAATGGAGGTTGTTATAACAGCAGAGGTATGGGATCTAGTGTGAAGCTTTCCCAGAAGAATGGAGGTTATTATATCAGCAGAGGTATGGGATCTGGTGTGAAACCTTCCCAGAAGAATGGAGGTTGTTATAACAGCAGAGGTATGGGATCTAGTGTGAAGCCTTCCCAGAAGAATGGAGGTTATTATAACAGCAGAGGTATGGGATCTAGTGTGAAGCTTTCCCAGAAGAATGGAGGTTATTATATCAGCAGAGGTATGGGATCTGGTGTGAAACCTTCCCAGAAGAATGGAGGTTGTTATAACAGCAGAGGTATGGGATCTGGTGTGAAACCTTCCCAGAAGAATGGAGGTTATTATAACAGCAGAGGTATGGGATCTAGTGTGAAGCCTTCCCAGAAGAATGGAGGTTGTTATAACAGCAGAGGTATGGGATCTAGTGTGAAGCTTTCCCAGAAGAATGGAGGTTATTATATCAGCAGAGGTATGGGATCTGGTGTGAAACCTTCCCAGAAGAATGGAGGTTGTTATAACAGCAGAGGTATGGGATCTGGTGTGAAACCTTCCCAGAAGAATGGAGGTTATTATAACAGCAGAGATATGGGATGAGATGGACAACAAGCACATGTAAACATAATGGTCAGGTGTCCACAAACATTAGGTCATGTGGAGTGACTCCTAAGTCACAACCCACTTCTTTCTTTATTTATTTGATATTTCATAAACTTTCAAAGTAACACCAAACATTATTGTTTGAATACAAAAACTACAGTGAAGCTAATCATAAGAGGTTAAGATTATTTTAGCTGCACATCAGTATACACTACAATGATAGTTTCTGATCACGAATTGCTATGTAAATGTGAAACATATTTATATCCAGTAGTAAAGCAGAACGAATTGTTATTTACAGGGCTGTGTGAACAAACTGAGATGCACAGCTGAATAAGAAAGCCCGACCAGATCATACAGAATTTACTGTGTACATCCTGTCCCTCTGTCCTCCATTGTAACGCTCATTCATAATGAAATATTCAGTGCTTGTGTTTATCCTCGAAAATAGCATAATAACATCAACATTATTTATTGATAGTTGCTTTGGGTGCATTGATATTAGAACAAACAAACACCTGTATCATCAATTTAGTCTTAGAAAAACACACAAGAGCCTCAGAGTAAATGTCTATGAACAAACACAAAGAAGCAAGTGTTTTAATTTGGATAGTCTAATATTACAAAGCTTTTTGAGTTTGTTAACATAAGTCAACTGTCCAAATGGCCACAATCCTAAAAAGAAAACCAGTTCAGATACTTTGTTCAGAAAACCTTTAATAGTAGAATTAGCTTTAGCATAATGACATATTTCAATAAATATTTAATTATATACAGATACAGCAGAAATGGTACATTCCGTTTTTTCTTCAAATTGCTCACATTTCTGTACAAGCCAAAAATATCTGCCATTATTTATATTCATGCAAAATATTCTGTTTCAGATTTAGAAATAAAAAAAGAACATATTTGCTTTTTTTTTTACTGCTTAAAAGGGAATTGCACACTTTAATTATGATTAATAGCAAAATGAAGAGATGCACTTTGTGCCAATACAAGATATACACAAGTAAAACAAATAAAGAAAAATATAGATTAAGGCCATACAAGCTTATGCAAAAAAAAAGAATTTCCAAAACCTTCTCCACGGCTTTGTGTTCACAAGAGACGGTCATGCCAAATGTCACTCTCAGTGATCACCCTTAAAGAGTTAGCATTAAAAAGGTATCAATAGAAGTGAAGAAATCATAAACGAATAGCATCATGCCTTATAAACTGACAATTTTAAAGAACCAATGCAAATTTTTAATTTAATTTTTGCATGATAGTTTTGCCTCCTAAAGGCGGGGTTGCACATAGCAGATGTTTCACATTGCTCCGTTCGTCATTTCCAAAACACTATGAGTCCTCTGTGACTGTCCAGTCTCTAGAACCGCAGCTTGCAGTTAAAAGAGAGGATCCGAGTGTGAGTGCAGTCTTATACACAAAGGACGAAACAGCAGCGTGAGTACGATAAGTGGCTTTGAAGCAGCGTTTATCATCAAGGGTGTTTGGGGAAACAGCAACATTTAGCTAAGCATAAGTTTTACAAATGTGTTAAAACAGTGTGGAAGATGTTGGATTTGATTTGATTTCACAGCTGACAGAAATGGATGAAGCCAAAATGTTAATTGTACAACACAATTAGTGTATGAGAGGATTGCAATGAAGAAAGGAAATAGTCATTATTCCTAACTTAAAAGCTACGAATCCAAAATAAAATCTAGCCATTCAATAGTTTTGAGAATGAATTGCTGATCAGTTGAGTAGCTGCATGGATGCAGTGCTACGGAGTCTGAAACTAACTGAACACAAAGACGGCTACTGCTGATTAAAAGTGGGTCAGAATTCACAAGAGTTTACTTGTGTTCTGAGCATTTATAGTAGAGAGAAAGAGAGAGAGAGAGAGAGAGAGAAAGAGAGAGAAGAGAGAGAGAGAGAGAAAGAATGAGAAGAGAGAGAGAGAGAGAGAGAGAGAGAGAGAGAGAGAGACAGGACTGTCATTCATAAGAAATTCAAATAAATAAATGAGATTTCTCAAGAATTTAACATGACATAATGGCTCAGAGGAGGAGCACAAAACAACACGGTTTAGGATTTTGCCACAATTTCCTCTCCCATGATTCCATGCGGCACACAATTTTCAGGCCTTGCACAAGCTGAATCATCTGTCCTGGAGCGAGAAAAGTGTTAAACCGAGAGGTTTTGTGATGATTGCACTCCGACAGACCATGAGACAGAGACATTCCCACTCTAATGAAAATCTAATGTACATTCATTTCTCATTTCAGACGTACAAACCGATATTTGAATTCTACTTAAACAAATACATGAATAAATATGGGCCTTGTGCGATAATTACACCTCTTATTAATTCCATCACATTTTCTCCAGGCAATGCTACAAAAACATAAATATGATATAATATTTCAGATAAAAAGATGAACCCTTTACATCGGGTACTCGCTTGCACAGCTGAAAGGCAGTGGCGACGCTTTAAGGAGATTGCTCTTTGGCCAAGAAAACAAATCAAGTGAATAAACAGAATGAGGAGTGGAGAGAAACACTGCACCAATCTCATGAATGGTAATGAATCATAATTCACACTGCCTCCAGGACCTTGCATGGCGAGAATGCAGTTTCATTTCTTTCAAGAAAATAAAACATTAGCAAAATTGGGAAAATGAAAATGGGAGGAAAAAAATAATGTGCATAACGTGTAAAAAAAAAAAAAAAGGTACCTTTGTCATGCATAGTGGACAGAGTGCTTCTTTAAGAATGAATGAACGAACAAACAAACAAACAAACAAACAAACAAACAAACAAATAAATAAATAAATAAATATAGCCACAACAAGACTAGGACATTTAAGGAAATAAAAAAAAACAAACAAAGAAAATAATTGCATATATTCATATTGCATAGAGAAGCCAGATGAGGATGTAATCCATGGAAGCATGTTGTAACCAAAAATCATCATTTAAATACAATGCAAATGATTAACTCTGCTGCACAATACATACTTTGATTTAAAAGTCACAGTAATACACATTTGGTTGTTAGATATTTATATTTAAGTGTATGGTTGCGCTGGTTGCTTATAAAAATAACACTTTCTGCTGGAGCTGATGGTGATGCGGAAAACAACACAATGCTGTTACAGGGAAGAAAATTATCACTTTTTTCATGATGTCTATGCTTTGAAAATGCAAACCGATGGAATGGAGCTGAGAGATAAAACACTTCTCATACGTTTTCCTCTAGTTTCGGTCATGTCATAATACATAGCTTGTAAATATATCTGTTGTCTGAATAAATAAAGCAATAAAGGTTTATAGCCCAAAGTTTTTTGTTTTTTTTATCTTTTTTTTTTTTGTTGTTGTTCACAAAAGCTGAGGAAAATGGTACAGCGACATGCTGTTCACTTGGCACGTGAGTAAATGACATAATCTGGACAAAAAATTCACACTGACCACAGCTGGTATAAACAATATATTTCTGACGGTCACTCGTCAAGCTTCCACTGTTAAAGTGACATCATGACATCAGGACGTCATCATCATGACATCCTGTTTTTCTGGGCATTGACAAGTGCTTGCAATACATATATTGAAGCAAATCTAGACATAGATATAGATATATTCCAGCGCCTCTTGCATTACTTAATTATGGAAGCACCAAACCATCCGCGTGGCGTTCTTTTAAAACCTTTCCGTTTTCCAGTAAGCTCTCTTGAAATAATTTGAGTTTTGCTTTTAAACATTTGATATATTACAGTGCTGCATGTAATCTCCTTCATATTCCCATAATGCAGCATGTCTTCACGTTGCAAAAAAAATAAGAAAGTCTCACATGAGCAACAGCCCCTTGAATTTCAGTTTGCTCAGAGGTTCTCTGATGTATCTGGGAAAGTCTAATATTTATGTTGCCATTTTTATTATATTTTTTAAAATTTTTTAGTAAATATATTGCCACATTCATATCATGCATTTTACTGCATTGCTATTGCACAGGTCCAGATTATTCAGGAGAACCGGAGGAAAAAGGACAGATGAAAGAAAAACGAATATTGAGAAATACCTCTGCCAATGACTCGGCACTGAAAGCAAGTGAGTGCTGAGGAGAGGATGTGGGCACGGGGGAGAGGTGGGGTGGTGGTGGGCAGCGACAGCGGCAGCTTTTTCAGCTCGGATCTCACCCTTTATATTTACTGCTTGTGAATATCCTCGCTGCGGATGATCTTGTAAATGATCCAGTAGAAAATGTTAAAAATGAGGAAGACGAGTGGGAAGGCGACTCGCGACACCGTGTCGATGCGCTTGGCGCGGCTGATGAAGAGCTTGCGCATCTCCTCCACGGTCTTCTCAGGTGGCATGCTGGACGCAGGCGCATTGTTGTTGCCCTTGATGGCCATGCCGTCTTTTGCCTGCAGACATGCAGGGCCCATGCCATAGGCTGCAAAGCTGAAGCGCCCTTCACCTGCCTCGTCCTCCTGCAACACACACACCAACATACCCCTTCTGTTAGCAGTCCAAATGCAAGTTTCGTCAAATATTAAATGCTCCAATTTCCTCTTAAAATATTAACATAGGCCAATTATTTGACTATCAAACCTACTTAACCTTTTTTACCAGTACACTGGTGTTTCATTTCGCCGGTTGAAAGTCATTGGACATTGTCAATTAGTATAAACAAATGAATTCTTTTATGGCATCAAGACACTATAAAATTAGTTAAGACACTCTTGGCTTTCAGTGTGAATTTTATTCGTTGAAGATAACACCTTAAAATTCTAGGTGCTTATGAACAACACTTGGGGCATCTCAGAGATCAGCAATGGGTTTGATATCATCATTTACTTTAAAGATAGAAACATTTGTGTGAAAATAATACCCTCTTTTTCTTTTTTAGGAACTTTTCTATAAATATATTGCCCCTACTAGACTAGGTAAAAACAGAAATACTCATGAAAAACAACAAATTCTACTCTCTCTCTCATGAGACATTAACCACCACTGTGGAGTGTGACATGCTCAAAATTCAATGCTGAATATGGGCACAACCAAAACTTTTCATTTTTCAGCCTCTGGTAAAAACAGTTAAAATCAGTTTCCCAAAATGTCAAGCTTGTTCCATTGGCAGATCATTTTAAGCATTTAGTTCTAGAACAAAGCAAATATAGAATAAGAAAATGTAAAGTTGGAAATGAGGAAAATGTCTAAAAACACACTGACAACCATACACAGTACAACATGCAGTGAATTGCTTTTTTGACAGTCATACAGATACAAAAAGGAAAAATTAGAATAATAATTAAATAACAGTAAAAATAGAATTTACCTATATATGTAGGAAATGCAAAATATACAGAAAATATTTAAATAGAACACCTACAGAGTGGTGTCAGAACAGTATGGTTAATATGAATAAAGTACAGATGTTGTTGTAGGTGTTGTGTAGAAAAGTCCAGACAGGTTCAAGTCAGTTTGGCTGTATTTAAGCTATATTCACTTGCTAAGATGTAATTTAATGCAGTGTTTTATACTCACACCAACCATATGTTCTGACGTCCTGGGTCTGAGACATATTCCATGTTTGTTACAGAGAGCCATCTCTTTTTATTTTATATTTGTCACAACATTGAATATTTAAAAAGCATACTTAAGTAAAATATTTCAGTTTTCTAAGGAGATACATATTGCAAGTAAGAGTGTAAAAAGAAATGTGACAGGGATTAGTCATGCTAAAACATTTCATTTTTTAATCTTATTAGTCTCAATTGTAACCGTGTTATAAATGTTATCAATGTTAAAGCACTGTGTTAGAAATATATTTATTAAAAAATTGAGCCACAAACAGTTTCATAATGAAAAAGACGAATCATCTAGTGTATATTATTATAATTCAAAAACCATTTAAAAACACATGCTACTGATCTATAAATTTGGACAGAGATATACAGCTTCAATACACTGATAGGTGTTCTGTTACTGACTTTAATTCTATATGGTTGATCTTATGCTGTACCTGCCAACTTGTGAGACTAGGTGTGTTTATGGGTATTAATTATTGACATAACAGGTAGGTCTAAGAGAGCCAAAGGTGTGATAGATGGCATTCATTTTTACGTGAATTAATGGAACAACCACACTACCTTTGCTCAGGCTTATTCGAGACTGAGCAGATGCTTAATATATGCAAACCCATAGCAAGTGCCAAGATTAATTACATTTCGGTACGCATCGATGTTTCACTACTTGCTAAAGCACAAATTGGTAATGCAAAGCAGAGTACTTATCTTTGGGTGATGCTTGGTGCCCAGATATAAACATGTAACACTGAGAACCGAGATATGGTGTGGTGGAGTCTGTTTCCCTTTAGTGAACGACCAGCCAATTTTTTTTCTTCAGGGCTCCATTTTTAGTTGCCTCTTTTTCACCCTCTTTTTGTCCTTGCCTTCTTGCTATTCCATTTCTATCATTAAATGTGTGTAGGAGAAAATGGAAGAACATTGCCAGATGTATTTATCTGTGTGTGTGTGTGTGTGTGTGTGTGTGTCCCTGTGTGTGTATCATGGAATTTCCTTTGCCCCCAGTTTAGTGCACAGGTTTCTCTGTGATGCTGGGTGCTTCGACCTTGCATCGTCCTTGAGTGCCGCACCATTTGTACCCATTACTGATGCTTTCTTTATTCCTGCTGCCATATGATTAATGTGCTGGCATGGAGACGTGACATGGTGCCATAAAGAGGTGCAGGGCTGCGGTGCTGCATCACTCCCGTGCTTTGTCCTTCGCAGTTTTGCCGGATTCATTAGCTCCCTCCGTAATTAAAAAGCCGCCAATAACAAACAACGCAATATGCCAAGTCTTCCTCCCAACCTCGCTGGCTGACAACAGGACGAAAAAGCTATACATATCCTTAAGAGCTCCTTCTCAAATACAATTTCCTCACCAACCATTAGAATGCAGCTTACTTCTGCGTTTCAGAGGCATGAGCATCTGGTACCATGTACCTCTTGGGTCTTTTAGCCACCATCCATCATTTTTCTTGGGACTGAGGCGTGTAAAGCCTCGACTGAGCGCACGTCATTAATATCACGTATAAAACATCCGACTATGTGACAGTCAAGTCAAGGCTTTTATCGCATATGCGTTTTAATATATTTTGCACGTCACAATGCTCCTAGGAAAGCTTTTTGTAAGCAATTTGAAGACTGGGACTATGCATAATAAATTCTGTTTATATCTGCACTCTCAGCCTCTGCATAACGTCTCGAACCTCTGAGATTTCTATCGGTTATTGTGTGCTTCTGCATATGATTGCACTGCATTTACAACAAATGAAATGGAATAAAATAAGCATGGATTATTCAAATCTATGTTACAATTATGATTCTGTTGTGAATATATGTTTCCAAAATGAGTTATTGTTACTGGTTTGAAATCCACTTGAAGCCAATAACTCAAATTAATTATTTCAGTTATGCTGGAAAAAGAAGCAAAATATCCAAACAAACAGGCACTTTACTCTTGGGTTCCATGAGTTTTTCCTCAGTGCGCAAATCAATCTCACTCCATCATGCAACGTGCTGCTACTTATTCATCCCTTCAGCACACATTACACACTTCACCTAATCCCACTATAATGATCAGAACCACAAGTCACAAATTCTACTCACTACAGTGCTCTCCATCTGAGGACACTGCAACCTAAAACAGTGGCTTAGTGATCTCTCCATTCTTATTTACATAAACGCTCCTCAGCCGTGTATGTGCTCAGGATGGGTAAACAGACAAGCCTGGGATAGAAGAAAGAAGAATATTCAGATTGAGTGCTCCATTTGAGCAGCAATCAACACTAACAAGGTGATTGATCACCATCAGTTAGATACTCCCTAATCCTCACTTAGCAAGGCAAAGGCTTCAGACAAAAGCCTTTCAGTTAGTTATTAACGCTCTGGATGAGCATAATGTGGAGCAGCTGGGGACAAGTGAAAGTCTCGTGTACCCTGTCGTGTCCCTTGTGTGACTACAGAGCTCACTGTTCCGATAGTCTGAGCTTGATGGTTAAACCAGAATGTGTGCTAAAATTACACATCTGCAGGGATCTATTTTTGGGGTTATTTTACTACAAATTGTACTTTCTTAATGGCCATTACAAAAGAAATTCTAGAAATGCAGTAAGTATTCTTATCTATAAGATGAAATTAAATGTAAACATAGGTGTGTGTTTGTATGCACACCTGTATTGTATGTGACTTGTAATAAACACTGTGGACATTTTGGAGCTACTTATTGTGCAATGCGGCTTCACTTATCTAAAAACCTCTTCTAAAGCTGTTTCAACGTTTCCACCCGGAAATGCTTGTACTCCACTAGTGTGTGTCCAGCAGGGGGAATCCTGCGTCTACTCTGTGAGGCAGCAAGTCAATAGGAGTAGAGTGAGCTCTCATAACAGCACCGAGCTGCAACAGCCAGTGTGAATGATGACCCCTGCAAGGTGCAATGGAAAGCTTGAGCCCAGCTGTGGATCACCTCTGCCAGGGAACTTCATTAAGGGAGGTGGTGAAAATGTAGCAACCCTGCTGCTACCGCTCAGTCTGCTCCACATTGATCATGTCACTGCGCCCCGCCGGACGACTGGGACACTACACCAACAACATACACAGCCATTTTGTGCCTTGGATGCTATAAGTTCTACACTCTTGTATAGAATATCCAAATGGCTGTAGCACACAACTGGAGTATTATTATTAGCGAACACTTACTAGAAGCACACATTATATGTTAATTATGATATATGTAGTATTATCATAATTTTTTATATTGAACAAAAGGCAAAAGAGAATGGGCAAGAAAGGTGTTTCATTTTTTAATATTATAGAATTATATAAAATACACTAACAAAAAATCTATTTAAATGCTACAAAAAATTATATTTCAATGCTGGTGAACATGTTTTTAGACATGTAATTGCAACATGTGTAACACCAAAAGTAAAAAACGGTCTATACAGTAACACGTAACATCCATGTTTTTTTTGTGTTAAGCGTAATTTGGGGAGTTTTAAACTAAAATAACAAGACGCAGTGTGGCCCCTATGCAGAGACGAATTTAGCACTAAGATGATTTACTGCTGCCTCAAAGTCGTGTTAGGAATGACTGCGTGTGCAAATTAATAATTAACATTTTGCAAGCTTTTTACCAGAAAGCCAAAACTGTATTCATATTTCTTGAAATAATGAGATAATACTTAAAATTTGCAAAGTAGATGTTCATCAAAGGTTTGCAAATCTATTTATTCAAATTCATGAAGAGGCGTAGACAATCTTTAATCAGTGGTATACTATACTTAAGTATTATTTTTCTATATTTTAATTGAGTTTTTCTCTAATAAACTACTTGTATTCTTAATTAAAGATCTCTTCTGCTATAATCCAGCTCATCACCAATACAGTGGCTCAGTTTAGCATCCGATCATTTCAGTTTAAAAGCCAATCAATTTTATGGATGTAGAAAAAAAAAGAATCAAAAATCGTGTATCATGAAAATTAGACCATGACCTTGTCGTGCTACACAATGTAGTTAGAGCTCTGGCTATCTGTGACTAGCCACCCTGCCACTAGCTCATTAAAATGTTTCAATATGATGGAGTAAGCAATTAAGTGCTAACAACATCTGTCTATGAAAACACTACATTAGAATGTATTTGTTGCTAAAGTTAGACTAGCATCGGTTCCAGAAGCTAATATAACTGGCTAGGCAGCAAGTCAAATTCTACCTAATGGTAATCATTACAAACTTACAGAAACTTAATGATGTTTTCAGATCAAATCATATTCTAACAGTATAACTTACAAAAGTGTAACTAACAATGTTTAAAAAAAATCCATATTTACTTTTTAATACTTGAGTGCATTTAAAAGTATCAAATCTTTTACTTTTTCTAGAGACACTAATTGAGATTTTGACACATGATCAATACTTTTACTTAAGCGTACTTTTCTCAGTACTTTAAACAGGACATACTCATGTCTGCATTATTTCACTTTGCATTGTATTTTGAATTGCGTTTTTCAATACATCATCTATCCTTGATGTGTAAATCCATACACATCTGTTTAAGCACTGAACTCACCGGGAGCCTCATTTGTTTCCTTCTCTACATTTCAAATTACTTCATTTACTCAAGCTATTCTCTATAAATTCCCCACAACACACCCACAAAACAGGAACTGATCAGATTACCCAGCATTATCAGAGAGAGAGAGAGTGAGACAGACAGAGACAGAGAGAGAGAGAGAGAGAGAGAGAGAGAGAGAGAGAGAGAGAGAAGATCTTCTTTTATTTGATATGCAATGGGCCATATTTATCAATCTTTCAGTAAAGTATAATACACTCACTCACTCTCACTCACTCATTTTCTACCGCTTATCCGAAAAGTATAATACATTTTAGTACATATTATACCAGTTCTACAAAACCTTCAGGAAAGCAGATTTTCTTCATAGTTGTGTGCATAGTTTGGTTAAGTGAAATGAACATACCCAATACAGCGCATTTGCATGTAGTGAACCTCACAAATCTCTAATTAGGGAATAAAGAATCAAATGAACCATCATGGTAAAAAATGGCAAGCTGAAATGGATGTTGTTTTGACTCACTTCTATGTGACTAAAATAAACGTAAGAATATTTAATGTTAATACTACTACTACTGCCACTAAAATAAGCACTAAAACTTCTGTTTTCTGAGGCATTTTTTACGGTTTACGGCTCACCAGTCAAGGCTGTGTCTTTTATCATAAAATTATTTATTTGTCTTAAATTAGCTTGTGTTATCGCTTGGTTTATTTTTCATATTCTTTTATTTAAGCCAATCATATAAAATGACTGGGCTTGATATTTGTTTTCTTAGTCGCTAATCTAATGGAGTGGCATAAGGATGTCTTTTTTGTATAAAAGGGTCTGCTAGACGGTGTAAACATTGTAAAACAAGCAAATAATCCATGACAGTATATTAAATATATAAAAGTGCACTAATCTACCCAAATTCTATGACTTGTCGATCAAGTTGATCAGTCATGGTTTATATTAGCTGGTCTTCTTATGTATATATTTACAAACACACAAGTAGGATATGAATGTTTTTTCCCCCAATTTAGGAGATTTTCATGAATACATGAACAACTTAGAAATACATACATTTGTATCAAGCTTGAAAAATGAGGCCCGTTGTTAGCAGTGAGTTGTAGGTAAAAAAATTAACTCTATATAAGTAAGTGCCATGCATAAGATAACATAACAAGCATATTTTATATTTTAAGAATTTTTTAAATAGTATGCCAGAATATCAATTATAGAATTAATTCTCTAACTGAATGTTTTGTTCTTTTATTATGTTTTGTATCTAATATTTTATATCCTCTGCACATTCCTAAACAACTTCTAGTTCTTAATTCTGCTAAAATGCAAACATCAATATTTCTAGAAACATCACTTTTTCCACAACCTTGTGCAAACGATTGCATTCTGTAGTGGATATGCAACATTTGCAGGATTTGCAGTGTGTGCTTTTAGCAGGTAACTGGTGAATAATGCAGGGTGAAATCAACACCAGTCGTGTACTTTCTCTGCGATGGATTTCCCTGGAGAGAGCTTGGAGAAGAGTACATTGTTGTTATCTTAACATATCCGGTTATGGATCTCTGTAGGATTCAAGGTTTAGGTAGAGCTCTATTTTTTTTTTTGATGCTCCGGGAATCATTGTAAACCCTTACATTGCAAAGCACAGAGACGTGCGAGCTTAAGGAGCAGCTATCTTTCAGCTTTCCACCAGTTTTCTAATGAGACTCTTTACACTTCATCGGATTTAGCAATATACAGCTTAAGGATTTGTATTAATAGTATTTTAAATTGATATTATAATACTGTTGCTACAATAGGCTACAGGGGGTTTAAAGATTCCATTAGTTCTATAAAAAGAATCTTGGCTATATGTGATAAAATATAACAGGATTAGAGTGATCTAATGTCCTATATTTAGTGGTATAGTCATAACATACAGTATTGTGTATGGGTTTTTGTCCCTGCAGTTTTCTGGGCAATCATATGCATTGGGCACAATTAGGACCTGAGGCAGTATTTGCAGGACAAGTTCTGGATATTTGAGGGCCCTAGGCAATATTTGAGGGCCCCTCACCTACACTGCACTATAGAGGTAGCATTTAGAAAAACATTTTAAAACAATCAACTTAAAACAACCTAACAAGAAATATATTCACACGGAAATAAATCCCTAAACAAGTAAATTATGTGAATAAAATAAATAAAAGGTCATCAGCACACTGTTGTTATAGCTAGTAGTAACAATCTAGCAAGTTAATGTGTTAATGCCTAACAATTCTTCCTCTAGATACTAGCTGGATAGTTTGCCGCTAATTTTCTCCATTTCAATTACATCAACAAACTGGAAGCAGAAAAACAGAAAAAAATGACAAAATCCATATATTTTTAATGATGATTAAACAATTTGTGATTGCTGCTTCTTTGTGCTGATCCTTAAAGTTTTTTGCCATATGATTGTTGTTTTTATTTAGATATTAGGAGACCCTAAGCGATTGTGTATACTGCAAGAAAACGCTTTGAGTATGTCTGTAATTAATTGTAATATGGGTAATTAGAAGTAGATGTCCAGCAGAAATCTTTACCAATCTTATCTAAAAAGTACAGTTGTGGCTGCAGGCTTTCATCCACCTGATAATTATTTAAAGGCCAGGATGAACTGATGAAACAAAAGGAAACAGGGGTGGCTCCTGCTTGACTGAATGAAACCTGCAATTACACCGGCTCTTTCGAGATAATACCGAACACCACTGATCAACAATTGTTTGTCCTGACAGGATTGCAAGAAGGTAGAAAGCTGCACTCCAAGTAACTAAGCTTCTTAAATTAACAATTTTTATTCAAGCTAACAGCTCTGACAGTAGTTATAGCTATAAGGAGGTTTCACATTAGGCTCATAGTAATTATTATTATTGCTTAGACTGTATGTTGTGCTCAGGATAAGAGTGAGTAAGTCTTCAGTCGGAGGTTAAAAACAGTGTATTTCTCTGTTATGTTAATATATAACTATTACTGCTCAGTTTATTCTACCATATTTATGTTTACAGCACAGGGTCATGTGAATGTTCACAGAGAGTCTAATATGTAAGGAATAAAATTATGGAGCATGCTTTTACTGTTGTCACCTTTACGTTTATTACAATTATTTTCCTGTAAGAGCACATATTGCACATATTTTTTCCCCTCTATAATTGCATCGCACATTACAAATTTTGATTTATTAATGAACATCATTTACCTGTATATAATTCTATTTAATTCTGGGGAACATCCATAAAATATGTTAGTTCCTGTAAATGATATTATTGCAGCTAAGCCAGTGATGGCTCATGTGGTTAAGGCTCTGGGTTGGGGTTCAAGCCCCAGCACTGCTAAGCTGCCACTGTTGGGCTTTTGAGCAAGCCCCTTAACCCTCCCTGCTCGTGGGGCGCTGCATCATGGATGACCCTGTGCTCTGACCCCAACTTCCAAAGTTGGGATATGTGAAGAAAGAATTTCACTGTCTCTCCTTGTATAAAGATATATATATATATATATATATATATATATATATATATATATATATATATATATATATATATATATATAGTCTAGAAAAAACTCCACCCTATCAATGACTACTTTTTTTAACGTTTTCTTTTTATCATATATTTTTTAAATTAATCAACACCTTCTGACCATCACATCTGATCATATTTTAAAGCTCAGTTATAAATATATACATATTATATTTATTAGACTATATTCTACCAATCCCAACATATAGCATATTCTTTTTCTTATACTAGGTTTATACTATAAACATGTGTTTGAATGATTAAATGAGTAAGGGTGTGAAAGTACCCTGTAATACATACATTGTATGTATTACACTTAAACTTAGGATAAGAATATCCTATAGAGTGGGGAAATTCAAATATAGCCTAATAAAAACAAAAAGTGTTTGTGTTAATGGTTATAATGGCATTTTAACCACCAATCACCACCCCTAACTGGCTATTTTACATAATTGCAAATTTGCTGTCAATTTCAAAGCTTCAAGATGGGTAAATACAAAAAAAGGCAATTGCTTTAATGCTGCAAGGGAAGCTCAGACTACCCCTAACATTTCATTGCAATGTTGCAATGAAATGTATCTATATATTAAATGTACTGTACAAAGGTGTCTATATTGTTATTTATTATTCTTGGTAAAATTCAATCATTTAGCAAAGCAAATGATCAAATAACTGACTGGTTTGTGCTGTTTGTTCATTTAATGCAACTATTTGCAGGGGACATTGACGGGTTTATGAAAAAATAAATAATTCAAATATTATAGGACAGTGTGCTTTTTCTTGTCCTGTCTAGAGATGCAGCTTCTCCATATGATGACTGGTGTGTACTCTTAAAGAGGTGGAACCTCACAACCTACTACCAATCAGTGAAAATCAATGACCAATAAACAGGACTAACATCTCAAACTTATATGTTTTAGTGCCAGTCATGTTCACACAGTGCTGTAGTATTATATTGTATAAAGGTTTAACTAAGGTTTAACAATCCTATTGTATAAACATTTGTAAAAAAAAAAAAAAAAAAAAAGGTTTCTCCTTTTTTTTTGATAAGTCTAGATATTCCACTGTCACTGCAATTCTCTGTGAAAGTGAGCAAGTTAATTAGCAGCTTATCAGACACACACTACTCATTTTGCTAGCTTTTTTATTTATAAAGGCTTTTAAAAATGAGTTAAACAGGAGGCTTCACCAACAGATGAAACAGATCAAATCAAATGCACACACATATGCTACACAGACACCTGTCCTATCCCACAAGCCATCACTGGGCAGAGTGTATGGTTATTTAAGGGAAGGGCATCCGGCATAAAAACCTGTGCCAAAATCATAAAGGTTCAGATAGTATGGTCTGCTGCGGTAACACTGAACATTGGTCAGCCCAAAAGGACAACAATAATGACAACAAAGATATGTAAAGGAAATTGTGTCTGGGTGTTTGTGTGTTTGTTCATTTTTGTTCCTTCAATGTAGGTATTTAATGTCTCTCAAAGACAGACCTTTAAATTGCCCTATTTTTATTATTATAATTTTTTGAGTTCTGTGTCAAGTTCACTGTAAGATCCCATTCACTTCTGTGTGTGTGTGTGTGTGTGTGTGTGTGTGTGTGTGTGTGTGTGTGTGTGTTCGGTCACCTTTAGGTGTCGCCTCCTCCTCTGGAAGCGCAGCAGCTCTTTGTGCTGGCGAGCGATAAAGTTGACAGCAGCATATTCCAGCAGAGCCGAGAAGACAAACAGCAGGCACACAGCCATCCAGATGTCAATGGCCTTCACATAGGAGACCTGCAGCCCGTGTTAGGAAACAAAGACACGTGTTAGCAATGAGGTCCAGTAAAGTTAGCTTGTCACTGTAGAGTCATCTTAAGTCATTTCCTTAGACACAATTCACATCTGAGGCAATTGCTCTTTTAAAATGGCACCATGTGTCATAAAATGGAACAATTTTATTAAACAATTTCAATAAGGCCATAAAGCAAGGAGTTAGAAAGCAGTTTCCTATTTTATTCTGCCCCAAATTGAAGCGTCATTGAATAAAACAGAGCAAGGTTAAATTTTAAGGTGTTATTACTCCTAACTCTTCACAAGTCTGCCTCTTAGAGCATGATTTATAACCAGACAATGACTAAGCCTTAAGCCCAGTTTGGAAAACAATTAAGCTATGTCTTGATTCAAAGATGCATGGATCATGAGGACATTTGTGCTCTTTATACTTTTTAGTTTGTCATTGTATAAAAATAATAATAGCAAAGCTGAAAAAAGATTTTAATTTTTCGCTAGAAAGTTACTGATGAACTCTTATTTATGAATTAGCCTAGATGTGACAATTATTATTACTTAAAAATAAATATAAATATATATTATTTATTTCAATATCTAATAAAGTAGTATGTATGGATCATGTAGAATATACTTAAGTGAGTTAATTGCACTTAGAAAATACCAATTTCTATCAAACTGCACTATCATTAATTAAGTCATAATCATATCCTTACGAGGGCCAGCATTTCTCGTCATTGCTCCTTCATTCATATGGCACTAAAATATCGGCCTGTATTACTCTTCTGGTGAAACTGAATTATTAATGTACATCACTGCTTGGGTCAAGGTTGTCAAACAAGCCTGAAAGAGAGCAGAATCTTGATGAAGTGAAAGTATGTGGTAGGAATCGGGCTGAATGGTTTCATTTCTATCCATGACCATCACTAAGGGAGCAATTTCATGCACTGGAGTGTTCTGTGTGTTCTGTGGGTGCATGCAGATGCGGCTCTGCTGTAATCATGATTAGCATGACCAGAATTGTATGGAAGAGATTCTTTCAAGAGCTGAGGAGAAGGAGGTTGAGGAGACCAATTCAAATTCACAGCTTAATCTCCAAATCCAGTGAACCAAACAAAGAGCGAGAGAGAAAGAACGATAAGGCTAAATTCCTCACAAATAGAAACAACATTTTAAACAATCTAAAGAACAAAATAGTAAACAAAATTAACTTTACTGTAGACTGAATCATTGTATAACATAGGCTTCACTAAAGTTAAGTCGTAATCCTATACATTTTATATTGATTATAATTATTATAATAATATAATAAGTGGCTGAGAAACACGATGACATAAATGGTTACATGTAATTTTACATGCTGTCACCATTGGACAGAGACTCACAATTAGGCAGATTTACTGATTAGAATCATCGGTTAGTTCATTTCTGGTACAGTCATGTATTCTCTCTGTCTAGCATAAAACAAAGAAAATTCTAAATCGACTGTCCCAAGTAAATTTATATATCTATTAGTAAATCAATACATGGTCAATTAGCAAGTCTTTATCATGAAACTGATAAAGTCTCCTAAATAACTGGCAAATCATCTTCAAAAGTCGGGTCGCCTTGACTTACTCCTTTATGCAGTCCAAGTCAATATCTAATCAGTCTAAGCAGTCTTATCAAAGACACACTAAGTGGTGTGAACTGCTACTGTTTCAACACAAGCTACAGGAAAGCGTATGAATGCAGTCTTCACTCTATGTTATGATAATAAGAGAGAGCGAGAGAGAGAGAGAGAGAGAAAGAGAGAGAGGAAAAGTGAGAGGTTAATCGAGTGGAGTTCTGATGGAGTTTGTCTTGACTGACCTTTGGCAGAGAGGCTCTGGAGCCTGAGCTCTGTGTTGTCATGGTGAGCACCGTGGTGATGCCCAGGCCCACACGAGCAGGAGCAGCATCCATGTTGATCCAGAAGGACACCCAGGACAGGATGACGATTAGCAGACTGGGGATATACATCTGAATCAGGTAGTAGCCCATCTGCCTCTCCAGATGGAAGCGGGCCTCGATGCATGTGAACTTCCCTGAACACACACCAGACAAATATGTTTATCATCACTGATCATCATCGACTCCCCTCATACATGGCAGAAAACCTTAAGATGTTTGAATGAATTAATCTTCACACATGTTGAATGTAAATTGAATGTATTATGATATCATGAATAAAGAGCAATCAAATAACATCCGATCTACATCCTATGCGGCAACATTCTACATAAATTCTACCAATTCTACACATTTTTAAACAATTCTGTTTCTTTAAACTTTATTACATTATTTTTTTCTTTCATTTATACAGAGTGCAAAATGTTTGTATTGCTGTGGTTTTAGAATACAGAATTCATTCATTCATTCATTCATTTTCTACCGCTTATCCGAACTACCTCGGGTCACAGGGAGCCTGTGCCTATCTCAGGCGTCATCGGGAATCAAGGCAGGATTCACCCTGGACGGAGTGCCAACCCATCGCAGGGCACACACAAACACTCGTTCACTCACGCAATCACACACTACGGACAATTTTCCAGAGATGCCAATCAACCTACCATGCATGTCTTTGGACCGGGGGAGGAAACCGGAGTACCCGGAAGAAACCCCGAGGCACGGGGAGAACATGCAAACTCCACACACACAAGGCGGAGGCAGTAATCGAACCTCCAACCCTGGAGGTGTGAGGCGAACGTGCTAACCACTAAGCCACACTGCCACCCTATTTGGTAATAAATATATTTAAAAAGAATGTTTCTTTATTTCTACTTATTAAAACAAAAGTTAAAAATCAAAGTATGTTTTCAGTGCATACAATTTATTTGATAATATTTACACTCACTGTCCAAATTATTATGATCTCCATGCTATTGTAAATTTAGAGACGCTGTTGTTGATTTAGACAGTTATCTGTGAAAATCATCCAGAGTATCAACAGTTTCTGAAATGTTCAAACCCAGCCTGTCTGGCAACAACAACCATGCTATGATCAAGGTCACTGAGATCACTTTTTGCCCCAATCTCATGTTTGATTTTAATATTAAGTGACACTTTTGAACCATGTCTACATCAATTTATGCACAGCATTATGATGGGATTATCACATAATTGTATGAATGAACAGATGTACAATGGTTCCTAATAAACTGCACAGTGATTGTATATCACATTCACAATGAGAAATGCTGCTTTGCACGATCCTTTACAATATTCTCAGGTAACTGCTGCTATAATACCGTGTTCATTCCAGCATTACTGCACAAGCAATATTGTTTGAACATACAGTAGTTATACTGGTTGGCGCTGTTTCTGTTTATTGTCTTTTCTGTATAGTCTTTCGTGTATTGTCTTGTATTTTTTGTTTGCACTGTCTTTTGTCCTGCACTGTCTTGTTTGTCTTGTCCTGCACTGTTTGCACCAGGTTGTGGCTAGGACTACTTACAGTACTAAGTCCTTAGCTCTGTCTTTGTTTTATGTAGCACCATGGTCCTGGAGAAACGTTTTCTCATTTCACTGTGTACTGCAACAGCTATATACGGTTGAAATGACAATAAAAGCTTCTTGACTTGACTTGAAATGCAAACATTTTTGTTCTTTCTGTGTCCATGTAAGTTTACATTTTTTGGAAACTGTTTAAGCAGGGAAAAAAAGTTGATTTATTCATTTACTTTGCATAACTGTGAGCTACAGTGCAGTAAGGTCTCTCTGCACATATCCTCATACGTACACACACAAGTACAATAAATGCACCTGTTCCATGTACCTATAGAGGGGCTGCTGGGGGAGTGGGATGATGTGTGTCAAGCTAAAATAGCATACAGCAGTTATGCTGCATTAGTTTTTAAAAAAGTGACAGCGAAATATGGGAACATAGTGAAGCTGAGACACCACTTAAAACATAATCACCCACAATATCTTCGCCAATATACCTCCTCCCAGCAGCCTCAACAAGCAGAGAGATGTGTCAAATTACTGTTTCTGTGGAAGGTACAGATACACCACATACAGTACAGGCAGCACGAGCTGGAAAACATTAACTGACTCCATAAAATACTTCTTAGCACAGGGTATGCTACATTTCAGCACAGTGGAAATGCCAGCATTCAGAGTAATTTGAAAATAATTCGACACACATTGTGGTTTCCCACTGAGAATTTGTTTCTTCAACAAGACAATTCCAGGCCTTTATCGTACAAAAATGCTTTGAACGCCTAAGGTTAAGGTGACATAACTGCCGTGTAGAAACATTTTGCGTCTAAATGATTTCCCAAATTAAAACAAAAACAACACGGCTGTTATTGAGCTTTCTTCACACACTTTCATTGCATGTAATAAAACAACATTGGATAGGAAAATATATCAATTCCATTCTAACACCAGTTTAGTATTTCAGGCCAATATGGGACCAGTGTCAATATTCGTTATCACACTGATGCCTCCCTATTCATTTAAATTCATTGTGGCACTACATGGTGCCAGCGCAACGATGAAAATTATATCTAAGATCTGTCTTTGTCACAGATACCTATGGAAGACGGGATAGAAGGAAGAAAAATATACAGATGCCAGAGACAAATTATGTGCTCAGCAAATCAAACAAGACTGCAGCTAATAAATCAGAATGAAGACATATCAATACCAGTAGTTTATATAGAACCGAGGTGCAGTGATACAGCTGGAATGATGAAACTTCAGGGCCAGTGTTTGCCCTTGAAGAGTGCATTAACAATGGTGGAATAAGAGAAGAGAGGTGAGGGGTGAGGATTGGAGATGAAGTATATATAGAAGGGAAGCACCCTCAGGGTTTGCCCTGGTGTTTTGCCACTGAGCTTAAATGGAAAGGTGAGAAGGGGAGACAGAGACAGCATATTTTAGCAATCTGCTTGTCAACCACATATAAGGAGTAAGTCAGCAAAAGCCAAAGAAAAAGATGGAGAGAAAGAGAGAGAGAGAGAGAGAGAGAGAGAGAGAGAGATCTTACTCTAATCAAGCTTATACTAAACTCTTCCATTACACTATAGACGAAGCTCACAAAGTGACATCGCTGAGCTCTTCATAGACAAGCTGGCAGTTGACACTCGTTTCCGACTCATTTCTAGTTCTCTCTCTCCAGCAGAGCCAAAATAGGTCATTTTATTTAGGGAATGTAAATCTGCCGAATTTGATGCTATTGAACTATTGATATATATATATATATGACAAAATAATGTCACAATTGTGGCAGTGGTGAATCTCTATAGACCATATATGAGCCTACCAATTTCACAAGACAGCACACAGATCAAATCACTCCTCTGACCTTTATTTCTGCACAAATTCTACTCCTCTTAAAAGAGCATACCTGAAGGAGACATACACACTTTGTCCCTTCTGTTTTGCTCTGTTTTTTATTAGATCCCAAGTAGATTGTCCTTCAACTCTAATTCCCACTTTATCTTGAGGGTAACAATTCCTGACTGGCGAGAATGACCAGACAGATGGTTTTAAGCCAACTGAAAGACCATGAAGGAGAAACAAAGCATGGCCGTGACGCGTCTTCGGCCACCAGAGACTATTATCTGTTTTCAGCACTGCTTGGAAAAGAAAAAAAAAGGAATCATACTGCCTCAGCCCCCCACCACCAAAAAAATGTTTGGGATCTAAAACATTGATGTGTAAAATGAATTACACATGAATGGTATCAGATTTTATGATGACAGCACTGAGTTTCATCCTGTATTGTTTAATAAAGTTGGAGGAAGGTATAGAGGTATCTTGTAATTTCTTGTATATTTTTGTATATTTTGTATGTAAACATCCTGCTACAACTCACATCTCAGGCTTCCCATATGGTTCAAATCCAGAGATTGAGATGGTCACAGCAAAATGCTGAGGGTCTGCATATACTGTATACATGTACATCTTTGCTGGTTTGGCACTCCAGAAATAGCAAGAGAGCTTCACGTGCACAATATTTCCCAGCCTCAGCAGGAGTTGGGAGGGTGCTAACCTGTGTTGTAGTGTTTGGTGCAGTAGCGTAAATCTTTCTCCTCCTTCAGGATAAACTGGGGTAACGTCAGTCCATCAGCCACCTGCACAGCACCTTTTTCATCCCACTCAAATATCAGATCGTTCATAGTGTAGCCAACTGAAAAAGAGAGGGTTAAACAAGTAGTGAATTAACACTTGTGTGGAATAATCTCATAAAGAGATTGTTAAGATAACAAGAAGTAGATTTTGCTAAGTGCTCAACCCCTTGAATCTGCTGAATCCCTAAGTACAATAATTAAAATAAGAGCAAAACAAGGAGCAGGCAAAAACCTGAGCTTGCAGCATCTCTCCACACACTCAACTTTAAGGTGCACGTAAATTACTGTGCTCCTTATTTCCCTCTACGAGCCAGCAAAACATCCATCTCTGAGTCAGTGAATAAATCTTCCCCAACATTGTGATGAGCAGGGAATACTTACAACTCTCCAGCTGCATTATGCAAGTCTGCACGTCCATCGGGAAATTCTTCAGGTCCATGGGACAGGCCAGAACCAGCGTTATCCTGTTAAAAATCAAATCAGGCGTTGCAAGCAAACATTATATTCTAAACACAATTTCAACCATTCCCTCTCTTATCTGCCACTTTTAGAGGTTAGAACCTACAAACAAATGCATTGCATGTAACCAGTGATACACAAGTGATTCAAAAGTGCTCAGAAGACATTCCTAAACATGCAGCTGAAGTTATTTCTCTTGAACCTAATTTAGTGTAAAAATTAACTTTAGTGAACTTCACACAATTTCTACTCTCTCAGGGTCTGTGACAGCATCACTACCACAGAATAACAGCTATTTTCCAGCATGCAATCGAAGTGTGCACCAGCCCTGATGCAATTTAGAGGGTGTTTGTAGCCGAAAGCAGTCTGATTTGAAGTGTACATTTGATGATATCAAGTTAAGGAATGATGAAAGTCAAGATCATACACATTACCTTCCTGCCCACAAAGCTTGATTTAACCCCTCAAGTTCATAGAGGCCAGGCTAACATTCTACACAATGAACTACAAACCTTCAAAATGAGTACATAAGAATGCAGTAAGGTACATATTTTATAATATATTGGAGTTTACTACTATAAATGCATTACTGTCCATGTACTAGTTCTACACTTCCTTCAGACTAAACTAGTGGTAAAAGATCCTTTTATTAAACTTATTACAGCTTTGTTTTTTTTTCTCTCTAAAATATGTTCATATAATGACATAAATGGCATTTTTTAATAATAGTACTTGCCATTAATTTATCATTGTCCTCATCTAAAGCAATAAATAGGGCTGTCATAAAACCATCTTTTACATTTCTTCGGTCCACATGTACACCATATGGAGCAATCTGCGATTTGTGCGATTGAGCGATATGAGCAATTTGTGCTTACAGTTAGCACTACAGGTTGTCTGTCCTCTCATCTCATCTGATCTGATATCTCATTTCATCATCCTTAGTGAGTGTATTTTCAAAGTATACTATAGAACAACATTAGCTTTGAGTTAGCTTCTGATATTAGTCTTGCTAACACTTAGCATTCTGTTTGCTACAGCTCAGTGCACTGGAGGGTTTCCACTTTCCAAAGGGTTTCCACTTTCCGTACCATGTGTTGTTCATTGCAAATTCTGTTAATTTAGCTGCTTACTTGCTAATTCACAGTTGGTTTTCCCTTCAAATAACAGCCCTGCCCCCCTTTTTTGTTTTTTTATTTACATTGAGTGGTTCTCCTAATCCACTACAGAGCAAGTCTCCAGTGCACTGAGCTGCAATGAGAATATAGACATGCTAAGCTGCCAGATTTAAACCCTGATTCAAATCCAATCTGATTCTAGACAAAATACTTGGCTAGTTTTTCACATCTGGAAGGTAAATTTATTTGGAAGCAAATTCAAATTTGGAAGATATGGCTCAGCTTAAATCAGTGACTCAGAAGATAAGACCATTCAATTCAGAGGGTCTGACTTAGATCCCAGCAACCCTGACAATGTTAGCATGTTAGTACTGTAGGTAACCAACAGCACTGAATGCTATCTTTCAAACACTGGTTACAGCAGAATTTACTATGCCACAGGGCATGAATCTTATTGAGAAGTATTAGGACACCCAGCTCATCCATGTCCGACCTCCATGCCACAAGTTCTAGCTAATATAATAGATCCTGAGCAGGTCAGGTTGGGCCACAGGTCTGTTATTGATGCCTGTAAGTCATTACTGGTTTGTCATCAGATGAAGCACTATAGCCAGATTTGTGCTAAATTCAGACGCAACGACAATGCTTTTGTAATAGCTTACAATACTGCACTGTGTGTGGCATGCCCTTGTAACACATTAACAGTATTACTCTCTAATCTAGAGAAGATGATTTCCTTGTAAGGAAGCTCATCAACATCTTGCTCCTAGTGGTGAGACACCTAGGCCAGGATATGCGGTGATGTGGCAGTGACCCACACAATGAATATTTTCATGTTCATATTGCCCCAGAAGAAAGATGCCTTCTGAGGTTTGCTTTTTGTGAGTGAGGGAGTAGAGCAGATGTCTTAGAAGACTAGTACAGCTGAACATGGTGAGGACTTTATATATGGAGGGATATCCTGAACATTGCAAGGCACGTGTATTACCCTGCAGTCAACGTAAGAGATGGAGTTGGACACATCATCCGTAAGATCGTCAGTGCTATGGAGGTGGCTACATAGCTGATTCCCATTATTGTGTTTCAAGAGATTCCAACATTGAAAAAAGAATCATTTTTCATCATAAAAAATAAGAGCTGTGTATTTTCAGGAATCCCAATTGAGAACAACAAACTCAGCAGTAAACAGTACATTGTATAAAGAGGGAATAGAAACTCTAAGCTGCTTAACTGCACGTTAGACACAAACTTCATCTAGTGAATTAGTACGCCTGGCAGAATACAGAATGCTTAAGAGAGAAAACAACCAACAGTCTGGCAAACAATGCACTTAAAAGAAAACAGTGAGAACCAACTCAATGTTCCCATGATTACAGGAAAGTTCAAATACTTGGAACCTGCTAGTAGTAACCCTCTGAAATACAAAAAACAGCCAGGTCTAAATGCAAAATAAGGCTAGCTGACACCAGGGTGCTCTGTAGTGTTTTTAAATAACACTTGTGATATCAGAAAAAAAAAAACACTAATGTTGAATGGAAATAGGATCTGTAGATATGAAGGATCTGAAGGGCAGAACACCTGTAGCTTTGACAGTACTCATAAGCTGCTACCTCCTGTTGTTTTTGTCAGGGGATTGAATTCTGCCTCAAACAAAGTTTACAAAAACTTCAATACTCCCAAAATTCAAGTAAATACATGAACAATAATAGCCTACTTCAAAATTATTATTAGCTTGTCCTGTCATAAGAAATGAAAATTATGGTTCAAAAATAAGCAATTAATCAGCCTAAATAGCCAAAATAAGCAATATCATACACTGAATTCTGAATAGATCCAGCAGTAACAATTTAGATTTTGATGATAAATAATTAAGTCACCTTATGCTATATAACACATTCCCATTTTTGGAGATCCTCAGCAGCTTGTTGTCAGTGGTAACTTCATGGAAATTAGCCCCCTTCTCATTGGCAAAGAACAAATCCGGTTTCCAAATGGAGTCCAACATAGAGGGGTCAAGGTCAAGGGAGTCATCAGGGTATTCACTGTAAGCCAGTCGAGGGTCATTCCACTGCTGTCTCAGGAAAATATTCACCCTGTAATCCTGTAAGACAAAAACAGCTATGTCAGCAGACCAGAGGTGAGCGAAAAGACAGCCCTTCCATTCTAGCTACTATCCTTAATACTTTGAAACTAACACAATCAACAAAGAAACAATTTTTGATTTTTGAATGAATAAAATTTACCATACTATTTGATTGTTTCAGTGACTTCTTTTGGATTTCAGAAAAACTTGCTTTTATTTCTTAAGGAACCATACAGATCATGATTTATTAGCCATTATATATTGTATTGCCCACAGTAAATGGACCGCTCATTTTCCACCAACAACCTTCTAAACATACTGGACCTATTATTTCTGTTTAACTTAATTTTGCTGTTTAGCATTTTTATGCTACATACTTAAAAAAATACTGTCTTTGTACGCAGAAGGCAATTTTGGTCTGAGAGTTTTCTACATATAATATAGAATATTGGTTGCCAAAAACCACAAAAAAACAACAATTTTACAACATTCAGAACCTTCCACCCTAGGAAAGTCCTTGATTTCCCATGTTACCATGGCAGTGGGCATGAGCACAAAACATGAAAAAAATAACAACTTCCATCTAACACATTACTTCTAATTAATTAGAGTGATAGCTTCATCTGAAAAAAATTCCACAGGGTAGTTTGTACACCCTTTCTTTTTTCTATTTAATATTACAATATTTATTGCAAAAGAAAACCTATAATATTGCAAAGCAACGTTTTCTTTGTATGTTTCGTTACTTGATATTTTAATATTGAAATTTATTTGATAAATTGTATGTTTAGTTGGGCATAAATGCTGTTCACACAACTGTTTGAACTGAACTCCAATAAAAACCCGTAATATGCACAAAAAAATCTTTTTCATGAAGTTGTATCATTTCTGACAGTAACAAACCTTAAAAAGACTTAAAAGTGTGGATGAAAATATACCAAGTGACCTTTGCAATAGTAATCAGCCACAACATTTGAGAGCAATTATCCTAAAGCAAGAAGAAAAATTTTTCAATAGTGTAGGATCATCTGTTTCAGGTTATTAGATTTGTGCCTCCAAAAAAAAAACAATCAGAACAGTGCAGATGGAATAGCAACCCTCATTGATTTTTACCATGTCACTATTTCCCTTTATAATAAACAACCTATGACAACTGTAAAATAACAATCAACTTCTTAATAATAAACAATCTGTGGGTACTGTGAAATAGCAATGCATCCAAATCCAGCACGAAGTGCACACGTTCCTACAACATTATCACATTTGTTAGCTTCTCTGACTGCCAAGTTCATGGTTTGTACTGGTTTGGGAACATGCTAGGATATCATGCATTTTGTATTTAGTTATAAATTGTTCTCTTAGCTATCTCCTGGCTATCTGGCTATCCATTATTACAGTCAAACTCTGGACAGAGTATGAAAGCCTAAAGGAAAGGGTACCCTTTAGAGTCCTGAATTTTTTTTTTCAACAGAATGATCTAGCAAACAAGTATGGAGTGGGCACGCATTCATCAGCATAAAGCATAAAAGGGTCTCATATTTCCCGCTATGATTTCTCCAGGCTAAGGAGACTGATTTATGACAACAGCCAACACATAATGTGATTCAAGCTCAAGGCTAAGATCCCTTTCTGACGGTGACAGATTAAAAAAAGTTTGGCTGTTTTCATGAATCTACTTCTACTTCCACCACTAACAAATGAGACTTCCTGGATTTATTTGCTCTCTCTCTCTCTCTCTCTCTCTCTCTCTCTCCACCTCTCTTTTATTTGAGAAAAATAAGAGTGAGTAAGCTAATTAAATTGCCAGTCAACCCCTCCCTGAGCTCCAGACATCCTAAACCGTGTAAATAATGTGACTAGCAGCAGTCCAATGGGAGTTGCTGGTCCCAATGGTGGTCAGGTACTGTTCGATCATTACAGCACAAATCACCGTTCCCAGCAGCCCAATCAGATTATCGATGTAATTCTCATTCGCAGCACCTTGCTCCTCCCGCTCGTTTGAACATCACTGTCAGTGACTTAGATCAATTTCTCTGGCTGTAGGGAAGAAAAGGAGTGGAAAATACCGTACTTGTTTTGCTTGAGTTACTCCTGTGTGCTGCAGCAGTTTGGTCAGTTCAGCAATGGCAGAGCACTACAGCTTGGCTCATTCAAGCCTTGGCAATGAAACTACTTGTGTAGCTCTGCTGGAGGCATTTGAGAGTGCTCTAAAGTGCTTGTGAAAGGGTGTGAATTATTTTCTGCAGACTAGTTTCATGTTTTCACCAAACATAATGCTGAGTCAAAGTACAGCTGCAATGTCATATTTACTACAGATTTTTTTTATTGTAAAATTGTATTCATAGTTTATAGATGCTTTTCACACACTTTTTTTGAGGATCATATTGTATAGTGCCTATGTTGACACATCAAAGAAAACATGTTGGATTGTGTGTTTACGGTCATACGGATCATAAACACACACACACACACACACACACACACACACAAACACACACACACACACACACACACCACACACACAGACAGAGACACACACACACAGAGACACACACACAGGCTTTCATTTTACATTCATGCATTTTAGACAATTTGTCAGTGTTTCTCAATGCCTTTAATCAACATTATACTTGACATTTAATTCTGCATTTGTGCCAAATTATGATTCTACTGAGGAAACTCTTTGCATCAAAACACACCATAGCCAGAGAGAACAGATAGCACACGCAAAAATATTAACACATGCCTCATTAAACCCTTTTAAGCCAACCAGCAACTTCAACTGGCAAAAATGATACACATATTCTTTTGTTTTTAAAAAAAATAAGCAACATTATAAAGAATTTTACAGTTACACAAAATAATACAATTATATTAGCAAGTTTTGCATAGACTGGAACTATTCCTCCTAATCATAAATAAATGTATTAATAAAATATATTCACTGCACATTTTTCTTGCCATGTTGCTATAAATTAAATTGTGAATATATGACAATATTTTCATGTTTTTCTTACCATTGTTGTTTCAGCAATGGATCCAAAACTGTTAATAAAAATGTTGCATGTTACATTCACAGGTGGACCTGTAAAAAAATGCAAAGAAAATATATCAGTAATGTAAGGTGTAATATTAGCCAAGCAGGTCATAAGAATCAACAAATAACACAGTTTTATTTAAGGTTTAATATAAAATGACAAGCATGTAACTTACCTGATGCTTAAGCCAAAGAAAAGTCAAACAGTAGACCATTTGTATAATGTGTTATGAAAAACACTGTCCTTGTAAACATTATTTTCCAAGGTGACAGTTCAGCTGAGGTAATACCATATGAGCTAAAATAAATTCTACTGAGAGGACAATATCAAGGTTAGAGAAAATAATTCAATGTTGCAGTGACCCCCCTCGCTAGACTGAATTCTTGCTCGTACAAGCATTAATAAGATTACACCACGAGTGGAACAGACTTTCAATGAAACCTGGGCTATGCTGTAAACAAGCAAGCCAATATTCTTTAGAAGTCTTGTGACGTCCATGTCCATTGTATAAAGCATGACTGCCAAGGTGCTCTCTTTTTTGGGGCATTAAAATAATTAAAAATTTAAATTTTAAAATCTTTGCCAGACAGACACTAGTATTTCAATATGGTTGCAGCAAAATAAAGAAAACAAAGTTCACATCTTTACATAAAATTCAGAGTGAAACATCTCATAAATACTGGCCACCTCTTCCCGAGTTTGGATATAGTCACACACAGGCTTGATGAAATATCCTGTTAAAAAAAACGTCAAAATTTCTACACACTGTCCAAAGCTATAGAGCTTATCAGGGTGCTGAATAATTAGATAACTGGAAAGTAGCATAAATCTCTATTAGGCTGTAAATTTCCCCTAAGAAACAAAAAGATTAAAAAAGGGGCTCAGCATTAAAATGAACTGTAGCTCAATTTCATAGCATAAAATAGAAGCATTACACAGTATTACATATTAATAGAAGTCCGTATCAACATGTTTTAAGGCCAATTTCATGTATATGTGAGCTACTGTAAGTGCATTGCAAGGCATTTTGCGCATTACCTTCACTGGCTAATGCACTGCTTAGAATAATTTGTCTTTTCTTGACATTCTTTGCGTTGTGTGACGCAGTGCTGGGGAGCTCTAGCGTTCTTGTCGCCTATGCGGATCATTCCACAGATCCTCCAATAAGAAGAGAGAGACCGTGCTCATTAACTGTAAGAGCAGGGTGACTCATCGCCCAGAATGATTTGTTTTACTACATTTTTGCCAAATGATCTGGGCTAACCTGCAAACACACACAGCAGCCATAAAAGGATGAATTTTTTCCTCATCCTTTCTGTCCCATTGAATAGAAGCCTCATTTCGGTGGCTTCTCCACACCCTTTTTACAGAATGACGGTAGTTAAGAGGCGTCCCACGTTTCACTGCGCTTCCACATATTGCAGTATAATAAACACAACACGCTCACTCTTTAAGAGCGATTTTGCCCATCCTAAAGAGACCTGATCAGAGAAAGCTTGGTTTTGGAAGCTTCGTTGCTGTAGGCTATAAGCAATTGAGTTCCTCAAAAGCACAATGAAGAAATTCAGGATTTCATTATTCTGATTCATTCCTGCAGTCACTTTCCCAGCCTCCTCTTGGGTGAATGCAACCTTCATGGGTTGCAGACAAATTACATAGTTCCTCACAGATGCAAATACACAGGAGAAAAAAGAGTGCCTAGAGACCAATGACTATAAACCAACACTGCAACCCAGCAACACAGTGACTTCTTTATAGCTATTCCTTACAGACCCCACTGCGTCAGCCAACTCGGCACTAGCAATGTTAGCATATAGTAAAGCATTAAAAATTATATCAAACACCCAACACCATCTATGCCGCCATCTATTTGAAGGAATATCATGCCTGGCCTGATGTGACCAAATGACAGCCCTCTAAAAGCAAAGCAAACAAATTTATTACAATAAACTGGCACTCAGGATGTCTCTCAGATAAGTGGATTGCCACTGAACAAAATGCGCCACATAAATAAAGAAATCTTAATGATATTGCTAATGTTAAAAAATCCAGCTGCTCTCAGCAGAATCTCAATGCCCATGGCACATTAAATATTCATATCACCCAAGCTGTACCTAGAAGGTGTTGGCAAGGCAAGTTTTTATTGAACTAATAAACAGGATATTGCCCACATGCATAGACAAGTGGAGCACAACTCATTGCGCCTTCTCTGAAGAAAAGGAGAAAGCTGAGTGCTCTCCAGTCACCTTACCTAGAACTCCATGCTGCTGTATGTCAACACTGTGTTAAATGTCAAAGGTTTTGTTCTTTGTTGATAAGTAGCCGAGTTGACTCAGGGCACAGAGTGGTTTTTAATTTCAGGCAGCATCTGTGATATAGAAAAAAATCAATCTAACGAAAAGAAATGGCACACATTCAATCCCAGTTTGGTACAAAAATAGGAAAAACAAATCATATAATCACATTTTTCTACTGCATCAGAAAGTAAGGGATTTGATGTTAATGTGGGAAAATCCATACCAGGTATTTTTCCACAGATTCTTAAAGCGTTATTTATTCTAAATCACACTGTATGTGGCTCCCTAGTTTGAACTTAACAGAATCTTGTAATTGAAAAAAATAACCTGAAATACAGCTACTGCAGGATGTCTTTAAATCTAAACAGCTTTCCATTACAAACACAGCAAAGTCTGATCACTGCGGGTAGACACCTATCTTCAACCTTCATGCCTGAAATGCTAACCCATTCGACTATTTTGGGATTCTGTTTATACCACAACAGCATCCAGATAAGAAGTGAGATTAGGACATAGCCCGACCATCCATCTTTGTACATTTCATTCAGCTAGAGGCAACCCCCTCCATTAGAAAGATTGTATTAAAATTCATAAAAGCAGGGTTGCTGTGGGCCAGGCTGAGTGAACAGTCTTAGCCTGCAATGTCATACTCCTGCAAGTAACGACAGGTTGCTAAATCACCAGAGTCCCTTTGCTGCCCCTGAGGCTAGCACTGACTGACATGGGGACATGACAGCCTTGTGCATGGAGAGGGACATAAATCAATAGGAGGGCCATGGCATGCAGTTCGGGATAGAGAACAAATTGACTGCAGTGTGATTATACTGGCTTACGAGCCTAGTTTTTCCCCCAGATCAGATGAAGGATAGGACAATGTGGTCAACAATGTAGTAGAGATGTCCAAGACTGCATTCATGGTTTCATGGTGGGTAAATGTACTTGATTGCTCTATTGCCGCTGAGTCGTGTAAAAGAATAATGAAAAAAAAAAAAAGTTTTAATTATTTATTTTTTTTTTTTTACAAAAGATCAGCTTTTCTCCATTTGAAACTGGGGCGGCACACTTTATATAGCAGCCTCTTTATAAAAACAAAATAAATAAAGTAAAAAGGTTTTTTATTAATACCTTATTGAGTCCATACTCAATACAGAAACTGTATTTAGGCTTAAATATGGCTTTAAAATAAAATTCACAATCCCTAAATTCTCGAATTTTCAAATTTGGGAGACATCTTACAGAATACATCATACATATAGCAGAGGCTTTTCACTACGCTGTATTATACTTTACCTAATGACCTTAGGGAAGTACTGCAAAGGAACATCTCTTTCCACTATAGCAAGATGATTTCAAATATAAGTATAAAACATTATTTCAAATATAAAAACAAGAATAATTGAAAAAAAAAGTCTGTCACCTTTGGCAAATGCATAATCACTCAGTATGAATTTCTCTGCGCTTAAAGACCACTTAAAATCACTGATTGTTCACAGAAAAAGATGTATATCTCATAAAACAGAAAATGTTCCCCCACAGCACAATATGATCTGATGAAAATACAGAATGATTCAGCCTGAAGCAATCAGTGTAACTCGGAGACATATAGCTTCTCTTAATGTTTCACTGTCATGATACTCTCATGTGTAATTTATCCTAATTATCAAATGACAAATGGTGCATCACGATCAAAATGAAAATGCCATGACGCGTTAAGGCATTTGACTTTGATGTAACGTATGCCGCAGTGTGATGTGCACTGCATTGACATTTATTTTAAAATGAAGTATAAGGCATAGAAAACAAAGAATAACTACAACAGGCATATGAGCAAAACTTCCTTTTTTTATTACAAATGTCATATTACTAAAATAAAAGTGAATATCAAATTTAGAAACCAAAAGCAACTTTATTTTTCAGGATTTTGCACAGCCAGCTTATATTCCCCTCCCCCATTCCATAAAGAGCCTTGGTTATTCATGTCCACCATTACTCGGGGTCTGATACTTCTGTAATCATCAACAGAGGTCAATTTAACCAGAAGGTAAGCCAGAATGTAGAACTTAATTATTATCCAGAAGCTAAAACAGAAGGCCCTGGGGTAAAAGTATTAGCCAAAAGCTAAAACAGAATGTACTGAGGTAAAACTGTTTAGCCATAAGCTAAAAGAGAATTTACTGAAGTAAAAATATTAGCCAAAAGCTAAAACAGAATGTACTGAGGTACAATTGTTTAGCCATAAGATAAAACAGAATTTACTCAAGGTAAAAATAGTAACCAATAGTTAAAACAGAATTTACTGAGGTAAAACATATAAGTCAGAAGCTTAAACACAATTTACTGAGGTAAAATCTTTAGCCAGAAGCCAAAACAGTATTTACTAAATTAAATGAATTAGCCAGAAGCTAAAACAGAAGGCCCTGGGGTAAAAGTATTAGCCAAAACCTAAAACAGAATGTACTAAGATAAGATTATTAGCCAAAACCTAAAACAGAATTTACTGAGGTAAAAACTGTTTAGCCATAAGCTAAAAGAGAATTTACTGAAGTAAAAGTATTAGCCAAAAGCTAAAACAGAATGTACTGAGGTAAAAAAATAAAAATAAAAATAAAAACATAAAAAAAAATAAAAAAGAGAGAAACTAAAAGATAATTTACTGATGTAAAAAATATTAGCCATACTGTATGCTGAAACAGGATGTAATGAGGTAAACAAAATAGATAAATAAGTGTGAAGCTAAAGCTAATTTACAGAGGTACAATTGTTTAGCCATCATATAAAACAGAATTAATCAAGGTAAAAATAGTAACCATAAAACAGAATTTACTGAGGTAAAACATATGTCAGAAACTTAAACACAATTTAATGAGGTAAAATCATTAGCCAGAAGCCAAAACAGTATTTACTAAATTAAATGAATTAACCAGAAGCTAAAAAAGAACTTACTGAGGTAAATTTATTAGCCAGAAGCTGTACATCCAGAGGTCAGCAGATTATAGCACTATCTTTACCGATATATCATTGTTGGTATAATTTTGCTAAATTCTAATGGTAATTCAGTGAGCAGTGACAGTATTTCCTCACTGAATTTTAATATTTCATAAATTTTATATTAGAAATTCTAAGACATTTCTCTAACATTATAATATTTTGCAGAATTTATAAATGGACAGCCTTTTCAGACCAAACCAGCAAACTGCACACTTTTCTGCACAACACAGTGCACTGACATGACCATGGTAATTTGTTGAGATTCTGAATGGACAGGCAAAAAAAGGTATTGCATCTTTCATTAAATCTGCTATTCAAATTTTAAACACCCAGATATCTTAGTGTCCTTAACCATCCAAAAGTAGTGCTTTTCAAACCAGTGTAGAAATGTCATCAATGATAAATATATGTGGTATTTCCAGGAGCATTTATAAAAGTTGCTTCTGTAAGGCCTGGGGTAATCTTTTGGGGAGTAAATGATAATTAAAAAACTGCATGATGTATAAAGAATAATGCCCACTAAGGCGATTTGTGAATGCTGATGCAATGGCTATCCATTTGATAGCACTGGCGCACTGAAACATATCCGCAAGGCTCTGCATTAACTCAATACCAAACTGTTGTGTCTGAGAAGAAGCCATGTATACAAAATCCTGAACCATTCTTGATAAAGCTAAATAAAAGGAGTGTAATAAGGATTCGGTGCCAGTGCTGAGCCGACAGGGCTAGGACTGCAGTCAGTGCTAAATCTGCTCCTTTATTTTCTTCACACACACACACACACACACACACACACACACACACACACACACACACACACACACACACACAAAATTCATTGTGATTTTTCACTTTCCACAATTATCTACTTTGACAAAAACTATCACTGGTGCAGCAATAACTAGCTCAACATTCAACAGAGCTAGTTATAAAGCCCAAACTAGCCACGTCTAGACAGCAGCAAGATTTTGAGGGTGCCAAAAAACACCAAAATACTATTATCCATAGAAGTTCAAGACTTAATAGCAAACTGAGTCCCTAGCCTAGAACAAATGTTTTCTGAACACTGAGCCATATTATATATATATATATATATATATATATATATATATATATATATATATATATATATATATATATATAATTTAAGATTAAAATGAGCATATTAAAATGAGCACTGAAGACAGAGAAACCTCTGTATCAACATAACTACTCAACCATAAAAAAAATAAATGTGTGGTCCTGAAACACACAAGCACGCATCACCGTACACTGTTATAGACCACTGTATGCCAGAAACCTCACACAGTCTGGCCACTGCTTTTTATTATGTTAGAGGGACGTCACTTCAGGTGCATTAACTACTAAGCTTGATTAGTCCTGGATAAAGAAAAAGGAAGTACCTTTCTTGTGAGTACCATCCGATTTGGGGCCATGTGGGTCTAATGAAAAAAAGATCAGGATTAAACATTTAATATTCTAACATCAATAATGTTATGCCGTTATTTTCTCTGCAGAAACAACAGAACAGAGAAAAGTAAACATAAGAAGCATGGTCCAATCCTTCAGCTAGTTTACATAACCATACACTTGTGCTTTGAAGTGTATGGCAGGGAAGACTAAGGCCAGCAGACTAAAGGCAAGAGCAGGTAGGATGCACTTATCTGTCCAAGAAATCAGCGGGCAAGGAGAAGAGGTGATGCAGATAAATGAAAAGAGGGGTGTGGGGTGTGCAATGCAGATCTCATTACAGGAGGCAAAGGTAGGTTAGCAAAATGCACTAAGAGATGCAAGTACATTATAGAGAAGGGAAAATGCAAAGACTACATGTCAAACCGGCTTCATTGAGCTTTGTGGGTAGTTTTTTCCATTTTTTCGCTGATAAATTGCGAAAAAGCCAATTTCTTTGAATTCTTTCCTTAAAGCTCCTTTTCTCCCCTTTGGTAGTGTATAATCCCATCAGATAACAGAACTGTTTCAAACAAAGTCAAATTACTCTGAAGTACAGAAAGAATTTGCAGTGAATACATTCTGTAGCCTTCTTCCCTTCAAATTAAATTAATCAAATTAAGCCATTTTCCCTTACAAATTTCAAGCAGACACCAGTAAAGGGTAAAGCTCAACCATTTGTCTTTTATTTTGAAAAACAAATGTATCTTGAATCCAAAAATCTTTCCAAATTCCCACTTGCACATTTGCCTGTTACAAACTTGCACTAATGATATTTTCATAGCTACCATATCTGCAGTATAGTAACACAAAATGGGTATATTGTCCCTCTTGTCACATTGATTAATAAGTGCATAACAACTGTGAAATTCTTGTTGAATTTAAGTGACAACACTGACACTAAAATACTAAAATAATATCAGACAATATCAAGTTTTTCTTGGACAACACATGGACTAGAGAGAGACTTATTTTCCTAATTGTTGAACAAAAGCAATTAAGTTGGATATTATAGGAAAACAGAATATGCAATTTCTGCGAACACACACACATATATATATATATATATATGTATATATATATATATATATGTCTATACTCCAGAAAATCTCATACATCTGTCATGAAAGGCAAATTTATCATTATCTGCCTGGTGAGGAATGGAAATCTGCCTGCAGGAAAGATTCTTGTTGACTGCAGTAATCCATCTGTGTAACTTGCAAGGGAACTCAGTCGTAAAATGAACTGCAATTACTTGGCATAAACACGAACTGCTGTAGACAGCTGACTTAAGCTCTGTAATGGTAGGCATTTTTCCTACTATCATGCTACCTGACCAGCAATCCCCTGTGCCAACATAATCCTGTAGATTCAAAGAGGCTTATCCTTTGTGAGGGGAATCCATATGAACTATGTAAGACTCAATACCTCTGACCCATGTTTGACTGTGCAGTATAATAGCTACATATTATAATCTTTTACTATCTGCAAAAATACGTCCCTTTATAAATGTCAACCAACAACAGTTGGCTATTAAAAGAGGCAGTACATAGAAAGCAGTGAAATAATCTCTAAAAAAAAAAAAAAAAAAACAGTGGTTATAATTATGTTTGTAAAGTGTTATTGTTTACTTTTATTGTGTCAGTTAGATTTCTTATTCAACCAGAAATTAATCAACCACTTTTCAATGACACATTTTAGTTGTTTGCTCATAATTATGCTACTTGTACTAATTAAATGGCATACATCCTTTGCCTACCTTTTAATCAGCATTGATTCAAGCAGTACTGTGAACTTATGGAGCTTGGAATTATTTTGTAAATGATTTTCAGATATTTGAAATACATACATTTGAAATCCATACATACGAGCCCCATAAAATAAAATTATTTATTAGTGTTTTTTCCTCTTTACTTTCCTTTTCAGATTCCAAAAATTAAGAATCGCAAATACAAATTCCAAAAATTTTTATTTGGAAAATATTGACTTTATGTAAATAAAATTAAAAGAGAGTAATCTTGAAATCTCAAGAAAAAGTAAACACCTTCAGAGTGGCCAGAAGGCTATGACTGGTTAAATGCTGAGTTTGATGAGTCTGAAAGTGTCTATTTGTCCTTGGGAAACCACTGATTAAATTTAAATAAAACTTTTATTTTTGAAATTGGAATTTCAGGGATTTATATTTAGGGCTATAAATTTTAAAATCTGAAATCTTACCACTAGCAATTACAAAAAAAATAAATGTATTAAATAGAGGTCTACACAGGGAAAATATTCTTTAAAATTACGTGTATAGGATTCAAACATATGCAATTCTTATTTAAATACTTTCATGAGTTTCATATGAGCTCCACCAGATACAAGGATAACTACCCAAAATTAAATATTTAAACTGCAACCATTACTTCAACCATTAATATACACACCGGCATAGTTCCTTACTCTGTCCCATTTTATAAACCTTTGAGTCAGCATAGCAGAATTGCAGCAGCCACGCATGCTGACATCAAATTTGAGGAATATCAGTTACAGAATAAAATTCCCATGGTTCAATAGTGTCTGCAGTCCTGAGAGAGTGGGAGCTTTTATAACAACTTAAAATGTGTATAAAATGTTCAAATCAAATTTACCCTGCTCCCTTTGTACTGGATGATTGCTTTATTACACTACATATTTACTGGCCTGCAGTATATTTGCAGCTGTGCCCTGGCCTTTTCACGGTCCATGAGAAAATAACAATATTTCTACTCCTATTGTATGACTGAGAGTGCTGCATTGGAGATATGGTTTAAACTACTTTCTTTTACTTTGATACAGTATGTTGGAAAGATTACTGTACATAATTTGGCAGGTGTTAATCCAACAGAGAGACACCTTTAGCAGCACAATACACTTTCACTTTAGTTTAAGCTTGGTTTTTGGCATTCTTACATTTGGAATGACAGATTCAACCAGTGCATGGTGTCGGCACACAACATTACATCCTTAGACTTTGTAAACAAATTAAAAGACACAGAAACAAGTCCTCTATTTCCAGCATTATATGAAGTCTAGTTAGAACTTATCTAGTGCAGATAGGACTTATTTTATTTACTTATTTAAATTTATATCACGCTCCAGAAGCTTATTAGAAATATTTTTTTACAGGTTAAGATATAAATAAGGTGGAACTGCATAGAGATCATATAGGAACAGTAATATCCAGAAAAGAACAAAATAAAATAATAAATGCTGCAAATATACCAACAATTAGGCTTTATATTTAGTAATGTACAACTGTATTCACATTCAGAAGTAAAATCTCATAGTTCATATATACACTGGTCAAGAATGTAATGTATTGTGGCTGCATTTTCAAAAATCTGGATGATCAGAAGATATGAATGAACATCAGCAGACCTAAAGCAACTAACAGTAGAGAGAACTTTCTAGGCTTCATTACAACTCATAGTGCTTGACTACACTGCTCCTCATATCCACTGACAAGGTGAACAAGGAGACTGCGGTCACAGCTACACTACACTCCAGTTGTCAAAGACTGCTGAAGATTACATCAAATCCTGTTTGTGAAAGAGTCTCACTGACTCATATCTTTTCTGACTCTGTAACCACAGCAGAAGAAAGTGACTTTTCACACCAAACACACTAAAGAATATCCTTCTTTAGACAAGGTGCAGATAAATTAAAATGTACAGAATTGGAACAATGTGATGTGGTCATGTCTTCAAGGATTGTCCTAAATTTGGCAAGATGAATATGACTCTCTAAATCTTTTTTATGGATTTTTCTATAAAAGTCCAAGTCATCACCATTTTTCTTATGTTGGCACATTCGTAGCTTTAGGCCATTCTCTGGTATCAAATTAGCAGGAAGGACAGTAGAGTGCTCCTTCACAATAAGAGACAAAAATAAATGTCTACTCAAGATAGACAGTGTGTGTTCAAAAGCAACCTCTGGCTCAGGACGCCATCATGAGTTCAGTATATTAGATCCCTCACTGAATGAATGTCATTACTGTGCTATACAGCAGTGCAGCCAAAGGCCAGGAATGTGATCGCTTCCGGCACAATGTGCTCATACACTCCTGACTTGACAGCCATGACATCCCATTGACTTCCATAATGTCTGTTCATGTGACCATTGCTGCCTCCTGGCTCTCAGACAATGAAGTAAATTTCATTGTTTTGTAAGGTCACAGTAAATGGTTGATTTTTTATTTTTTTTTTTGCAACATTCTTAACAGCCCTGCTAACATTAAAACATACTCAAAATAACTTAACAATTGCCCAACTGTGTAGTGTATCTTAGCTTAGGCAAAACATGCCATGCAACCATGTTGAAGGGACCAGCCCTTCCTTGAAATATTATTGAATTTACCCAATTCATCCTTAGCAGTTCATTAAAATTAGATGTATTTTGAGATTATTATAATGCTGCTTTGTGTGTGGGCCTGTATATTAGGGAATAATAATAATAATAATAATAATAATAATAATAATAATAATAATAATAATAATAATAATAGTCATTTTACTGTTCAATAGCACAATATAAAACTAATTTGCAAGCAGGATTTTTACACATTATTTTTGCTGTCATTAACTCTATGTAAATTGTGCATGCATGTTCAACATGACACAGCACTCTTGTAAAGCTCTATGTTTGTAAGGTGTGTTTGCACACACTCAAATGTATCCTGCTTGCTCATAAACTTTACTTTGAGGATTATCTCTGCCCAAAGACAAGAACCAATCAGAATAGGATAAATTGCTTGTGCCCACTAAATTTCTCACTGATAAACGGGAAAAAAAGGCGGTTGATTTTTGCAGTAGCGTTTTGCATTTTTGTATTTTGACAGTCAAAATGGTCATATATAGAGGTATGGAACAGTTTCCTATTTTGTTTGTGCAATGCCTACATGCGGCTTTGAATATCCTGTACGTAAATTCCTGGTTGAATAATATGCTGTTTTTGCAGTGTGTAACATCTGCCTTCGTTCTTTAATTGATAGCCATCTGGATATAGGAAGTTATGTCATAAAGAAACAATGCTCCTATTTTATTACCAAACAAATTAAACTATGGTTAAAAGAGGTAGACAATACTAAGCAGTATTATTCTGATTCTTAGCATGTAAAGCCTAAGACAGCTCACATGAATAAATTGTAAAGATTAAATTCACACCTCACCTTTCCTAATTACTGTGGCAGATTATTATTTTACACAAACATGGCATTAAAGTGCTAGAGGGCAATTACTATGACAGTTATCCCCTGGATTAAAGATCCATCACCAAGATTGATTTCTGTCATAGTGATTTAATGAAAATCATTTTGGAGTTTGGCATATATACAAAAACTTTTGGGATTTATTGCAAAGCAGCTTTCACATAATGACATATAATTAACAAAATCCAATAGCAGGTGTGGGACAAAAGCAAATATGCATACTGTAACAATAGAAAAATAGAGTTTTCCATTCCACATTATATTATTTAATAGTTTTTACTTTTGTGAATATCTACGTTGTTCATGACCTTTGATCTGAAATTAGAGTGCATACCAATTTCTTGTAATAGAGCAAATTGAATTGGTTAATGTTTTGTGCTCCTGAATTCTGAGAGGCAAAATAACACCATAGTTCCTAGCGTACTAATGAAAGCTGATTCATGGAGTTTGCACAAGAAAAACCCAGTATAGACTAGCGCAGGGGACGATTTACAGAGCTCATTGGTTTTGCTGTATCTTAGACAAAGTAAATGTATCCTTCGTTACATTTTTTAGTTTTTTAGATAAAAGAAGAATTATTAGAAAAAGCACAATCACAGTTAAAGCATTTAAGAGCACAGCTTAAAACATCAAAATGCATTTACCAAACATAAGTCAGTAATGAAGAACCTTTCTGTACGCGGCACAAAAAACAGCAACCTCAGCTATGAGCAAGGTTCATATGCACACCATTACAGAACCAGTAAGAGCCTTTTCTACTAAGCACCTTTCATAGTGAAGACAGTATAGACAACAAATATTCTTTGACCTACCATCACCTCAGCTGTTACAGGGAAAAGCACAAACAGCTAGTTTTAGTTTTTTGTCAATTCTAGGCTGAGTTTCATATTCGTTTCAAAATATTTAAATACAACGTATCTGCTTTTATATATACATATGTGTATATATAAATAAATTCACTGCCAAGACCTTCTTTTAAATATGCCACAGTCAAATAAGGAAACCACTGACATGCATCTTTCAGTGCCTCTTGTTTGGGATTGAGGTCATTTCTAACACTCTTTCTACACATATCACACCAAACACTGAATCAGAAGGCAAATACCACCCTCACACACTCTTAGGACACTGACGTAAAGTTACAGGTCCCATACAGGAATGTAGCCAGCCTAGGAAAAGCCTGGTAAGGAACAGCCTCTTAAAGTCTTAAACAAAGATTATCAGAAGGATCATTTCCAAAAATGAATAGAAATGACAATCCAATTTCACATGCTAATTTCTGTCATGCTTCGCTGCACTGAAATACGGACATCGCTTTGCTGTTCCATTCACATGCAAATGCCATTTTTCAGTAAATCTTAGGGATTGTAATTCAAACTTGACTAGGCACCACACACAGATGTATTTCATTTTTGTTTTTGTTTTTTCTTTGTTGTTGTTTTTTTAAATCTGGCCTTGTTTTCTATAGGAAACCCAGTAAAGCTTGAGCATTTCAGCATATGGTGGAGACATTTTGGATCAATAGCACAATTGATCACTTGCTTCCGTAGCTTTTTCTTGACCAGTGATCAATGGTCGAAATGCACTTTACTTCAATATGCAATTTGGAACAAATCCCCAGCTCTAAAAGACACATGCCCAAGCATTTCCATCTATTCAATACAAGCCATTGCTTGGCTACATTCCTGTGTTTTTATCTAGTGACGTTGTTGCTGCACCTACCCTTAAAATTAGGTCTGATTCTTGCATCGTACCCAGACACTTTCCCCATGAGTTTGTCCAAGAATTCCGAAGGTGGCATAGGGGAGGCAGCTTTCCGTGCTGCAGCTTGCTGGGATGCTGCCAGGCTGAAAAATAAGGCAGAGAAACAGAGGCAGATACATTAAATACATATGTTCAGAAAGGACTACTAGACAGTATTTGGTTTACATGTTTTCATTTACATGTTTTGCAAAGAAAGCTCTGCAAATAAAGCATGCTGTCAACCCTATTTCACTCTACATTGTTCTTTACATTTAATCAAGAAACCAATCGCATTTAACAAGATCTGGCCAACTGTGACCTCGATCACAAACCTTCTCTCTACATTGAGAATGTCACTTTTTTTTCACTCTGGCAGATCCAAACTAATATTTTTCTGAGAAATCTTTACTAAGATTTTTTTCGATTCCTGAAAATCAGACTCACTAATAAACCCCTATACCATCTTATTTTCAAAAGTAATTATTATTCACCTTCAATTAAATTATTAACCCCAAGTAAATTTCAGCTGTTTCTGTAAGATTTTCATCACATCTTTTTGGTTTCATGCAAGTACTCAAGCCATGGTCTGCATGGAGCTTTCAAAGCATGCATTGTACCTGACTGGAAAGGTATCAATCAGGAGAGGGGTATACAGCCAAAACATTAGATGTACCATGGGAAACTTTAAAGGCCATCATCAACAGATGGAAAAGCATGGCAGGTTACATCTCCAAGAACAGAATGTCTGTGTAAAATTTATAAATGGACAAGAAACAAACTTACCTCGGAGGTTGCAGAGAGACCTACAGAAATGTTAACAGAGCGACTATCTGGCAAGTACTTGCCAGATAGTATATCAGGAATATATGGAATATATATATACAGGAATATCTGGCAAGTACTGATTACCCTCTGCATCTCAATCTCTTATATTCTTCACATGTCTGGGATGTGGGGTTGGGTAGACAAACAGAAGCCCTTTCCCACAAAACAACAACTAAGCTCAACTACATCACCACAGCTCATTTGGCAAAATGTGTTATGGGCTGGTGAGTCCAATTCCAAAAGAAATAGAAATTCCATAATTCCAAAATGTAAATCTGGTGCAAAAAAAAGGATATCATTAAAAAATCTTCATCCCCACAATGTAGCATGGTGGCACTAGCATCATGTCTTAGTTCTGCTTTTCTTCAGCCTGAACTGGAGTTTTTTATCAAGGTGGAGGTAATCATGAATAGCTACAACTACTAGTCAATTTTAGTGCATAACCTGTGGGTGTCTGCAAGTAAGCAGAAGCTTTCAGCACAACAATGACCCAAAACATATATCCAATCAAAAAAAAATTATTTAACCAAGAGAATATCAAGATCAGGGGTTACCTGAAGATCCATCCAATTTGATGGATGTAGGAAGTTTTGAAAATAGGTCTGAAAAATGTTGCCAAATTCCTAATAAAATCACAAAGAGGTTCAGTAAAAGTATTAGTCCATGGGTGTGCACTTATGGAAGTTTTTTATGTAAGTTTTTTATTTTCACAGCGAGTATAAAACAATTATGACATGATTTATATTGGTTCCATTTTTGTACATTTTGTACCTTTTTAACAGATGTGTGTTGCCTTTTTATATCTATTACACATTAGTGAAAATGCTTCTGTTTTACATTTTCTAGTTTTCTAGTTTATTAAGAGTTGGCATGGACCAATGCTCTGAAAGTTTGTGTAAAATCTTATAGTTGATTTTAGATCAAATACATCAGCACACATTGTAAACACATGTTCAGTAAAAGAGATTAGTCATGAGGAAAATCTGCCCTTTTATACAAAGCAGTTAACATGCACAATATCTCACATTGCTTATGTTTGAATAGGGAAATAAAAATTAGATGTTAATTGTTTCAAAAATTAAAAAAAAAAAGTTTAATAAAAAGGATAGGGTCATAAATATTAAATATTCTGTGTTTTAATATCTGTGTTTTAACTATTTTGAAAATCTAAAAAAAGACAATAAAAATGTGTTTATTTACAATTTAAAATGAAAAATAAAGACCACATTGTGTGGTCTCACGTGTGTGTGTGTGTGTGTGTGTGTGTGTGTGTGTGTTGTTCATTAGCTAGTTCAAAAAAGCATTATTAGGTAACATTTATTTTAGACATAAGCTATAGGGAGTCATGAGAAAAAGATAATAGCGCTTCAACCACTCTCCAACCTTAAGCAATGTAAAAAGTTTTTTCTTTTCCGTTGTGACTGAGATTAATTATTTATTTGTTTTTAATTTGGAATAGAATATTTAATATTTTATAGTAGCCAAATAATTGTAACAACGCACTAATAGAAGTGATGCTATATACAAACTATAGAAATAAATCACTGTGACTGCTATAGTCTGCTGTTTAAACATGTATTTTTGTTGTATTTATCTCAACACAAACCTATGATTCATTTCTACATAACTATTAATAGATCCAATATTTTGTATGTTTAATTTAATGAGTACAAATGAATGCATAATTTATAAATAATAGTGATATTAAATTAGCAAACAGGAAATGTACTCCTCACTTTTATTCTGTCACTAAGATAGAGATACTTCTGAAACAGATACTGAAATTGGATATGGCATTGTGATACCACACAGTTATCACTTGCCAATATAACTCGAACTGGATAAAGAAGCAATCATAAAAGGGGCAATCATAAAAAAATCACTTTTAAATCTACACAAGCTTAAGAATTAGATTGATCATGTGCTTGCTCGTCTGTTCAGGCTAAAGGTCAGTAATCCTGTTTAAACACCTGCTGCTTTCAAACAGACTTTCTCCCTAGTCAATGTTCATGTTCACTGCCACTGCACTGATTTTACACACACACACACACACACACACACACACACAAACACACACACACACACACAGGCATACCGCAAGATAATCATTAAAATGTATTTACCCAAAGGACCAGTTTATTGATCACAGAAATAAATGTCTGATAAAAAGGGATCAATTATCATTGCATAGCTCCGGGTGTATTGATAGCAGTTCTGTCCTTGAAACATCTATTTACTTCATCCAGCTTTTCTTTCATTTCTGTTCATTTGTGGTAGACACTCCCCCGTTCAAAGTTAACTAACCAGCAGTCAGCCTCATCCTGCTTCACACATCATTAAGCTTTTAGCTCATTAACATTTACCACTGCAGTCTTCTTGACTGATTGTTCAGACAGTTTTCTAGCTTTTACACAGGGGTGTACAGTATTTATCATAGAAAATAACACATCTGATTGACATCTTCAAAAAGGCTATGTGAGTGTATTTATATTATGCAATTTGTTTTTTTATTCTGGATAAAAAGGCCGAAATAAACATTTGTTCATTTTTAAATGCAAATTATTTAATATCAACACAGCAAAATGATAATTTGCTAAATAATATACTTGCTTTAAAATAACTCAGAGCATATGCTGAAATAGCTGAAAGATACTTTAAACTGTACTGTGATCGTTTGCTTATAAAAAAGAAATGAGAGTAGTTGTAGCCTACACATTATTAGATAAAAGCTGTACAAAAATGACTCAAAAAGATGACATAGAAGTGTCTTAGAATTGTGTACAAAGAGGCAGATTTTGCTCGTGTAGGTGGTTGTAATCTGATGACTTGCTTATTCAGCTGTGTAAAATTTAAGAATATAAATGCCACATTACAAGTCTTCCTGGTACGTAGACACAAAGCATTCAGCATTAGTAATACAGGCAAAAAGCTGCTTCTTTTTCTTCTGAAGATATGGTCTTGCAGTGTTACCCTGACAAGATTAGTCATGGTTAGCCTGATTGTTGTGTTGTGTCCCATTCACAGATTTATATCCATTACAGTTTCCTTACACAAGCCTATACTGTTGATGAAATCTATGTGACAGTGTGAAATCTGTTTCCCTTCTCTCTTTTCAAGTTATCTATTTTGATTTTCTGCTATCTACTCTATTCCATTTTATGAACATGCGTACGCTGCTTAGTCCTACTCATTTTTAGCATTATAATAAACTAGGTCTAATGATTAAAGATTGTACAGATCAGAGTGGTGCTGTTCTAATTAATTTGGATCGATGAAGGCTGAGGCACTTGTGAGGTCTTTATGCTTGATGCTGATGCAGCACCAAAAAAACACGGCTGAGCCTCAATCCTGAAAACAATATGCAAACATCTCAGAGACTTCCATGCTTTAAAGTAGAGTGTTTAAACCATAACATTAAATGTTCCTGAAGCTTTTGGAATGAAAAATGTATTTCAAATTGATTTCATCTGTGCATTAAAAAAAAAAATCATTCCATGTTCAGTTCCAATACTGCACATTCTTTAAACATTGCTTCCTCAAGCCATTCAGCCAGCCCTGAGACCTGCAGACACCTAACAACCTCTAGAGTAAAGTACTTATACTTTTTTGATTTTATCTTTCCCACTAAATTCACACAGTACTACAATGGCAGTTGAATCCTAAAATTAAAACGAGTTATTGCTGATTGGAGTGCACAGCATTGCTGATTAACTCTTTTTTTTGTGAGTGAGAGTGATAGTTCATTGATAATTCATTTGAAGTGCAATCAGTCTTGAGCAGTGGTAATCAATAACGTATTGTAATGCATGTGAACTTGCCCAAAACCAATATTAACAGGAATAAGACAGAACTCCCCCTGAGCCAAGCAACGTATTTTCTTCTGGTCCAAGGATTTCGATTTCTAACTGCCCATTCTTCATGCACCAGTAACAAAGAGATAAAAAAAGAAAAAATACAGAAACAGAAACAGATTATTGGGCCACCACGACCAGCTGCGCTTGGATAATTACCACACAGGGTTTCATGTGATCGAGGCACACATTATAAATCCCATTCTTATTATACACAATGCCGTTTAGACACAACAGTGCAATTTTTAAAATTGCTTTCTTCTCTCAGAAATGAGATTGCTTTCCACTACTAACCTCCCTGTGCAATTGTATTTTCAAGGCTGGCTCAAGGTCACACTCTTTTTTGTACTCTACAATCCACCATAAAAGAAGTGCAGTTTGTATAAGGTTCAACAGATTCATTTTAAAATTCATTTTCCAACTACTTACACTGGCCTGAGGACTTCAGGAATCCCTGCACATGCTATGTATCATTCTTATATTCAGCACTAAAGCATACATTATGCAAACACAAAACAGGGTGAAAAACAACCAAATTCACTAGAGATTTTTTTTATTATTATTATTAACATAACCTTCTCTAGTAAGCTTACCAGACTCCATTCATAGTATGGTTCTTCAGGTGTTTTCTTTGTTGTTGTTGTTTTTTTTCAGCTTGTATTTTGTGTGTTTAATGTTTTTAGGCCATGGAGCCCAGTGAATATTTGGAGAGTAAATGTTTGTAAATAAATTTGTGAAATAAGAATGTCATTGTATAATATCATGTAGGTTAAGGGTAGTGTTTTAGTATTATTCATGTAGGACACTGGACTCCTATTTCGATTATAACTAAAGCACAGATCATGTGGAAATAACATGCACTAGAGTTGGCAGATGCAATTACTAAAGAAATGTTGTTTGTGGGCATTTTGTATTCATCTGTAGTACTAGCACTGACGTGATAATCAAAGTCTGCATTTTGAATGAGATCTGTGGTCAGGTTGAGACTGAGAATGAGATATCAATTAAGAGAATCTGCAAAGTTCAGCAGAGAAAGCTGATGCTGCAATATCATAATTCTAGTACATAAATTAATGGCCCATGCAGAATACAAAATAACTGCTACCAGCCTCTATGCAACAGTAAACAGAACATTCAAGACATTTATGTGCAATTAACTGCTTTTGTTTTATGGCAATGTATAATAAATGAATGAGAAACAGAATATTGATATTTTTCTTGTGAGAAAAGCTAACTACAGAATTTAGCTCCTTTATGGATTTACACATCTTTCTCATGTGAGCTGTTAAAACTGAACAGAATTATAGAAAAAAAAACTTCAAATCAGAAATGTTCATATTAGGATGAAAAGAAACATATAGGGCAAAAAAGGATAATGTCCTAAAATTAATAATAGGTTATGAACAACACAGATCCAGCGCTGCTGCTTTTAACATGGGTGCTAACCAGCCTGGATTTAGTCTTATTCATTCAGTGAAAAGATAAAAAAAAAAACTGCCATTATTACAAAAGTAAACAATGTGTTTTAAACTGTATATGGATCTTTGACAAAAAATATTTGACTGTCATTATTACACCAAGGACCTCACTAGAGTGGATTATCCTCTCCTCAGAAGAAATTGTGGAAAAATGACTAGTAATAATTTATATATCTACATAACATAATTAAAACAATGAATTCATAATGAAAATATGTAATTCGTATTTATTATTGTGTCTGTTTTTCCCTTTTCATCCTGATTCCTTCACAATGCTTTGAGAAAAAGCCAGTAGATCATGATTATGGCACTTGGTAGACGCTAGTAGTCGCTGTTACGCTGTTCGTCCTGCTAAACTGAACCGCATTCAGCTTTCCTGGCTTCCTCCACTTGCCTCAACGGAGAGGCATTAGCCTGTGCAATTAGACACACTTTCAAATACCTTTAAGTTTACACAGGACCAAAGCATGTCAGATCCCCTGGGTACTAACATGCGCTACCACTAGCCCATCACCTGCCCTATTAAAGTGTTCTGCTCCTGCTGAGGACGCCCAATGTAGGCTGCATTTATAGATTTAATCGACATCCAAAATTCCTCCCATAAAGTAAATGGTTATACATTTCAACAGTTGAAATAGGCAACTCACCTGAAAAACAATAAGGTTTCCCACAAATAAATTCCGAGTGCGCTTAATCTACACATTGTGTCTGTCAGCTTTGAGGTCTTTCTTGCACGATTTCTCAGTTGCGATGATGATCGATTGCTATTGTGTCTGCTGGCTTGTAGTATACCAGATCCAAAGGTAAGAGAGGGGACGTTTTTAAGACCATAGAAACGAGGTGATCATGATCCTGACACCTGATGTCGGCTGGCACACAGCGAAGGGTCTCTGGATCGGGACGCGCTATCCAGCTCAATTTCAGACGTTCACTCCGGGCAAATCCATAACGGCGCGCCAAATACTCTAGCGCCGTGAATTCATCCGGGCTTCACACGTGCACGTCGAGTTTAAACCGTCCGGCTTTCAACTCTAGACCTCCTAGGCAAGGCGCGAATCCAAAATAAGTTATATGGAATAAATGCATACGCGAGTGTTTTTGATATCTTTACGCATCCAGTGACACGCGTTCCGCGATACACTGCGTCGCTTCGGAGCCGCGCGCGCTCGCAGGAACCCGGCCGGTGCGGACCAACGGGCTTTCACAGATTCTCTTATTTCCTGTGTACTTGTTTCCCAAGGGCGAACCAATACTGCTGCAAGAAGCCACTTCCATTGTCCGGTCCACTTAGAAGACGCGACTCGTTTTCAATCTCATATTGAAGATGTATTTTTTCCCCCCCCTTTTTTCTTTTTTAAGAATTCCAACAATCAGTGCAACCCAGAATTATAGGAAAAAATGAAATTGCGACGTTCAGCGCGTCTCCTGTCACCCGTAAGCCCGTGCAAACGCTGCTGTATTTCTTGCTGCAGTCATTTAGTAAACTCAAAAAGCAGCTCACCTTTGCGCGCACGCCCCCGCGCTACTGCAATTGGTCCGAACAGCGACGCTGCCGTTTCGATGCTTTTCTGCGCGCTCACGTGTGTGTGTGTGTGTGTGTGTGTGTGTGTGTGTGTGTGTGTGTGTGTGTGTGTGTGTGTGTGTGTGTGTGTGTGTGTGTGTGTGAACGGGACTGCAGCAGGTTCGCGAACACACTGTCAGGTGTAATATTGTGACTTTTAGCTAAAACAAAGGACGGAGTCTAGTCATCCTATTAGCATTCCGTGTTTATTCAACACTGTTATGCAGGTCAAATGACATGTTGATGAAGGTTTAATTAACCTCCATTATACACCTGCACAAAATAATCCTGTAAAAACATCGAGGTGATAAGAAGAGACTTTGCATCTTTGCCTTAAAGGTGGATAACACAGAGTGGCTTTGGATCTGATTTTAATCAGGAACTAACTAAGAACAGAAAATAAAGGTTTGAGGAAGATTACACCATTTCACCAGTTGTACAGAACACACAATATTTAATCACAGCTGTACAACGGTGGCCTATGGACAATTCATAAAGTTGTTTGTTTTATCGCAGCTTACATTTTATGACCAAAATGACTATTCCCCTAAGCCATGATTTACTTACTCACCCTGTTCAACCTATTAAACCTGTAGTGGGAAAAGGCCATGATTTCAGAAGCTCTTGGAACCAATGAAATAGCTATTCGATTTTCTAAGAACATTCTGATCTTTAAGATCATTCTGGATGTTTTCATGATTCTAAGTGTTTTTTTTTGTTGTTGTTGTTTTTTTGCATTTCCTCCACTGTAAAGGATTTCATTAATTTATATATCAAAACATCAATGTATGTTCTACATTCAACCCAGTGCAGTTCTTGTAAGATAGAGAAGCCCACCTGCTATTCTTGAAAATATTTACAGTGTATGCTGACAGAGTACAATTTATCAAAGGACTTTACTCTACTACTATCACTGTAGTAGCGGTAGTAGTTATAGTAGTAGACATTCTGGTAAAGTTATAGAAGCCTAAACTTTGCTAGTTAACATGGTTTAAATAGATGATTCATATTGTAGCAGTTTCATGGTAACTTGATTGTTATACTTCTTATTTAACATACATTCTATATTATATCCAATTAGAAAGCAGGTAAAGTAATTTTCTATAATTTCCAACCACTGGTTTTGTTAGATAAGATTAGTGGTAAAAACGGCAATATTGATGAGCTGTATTCATTTATTTGGTCTGTTTGGCTTTTTTGTTTGATGTAAAATATGATTGTCAGGAAATATTCAGCAGACAGATGAAATGACAGAATTATCTAATTTAAAGCGAAAACAAAGCTGATTTTTAATAAACCGCTGTCATTGATTGCAACAAATGAAGAACACCACAGGGGAGCCAAGCAATTTTGAATGTCAGCCACAGAGGCTTTGCCTGCATGCACTTTATGAGATAGTTTTATGTTTTCTCAGATGGTGCCTGTCTGGCCATGAGTTTGCTGTTAGCCATATCAAGTAGTTTATAAAAAAAAAAGTGAGAATGCAGAGCAGAAAGTGGTAGTTTCGAAGACCCATATCAGGTAAGCAAATGTGTGTCTCTTTGATATAAAGCTCACCTGAATACAAAGTGCCAGTGGGCATTAAAAAAAAAAAAATCACTTTTCATTTGTAAATCTTGCTAAACAACGAGACAAAAAACAAAACCTAGCTCAATGACATGTGACTGCTGTGTTGGTCAATTTTCTTTTTAAATTAATAATAATAATAATAATAATAATAATAGTTGAGTTTGGTGTCTGATTGCTGTAGTGTTTGAATGGATGTGTGTTTGTGTGTGTGAGACTGTGCCCTGTGATGGGTTGGCATCCTATCTAGGGTGACCCATTCCTTATGCCCCAAGGATCCAGGCTCCCTGTGAAACTGTTTAAGATAACCAGTACAGAAAATGGATGAATGGATATAATATTAATAATGCATCTGAGACATAGTTAATATAATTGCTTACGCAGAACAACATACAGTACTAGTAACTGCTTAAAAATACTGGAAAATTAAATCTTTGCCCAAGGTATGGTAGGATTACAGTAATTGTCAATCAAGCTATGATGCATGCTGAATGGGCACACCTGTGACTGGGTATGCATGAGGAAGAACACATGGGAGAGCAACTCCAGCAGTTTATACCCTCTGATTTTAAGCAGCAGCTGACAGAGCTCATCAGATTTTTGGCTACTTTCTCTAGAGTCTGCCCCAATACAGTACTGTTGCAAGCAAATTAAACGGTAGATTTTTTATTCATCTATCACTTCATAACATTCCAACGCATCATGCACTCATGCATTCGCATGCTTATTTATACCTGGGGCAATTACACAGTTTTGCACGTTCATCTGGATTTCATCTCTGAACAGAAACATGCCAGCAGAACTGGGCTGGCAACTCGGTGCTACACCTGGGGGTTGCACTTCGGGCTACACCTGGCACTTACTGTAGGTGTGAATGCGTGTTTGTGGCATCCTATCCAGATTGTTTAAATCAGTTACTGAAGATAAATAAACGAGTTAAAGAATGGATACATTATAGAATACAGTTTTCACAAACAATCCTGTCTCAGAGTGCAAAGCTGCTTTTCATAATGGCACAGTATGTTTAGAGAGAGGACATGAAGGTCCTGCTGAGAAACACATCACATAGACAGTATGAGATTATAGCTTTCTCTACAAATATCTTTGAAGCCACTATGAAGCCTCTGGTAGGTGATTTAAGTTACAAGTGGCTGTCAATACTCAAGGACAGAATATACATATTTCTAGATGTTGCTTGTTAAACTGTGTCAGTTTATGTCATGTATGAATCAGTCTTTAGTTGTTACTTCAATGGTATGTCTACAGCAGTAGACTAAGAGGGACATTTTACTCTGAGAGCCTTAAAAGTTTATTTTCTTAATAATTAAAAAGAGGCCATGTAAAAGATAAGCAGTCAAATTAAGGTAAATTTATCATTTGGGACATTGCCAGACCTACACACACTAATGGCAGTTTTTCTAATCCGTTAAGTACTTGTTCTGGCACATACTAAATTTAGTGTATCTCTTAAATGAAAAGAATGGTAGGTGAACGTCAGTCTTATAACATTACACAGTTACTTTTAAGACCATTTCAAACCCACTAGGAATCATGTGTTTTGACACAATACAGCGCATGGCTTCCTTAAACTTAACCTTGAGTGACGACACAGCTGACAATGGCAATCACATTAAAAGTGACCTTTCTTCGCATTCACACAAGGGAGCCATATTTTGCAATCTCTTCACGTTCAATCACGTTGATCGGTTGTAGTGCTGGTCGGCAGGTTGCCTCAGGTTGTCCTGACTCTAGCATACACTGTCCTTGAGATATTTTATTTTCTATATCACTATGTCGGTGTTGAAATTCAAATAAGGATAACTAGAAAGTTATAATTAGTTATAACATAAAAAGAAAGTGCCCAAAATCGCTCTGACAGGGCACAGAGACTACTTGTTTTGAATAATTGTTTGAACTTTTGTTGCATTAGAAGAACCAACTGACCAGACGAGTCCAGTATAGTCATAATTCTGTCGTTAATTATGGAAACTGTTACATGGAAATAACGATGAATCTGATTTTTAAAATGGAAATTTTATTGTTGTCCTAGTCAGCCCACCTTAAGCCAGCATGAACACGCCTCTTCATCTGTCAAAAATGACATTTAATTTGTGCTAGACCATGGAGAATGATGAAGAATAATCCATAAAACTAGTCTGCTTCTGTAAATAATTTGAGATGACACGCATTTAAAGATGCATAGAGTTTAAAGACATAAACATGACCATCTGCATTGACATCCCAGGACACATATACACAATATACTCATACTGATCACTCTTTCAACAAACTCAACTGTTTCAACAAATTATTTGATCTTGTACATGTATAAATATGTAGTTGTAGAAGTAGATTTATACGGGTTTCTCTCAAGGTTTCTTCCTCACGTCATCAGGAGTTTCCTGTTGCCACTGTCACCTCTGGGTTGCTCATTAGGATATAAATCTACATCTGGATTTCTAGGAATCCAACAATGAGCATACAGTAGGGCTACCAATATTTCTGAAACACACTGTACTAGTCTTTCTAGTCTTTATTAAACACAACTAAACACACTTTTTTTTATTGTTTTTGTACTGTAAGTCTCTCATAGATGTGTCATAGCAGTCCCATTCATGGGTCCCGTTCAAGCTACAGAGGTTTACTGTGTAATAAATTCATAAGGTGATTAATTTACTGGTAAAGAATGTAAGTACCATTGAAACATCTGGTTATAGAACTTCTATAACCATGTAGAGGAGATTGTCTACTTTCATGTACTTGACCTTGGACTCTTATGGTTAGTTTGCAGTTATTGTTAGTGAATATTTCTGCCAGTAGTAAACCTTTACATAATTATAATTACGATCAATACTGCGCCTGCTACACAAGAGAGTTTTGATTCCCGGCTAGACTTATTTGATATGACGTGAGGAAGATGGATAAAGCTTCCAGGCAAGGATAAAAGGACACTGCCCCAACCTTCATCTTCCTCAGAGGCAGTGAACAGGAATTCTGTCATCAGCTCCCTGTCAGGGTGATAATTGGCAAGGTCAGATGCAGCTGACATTAGCTTTTCCTGCTAAACACTATCAAACAGTATTAGATAAGAAGATACTTACTTTTAAGCCCTGTAGCAAGAGAATATACACTATAAAATGTAAATGAAACCTGCTGTACTGTATTCTTTTTGCAGCCTATTACAACCATTTACACAAACTAAAGTGCTTTCCATATTAAATTGTGTCACTATCAAGTTCTTGATACAACTGTTAGTTCTGGTCCACTAGCCTGATGGTTGAGCAGTGTTTAGTATAACCAGACTGGAATCTTTCACTGTGTGTATCACTCTGCTTGTTTCTGTTTGTCACTAAGTTTGTCACTAAACTTCCTAGTTCAAAACAGTTACTAAGTTAGTGCTTGTGACATCATTAGTGGACATTGCAAAGGAATTCAACTTTTCACTTAATATATGAAGGCTCATTAGATGAAGATGAAAAGTAAGAACGGACACCAAGCCAGCTAGCCGACAGGTGATAAAGTGAGTGTAGCCTCTTTGGGGTGTATCACTGCTAGCAGAGTAAATATAACCAGAACATTTGGTCAATTCTTGTTCAAAATGATGCTTACTTAATATAAATATATTGCTTGTAGATCTGTTGTATAAAAGCAATATTGCACTCTTGCAGTTATACAGATTAGTTACGGAACTCTTTCTGCCGTTTCTCCCTGCATGTCAGCAGCATTTAGAGGACATTTCTGAAAGATGTCTAAAGTTTTGTCACAGCGTATGTAAGTCTTGATCTTGTTTCTTAACAGAGCATTTTATATTCTAGAATTCTTTTAGGGTGAATTCATGTCTTGTATTTTTCCTTATTTGACAGAACAACACAAAATCAAACCTGACCTATTTACTTTTCATAGAATGATGCCATATATATTATTTTCTACTCACCCTTCATCTATATTGTTCCATGTAGGCCACGGCCCAGCTGCATCCCCCAAAGGCCATTAAGAGCAGATGTAAAAGACAGGAAGTCAGAACAAGAAAAACGCTGTGTTCTGCAAAAAGGTGAGTCCAAAAATCCATACAGAACCTGATGAGTCATCAAATAAAAACACCAAATACAACATCTTTATATGTAAATTTACTCCTCTGCCAAACAGTTCTCTTTATCATGTTAACCTAAACAAGAATGACTTAACGGTGAGCGTTCGTAATTGTACTGTTGAACTAGGTCAGATATACCTTCTAACAAATACTCTATCAATAAAACACCCACTAAAATGTCACACATGTACCTATAATAATCATGCTGCCTATGTATATATTTTATCTAACTGTCAGGGTGCTAACAGGGAGCAAAAAAGACAAAAATAGTCAAAATTATTACATAATTATCACAATTACTCATGCAATGAAAACAAAAAACAGCACTTAATTTGATTAATTTTATTCCATATTGTATGTCAATATATTGTATTGTATAAACCTCTATTTAATTCAGTCTATACAACCATGCTTAAAAAGTCTGCAAGAATCAAACATTTAAATAAACATGACACAGTATGCAACCAAATAGATAGTGAAACCCCTTAGAAATGGGTAGGCTGTGGTTTGTAGACCTACAGTGAAAAAAAAAACATGATCTTCTCCAACCTGCCAGCTTCACTCAGAATCCGCAATATTGCAATTAATTACAATGAATAGTTAGCTAGTCACAAATAGTTAGATAGCTAGCTAGATTTAGCCAAAAGCTAAATAAAAAAGGTTGTTCCTATACATGCATCTTAATACAATGGTGAAATGTGTGCTTCTGGCTACTGTTGATTTCTGAGGGAAATAAAAAACACTGAATCATAAGGTAGGTCATGGGGTTTTGTTTTGACAGCTCCAGCTACCTCTGTTTGACAACAGCAGGTAAGCTTTCTTCCTATTACCAGGAACTGTGTGGTGATAACACGACACCTAGCCCATCTTTACAGCTGAAAGACATACTCCCTGTTTTTCTTGCTCTCTGAATTTTGCAGCCATCCTATTATGAATGAAGAACTTTATTAGGATACCTATTGTGAAATCACTGAAAGATTAAAAACTAAGCTTCCTGAAGGGTTGGCAAAGAGCACAACGCATTGCTGCAGGTTTTATCTAAAATTAGTCTTTATATTATTATTTCTTCGATGACAGTTTTGAGTTAAATATCATTCAGAAACCCTGAGAATCATATGTAAGCCCCCTGAATAAGTGCAAATTCTGATAGGTGTGCTCTCATTTTCCACTTTTGCAGTGTTTATGTCTCAGTAATGCCTCTAATGAGAGTCAGAATATTTCTTAATTTTAAATTAATTCTACAGGCTGGTAAACAGTCTGGTTTATAATGGTTATAGTAAATGAGAAAGGTAGATTTTTTTTGTTTTTTTTCCAGTACAATTTTTTCAATACAATGATAGACTCAATTTTGTGCTGCATTGCTCCTGACATTAAGACTACTGAGATGATTTAGATCAAATTTTCAATCTAGGGAACTGTAATCTCAGTCGGGAAGGTTGTCAGTTCAAATCTCAGGATCACTAAGCTGCAACTGTTGGAATCTTGAGCAATGCCCTTAACCCTCAACTGCACAGTTATATAATGAGAGAAATGTAAGTTGCTCTGGTTAAGGACATCTGCTAAATGCCATAAATGTAAATGTAAACTGCAGCTGCCTACCTGCAATGAATCCACATGTAAACAATATCTCAAAAATGCCTGTTATATTCCATGTTAATTAATTTATTCATTTTGTGCTTGATCAGTTCTCAAGATAACTGCACCATGAAAAGATTCACAGCTCTGTCCAGTCCCATAATGGTGATCTCACACGATGCAGTCTGGAGTTTCTCTGCTAATTATAGTGAGTGCTGTGTTGTGCATTCTGCACTGGACTGTGAGACAGTTTCTCGGTGATCTTGACATTCACATCAATAGCAGTTTGAGAATGATGGATTTTCGGTGCCAGCAACACAGAACGCATCTTGATTACAAATTCGACACATCCGGTGATGCAAGTGGTATGGGCCAAAGATCAGATAGAAGCACGAGAATGTATAGGGTTTGATCACCTGTATTTTGAGCAATTGGATGACAGCATTATTCTTCAAGTTCAGAAGAACACTGCTCGGAGGCACAATGAATAATCTTTTATTAGTGAGATGTTGTTATCAATCATTTCTTTCTTCACCTAGGCAGAAGAAAAAGTTCTGAATGGCACAATGTCTTATTAAAAGCTTATTATGTTTAAGTGTGTGACATTTGGGAATACCAGGAATTGACTAGAAAAACAGCAGCACTCAACTTAAAGATTTTCTGGGAAGCCAGTGCCTTTAAGAAGACAGTGGAAGGGGGAGGGCATGAGCAAGGCTCTTGGAACACAGAGACGTGTATTTTATGGTTTCATTTCTTCAGGGACAGGCTTGTCTTGCTGGCCGTATCCTGCGTCTGATCATGATGAGCAGTGATATATTGCAAGGCAAGATTAATGCAATTTGCTCAACAGCTTTTTGCTGTAGAGCCTCTTATCAATATCAAGGACCTAGCCTGAATTATTCCTTTATCATCTTGGGCATCTACTATGCCCACATTAGTTTTGCAACCAAGGCTAGAATGCTGAAAAAAGGTGTACAAGATATTGTCAATGTGAAGGATGCTAGTGTGTATAGCTGCTGTAACTAAGAGTTGAAGGATATATATTACTAAAGTTTGAAAAGCAATACAAAGTAATGGTTCATAGCTGTAAAGACTTGTAAAGACTGCTGTACTGCAGCGTGAATTCTATAAAACTTTTTTTTTACTCTATAAAAATTTTACAAATGGCACATTTAAGTTGTGTAGTATGTCCTGTAGGCTACATGTGCACTGTATATATTCAGTCATTTCATGTTTTCTTTATTTATCTATTATTGTCAATGCAAATTGTTTTTCGTTTCAGTTGTTCAGTCCCTCCAATATTTTCCAATTTTGCAATCGCAGAAATTTATGCAAAATCCAGCAAACTCCACGTAGGTTTTCTGAATTACGTATGTAATTACATAGTAGTTTAATAATAAACCCATCATTATTCAAATTACATGAGGATGCAGTAACAAATTGCTCTAGAATTTTGGTGGAATTTCTATAAGATATTTTAATCTTTATTTCCCCCTAAAAGGATCTCTATTTTCAAATATGAAACGTGGCTCTCTTAAAACTAATGTGTGCGTAGGTTACATATCAGAATCTATTAAATTGCATTTAGGCAAAAAATGCGTAGGCCTACATTGTATTTCCTCTTGGCTAAGGCATTAATGATTCTACATCGGCTGTGGAGAGCTTTTAGGAACATTTGTGTGCTAATGATGCCCCAGTGAGCAAAAACTGCCATATGCATTTGAATGACATTACATTAGATCACTGTGGCTTTAGAAAACAAATGACTAGTTTCCCAGTACCATACAACAGCACTTTATAATAATGTTATCTACTACATCTGAATATTGATTTTCAGATTTAAAGAAAAGAACAGTTTGCCCATGTCAACTTTATAGTAATCTACTACTACTACTACTACTACTACTACTACTACTAATAATAATAATAATAATAATAATAATAATAACTGTACATATCTCTGTTTAATGTGGTAAATATACCATACACAAGCAAAAAAGAAAAACGTGGGTCTTTTCATTTTTCAGTCAAATTTCTTTTAAAAATCTACTATATTCTTTTTCTTAGTTTGAGCAGGCAATGACATGGAAAAACCTGAATGAGGAATATAATACTTATTTTACCCCAGACTTTTACCCCTTATTTGACCCCTTTTCTGCCCACTCAGTCTATATTCATACCTTAGGACAAATATCATTTTCAAATTATTGGAAAAAAAGATAAATTTTAATATTTGACATTTAATAATATTTGAATATTTGCAGGGGGGCACGGTGGCTTAGTGGTTAGCACGTTCGCCTCACACCTCCAGGGTTGGGGTTCGATTCCTGCCTCCACCTTGTGTGTGGAGTTTGCATGTTCTCCCCATGCCTCCGGGGTTTCCTCCGGGTACTCCGGTTTCCTCCCCTGGTCCAAAGACATGCATGGCAGGTTGATTGGCATCTCTGGAAAATTGTCCCTAGTGTGTGATTGCGTGAGTGAATGAGAGTGTGTGTGTACCCTGTGATGGGTTGGCACTCCGTCCAGGGTGTATCCTGCCTTGATGCCCAATGACGCCTGAGATAGGCACAGGCTCCCCGTGACCCGAGGTATTTCGGATAAGCGGTAGAAAATGAATGAATGAATGAATATTTGCACCACTAATTACAAGTAATAAAATCATAGCATGATCACAACTGAGTGTGTAATCATTCATTCAAAGATGTTTATGCAATTTTTGTTTTATATAAGGCAACCTCTATTCACATACAGTACAACAAATACTAAAGATGATGGTGTGCACTGTTATTATTGCTACTTCTTGACAACAAACTGTTTGCCTGCCCTGAAATTTAGATGAGACCAAAAATCTTTTTTTGACAAGCGCTTCATTAAAATTGCCTATGTAAGAAGGATGTAAACAATGAAGAGCAGAAGTACTGGATCACGGAATGCTTTGGGGCTGTTTGTGTGAGCCACTTCAAAGTCTGGCGGTAGAGCCCTCACAGTGGTGCACATGTGTGATGACTCAAACATCACAAAAACCAAGGCTAATGCTAAGCCTTACCAAAGGAAACAGCACCTCTCTCTGATACGCATGTCTAACAAGTTTGTAACACTCAGAAGCCTGTTTAAAGTGCTCTGCTTAAAGAAAGTACTTGAAATTAGCAGGTCTTTTAGGGCACCAGTATCTGTAGTCACTGGTAACCAATCTAGTGCAATTTTAGAGTAGTCAGACACTTATCCATATTTGGATCCATGGTAATAGATGTTTTATTTGTGGTTAGATATTTGTGAAGAAGGGGGGCATGGTGGCTTAGTGGCTTAGTGGTTAGCACGTTCGCCTCACACCTCCAGGGTCGGGGTTCGATTCCCGCCTTCACCTTGTGTGTGTGGAGTTTGCATGTTCTCCCCGTGCCTCGGGGGTTTCCTCCGGGTACTCCGGTTTCCTCCCCCGGTCCAAAGATATGCATGGTAGGTTGATTAGCATCTCTGGAAAATTGTCCCTAGTGTGTGATTGCATGAGTGAATGAATGAGTGTGTGTGTGCCCTGCGATGGGTTGGCACTCTGTCCAAGGTGTATCCTGCCTTGATTCCTGATGACGCCTGAGATAGGCACAGAGGTAGTTCGGATAAGCGGTAGAAGATGAATGAATGAATGAATATTTGTGAAGATAAAAACATAAAAAACATATACCAATACCATGTGGCAGTCTACTTTGAATAGCTTTATATCAGCTATCGAAGATGATTGAATATACAATTTTTTCTTTATTTTTCAGATGAAGTTATCCAGTGATTAGTCATATTTATGTTCATCTGATTTGTTAGCATTTAATCTATACTGTACATGCTGTAGTAACTTGGGGTGTCTGAAGACATTTATTTGTCATGTGTCTCAAAGTAAATGTAAGTCAGACTTTATGATATATGTTTATCTTTCATCTTCTCCATGATGCAGTGAGGATGTACTCTGTAATTTAGTCAGCATTACTACCATGAGAACAGCTTTGCTCTGGATGTTTGTAGAAATCAGTGCACAAAAGAAATATAATTCCACAAGATCTGTGAGACTTTCTGTAGAAATGCTACCCTGCAGCTTGCATATGGAAATGCTCCAAAGAAGGGACATCTTCAGTTTTTCAAAGCTCTAACATTATATACATTTACACTAAGAAAATTTAATATTCCTGTACAAAACTCTGTAGAAGTAAAGGCAAGCTTTTGGTCAAATATAACACGTCTTTTTCAGGTCATACCTTAAAGCAACAATGTGTTTCTTTTTGCAGGTTACTGGTTATAGTGGTCAGAGGGGGAATACACAAATAGTCTGGCTTATCTCTTGGCTATAGATCAGACTAAATCTGTCTGTAACACAATATATTTTCTTTCATTTAAATGTGCTGTAATCAAGACAAATCTAGAGAAAGCATTTCAACTAACAGTTTAAGTGACTTATGACAAAGGAAAACCCTCAACACCATATTCTGTTGATAGACCAACCAGAAATAGGGTCATTGAAGAAGAAGAAAAAAATATTTTAATGTGCATTTATTTTAGTTTAGTTTAGAGTCAGGAGAAAAATAGTTATGCTAATCTAATAATAATAATTCACAATCAGGACTGTCTCATGGGATTTAACAGGGGATTTGTTTGTATATATCACATTCCTGCTCAAATATGTCAAATGTTATTGAGTCCCTATTTCATGAATGGAACAAGTGCCACTGTGTTTGGCAGAAGCTGCAGCCAATCAGTAGAGGGAGTGAAAGAGTGTAAACAAATCAAATGTGAATCTGTTTGAATGAGACTGACTGCAAGACTATGAGCTGAAATATGATTCATTCATAGTGGAGTTTCAGGTTTTATTCTTGCAGAAAAATAATTTTCCAGGAAGTGACTAGACTAGTCATATTCATGGTGAAATGTATATCATAATTTAGTTAAATGTTGTTGAGCTTGAGAAGATAGAGCAAGAGAGAGGGACATCTTTTCATTTCATGGGTGTCTTTTCATCCTCTGGTGTGGCTTGTAGCTAGTGTGGTTTGTGCCAGACTGCAGAAGAAAATACAGAAGTTTTTCACTGCACAATATTTCACCTAGTTAACTGGACTTAGCAGTCTATAGCTATCAGCCCCCAGGGAAAGACCCTACAATCACCTCAATGTATGGGCAATGCAGCAACCACTTTTTCTTTCCTTTTCCTTTTCCAATACATCTTACACCATGTAACATTAAATAACTTGAATTAACATGCAAACAAAGACTTGATTTAAAAGCAACAGTGCAAATCCGTGAAATTAAACATGGATGTGCCATTGAAGTTGGAGTGAGCAAGTGTAAATAATAATAAATAATAAATACAGAGTTTCCAGTTCTAACTGTTTCAGTCTATCTATCTATCTATCTATCTATCTATCTATCTATCTATCTATCTATCTATATATATATATATATATATATATATATATATATATATATATATATATATATATATATATATATATATATATGTGTGTGTGTGTGTGTGTGTGTGTGTGTGTGTGTGTGTGTGTGTGCCAAGGCAGCATATGGTTGCTGACTAAGCATAAGGTTGTGGAGGAGCTCTGTCTTTTCTGGAGTGATAAAAAGTGTTGTTCCAAAAAATCTATCCACTGACCCATGAAAAACTGCATGAACAGCTATACTCCATATGAAAACATTTTTTCATGATGAAAATAAAACAATTTTGTGAAGTTTTACTTATTCATCAGGGCTCATATTCCTTATTCCTATTTCCTTTTGGGTTACACAAGTGTTTGATAGATGTTTTTTTATTCTGGCGGCTTTTTACACCTTTCACAGCAAATCTAGTCACTATTCTCTGTTCACACAATCTCCATAATCTTTCTCTCATACAATTTACTGAAACACAGACACATTTTTGCACATTTACATTTGAATGTTCTTAGTAAATTTCTTTACTAAATTTATCATATTTATCATAGTTGGTGTGAGTTCCCACATTGCTCCATATTAATCATTTTATCAGTGCACAGACTTCTGTGCTGCACCCACCTGGGTAATTAATCATCCTGTCAAATAACCAACCTTGTGTTTCTACACTGTTGTTTCTAAAGGCATATATTTAGTGGGGATTTCTTGCTCAGCTTCTGCAACACTGTAGAGAGGTTTGTAAAAGGGCTCCTAAAGCTATAGGTTGGGTGTAATTATTTACATGCTGCCAAGTCCCAAGGGAAGCAGTTCTGGATGGCACATGTTCGTGGGGAATTCCATACAGTGGCTGGGCAAAAGAAATTACTCAATTCTGGTAACAGTGGAGGTCATGTCCTTATGTGAAACCCTGACAATATGCCTGGAGTAAATTACTAATTCAGTCTCAGTGCTGCTACAACACTGTCTCTGCCTAATATATCTAGTCCCCTCTCTCTCTCTCTCTCTCTCTCTCTCTCTCTCTCTCTCTCTCTCTCTCTCTCTCTCACTCTCACATCTTTAATAGCGCAATGGCTCAGTATAATGTGACCCCACAGCCACTAGAGACCGAGCTAAGGCTTCACACTTTTTAATGCAATTTGCCTGCATATGAATCTGGAGTTGCAGTGACAGCTTCATCCCAGAGATGTCACTCTGAAGTACAGGATATCTATTCCAACATGCAGTGACTTCGTGGGTCATATTTGAATTGGAAAATGTTTTTCATCATGACCCAGTGATTATACTGTAGGTGCTATAAATCCTTCTTGTTAATACAGCCTTACGAAGCTGTTTTTTTCCATTATTCTGTGGACTCTTATGTGGAATGCTGAAGAGTGTGATGCCCAACGCATAAGAAGGGTTTGGGCTTTTTTTGGTAGGAGTAATTTCTTAAGTGATTTATTAATTAAGGTAGAATAGAAGTTTAGCTGCATGATGATGGCTAAAATAAACATAAAGAAGACTTTGCTCAATATCAAAGTCACAGATGATTATTAGTAGTAGGAGTAGTAGGAGTATACTGATTCTACCAAATTAGAAGATTAGCAAAAAACCATTTTTGCTGTTATTTTGCTGCTTATTTTTTCTCACATTTAATTCTAAAATGTATAGATTGTATATAAATTCCAAAAACAAATGATAGACATTATACTTTGTGATGGAATATTATATTTATTTTTGAATGAAAATGTAACTTATTGCACAATTGCAGCTAATAATTTTTTATTAATTAAGGAAACAAAACATCTTGGTATTTTCAAAATAGGATTAATCTCAAAGCCTTCTTGCTGTCTTCATTTTGTGTGAATACAGTGGGAGTATCTAACACCCACAAAAATGTCCAAAAAAAGTGATGAAAATGTTTTATGGCTTTTATGGTGGACATTCTGTGAAATACCAGTTAACAGAAATCCAAGAATCAAGCTTTATGCACACATAAATCTGTGATTATACCTTGGATTATTGCCCACACCAAAGATTTTCATATATCCTACACTTGCCCTCAGGCAGTAAGTATAAATCGTCTAAAATCAATAACCACAATTTTCAAGTTCCCTTACAGACAGAGTGCAGTAAATAAATTCAGGCCTTCTATGAGTGGAAAAAAGCACAGACAGGGGCAATGTTAAACTGAAGGTTAAACACTAGGTCTCTCTCTATCCCATGAGAAAAGAACTTTATACTGGAATATGGACAAATGAGTGCTCTACTTTCCACATTATTTTTCTATTAACACAATTTATTTCATTTCAGTTAAAATGCCTCACTTATGACCAGTATTTGGAGTTGGAGTTGGAGTAACAGAAATGGAATCATGCCTTTCATTTGGCTACAGCAAGGAATCATTTTTAATTTGCCAACATTGAAGCATCAATGAGCTCAGCTAATAGATGAGCAGTGATTGGGCCAAAGTGTGACCCACATAATAATAGCCAGTGTAACATTTAACTGACATTTATAGGGCACATAAATTTCTAGGGCTCCCTCGATTTAATTCCAGCACAAAGACAGTACAAGACATTTCAAATTGCCTTAATTTGAAGGAGTCAAGGCAAAACATGGCTTTTAATTCCATTACACGATATAGCACACAAAATATTTCTGCAGGCTCAAAATGACACAAGATATGAGTGTTCACCTTGTTGTCATAAAATCTCAAATTTGAGTTCTGATATAGCCATCTGGTGACAGGTATCCAAGATAGAATAATTGGCCCTGCTCACTAGGTAGGTGAGAAGACATATGGGTCTATATGATCAGTGCTGACATGCAGTGAGAGAGACTCACCAAGCAGGTGACAAATGAGAGAGTATTAAAAATTTCCTGTAAATGCAAGCACTTTTAATGTTGACTTTTTGTATCATTGGGAATATGGATGTCAGTTCCACCTACAAACTAATGTCAGTGAGTTTGGTGATCCACCAAACTATGCTCTTTAAAAAGGTCTTCTTTTAGATTGATGGTCTGATGGTCCATCACCATTAAACAAGTGTATGTTTGTTTGTCATAAGTAAACCCAGGCTCAGTATCACCAGACCGACCCAGCCACATATTCTTCTTTATTCCCATGTGAGAGAATGAAGAAAGAAAATGGAGCGAGAACAAGCGTGCCAAAAAGGTACCATTCATGTATCGCTCCAAATCTCCCTGGTATATTGCTTTCAAAATAGCATAACAACAACCTTTAAAGGCATCACTGGCGCACAGGCCTCAAATGCAGCCAGACTGGCTTGCTCTCCCACTCCTCACCGACAAGCCATCTGGCAGCAGCCAAGCATTTTTAATGGCTTCATTATAGGATGAAGATGTTTCGGCTACACAAGCTGCGATTGAAAGACTCTGTTCTTTTGGCCATAAAGCAAACAGGACACTGCCAGCTATAACTCAAACACGGTGTGGCTCTACTAATGGTAAAAGCATGAAAGTCATTTTTTATTATAAAGGTGTTCTGTAATGTAAAGTATTACAGGCTAATGTCCCAATGGGAGTACTGCCACAGCGCAGCACCCCATTGGAAAGAGAGTGGCGCATGCTGTGCTATCACTCATAACTCTGTTTAGGCTGGCACAAACCCATTCAAGCTGTACACACTCAAGGCTCAAACAAGGCATCAGCATATTCCCCAGGTATGGATTCAGAGCAGTCTTAGTCAACAGTGTGCATACAGTATCCTTTGGAGAGCATGTGTATAGAAGTGTGTGCTCAGACCTAAGTGCATTCTACCAGAGGCAATGTTTACCTGAGTCTATATAGCCTGTAAATGTGGATGCACTTGCTGTTTGCTTTTTAGAAAAAGCGTTTTATCACATTATTTGTGTTTCAGCACAAATGTGTTTCAGATTCAGCATGGACAGGTGATACAACTTCACAATGTAACTCTGTGTCACTCAATCACTTGTGTAAAAGGTAAACAAGGAACTTGCACTTGCAACACACCCTAAGGCCATCTGTTTTCTGTATGATAGTAACTTATGTCCTGTTTCTTCTTACACAGTGAAAGGAAGAGAATTAGAAACAGAGCGATCGTGAAAGTACTATCAGAGGGAGGGTGAGTGGGCCAATATGGCCTTAAGCAGTGTGATTTTAATTGGAATGTGCCCCGTGAAGCCCCAAGGCTGGGTGATGAATGCTCAAAGAGGGCCCACACATCTCCCAGACATTGTTGGAGTCAGGAGTGCTGAAGCCTCCTGAAAACACCTAATGGCTCGTAAACTTGCAGTCCAGCCATGGCTCCCATATTGGTTTTGCTCTGCAATTCAGGAGGCATATTTCTGTCCCTGCTGGCAATCGCAGGAAACCCCTCTTGTTTTATTTTATTGCTTTCATTTTCCCGTTTTTATATGCTCCTTTTTTGGAGGGTGGTTATTTATCATGGGTCCTGCTGAGAAAAAAAGCACAACAGAGCACAAAGCACAGGGTTGGGGGGATGATTTATTGCTCCATGCCGCGCTCCACTTCTGCTCTCCTGAGTCAAACGTAGAAAGACAATTCACTCTCACCAACATTCACTCTCTTCTCATGGGCCACATCTATGTCTGCCTTCCTACAATTTCACCAATGATAGACAAATGATCCTGCAGCTGCTGTGGAAGTGCATGTTAATTACCCTGCTAATGAACTCATACAGACAGGTTGGTGTGTAAAATGTCATGAGAGCAGCCTGGTGATTTCTGTGCAGGGAACAGCTTGGTCTCAGTACAAAGATGCCACTTGACAATGCCCTGCAGAGAGTGAAGACACACCTTTGGATTAGATGTCAAAGTATTTTGGCATCACACCCATGGGGTTGGAGAACACTAAGCAGCGGTTGGGGCTGTAGTGAATTGCCACACTGCTATACATCCTTGCTTCCCTGACTGCAGTGATGTAGGAAGCTTTAGGCACTGTCACTTTACTGGAGATTCAGTGATGGAGTCATTGTGCATGATTCAGCTTTTTATACAGCAGTGCTGTCAAACGTCAACGTTTGTCTTTGTGGTATCTGAATGCAGCAGCATTCACCATCCCTAAGTTAGAAAATGGACCAAAATTCAAATGCATGGATTTTCTGAAAGTGATTTGTAACAAGCTGGGGTGCTATACTTTTCCTATTTCATCAAGCAAAAAATGAATTATCTGTAATAATATGGCATATTTCTTTTCACTTGTCCGTACAGGTGTCCATTTGTGTTTTCAAAGTAAAATGCCATTTGAATGCCATTTATGCCTAAACATTTAGAATGGCTTTGAAATTTTAGCTCTACTTAAGTCTACTACTAGTAAATTTGCCAGCAGGAGCTCACTACAATGCTGATTCTGTTTGTCTGTAGACTACTTTAGGGAGGTCAAACTGAGACCCCTGATAAAGTAGCAATAGATATGCCAAAGAAATTGTCTTAGATGATATAAGAAAATAACCAAAGGGAAAGTTACACCCTGCCATTTTATCTCTACACATTCAATTCCCCTCCCTTGGTCTTTGCTTCTGTAGAATTTAACATTCACAAAACAATCTGTGTGAAGAACATTGAATATTATGCCTCCTTTTTCTGCATGTTCTTTTTTTTTGCAATAGTTTGCCTCTGATATTTGTAACCCTACCTTTAATTTGGATTTGAGGAGAGTGATATTCTGCCCTTGAGGCTGAGGGAGGATCATCATCATTAGCTTGAAGCCACATTTGCTCGGTGCATGCTCATTCATTTGGCTCACCAGCTCTAATGGTCCTACCAATGTCACACTACTCGATCAACACAGTCACAATCTCTAAGCTTTTTCCATGTTAGAATACATTTTATACTTGATTGTGGCAAAGCTACAACCTAAACGGATCCCGAACACATGGCCAACCAGATGAGATTGTTATATTCCTGCCTACAGCAGCGTGGGAGGCTCCAGTTTGATAATAAGAAATAGCAGATGGTTAATATAGCTGGGAAAATACTCAAATGTGTTAATACATGTTTGTTCTAAAGAAAAAGAAAACGTGATGTGAACTCATATAGAAGAGTATAAGAGAATGTTTATTATATGGTACATGTACAGTGGAAATGGCTGGTCTCATGGTCATTTGGTTAAATTAGACCGTAAATGATGGAGTGTAGCACAATTTTGCTTCATACACAACTAAATATAAATCTTCCCTGAGCTCATTACCATGGTGACTCATTGGGCATTCCCAACCATGTCTTTAACCCAGATGTAAATAGCTAAATTAAGGGAGAATTCTCCAAAGCAAAACAACTACTCAAGGTGTAATATAAGCATATTAGGACATACATATTTCTCATTAAGATACATGCAGATTTCTTACTAAGGCAGTTTGTGGCTAGTGGCCTGTAGCCAAAGTTCAGATGAACAGAAACACCTCCTGAATTTTAATTTGCAGTAGTAACATCTACAAGGGACTGTAAGAACATCAAGACAATTTACTTGCTTGAGTCCTCATACTGTAACCTTGATTATAGACAATGATTAGGAAGCATATCAAAATCCTTTTAGTAATAATTAGCTGTTTATTTAGGATATTTCCTTGCTCATTCAGGATATCAGGATATTTCCTTGCTCGTCAAATGTTCAAGCAATTTTGTAGCCTCTTAAAGAGAATCCTATGCTTAGAAAAGTCTTATACAATGAGGCAATACCTAGTGGTCCAGACGTTCAAGTCAAGTCAAGAAGCTTTTATTGTCATTTCAACCATATATAGCTGTTGCAGTACACAGTGAAATGAGACAACGTTTCTCCAGGACCATGGTGCTACATAAAACAAAGACAGGGCTTAGGACTTAGTAAGTAAGTCCTAGCCACATAAAGTGCAACTGTGCAACTCAGGTCCCTGAGATAATGTAAAGAATTGTGCAAAACAGCAAATTACTGAAATGTTAGACAGTATAAAAAGCAAAAAAGTGTTCAAAAACAGCATGTAAACAGGTTGATGGATGTATATTGTAAGGGTGTGTATTTTGTGTAGGTCTGTGCAGTCCATATAGGTGATGTGCGTGTGAATGTTGTGCGGAGTACAGTTCAGTTTCAGTTATTGAGGAGTCTGATGGCTTGTGGAAAGAAACTGTTACACAGTCTGGTCGTGAGGGCCCGAATGCTTCAAAGTTCTATCTACAGCAGAGAAAAATCCAAACAGGATCTCTTTTATACACCCCGGAAAAATACACAAGCTCAAACAGAAGCCGTTTCTGCCTCTGGATATTTGTCTGCATTTCAGAACATACCATATATTTTTTTAACTGAATTTAAACATTTTTCCAAAGGCCTGCATCATTGTAAGATTTGTATATACATAGAAGATGGGTGAAACATTTGAGGAAAATTCAGTGACTCAAAAATTCAGTGACTCAGTGAATTAAAAAAAGGTCTTTGAAAAACAATTCTTCTGACTGATCACCTTCCATGTCCTACACAGGAACTTTCCAATCTTAATGGGACTGGTGTCTTTCAGGATGACAGCGTCCCCAAAAATGCTGTAAACTCTCAACCCAGCCGAACATCGTTTTAGATAGTTCGCTTGTTCATCATTAAAACAGCAACTGAGGGAATATCTTTTTGGAAGAATTTTCTTCATTTCTCCAGTACAGTTCCAAATATTTCTAGACACTACTGTATGTCAAGGATACACTAAAGATGTTCTGACACCTTAGAAAGATGCTTTAAGTTCTTGTTTTTATTTAATTTCTTAACACATATGTGCAGTGTACTGTACCCTTCCTCTCCGGGCGGTAAATGCAACAGCAGCATGGAAATGTGAAAAAAAAAAACAAGAAAAACAAAAAACAGAAAGCATTTTCTTTATGATTTCTCAGCCCTACATGACCAGCTCTATAAGTTCATAGCTGTACACAACTACATACATTCCCACTCATTCACATGTGTACACACACACTGATACAATACACATACACTTCTGCACCTAGTATCAAGTGCAGGACATCAATCTCTGTTTGGAACAAATAGGATAGTTTGCCAGGAAGAAGACAAGAAATAATTTGATTGGCTGTGACAGTAACTGAATCTTATGCATGACTTTGGGTTCATCCAATCCTCAAACCAGAGCCTTTTGATTTTTTGATTTTGAGTGAAGCCTTTCTTTTTATGGGCAGGAAACAAAGATAAAGTTTACAAAGATAAAACATCAAGTAAAGACTGAGATCCTGTCAGTTGTTACTTGTTTTATTTATTGAAGTAAAATAGATTTTTTCATGGCTTTACACAGCACTGTATCTTCACTTGTATTTGGTAATAAATTCTATCATAGACAAAGACAGAAGATGGTATGTTTCTTGTAATTTCTTTGTAAATGCATGGCTAACATGGTGTGTTCTTAAGCTAATTAAGTTTCTTAATTAAGCTAAAAGTGTGATATTGTATGATTTCAGACTAACACAGAAAGACTCCATAAAGTCAAACTGCTGAAAGCAGGGATTCTCTTTTTCTTTTAGGCAAATGCACCCAAATGAATATTAGGCCTTTTCAATGACCCCAATCTTTGATTAGTCTACATTGGGCAGATTTTTTGTGACTAAAACCATTATTATTATAATATTGGTTACTAATGAAAAAAGTTATGTTATTATAAGGAAAATAATCTGACCTGATTATTGTATTATTGTTGTACTATTATTATACTCTACTATTACTATTATTGTTTTATAATTATTCTGACCCGATGTGAAGCAGAGTCGTCTGGTTTATACTTGAGACTTGACTTTGTGTGCATTTACTGAAGCCGCAGCAACATGAGCAGCATTGTTCACATAGGATTAAATGCGACATTCACTCGATGGCATGTCGGAGCCAAAGCACCCCTGTCCATCAAGTTTTCAAATCCATCTGTAAAATGTTTAGCAATTTCATGCACAGTGATGTTAAACACACTGGTGAGCTTTGTCTCTCTTAAAACTTTCTGCCACCATCGTGATTACTTTCATGAGCTGTGTCTCAAATCGAAACCGTGACTGTACATTCAAAAGCATTTAATAATATAAAAGTCCAGAAGACAGGTATGCAAAACAGACAAAACAGATTTTTAAAATTCAAACAGAGACTGTTATGTTGTTATAGGAAAGCTGGTGCTCATTTGAGACACAATGCTAAATTTAGCTGAGGAGGATTTTTTGCCATTTTGCAGAACTATGCAAGTACAGTGTATCGGGGTAATGAAAAGTCTAAAATAGCACATTCATTTTAATGTGACTTGTCTGAATTTGATGCCCAGTAATGTTTTAAAATATTAGCACAAATAATCTATTGTCAGTATTTCTTATTTTATTAATAAATAAATGAAACAAAAAAGGAGATTGTGAGTTTCTCTCATGAACCAGTTTAGGAGAAGAAGCCTTTATTTGACAAAATAAAGGCTTCTTCTCCTAAAAAAAAAAAATTTTTTTTTTTAATTTTTTATTTACTTAGTTACCATTACAGCATAAGCCCGGAAAAGGAAGACACCAGGGTATTGTCTACAATTAAAGTAATTAAAAAGTAATATGAATTTCATTTACATTAATTCAAATAATTTACATAAAATTGATATAATCCAAAAAATTCAATTATTAAAGAAAGCTAACAGGCACATTCTCTTTTATGCATACATTGAGCTATGTGTATGTGTGACTGTGTGTGTGTGTGTGTGTGTGTAGGTCTGCCTACTGTGCACATAGAAATGACAGGTATTACATCTATATTTTCTGATATGAGTGAAGGTACTGCAGTGCACATCGATGATTGTGGAGATTTGCACACGCTGAAGCCTTCAGCTGCCTCCTCACTGTTTTTCTAATTAAAGGCAGCGCGTGGGCTGAGCAGAAGGGGGCAATAAATCACCCACATTCTCAGGTGCATTCCCTGTTCACTGACATTTCACTGTCAGGCAAAAGTGATTGACTTTCCCTGGGTGTTTCTGTGCACAAAAACTGCTATCTCCTTGCAACAAGGCAAAATGGAATTCTAAGAAGATGCTTCATATTTTAAACACAAGGAATTGTGGATGATGAGAGCCTGCGGTGCTTTACTGACTTAGATAGCTCTGCTTGTTCAATAAGCTTAAGCCTCCTGGTTAATATCTACAGTATACTGTATAAGGAGAATTGTACAGAATTTAGCCTAGCAGGCTTAACAGGGTGGGCGTACACACCAGTTTTTATGCATACTTTCATAAATTCATTGTTGCTTTGAATAAAGTATACATGGTCAAATGTTTGTGAGCACCTGAAGGCTGTAGTAAGATAGTTGAAAGTAGATAGTTTTATAGAATGTATTTTTATGCTGTAGCATTACCTTTCTCTATATTACATATAGTGTGTGGTCAGGTGTTCACATACTTTATTATTATGTTCCACAGAATAAATCAATTCCTGACATTGCTTACTACTAACTTGACATGACACTGTACTAGAGACAACACTTAATGTAAGCATTTTGAGCTCCAACATGTTAGCCATTTTACTAAAACATTTGTAAAATACAGTTTAGGGATGTTATATGATCATGTTTGAGATAGATGGAAAAATATTCAAGGATATCAATTTCTGATCACAGTTATATAACTGTAATTACCTTTAATGGAAAGATATGATAATAGGATGCAAAAGGACAATTAAATTGATTAAATATACCGTATATAGTGGTAAAGAAAGGGCAGGACAGCCTCAAAGGAAAGTGTTTCAAAGTGCAAAGTGTAAAGTGCAGAAAATATTTAATATTTTCAATATTATTATCTAAGGCACAAAAACAGTATAATCTCTATTTAAATTGTTGTAAAGGATTTTGTATAATCATACATCAACAGTTTTTGAGTTTATCTCCTGTGTTTTCTCTCATCTTCAGAGCTGTTAATGCAGGACCTGGACTGTACTGTTAATCAAAAAACGTCATCAGGATAAATGGTTAAATGTCCTTCCTCCTGACTTACTTCTGATTTTTTTTCTCTGATTCGTTGATATTAGGCTTTTATTTCCTGTTGTGGTTTTGTTGTGCTCTTTTAGTTATTTGGTTTTTGAGAGGCTTCCTACTGAAGCTTGGCAGAGTGAGATAATAATAATATAATGGCATGCTATTTTAACTTGCATTTGCAGAACCTTAAATTGAATTACTTTTGAACATTTCAGTTCACCCTCTTTGTGTTTCTCAGTCAGGCATAAGGTGAGATCTTATCTTCCTGTTTAGTCTTTATGAAGGCTTGTGTAAGTGCATGTGCACACTGGTATTCTACTTCTGGTTGGGGATTAATGTTTATGTATTTAATTTAAGCTCTCTTACATGAAATAAGTAAGTAAAATTGACTTAATGGATGGGGGGGAACGGTGGCTTAGTGGTTAGCACGTTCGCCTCACACCTCCAGGGTTGGAGGTTCGATTACTGCCTCCGCCTTGTGTGTGTGTAGTTTGCATGTCCTCCCCGTGCCTCTGGGGTTTTCTCCGGGTACTCCGGTTTCCTCCCCCGGTCCAAAGACATGCATGGTAGGTTGATTGGCGTCTCTGGAAAATTGCCCGTAGTGTGTGATTGCGTGAGTGAATGAGTGTGTGTGTGCCCTGCGATGGGTTGGCACTCCGTCCAGGGTGTATCCTGCCTTGATGCCCGATGACGGCTCCCCGTGACCCGAGGTAGTTTGGATAAGTGGTAGAAAATGAGTGAGAGTGAGTGAGAGACTTAATGGATCAAAGGATTGATTTACTTTGATATGGTTTGATAACTCAAGCCTGAGTAAAATTTGTTCATCAAACAAAGAAACTGCTAGTTAAAACTTATTTTTAGTATTAGACTAATACTAAAATTCCTTAAAATGTGCTCATTTTTATCAAGTTTATGTGTGGGAATTGTTACTATATTTTTCTTGCTCCACGTTTTGTGTTTGTACATGTAAATAATATATAAGTTTCACAAATGTGACAATAATACAGTTGCTTTTTACTGAGAGTAATGAATTTTCTGCTTCTTCAGCCACCAAAATGGTGTTCAATCACATTTTAAAGGAGGCCAGTTACTGTGCTAATTGACTGCCTAGAAATAGGAGGAATTTTTGTTTTTCTCTAGTCCTTTGTTTGTGGCCAGTGTTCTATTTTTCACTGCCCTGTTTGGATCAATACTTATGAATATTATAAAGAATTGATTCTGTTTTGCTCAAACTCAGGAGTTGCTGAAACTCTGTTTTTCCAAACTCATCAGAGTACACTCCCATGCACTTGTGCACACTTTATCTAAATTAACCAAAAATTTATAAAGCTTGAAAGACCAAGGCATGTTCTTTGGAGGATCTCTGTGCTGCAAATATTGTTGCTCAAGTTACTATGCACTGCACATGAAAATGAATAATGCCTCTCCTATGAAAGCCCCATTTACTCACCTGACAAGCCTACTATCACAAGCCTACAGTATCACAACACTGATAAGCCAGGACAGGCGCATTTGACGTTGCTGTTATCTTTCAATTGCCCTATGCTGAGGTAAGCCACCTTATATGAATGTTAATAATAATTCATGAACATAAAGAACAGCAAATGAATCTGACTGATTTTTGATATCTATCCATTTCATGTAACACTTTTCAAATTTATGGTTGGAGGGAACCTTGAGTCTATGCCAAGGGACTTGGGGCACTCTGGACAGGATGGCAACACATCACAGGACACAATGATACACACACACACACACACACACACACACACAGAGAAACACATTACATTTAAAATGAGCCTACAGTGAATGAACTACCCTTGGGTGGTAGTTTAAAAAGAGAGGATATAGACTATTTTGCTGATATCAAACCAGTTTTAGTCGTTTTAAAATACAGGAGAACTTTAGAGTGAAGAAGTATTTCGTGTATTCCACCATGGTGTGAGGTTGAACAGTTTCAGATGAGTCATTTATTATTCATATGGCACTGAACATAGCAGATGAAGGTTTGAACCAGGGCTGTCCAGTGCACCCAATATATTGTAGTTGGAGAACTAATTTGTTGTGAGATCAGGAGCAAAGATGCTATTGGCTTGAATAAATACTAAGACCCTGCAGGGAGAAACGCTAGAGAGAAATAAAATTAACCTGCCATTTATATGAGGCTGGGATGCCTAGCTCGCCCAGCATTTGATTGCAATGTAAATCCTATCCATTAGACAGGAACACTCCTTCCATCCAATAAAGCCTGAGTCCCTGTGCTATAGAGCAAGATGTAACATGGCCGTAGTATCAATACTTTCTGCTTCTGTGTTGGAATTTAAAACATATAAAAGCAAGACTCTGCTATAACAAAGCAAAGCAACAGTCTCCTTTATTTGTAACGAAAAATAAAGGAGGTGGACACATCACAAGCAGTTTTCAAGTAGGCTCACTATTCTAGCAACCAGAATTTTTTTGTCCCTTGTTCAACAACCAGAGGTAAAGTAAAAATACTATGTGTTTTAATACTACTAGTTTTGTGTGAAACATTGTTGTTTAGAGTGGGTGCAATACAACATGATGCTGAACTACAGTGTGCACATCTGAATCTCTCAGAAATGGTCAGATTAATTTTAGCCAGTTAATTATGTAAATCACTATCCCTGGTGGTCCAATGGCAGGATCCCATGGAGTTGCCACTGCAGCCTAGGTTTGATTCCCAACAGGTTAACTGAGGAATTAAACTCTTTCAACCCCAAACTTGGATAAAATGGGAGGGTTGCATTAGAAAGGGCACCTGGCTTAAAACTTGTGCCAAATCAAATATATGTGGTTTGGATGATCTCCTGTGGTGACTCCAAACAGGGAGCAGTCGAAGGACAACAACATTATGACATTATGACCTTTTCAATATCGATATCAATACACGTGTATGTGTAAACACTGAAAAATACAACTGAATACAAATGCAAATACAAACTAGCTGGCATGGAATCTGGAAGTCTTCTTCATACTGGACCACTGAAAATATTGTGGGTGTCCAGGAAGCCTAGTACCACCGTAACAAAGCTGTTCCAAGCTGTTTTCTCCTTCCTAGTGAGCTTCTTGGGGAATTCCTTGCTCTCCACTATTTTCTTTATCTATGGTCCGATGAAAACACCTGCTTTGACTTTTGCCTCAGACAGCTTAGGAAAAGCATTGTAGGTACTTAAAGGCTGTGGACTCCTTATCTACAGCTGTGACAAACTGTTTTAAAGCCCAGGTTGATGTGCAGGGGTGGCATCAGCACCTTCTGAGGGTCCACCAATGGCTGCCAATTGATCAAAAAAATGGGTAGTTTTAAAAAATAATGTTTTGGTCACAAAAATAAAGACTGAGAAGGAAAACAGCCATTTTGTATACTTTTACCGTATAAACATTATAAGTATAACTTTTACCGTATAAACAAATTAGTAAATACTGTTACATTTTTGTCAGTTTAGTTTCTGGGCAACTAAATTTCAAATTCCAATTTTATTTGTCACACACAACCATACACAATGGAACATGTAATGCTTTACAATGCTTTATAAATGACTGAATAAAAATAAAATAATATTAAACAATTTCAATAAAATTACAATAAAGATTTACTAAACAGGTGTGAAAGAAGATATGAAAGTTTTTGCAGTTTATAAATAAAGTGCAGATGTATCGATGTTTTCAATTGTATTGCAATATATACTATGCTAAAAAATATAATAGAGATAGTGTGTGTTGTGTAGATAATTCCAGAAAAGTCTGGGTTCTTAATATTTTCCTGGGTGCGGGTCCAAATATCCAGTGTGAAGAAGCTTCTCCTCATTCTCTCTGTGTTCGCCTTCAAGGAGAAGAAGTGCTTCCCGGACCACAACAGAGAGTAGGCTGTATTGTTTGGATGCAACCAAAATGTTTTAGAACTTTCAGACCTTTCTTTAGGCTTATAAATGAATTTGTGTTTTGTCTACTCTTGTAAATATACATAAGGAATAAAGAGCTGGTTGTTTTGTTGTGCTGTGAAATTTGACGATAGTAGTCAGGAGGCAGATCAGGAATGTTCCAGTGCTTCTAGACAGAACTTTGTGCGTAGTCCTCAAGGTGAATTCACTAACAAAAATAGACATGAATAGATCTATTTTCAAATAAGGTTAAAACAGAGTCTGGCAGAGAGTCACTCTTTTATATCATGCTTGTAAATATATAGAGTACATGTCCCTCATGCATGCATAACTAAGCTCTCTGCACACACTGGCATGAGGCCAAGACGGTAATACAAATTAACTTTTTTTTAAAGAATCAATAAAGTGAGGCTTCAGCAAAAAATAACTCAGTAAGTGAAACAAAGAAGCTAGGTTCTTTAACCTTTTTTATAAAATATAATTTTTGTTTTGTCCACTTTTGATTAAATAAAATTTGTATGATTTTTTGTATCCATCGTAAAAATAAAAAAATACAGTGATCAGAAGAACAATGCCTCTTATTGTGATATTAAAATTTTATTTTTGAACTATTTTGGTCAGTGCCAATATAGTTTATGACAAAAAGGATGTAAACACCTAATTTATATTGAATCCAAAAAAAATATTGATTCCAAAACTATGGGCATTTTAATTGATTTGGTGGCATGTTAGCTATTATATAACTCTCCACTCTTCTGTGAAGACTGTCCATTAATATTTGGACCAGGGATTTGAATGCAGGGATTTGTGTTTAGCCACAAGAGCACAAGAGAGCGTCTTGTGATGTCCAACATGAAAGTCTTGAGTGAGGCTGATGTTCCAAATCACCCCAAAGGTTTTCAGTGGGATTGAAGTCAGGCCTCTATCCCGGATGCTCAAGTTCTTCCAAAACAACCATAGCAAGTCGTGCCTTAAAGAACCTCACACAAACACATTGTCATTTACGCTTCCTAAATGGAGTAAAGGGAAATATAAATGTTACAGCATATAAAGACATTGTAGAGAAGTGTGTGCTTCCAAAATTTTGGCAAAGGTTTAGGGACGACATTTGTATTGGTGTTAAGCAAAATGTCGCGAAATATTTATCCATATAGTTCATCAAGGATTTTGTAATTGTAATTAACCTCTCAATTTTTAACACTGTGGTTAATGTATTTGATAAGTAAAGCATATGGCAGAGCCTGTTAAATTTCAAGATGATTAAATTTAGGTTAGTCTGTAATTTCAGGTAAATATCATTTGACTTTGCATGCATCAGTCATGCTTAATAATTTTAAGGACCATCATGACAAGGTGTTTTTTCTAATTTACTAAATTGCTTCTAAATTAAGAACAGCTAACAGCTAACACCTACTCTACTGAAATGACTTTGTTTTACAGTTATTTCTACAGTTATATAGATTTTCTTCCACATGGATTAAACCACATGCACAGTATAAGCACTCCAGCTGACAGTTATACAAGTACAGAGAGGATAAAATAAAGCATCACTTGTAATGCCGAGCACTGATCCTTTTTACTATTTCAACATTTGTTGGCCCACTGGTCACTTTGTCCTCGGATCTTTGACAGCTGTCCAGTAATTAGACAGAAATGGTTGAAATATCTGGTAATGAAATGTGAAGGGTCTAACCAGCTGAGAAAACTGCTGACCTCACTACCCTTGACGTTAGACTGGTGTGCACTGAAATGTGTTCTGAATGGAAACGATGCACCTGTTACAGCTAACAGTGGTGCTTTACAAAGACATAAACGCTTGGATACTACCTTTGTACACTGCAGCAGACCTCCAGCAACCTAAACTCTTACGAAAAAGTCTATATGAATATGACTAATGCTTGGATAAAATACATATATGCAGATTTCCCTCTTCTTTGTCATCTAATACATTCCACCTTCTATTTATCATTTGTTTCTGAATTAGGTATTTGTCTCTTCAAACTTGGTGAACCAAATATGGGCATGGTTTAGTAAGGAATAAACAACTACTTAGAATATTTAGAATATTTGTGTTTTATTCCTTACACCATTTCTTAACTCTTTAAAAATATCTATTAATGAGAAATACCCCGAAATAAAAGGTAATCACTTATAATGATACAGTATTTAATGTAGTGGAATGCCCACAAAACAAGTTCCTCTAATTACAAATTTTATAGGAGCTATAAACAATTGTCCTTCCAAATATCCTTCCATAAATGTACTTCTACATTACTGAATCCATAAAAACACAATTTAGATTTCCAAACATTAGTTTTCTGGCTAAAATGTTCAATCTAGCAGAAAATATGTTTCTATGTCAGTAAATAAAGCATCATATAATGTAAGAGACTACTTTTCAGGCAGGGTTTTGCTTGCATAAATAAAGAGCAATTGTGATTGTGGTGGCACAAATTGTACCAAAGGCACTTTTTTAAAGCAAATAATGTGCTAGTACTTAGTTTCATTTATTACTGTTTGTTCTTTATAAAAAAATATAAATGTAGAGATAATAAAATGTAATTATTTTTGAAGACATCTTTGAATGTGCCTAAGAACTTTGCATAGTATAGATAGATAGACAGACAGACAAACAGACAGACAGATAGATAGATAGATAGATAGATAGATAGATAGATAGATAGATAGATAGATAGATAGATAGATAGATAGATAGATAGATAGATTCAAGAATTCACCAGCACTTTGGTAAAAAATGAATAATTGATAACAGCTCTTTCATTATACAATTACATTAGTATGCTTGACTAGTGTAATTAGGCCCATTTGGTTTATTCTATGAATCCAGTAATTTATACGAACACTGTCATAAACATTAAATGGATAATAAGTATACTGGTATTTTGCTGTATAGCTTGGGGGGTGAAACTGTTTTGATTTATCCACTCTGCTTGTGACTTATAGTACATGCCCACAGGAAATAACTGTTTTCAGGAGAAACAATACTTTGTATGATTTATAGCGCTCATAGCTCACATGACCTTTTAAGTTTAGTGACAGGAGTTTATGAGTCAACCAAAGCAGATCTTAAGTTAAATTAAATTTAAGTAAAAGTCAATCAAAAATTACCAAGCATGCAAGTAAGGAACCTGAATTTAAATACTTATTAACCGCTTTTTATAACTTTTTATGTGTAAATGGATAATTCTCAATTCAATGTCTGTACCAAGAAAGAGTTTATTATCACATAACTAATGCTTTGTTACATTTTGTTTCAAGTTTCTTTTCTAGATTATAAGTCTAATTTTGTAGTTAAAAGGGAGGTCATTTACATAATTCAGTTGATTTAACAGCATTTTGAAATGATTTTTATTTAGTCACATAATTCATTTAAAAAAATATATAGAATAGTGTATCGGCTGTTTGGTCTCCAGAAACTGTAACTCAAACAAGCAAACACTGCTGTGAAATTAGTCTGACAGTAATTACAGTAGATGTGAAAAAGTCTACACATCTCTGTTAACTCTGTTATCGATCTATCTATCTATCTATCTATCTATCTATCTATCTATCTATCTATCTATCTATCTATCTTTATTTAGAACATTCTTTTTGATTTAATGTAGCATTTTTTACCTGATACACACCTAGCACAATTATTGTATAAATTAAAGAATTATATTATGTGAATCTCATCTTAAACAGCAAAATCCTATTTAATCACATATAATAACTTGAAAAACCAAAACCTCTGTTGCACATTCCTGCTTTCCTCCAAATCGGCTGAGAGACATTTAGGTACAGTAGAGACCTACATGTTCTGTCTTTTTAGTGTGAAAATACTTAAGGATGCACTGTAATGCGAAGCCTCATTTCTCACACGCCTCCATGTTTCCTGTTTTCTCCGTCTCCCTGTTAGCTTCTTCCACACACACCTCAATGGTACAAAAAGAAAGACAAGCAATGCTTAAATAGTACTTTAGTTTGGCTTTGAGTTCATTCACCAAGCTGTTCATTTTTCTGAAGCCAGAGGCAGAGAATTTTATCCACATCATACAATATGTTTTTTTTCTAGCAAAAGACAAAAGGCAAAAAAACAGAGTGAGTCCATGTCAAAACTAGGCTTTTCTCTCAGTGTCTGCTCAAGTTTCCTCTGTACCTCTATAGTGGTCTTACCCTCTCTTAGGTTCTGTCTTTGGAGGACAAAAATTCAATAATATTCAGAAGGGAGTTTTATGATGTAACAAAAACATCATTAGGAAACATGGATGGATTTCAAACCACTTATGCAAACTACCACAGTTCCAGGTGATGACAATGTTGTTTATTTGTTCAGGGGAAAAAACCTGCTATGCTATATTGTAGCATATATATATATATATATATATATATATATATATATATATATATATATATATATATATATATATATATATATATATATATATATATATATTGAGCAGATATCTCAAATGAAATAAAATGAAACCTGAATTTTATCTCCCGGTTTATTTCTTGCACTTATAAAAATGGCACACATTTTTATAATTTATGTGGAAAAATATGAAAGATGTTTTTGATGTCAATATTAAGGGATTTAGGTGGTTGTTTTTTGTCTTGATTTTCTTAAAGCCATCGACAAATGGATTTGTTGAGTTTGGTAAACAAGGAGTATAATTTGTGTGAAATCAATGAAAGGTATTTAAACAATGTAATTTGTATAAAAAATATTAGTGGTTCAAATGGGTGTGCTAATTTATGAAAGCATTAAATTTAGCTAAATGAGTAGAAGCCTCCATTCCAACACTTCATTCCTCCACTATTCACTTAGCTAGCTAACTTACTGTCACGGTCGACGCACCTGCCCCGCCTCCCAGCCGGCAACACAGAGAAGCATTGCCGGAATATTAGGCACTTCTGGACTACTAATCCCACAAAGCCCCGCGCCGGCCTAATTACGCCACCAGCTGTTTCCCATTTCCCACGCTATAAAGACTGAACTTGAACTTCCCCCCAGTGCGAAGTCTCGACTAGCATTTGCTGTCATTCTGAGCGTTTCCTTGTTGCTATCCTGTTTTCTGGTTTTGACTCTGTTCTGATATTCTGATTCTCCGATTGTTTGCTGCCTGCCCTGACCTTCTGCCTGCCTTTTCGTTTATGATTTTGTGCCTGCCCTCCGATATCGCTTTGCCGTATTTTGACCCTGCCTGTCTGTGTACGATCTGTTAATAAATTCACGCTGCACATGGAACACCAGCCGTACGACTCCTCCTTACACTTACATTCTGATAATAATTATTAGAAAAAGAATAATCAGCCTACTGTATATTTGATCACATATACATTACAGTACAGTGAAATTCTTTCTTCACATATCCCAACTTTGGAGGTTAAGGGCCTTGCTCAAAGGCCCAACAGTGGAAGCTCAGCAATAAATAAAATGTTAATGACATAATGTTTTTATGCAGACAAAGTGCATCACTTGTTCTTCACATCATGTGAAGTACAGCACCTCTGGTTCACAGCTGATGACATTAAAATTCAAATACTAACCAACGTGCAGTATGTGCAGAATTATATTCAATACACTTAAAGATAAATAAAGACAAACAGCATATGTTTGTATGTTTGCATGAAACATCTCACTGAAAAGTTTACAAAAAAAATCATTGTAGAAAAATGTATATTTTAAATTTGCTGGTTTGCTGTAAGCTACTGTATACAGTAGTTGGATTTAAACCATTTATTTAGCAGTTAGCATTTTGGAAATGGATAAACTATTTAGTTCCTTATTTAAAAAATAGTCCATTCTGAAATGTGCTGAACAAACTGTAAAGCTCAGACTGAAATCCTCTGAGGTGTCTGTAAAAATACATTTAAACCTCTCCTTTCTGATGTCTACATCGATTGGATGGTTATGCAAAGATACAGCTGTTTCCTGATATGCAGGAACAGCACAGTGTTTAGCTGTTTATTTTTTTTTATGTATTTCACATCTCCTGAGCTGTTGTGAAGCAATGTTTTTGCTACAAGTTTATGTATTTCAATTTTTTAATGACACTAACATCACAACCATTAAGAGAATGTAAAATCGACCATAAAATGGACTTTCTTACAGTGGTGTCTTGTTTTAATGGCTCTGCTCCAGCATATGTCAGCCATTCAACAAATGTTAATCTTCAGAATGTCTCATTAACAACTCCATATACTTTAAATTCTGCTGAATTACTAATTACTTCTTTTGAGTGGCCAGTGGGTTTTAAAATATACAGATATAAGATGATGGTTCATCAATTTGCCTGCCTTCCTAGATGTTGCTCAGTCATGGGGAAGTGTGCCCACTGCCTTATTCAGGAACTGATGGCTAATTGGTTAAGGCTATGGTTAACTGATGAGAAGGTTGTGAGTTCAAGCTGCAGTACTGCAAAGCTGCCAGTGTTGGGCCCTGTTTGCTCTAGGATTGCCATATCCTGGTTAACCCTGTGTTCTGACCTCAGCTTACTACCAAGCTGACATATGTAAAGAAAAGAATTTCACAATGCTGTATTGTATATGAGACAAATAAAGGCTTCGTATTCTATCAGCTCCATAAAGTTATTAGTTTTCCATGTGGTAAAACTGCACTACTATTTGGCCACTGGGGAAGGAATCACACTGCTCCAAGCTCAGAGAAGGCTTTTTGAGATGCAGTTTGGACTGGAATGTTGCTGAAACTTATATTTGCAAAAACACCTGCTGTATCATACTCAGCCGAAATAAAACTGTTCAAAATATGCTACTAGGCTGTTTTCTGGATTATGTTATTGGCTATCAACTACATATCATTGGGTTAAATCTGCTTGAGCTTACATTGGAGTGATGGATTGGGATTGTTTCTTCTCTGTAACAGACGTGTACTGCATACATACCGCACATTCAAATATGTGAAGTGTACATATCAATATATTATACGTATCAAATAGTAAAATAGTGTCAAATGTCAAATTCTTATCCATACAGATTAAACCAATGTTACATGGGATTTGAAATGAGCAGACATGAGCATAACAGAAATTCTGATATTTTGTAGCCTTCCAATAACACACACATTTCCTGTGGAATTATATATCATTACATATTTTGAATAATTTACTTGGCAAAATGATCAGGTTTCAGGCAAAAAAAAATGTGATAATGAGAAAAGAGATCATTAAAAATGCATTCAGCACATTTTTGGAAGACTTATTTCAAAGAGGTCTGCCCTCACTTTGCATAACTTCAACATATCAGGGAGAGTTTTATTTCATTTCAGAGCCTTAAGGGAGAGCCCTAATTGTTCCATATTATTGACTTTTGACATAAAATGCATTATAGAGACTCAGTCCGGCAACAGAGATGGGCACAGAGCAGCTGCATGTGAGTATTACTGGATAATCGAGCATCAACTAATGTTCTGATATGTCTGATATAAGTTTAGGATATTAAACTTCACTTGTACTTTGAGGATGTCATCAATTCAGCAATAGTCTGTGTCTTTTAATTTGGGTTTACTTGTACATGTGTGCAGCTAGGAGTGTATTTCATGTGCATGTAAAAGCTACTTGTCAGTAAATTTACCATGTTCTATATTTCGATCTCCATCTGTCTTCCCTGATTTAAACGTATGCACATTTGCTGAGATGTTTCACATATATAGACGTGTATGCTTAAACAGAATTCTAATATATATATATATTTTATATATATATTATATATTTTATTTTATTTTTTTTTTCTGTCTTGAAATGTTGTTGTTTTTTTCTTTACCTACAAGCAGTCAAAATTAATAAATTGAATGTTCAATATATATAATCTTATTGAATGTATAAATAATTTTATAATTATACATGTATATTTACATTCATTCATCTTATACCACTTATCCGAACTACCTCGGGTCACGGGGAGCCTGTGCCTATCTCAGGCGTCATCGGGCATCAAGGCAGGATTCACCCTGGACGGAGTGCCAACCCATCACAGGGCACACACACACTCTCGTTCACTCACGCAATCACACACTACGGGCAATTTTCCAGAGACGCCAATCAACCTACCATGCATGTCTTTGGACCGGGGGAGGAAACCGGAGTACCCGGAGGAAACCCCCGAGGCGGGGAGAACATGCAAACTCCACACACACAAGGTGGAGGCGGGAATCAAACCCCGACCCTGGAGGTGTGAGGCGAACGTGCTAACCACTAAGCCACCGTGCCCCAATGTATATTTACAGACAACAATAAATGTTATGTTTTTCATCTATTTTCCACATTCCACCATTCATTGACATTCTAGACTCCAAACAATGTAAAAAGTTTTGGTATTGGGCACTAGATCATAAAACGTGTGTAAGGTCTAATAAACTATTTTTTAATCTCTGAAAACATTGCACATCCTGTGGTATTCATTTTTAGTCTCTTAATTTTAAACTTTGTCATGTAATGACTTTGGTGATTAAGAAGATCACAAGAACAGGAAGTAAAACAACATTAAAAACAAGAAAACACCTTAAACCATGAACAAGAACTGTTGATAATGCAGTCCATAATGATCCTCACCGTTCACAGCAGTGTGGTAAATTCAAATAAAAATTAATTTTTAGCAAATTGAAGAAGTAAATTATATGTAATTGTTTCTACATTTAATTCCTTGCAAGGTAACAATAAGTTAGAAATTCTGTTGGGGAAATAATCAGGCACTGGGTGATGTGATGTGATGTGATGTGATGTGATGTGATGTGATGTGGGTAAATACAAAGTATTTATTATTTATACCACAGGAAGTGTTTTTTTTTTTTCAATCAATTCTTGAAATCGTATTTCCTACATTATAACATCTATAAACATAAATTCCCTCACCAGCTTCTCTTTTTTAATGTCTCTCTAAGAAAGTCGATACCACAAAAATGCATCTAGTAATAGTTAAAGAGAAACTGCAGAACCCCCTGTTCTGAAGACCTAAAATAACAACATTACTCCTGACCGTTATGAAGCCCTGACTCTGGCGACTCCATGGAAACATGCTAAGTAATGTCTCTTTAAAAATGACTTAACAATATCAACAACTGCACATTTTTTATCTATTTATGTTCAGCATCTGCTATATACATTTATGTGTGAAGTTGTTACCATATAAACAATATGTTAGAATGAAAACATAAACCAGCCAGAACTACTTTCAGAATATTGTGCTGTTAGAGAAAATTAATTAACACCTTCTGGCCAAATCAAATTTGAGCGTTCAACAGTACTGTAGTATAAATGTCTGATAACCAATTGCCCTTATGTCATACTACTAGAATTTGTTGCGTATAACCCTGGACTAAACATCTACTATAAACAAAGCTTGTCACTTTAATTTCAACACACAGCTTATCATCATCAGTGGTTCTGTAAAATCTTCCTTCCTTTCCTGTGGCTGCCCTCCAAGCTTTATATGAACTGATAGCCATTCCAAACACAAAATCAATGCTTCTGTACAAAATGATTAATCTTATTAGCTCAGCACTTTATTCATTTCACCCGCTGGCTGATTTGAAGGTGTAGACCCTCCACTCCCCGGCTCCAGAGTTACAGCATATCAACACGACCTTGAAATTAGATCGTTGGTTATCTCCTGGGTCTAGGTCCTGGCCCTACAAGATTTCTTGCTAAAGCACTATCAGTGCTGAATATCCACAGAACACTGGGCTTGGATACAAGACGTTATGTGATTTGGTGTTAATCTCCTAGACTCTACTGCGACATAGATCTCAGTTTTATGTCTCGAAGTGTGATTTGCATTTTAATGGCATGTGTCCTGACTGCGGTAAACCTCCAGCTATTTTATTATGGCAAAAGCTCGCCAATTAATTACGTAGGCCGGTTAGATATCACCAAGCTGGGAGAGAAACTTGTTTGCAAGAAGGATTTTTATTTATTAATGCCAGAATAGTGAATAACATACATTATGTGTTCACACTTACAGATATAACATCAGAAATTAAGCAAATAAAAAATATCTGGATTTATGTTGATGCCAAGTCCTTCTTATACATTTCACCTAAAGTCACCACCATGAAAACAATATTACAGCAAGTATTTATTTTAAAATAAGTTTCATTTCCTATCAAGTGCACTTTAATTTATGTATATTTGTTTTTAGCTATTCAATGGATCAGTCATTACACCATCCTGTTTATTGGTTTAGAAAGCAGGAACAAACACAAAACAGGAAAACAAATGTCTGACTTTTTCACTGAAAATTCCACCTGCATGAAAGTCATAAACAAAAAATGCTCTTTTCTTGTGTATACTTTTTAGCCTCTCTACCAATGTAATTTCACAAACCTATATACAATTTAACAAATTTCCATGAACAGCAAAAACAACTTCTTGGTAGACAAAAATAGTGTTGTGCTTGTTTTGGGAAGGCAGAAAATACTAAGCGGTATAACTATATCCCTCTAAACGCTCCAGCACTTTGATGAATTGGTGTTCAAACATGTCAAACTAAATTCAATGTGCCATATCCTCAGAGTTACCTCACTGTATTTAGGCTTGCTCTGGTTATGAGCACATCACAATGTATGTTTAGGTAGAATAAAGGTGCACATTACAGTTACAGTTGATAAAAACTCACTTATCACGCATCAATGTGAAGGGCTGAATTTAAGAAAAGGTCACCCTGTTTACAAATAATTCTTCATGGTAGCTGCACATTAAGACTATAAGTACAGTATTACATGAATGCAGAAGGGGAGTGGGGCATATGACTGAGACCAGCACCTTGTTGGCATGAAAAGAGAGTTATTAATTTGGTGTAGTGTTAATGGTGGCAGCCATCACTTTGTCCTGAGTGTAGAGGTTGATTTTTATCATCCTGGAGGGGTCGGAGCAGCAGTGTGGTGCAGTGGTGTTCAGTATTCAACTCAGCCATCGAGCAGGAGTCTGCAGAGGCTTCTAGAGAAATACGAGCACCATGGTCACACTTGGCTGCAGTTCCCTGCATCTTTTCTCACTGTCCCCAGCTCAGGGAGAAAACACTGAAGAATTTAAAATGTATGGTGGCCATTTATTTGTTCTTTTGCTGTAAACATACTAAAACTGTTTTATCCTTGTACACATACAGTATCTCACGGAAGTGAATACACCCCTCACATTTTTTTAAATATTTTATTATATCTTTCATGTGACAACACTGAAGTAGTGAGTGTACAGCTTGTATAACAGTGTAAATTTGCTGTCCCCTCAAAATAACTCAACACACACAGCCATTAATGTCTAAACCGCTGGCCACAAAAGTGAGTACACCCCTAAGAGAAAATGTCCAAATTGGGCCCAAAGTTTCAATATTTTGCCCAAACTCCATCATTTTTCAGCACTGCATGCAGTTCACCAGAGGGTCAAAGGTTGCCACTGGAGTACTCTTCCACTCCTCCATGACGACATCACGGAGGTTATAGACCTTGTGCTCTTCCACCTTCCGTTTGAGGATGCCCCACAGATGCTCAACAGGGTTTAGGTCTGGAGACATGCTTGGCCAGTTCATTACCTTTACCCTCAGCTTCTTTAGCAAGGCAGTGGTTGTCTTGGAGGCAAACACTCATATGATATGATCTGGTATATGATATGTGATCAGGAGAGATTCAGAGGCTGATGGGAATTGTAGTTCTCCATGGCACTCGTATTCTACAAAAGACTTTCTTTTTTATTTCATAGATACTATACAAATATGCACTGCACTAAAAATAGACCGCCATAAACTAGTTAAAATGTCACATTAATAATTTTTTTTCTAATAGAAAAACATGGCATTGAGCATTGTTTCTGTTCTTTTTGGTCCAGTTTTATTTTCAAAGTATAGATTTTTTTAATTCCAGGTACCAGGCAATTCTGTATTCTCTTTTCTAGGCTGAATACTAAGTATTTCCACTGGTATTGCACAGATTGGCCCTAGTTCCCGATTTAGACCCAGGAAGCAGTCTTCTCCTTAGCAACAAGCACAGCTCCATTTAAGTGCCTATAAGTTGTTTGGCCACTTGTGGACCTTTGAAAAATTGCAACCTCCTGTGTTTTGAAATTGCACTGGTTTTAAGGCTAAAAGAGCATACTGTATATAAGCACAATGGTGAGATTTTTAACCTTTTAAGCTTCTGAAAAACTGTTCTGACCTTTCAGGGATGACGATTGAACATATCGAGACACCTTTGAAAACTTTCAGTTTGATCAGTCAATATCAATTATTATTAAAATCTCATCAACCATATTCAATAACATTTTAAATATTTGGCCGCATCTGACACCCCCAGACACACACACACCCCACACACCTCAGTATCTTGTTCCGAATATACCTATAAGTTTCATGTGAATCCAATCAATCAGCAATGTGTTATAGATATGATTGCAACATAGAACTTAGAACTCTGTTCTACATCAGGTGATTGGCATGTGATGGCCATACTGCATAAAATTCTCAAAATTGTTTAAGAACGCCAAAAATTCTCCTAAAACGGGCTCACTTCCTATATGACAGGAATTATTACTTCTTGATCACGTACGATTTGGTCTTCATGATTTCATTATATAAGCATATAAAAAAGGAGGAGAAGAAAGAGAATAACAGGGCTCTGAAGCTGATCCAGAAAGGGCTTTTGCAGCTGTTAAAATTAAAGACCCATGGAGAAGAAAAACAAGAACAAGACGATAAGCTACATTAAAAACAAGAAAACAGGGGTTTTCCAAGAACTTAAGCTTCTAATAAGTTTTCAATACCCACAAGCACATTTCAAACATTCAGCATACAGCACAGTATATGGAACACTATTGGTGATACATCCCAGGAGGCTCATGTAGCTGCTGAGAAAGCGTATGATGCTTTCATCAATGTGTTTGGTCACTCCACTAATAATTCCACTAAAGTGGACTGATGGTTTTAAAAGATTCATTAGATGTCTGTAAACCACATTTCTGTTTTGTGAATTAAAAAACTGCAGGTTTATATATTACAGATGATTAAAGCTAAGCTTAGCCTCTTAAACACAGTAGCATGGACACCTCCTGTGTACTGCTGAAGCCTAAACTGTACAATGTTTTAAGATACATAGCTCTGCAGTGTCTTTTAGGATCACAGATGATCTGTGCTGTGTAGCATAACCCCCAGTGTGTCAAATGGGTTGCGATTGGTAGCTGAGGATTGCTGAGGCATAGTAAAACAAGAGTGTTGCTGTCAAATTCCTGTCATCTGACAACTTTTCCGAGATAGCCATACAACTCGAAAGGGCAAGATTCCCTTTCTGTTACATGTGTATCATCTGAAACAGGCAAACATGACATTTAATGTCAAACACGGAGGTCAAAGAGCATAATGTAGAGGGTAATGTATTAGCTTCACCATCCATCAGTGTGCAATGTAAAACTTAAGGAATATTCTGTATATTATTATTATTATAATTATTAATCCTCTATTTTAGATCTACATCCCCTTGCCCACACTTGGTTCAGTTCTGAGCTTCCTTAGCTTAGAGGCCCATGGAGTCCTCAGGAAGACAGAGTGATTGTTTCTAAGGTTTGTGACACTGGTGCTTAGTTGGTCAAAACATGGCAGGTATTGTCAGTAAAATATCATCTGTGTCCCATTTCCCAGGCCTTTCTTAGATCAGAGCTGCATTAAAAATCCCAAATCTATTAAAAGCTGCCACTTGACATTGAACCAAGCTTGATCTGTTGGCCATAACCCGAGGGACCAAAGGAGATGGCAGTGTCTTCTTGTATTTACTGATAATAGACTGCATTGATCAGTTTACCCAAGTGTGAAACTTTTGCCTTTTCATGCTTAAACGCACAATACCCTGGGTATATGCTTCGTGGCTCTGAGAAGCAGCCAAGCAAAAACAGAAAGATAGAGAGGGAAATACTAATTAAGGTGACCTGGAATTTCAATGACGTGAGGGGCAGATAACGTTTGCAATTTCTTCATTTTTTTTCAGTCCACTGGTGTTAAGCATTCATCCGTCACCATCTGTTCTATTCTGCTTGCCCCCGCACGTGCACTTGCTTCACTAAAATATCTAATCTTCTCTCCCAGCAGTAGAGGAAACTGTAAAGATGTTTAATTGAATTTGATTTGCCCCCCAAACCCCCTTAAAAAAAAGAAAAAAAAAAGCAAAACAAAAAAAACAACAATACAGTATGCTCCTAAACCTTTATACAGCACGAGCCTGCAGCACAAGATAAATGAGACAATGAAACCATTTATAAATGTAGTCCATTTGGATGTGGAAAATATGTAATAAGATGCTGTCTAATAAGACATATGCTATCCCTTATTCATTTATCCTGCCACCAGCACAGGTGAAATAATTTATATCTGTTGTTTTTCTTTCTCAGTTACTCTCACACATAGATGTGTACAGTGTACAGTGACTGCTGTTTGAAGAGAAGCTCTGCAAATCCCCATTCATTTTTAATTCATGGTGTTTTTTTTCTCACATGATAGACATTTCAGCCCTCTACGACATCATGCACCATTGTTTTGCCCCTGTGTTGCTGGTGTTTGCCCACAAGTAAGAGATGAGTTGTACAGACTGTGTCAGTATGTGGTTGCCCTCTGTCTCTCTTGACATTGCCAAATGCCTTTCTGTTTGCAGTTCACTGACTTGCAGATTTCATTTTCCCATTAATTTAAATATAACAACAAACAAAACATTTCCGGTAAGATTGAGTTTATGAAGTATTAAATTATAATTCCACCTCCTTCAGTATAATTAAAGCTTATGTACTGGATTTTGTTTAAACTTGTACATTAACATTACCAAGTTAGGGAACGAAAAAAAAAATTCTCTGATATGATGTTCCTAAAGCAGCTGAGTCGAAGTGACAGTACTGTAATAGTAATTAATGTCCCTTCTTCTCTTCTGTGACTATATCCACAATCTTGAGTATAGCTTAAGGCTCAGAGTGGACAGTGATTTTTCAGTGCAGCACTAATACAACACACTGTTCAAAGTGAAATCCAATGCAACCAGGAATTCCATTCACTTCTGACATGAAGTCAGTGTTTAATTTAAAAACAGCAACAGTGAAGAGAGTGTTCTTGACTGAAGAGATAAAGAGTTATGTGGTGAAGGTTTGGTTTTCATGCTGACCTCATGACACTGTAAAAAGCTATAGTGTTAGTGAATTGTGTTGGGCTGCATCCTAAACTAAATGGTATGTCACTTCACTATAGTCTCATTACTATTTCAACACCTTCTCACCCTAACATATTAGAACAATATACAGCTTAAATGAAGGGCATCTGTAAGGCATCAGGATAAACAGTACAATGTTCAACTAAATATTTGTAATTGAATTTATGCCTGGTTTAAGCCCAAACAGACTCTGTGTTTATTCATTTATTATGTGTGCTCCTCTTGATTGTAGCCAAAATCAATAAAAAAAATTTTAACACCCAGTTAAAAATCACAGCACTTCAACTTAAGGCTTTAGGTTATCTGGAAAGGGTCTTGGTCATACTACTACAGCTTGGGTAAGTGTTAATATTTATAGACAACTTCCTTTGTTTCAGTGATTCATTTGTATCTGACCCAAGAGTCCTCTTTTCTTTTGGTTCCACTGTCTTTGAGTATTATTATTCCTTTGGAAATTTGATACCTTTGGTGGTTTCAAGGCAATAATGCACAGATCATGTCCCTAAAGAAAAAGTACTGCTGGTGCAAAAAGGGCAGTAGAATTTTTGTGATAAATGTTTTTTTTTTATACCCCAACACCACTAGAATACATTCTGTTCATTTGAATAAAAGTGTCCTGTAGATGAATAAATGTAATGGTTTGAGATACACGACAAAGAGTTCAAGCATCTGTGAGATGTGATAAGCAAGTCTGATCCATGAAGCACCCATTGCACAACTTACAGGACTTAAAGTATCTGATTGACTTAAATATCTTGGCACCAGATACCTCAGTACACCTTCAGAGGTGTTGTGGAGTTCATGCTTTGATGGGTCAGAGCTGTTTTGGCAGAACAATTGGACCTACATAATGTTAGGCTGGTGCATTTAATGTAATGGCTGATATGTGTATATATCCAGAGTTTATAGTTAATAGACAGGCACAGGCAGGATTTTCAAATAGCATTTTATATTTTGTAAAATTGTTGAAGGATATTTCCATGCTTGGGCAACCAGTCTTGCTCCAGGTGTAAGTTATCATCGAGTTCCATATTCCATTTATTTTCAGTGCAGCTGACGAGTCAAGGGCAAACATGTTTAAGCAGAAGGAGAAAATAATTTATTTGAAAGCAACAGGACTGTAGTTACAGCTCACTGAATTTAATGAGTGTTTATACCATGTAATGGAATCCAGCATGTGAACTGAATGTTGAGCATTCTGGTATGTAAACATATCTAATTTAAAGTCTATAAAGTCAGTCTTTCAGTGGATCTAAACAGTGGATGTCATTAACAAGTAAATGTGTTATCTAGGGGTCATATAGATATTCATCACTTGAATTAATAACTCATCCTCTGGCAATTGGACATACCGTACATCTTTGTTTTATATCTGTTTCGCTAAATACATATGGAAGAACAAACCTGGGAACATCTTTAATTACACACGCTGCTTCAGTTGAATGATGGCACGAATCCCAGGAGCCAAAATGAATGTGTTTTAAAAATAATGTGTGAATGTTTATGTTGCATACTGTAGTAATACCAACCTATTCAGTGTAAGAAATCAGGTGGGAAACACACACACACAGTGTTTAAACACGATGTTCACTAACTACTAGATACAGAGCTGTCTACATCACTATGGCGGTCAGTCGTTTGACTTATGAGTAAGAGCTCATCATTACATTCTCTTGCCTTCTCCTCCATCCTCTCTCTCTATCTATCTCAGTGTCCTGCCAACTCTGTCATTTGCGCAGCATCTTTGAGTGCTCATTAATCATAATTGTAAATCCTCCTCCATGTCGGGGGCTGATGAGTCTTCTCATAATAATAAGGAATTAATGATTAAGATAAAAAATGGTACCCAAGCCCTCAGTTCCTTGTCCTTTAATTCATCAGTGTGCTGAAATTATTATCATTATTCTTATCATCATAATTATGCGTGTAATTACAGTATATATTTATCTACCTGAATTTTTTTGCCCAGCTTAATGAAGTAAATGAGATCTTCTGAGATGAGATGTCTATAAAAAAAGAGGCATCTTAATTGTTCTATGTCATCAGTTTCAGAGCAGTATGTTTTCGTACAAATTTCTATAAAAGGCAGCTCATAAGCTATGCTCATGTTATAGATATAAAAGCAACTGTTTGCAACCTAGTGAGACAGCTGTGATCCTTTCAGAGGAATCCGAACCCTTTAGACAGACGCTAATACTTTTGATAATGTTTGGCTTGTGGTGACAGCATATGGTCTGCATAATTACTCAAAATGGAAATTGCTCAAATTTTAAGCACACTTTTTTAAAAATCATGTAAAAAATAATGGTCAGAAGGGTTTGCAGCCGGGTCTGCTGATAAAAAATCGCTAAATTATGGTAATTTATGGTGAGACATATGTACAGAGTTAACTCATAAAATAGAAATGTAATTAACTTTTTGGACAGTTTTTTTTTTTACAGTATTTCATCCATGCTGTTGTTAAACAATCTAAACAAAGTCATTACTCATTTGCATGAACTAATGACTCTTTGTACTGCCACTGATACCTATGTTGAAGCGTTCAAGAGCATAAGACTGATTTCATCTTTCTTTCTTTCTTTCTTTCTTTCTTTCTTTCTTTCTTTCTTTCTTTCTTTCTTTCTTGTCCTTTCTTCTTCTTCAACTAACATTCACCAAATTACTGTAATGTACTGTAAATTCTCGTTCCAGAAATTTTTCCAGAAGATCTTTAAAAAATCGTTCCAGAAGATCTTTAAAAAATTTGTTAAACAAATATTACAGATATTTGTGTGCATTTTTTTTGAATGCTCAACAAATACATGACAAATCACAACAAAAACAAATCTTGGTCACTTTTTTTTAAAATTACCAATCATAAAAGAATAAATTGGTGAAATATTTGCAATGTATTTTTTTTTTTCTAAAACAAAGGAAATGTCAAAGCTATTCTCTCCTAACAGATCCTTTTTCATCATTTAATGTTTTTTAAAAATATATTTGACAAAGGAATGTCTGTTTGGTGATATCTGAATAATCTAAAGTAAACCAGAGTTCATCAACAAGGCCTAGCGGGCATAATCAGAACATTAGTAAGCCGCAAGTTCTCTGGTGCTTGGAGCAATCAATCACGAAACCCTGGAGCAGTGACAGTGATGTATGTTTGTGTTATTCACCGCTTCTTTCTTGGCCTTTGAGTCACCAAAATTGGGCTAAGCTAACAACCCAGCTTGTTTTCCTTTAACAAAATGCACACTCACACTAATTATCTTTGAATGGTCTCTGCACAAGGTCAAAAAACTAAAATATTTTTGCTTGTTCAAAAGCATTAATGTTACAAATATACATTATATATACAAATATATTACATTCTTAATCATTCAAGATGTTAATCACTAATGACATATTTTTCTAAAGTAGTATTTTCCCTATCTGCTCTGTTTTGTCTACATAAATGCCAAATCACGTATCTCATTATTTTTGTGCCATCAACAATTAGGTGTCGAACGATTAAGCCGCTCACATAAATTTGTTGAATTAATTATTCATGTCATTTCTGTAGAGAACTGTAAAGCACATAGCATTACTCCTCCATTAGATTTAGGTTCCCTTTTCCTGAGGGTCTCACTGATAGGATGTTCCTGTGTTTTTTTGCTGAACAGAAGTGACGGGAGGTAATAAGATGCTGTGTGGCTGCAGTAGGCGAGGGCAGAGCTGTCACAAGTATCAGGCTGAGGCGATGGAAAGTGATGTGTTTGTGAATACTGGGCCCACACAGCTCTGTAACTGAGGAGAATCCGAAGCAGCTTCCAGGATGTGTGTAAAGATGACAGTGGCAGCTGCTTTCCACACATTAATTTCTCCCATTTCTTCTTCTTCTTCTTCTTCTTCTTCTTCTTCTTTTTCTTCTTCTTCTTTCCTAGCTTGCAATGCTGTAGCTCGAAGAGTACCAGGAATCACACCATGATTAATTTCACCTCTCAGAGGAGCAATCTCCAAGCATATACAAGGGTATGAGTTCTTAGCCAGCATCAATCACTCCTGAAGTTCTTCAGGAAAAAAAACTTCAGGTTGTTCCAGTGCTGGTATCTCTGACAAATCAAGGTTGCTCAGTATCAGCTGCCTCCTCCTGAGACTGATGATGATTATGTAGTAATCAGATATTCACTCTGGATATGAAATACGGCAGTGATAGGTGCTCTGTTTATGTCAGCATAATCTTTCATCATTTGATTTCCTGCTGTGTTGTTGTGACATCAACAAATAAGCTGTTGGTGGCATGACAGTTTGTTTGGGTTATGCATTACAGAACATGTTTAAAGGAAGCACATTTCTACTTTATTAAGGATTTGTAAAATAGATTATAGGTCAATTATAAGCTGTGATACAAATTAAAACAAAACAAAAGTCCAAAATTAAACCAGAACTAAAAATACGAATGTAACAAATGTGACAATGTGAGAAGCAACAGCAAAATCAGAAACCATCAACATTACCTCATTGGAATGGAAAGTGTGTGTCCTTACTGAATATCAGAAGCTAGTTGCTGATTGGCTACAGCATGCATCAATCTCAGACATAACATAAAATGTAGAGCTGTGAGTTATGTTTATTGTAAAAGTGAAGATGAGCCTAAATGAATCTCCTGCTAAGTTTGATCTGCTGTATGAGTCTTCACTTCTCATTAGTACACTAGTAACTTCTCTTTTTATGTAACTTTGCAACTTGTGCTTGCTTTCCAGGTTTGCACTGTGTTGTTTTGTACTGTATTTATGTAGTACCTGTATTTACTGTCAATTTGGTACTGTAGATATTCTGTTTTCATGTCATAAACAGATTTCAGCTTAAACACAACAATAATAAAACTTTAAATCAACAAACTTCATTTTAAATCATTTTCACTAGATAACATACTGTACTCAAAAAAGATGCTATTTGAGAACTGCATTGTCTAATCAGCAAAACGCCTTTGTTCACTAAGGACCCGTTCTCTTTTGTGTTTTGCTGTTGTTTCCAAACATCTTTTGAGCGTTCTGACTCATTGTAGTGCTTTTTAATGTGCCCCAGTCTAGATATCTTCAATTACATATCATCTTCTTAATCAGCAGCCATGGTAAGGTAACTATGCAACATTATCCTAGTTTTGTCTTTATTTCCATTCAACCTCTGAGCTAAAGGCATTGTACATTTGCTTAAAGCTTTTGCAAGACTTTTATTCCTCTAATAAATGTAATAAAATAAAATAATACAGATTTCACTGTATCATTAGACCTGCATGAGTTTCATGAAAATGATAACTGCACTTCCTTTCAGATATTATTGATAGTAAATTTGTTTTGATTTAAACTAGATAATAAAATAATTTTAAAAAGCGAATACTGAAGAAAAAAATGAAAAAAAAAAGAAAAACATTTTCCTCTACAGTTTAAAAAAATGTTGAAAAACAGTGAAAAGTCTGAGCTAAATGGAAATTTTGTCTTACAAAATTATTTTCCTCATTCTCTTTTGGGGAACTCGTATTGCTGCTGCTGCAAGCTGATGACAGCTTAATTCAAAAGCAGAGCTATGCTTTTCCAGTTCAATTTACTTTCATCGTGTACAGGTTTATTCTCATAATACTGCTCCTGGAAATTTCCATCACCATGCTCCCCCATTCAGCAGTGTGTGGAAATAAGAGGCACATGGAACATTAAGCGATACTGCACTCAGCCGAACAGCCATTCCCTCAACAAGCAAGGCAGTGGGAGAACGGCCTAATGATCTACTCCCCAAAGATGACCTCGCAGTGTGTCACAAATCATTATATCTCTCCTTCCTCAAACACACACTGCTTCACGTAGCTGAAATGCTTTACTATAATCTCTTGAATACATTGACTGCTTTTATTTATTTAAAGTCATTACTAGCTTCAATCGTTTAAAGTTAAGAGTCATGACTTATGCATTGCAGGGATGAGTTGTTACAGTATGCCCGATGTTATTACGGTAGCTGTGAAGGGGACGACCTCAGCCATGGCTAGCACGGTGGGGTTTGTGCAGCGGAAGGAACATTTCAAGGCAGGAGCATCGCTCACAGGCAATTAAGCTGCTTTCAGCGTGCCTCCTGCATAGCCTACCTTAATACGCCACATTTCCCCAGACACTAGTGTTAGCAGCCTGTCGCGTGAATCAAGGCTGTTGTCTAGGATAAGAAGAGATAAGCAATCTGAGACACTCTGCTTTTCATACAAACTTTGCACGCTGAGGCTATAAAATTAAATTAGGTGTCCATTTTCCAGTCAGCAGAGTATAATCAGACAGACTATGAAATATGCTGTACAAAGCAATTTCCATCCCTGTGTGTACTTACCAGACTGGATGATTTACAAAGGTAGTCTGATTTTGATTTTATCAGATGCTCAGAGTAGCAGACTACAAACAAGACAGTACACACTTTTTTCCTCTAAAGACCATTATCTGAATTACAAGTAATAATTAGCATGACGGAGGGTAGACTTAATCCTCAATGTTAGCCAGGCAAAAAATATAAGAATTCATTCATTCTTGAAGACAATAATTTGCTTTCAGGAATCAATCAAAACCTTAACAATGAAGGATTTCTTTATTTTCCTAATGAACCATCAAACTGAAATGATTGAGGTCATTGTTACACTGAATCAATGTACTAATTATTCTAAAAATCCCACAGCACTCTCAGGTCCAATAAATACCAAAGTTCTCTTTCAACCGTTTCACAGTGTGCTCATGCTAATTGAATTGCTCAGGCTTTGTGTTAAATATTCCCTTGAAGAGACTTTTATAAGATTCATGCTTTTTGGTTTATTTTTGATCTATAAGTCATGCGTAAGTTTGGCAGTGTGTAAAATTCATGGTTTATTAAAATGACTCTTTCTCTCTGTGGATAAATTTTGATTTGTCCCTCAGTATAATTACATTATGTCTTTTAATGGTCACTGTACCTGTACCTAAGGCACCACCACTTGGAACCAGTGCAGGGCAGTGGTGGCTCACCTGGTTAAGGCTCTGGGTTGTTTATCGGAGGATCGGGGTTCAAGGCCCAGCACAACCAAGCTGCTACTGCTGGGCCCTTGAGCAAGGCCCTCAACCCTCCCTGCTCCAGGGGCGCTGTTTCATAGCTGCCCCTGCACTCTGACCACCAACCTCGTCAGTTGGGGTATGTGAAGAAAAGAGTTCCACTGTGTTGTAATGTATATGTGACGATAATAAAGGCTTCTATGCCCCCCTTCTATCTAGTGTTAATTTCGTCAGACGAGACTCTGACTTTATTTATTTAGAGATTTATTCTTACAATAGATTCCAGATGTGGTCAAGCTACAATTTTTTGACTAAAACTAGACTAAAATTAAAAGACTTTTAGTCGACTAAAACTTGACTAAGATACCTTGAGTTTTCTTTTGACTAAAACTAGACTAAAATGACGAGACTTTTAGTCAACTAAAACTTGACTAAGATACCTTGAGTTTTCTTTTGACTAAAACTAGACTAAAATGACGAGACTTTTAGTCAACTAAAACTTGACTAACAAAAAAAGATATGTGAATGACTAAATATGACTAAAACTAACAAGGACATTTGGCACAAGACTAAGACTAAATTAAAAATTGGTGACGAAATTAACACTACTTCTATCTATCTATCTATCTATCTATCTATCTATCTATCTATCTATCTTCTCTATTAAGTTATGTAATTATTATTAAGTTTTTAATATTTTAAGATAACAAGAAGATAAAGCTCAGTCTCATCAATACACAGCAGACTAGATATTACCTTCCACCTTTGTTCATTTCGTATACTGTATATAGGAGTTGAAGCATTAATTCTTTGTACTAAGAATCACGATAAACTAATTTATTTTTTTGTTGTAAATGAATGATATATTGTTTGAACCAAATCTGCAAATTAATGGGAGTTAATGTTATAAAAGTAGAATTCAATTATTTTGTTGCAGTTGATAATATTACAGTTTGTTAGCTTTTCAACATACTGTAAGATATTTTCATTGTGCTGTTAAAATTGAATGACATCTAAAATTTGGAAATGTTTTCGTATTACTTTTGACACACATATTATATAGATTCGACTGATCGATAATATTCATAATCAATAGTCTACACAAACTGAGCCTTGTAACACAACTATTTCAACATTCACAATGGGGTTTTTCCATTTAACCAGTGCAAATCTTGATCTTACTTTTGAGGATGTTTGTTAACACCAAATCTGTAATGTTTGCTTGAATCAGTGAACAGCCCCTGATAACCCTACTGCTGTTAATTTAACTTAAGGCTGTTGCTAAAGTTTAATGAATGAACGAATGAATTCACAGTGAATGGGAATAAATGAATGAAGTCCCACACATAGAAATGAAGCAGTGGTGCTGTTTGTCGTATAGGTTTCAGTGGTGTTTCATATTCTACACCAGCGGTGTCCAATCTTATCCGGAAAGGGCCAGTGTTGGTGCAGGTTTTCATTGTGGCTTCTGCTTGGTTGGAATGAAAACCTGCAGCCACACCAACCCTTTGTGGATAAGATTGGAAACCGCTGTTCTACACAAACACAGAGACCTTGTGCAGGGTGGTTAAGTAATCAATATATCAATTATAAAATCCTTTTTTCCATAAATGTCCATACTTCCATAGCACCTTATTGGTAATACCCATGTATCTATTATCTGTGATATCCATAGACTGTGGAAACCGTATTCATACTAAACATGTCATTCACAAGCCAATCTTGTATAAATCCCACATGGGCATGTGGAGGAAACTAGAAAATAAAATGTGTGATGCATAATCCTGACTGAATGCTGTTGAAATGATGTATTGTTTCTTCTTCCTCTTAATCTCCAGCTGAGACAGATATTTGTTTCCTGGTGATGTGGAATGATGTCTTCTCTGAGACTGAGACACTGCACAAAGACACAACATTCAGGATGAATGATATCATTAGAAGACAACATCACTTATTTATGTTTCTGTAATACCCCAAATTGATGATAAATATCTTAAGCCTCTATTTTTCACTGTAATCATTTCTGCATGGCGACTTTATAGTATCTCAGCAAGAGATAACCTGTTCTAAAGTTTTGCCACTGTGATTTGAAAATAATATTTTAAGAAGACCCCTATCTACTAGTTGGGTTCAAGCACAAACCTCACCTTTTTGCTCTTTATGGAATAACCTATGAATAATTTACCCAAAAGTGTCACCATATCCATGTTTAATTGCTCTCAGCAAGACACTTAAATGTATTAAACAGTCCCTCCAGGATTTGGTGAGCTTGTGATTGCAGAAATAATTGCAAAATTAAGCAAACTCTGCAATTTTCAGAGGAGCTTGCAAATTTTAAAAACTACTGCAGGCTTTCTGCTAATTTGGGCCATGACACATCATTAACATTAAAATTTCATAAGATAAGGTTAAAAATACAGATTTCATTGTGTTGCCAGGTTAGAAAAAAACTGCTAATTCATTAGTTAATAAATGTCCAATAGAATGTTAAAATTGTGTTAATATTAGTTAGTTATGTATAGTTATTTCAGATTATTTATTATTTCGGAGTGAATCCGCTAATCTGGGCTTGATTGAGAGTGTAATAGCAATGATTAATCACATGTGCATGTGAACAGAACAAAAAAAGAATAAAAGAATAAAAAAGTCCATACATTTCATTACAAAATTTAAAAAAATAGCTGCAGCCATATCAAGCATTTTTTGGTTTGCAACAGTGATAGAAGATAAAATAAAATAAAAAACAGTCTCAAAACTCTATTATGCAATGCAGTAGAATGAAACATATGAGTTTCATAGATGACACCTTGTGATAAAACCCTTACAGTCTGTGGTGCTTGTCTTTTCAGGAAATTAACTGAATTATCAGAAAAGAAACACTGTTGGCTAAACTCAGATTAAATTACTTTATTTCTTCTGCCTTTCAATCTATACTTATACAAAACAAATAAATAGGATTTTATGGACATTATCTTGCACCTTGAGTAACGTCATGACAGTTCCACTCATCATTTTAAATTTCATTGATGAATATCAGAACAGAGTACAGTTATTAAATATGCAACTCAAAAGCGAACTATTACACAAATTTCAGAAAGAGACACAAACCTGTGCCAGGATCTATGATACTGTAATATAAGCTGCCACAGCTATAAAAGCCAAGCAAACTCTCCTTTTTCAAGACATGAATAGCCCTGCCAATCAATTCCCTACAACATCCAAGGAAAAAAAAAGCTTAAATCAGTGTCAGAATATTAGCATATATTTCGGAAGAATATTCCCAGAGCTTTTGTCTTGTATAATGCAACGTGCACCATCACTGTTGGAATAGAGATCACACTCTGAATGATTTCTGGAATAACAATAAGACATGAGGTATCTGTGGAGTTCTCCAATGAGTGGCAAATAAAAGTATCTCGGGGTTATCAATGTCTGTGTAGTGTTTTGCTTGGCTTTACTCCAGTTTCTCTGGTGTTCCTGGCTGTCCAACAACATGCCTATAGGGGGACAAGCAACTCTAATTGACTCATATGTGCATCATATGCACGGTGGAATTCGTCCTTGAACCCAGACTTCCTGGTGACCATGACCAGGATGAATGAGTGATGAGTGACGATGAGTAATTTATTTCCTACAACAATTAACTGACAATGAATTTGTTGACAGTGCTTTGCAGTTTAATTCCAAAACTTTTAGCCTAAAAAAATTGTAGCCTAGTAATGTTAGGATAGCATGAGTCCTATTTTTAACCTTTTTATAATACATTGTATGTGTACAGTGTATTATAAATTACTGATTATTTTCTAATTTGCAAATAGATCTTTGGTATAATTTTGGTACAACAGCATATTGATATAGTTTATCAGTAGAAAACAATTTCAGTTGGGGGCACGGTGGCTTAGTGGTTAGCACGTTCGCCTCACACCTCCAGGGTCGGGGTTCGATTCCCGCCTCCACCTTGTGTGTGTGGAGTTTGCATGTTCTCCCCGTGCCTCGGGGGTTTCCTCCGGGTACTCCGGTTTCCTCCCCCAGTCCAAAGACATGCATGGTAGGTTGATTGGCATCTCTGGAAAATTGTCCCTAGTGTGTGATTGCGTGAGTGAATGAGTGTGTGTGTGTGCCCTGCGATGGGTTGGCACTCCGTCCAGGGTGTATCCTGCCTTGATGCCCAATGACGCCTGATATAGGCACAGGCTCCCCGTGACCCGAGGTAGTTCGGATAAGCGGTAGAAGATGAATGAATGAGTGAAAAATAATTTCAGTTTTACATTTTTAGCATTTTTCTCCTTTCTTAGCATGAAGTCTAACCTCAAATGTGCAATACTCAAATGATAGACTCCAGAATTATAACTGACTTGAAAATGAGAAACACAGGCCTAACCTGATTAGTTATAATGGTAAGATTTTGTAATGTATAAGCCACAACTGCTTCCATAAAGAGGCAGGGAACTTCTCTTTCTCTTTTCTTCTCTACAGCTCGCCTCACTTGAGAAAGCAGCCTGTCTCAGCAGAGCTCTGGATTTGATTAATGACTAAGGAATGACTCAGAGTCAGAAACTGGTGGTTTCACATATTTTAAAAAGTCTCATGAAGGCAGATGCTAAAATTATTTGCATTTACACAGACGAGTGTCAGAAATGTACGTGTGTCAGCTGTCTTTGATGAAGTATGAATTGTTCCCAGAATTCAGGGCTCAATTTGATGCCCTGAGCTAAAATACAAATAAAACCAAACTTCTTTTAACTTCCTTTTTTTTCAGTCTGTGACTATCATGGTGAATGTCACAGTCTAAGTGGTTTTGCATGCCTTTGCTGCCACAAAAGCTCCTATGGGCCCTCTACTGTTTTGGCCTGATTAACATGAAAGGTCAAGGTTTTTAGAATTGATTTCTTAGCTGTCAGGGCTGTCCTGTTCCAGGGAGCCATAAAGGTAGCCTTTAAATGTGAGACGTCTCAGGCATCCCAGGTGAGATGCCTGTGTTTGTGTACAGGCTTAAATCACAGCAGCTCTTTGTCATATCTGCTCATTTTTTAAACCTGAATTGTAATGAAATCACAGAGAAGGTGTCCCATAAAAAATATCTTTGATTTTCTGTTGCATCTTTTTAATACACGAAGGAATCCTTAGAAAATCCAACAAACATGAAAAATGAAAGACTCTCTCACTCCAGCATACAAATGTACATTGCATTCAATCTTTTCAGCATTAAGATACTAAGACTGTCCTGGTCGCAGATACTGAAGATAGACAGATCCCTCATGTGATCTGAATAAATTAACTAAAAGTCAATGTTATAGATCCATCCATCCGGTGAGATGCATTTTCATTATTTATAAGCCATAATTTCAAACGATTTTTTAAGTCATAATAAAAAAAGTCATCTCAGCTGTAGTATGTTTGAAAGTTATTGGCTATATTGCTGTATTCCATTTCAGAACATGTATCTGCAATTTTACATTCATTACATCTTGTGTTTTTCATTTATTTATTTTATTATGCTAGTTTATAGCTTGCCCGTTTTGTAGAATGTGCACCGAATAGCAAGATGTAAGGTAAAATTTAATTATGTAAAATCTCTTTCACCTATTGTACTCAAGCTGATCTGTCTGTACAACCTGTGGATGCTGAGTCTTGTGTCATGGGTAACATCGTTGTCTCAGTAGTTAGAAATCAGTCTGTCAACCAGATGCAGGCAAATGGCTCATGACACACATGGAGTCTCCTTCTGAAACATGAGCAGGCACTTTATGGCCAAGAACACAATAAAATTGGTAAAGAAGCACTATTCGAGGTCAGTTTCCAAAGTGCTTTAAAGGACCATTTATATGAACACTGTTGACCACAGAGTCTATTAGACATCGAATTGTACACAGTCATAAAGTGGAATTTTATTAAAAATATATAAATATATGTGTTATGCAGTGATAAAAGCAAACCAAGTATTAAAGAAAGTTTCAATAGGTTAGATGTTAGCAGCTTCATGAGCAGTCAGATGCTTCTGAATAGGCACTTTTTTTGTAAACATTTCTAAATGGCAATAAAATATATTTATAGCTAGCTATCTATAGTTCATCATATGGTCCAGGGCACCATGCACACACACTCGCACCTAGAGGCAATCGAGTGTAGCTGATATACTGACAGGCATTTTTTTCAGGAGGTAAAAGGAAACTGGGAAACTTGGAGAGGAACCACAAGTGGTCACAGACAGAAAATGTGCAATAATGCACATACACTAACCTGAGCTGATCTGACTTAAATACTATTGTCGAATCTTTACAAAAAAACCCTTTAAAAATATGGCAACATACTACATTCCACAAGAGCATGTCCTAAATGAGAGGACAGGGTTATTTTGAACCTATCCTTCATTTAAATTAAATTTTAAAGACAACAATCATTGTAAGAGTTTTGCTTGTTTTTAGTGCATTAATCTTGATTTTCAGGCCTGTTGGGAGATCACCCTAAATCAATATAAGATTTATTTTGCTTATAGATTTATTATATTTAAACAGTACGTAGTTCTAAATGTTCTTTGGGACTTTTTACAAATACTTTCTGAGATATTTAGGTTTAATAAAAAATACTTTCAGTGAAGAAGTTGAATTGAAATTGAACCTGTTGTACCATAAAATACATATCTTTTTTTGTCTCTTTATCAGGGCATCATATATTCCCAAGTGTATAAAGTGACCAAATATTTCAGGTTAATTACTTTAAATCTTTAATTAAAAATTATAGTAATACGAATTACTATTTACTGCTTAGACTATGGCTGCAGACTGTTCTGGAGCAAAGATGGCACTCATTCAATATCAAGTATTGGCATCAGGCTGAAAGCAGCAGAAAAGCTGGATCAGATATTGTAGAATAAAAAAAGGACAAATTGAATGCTAATTAAATTGAATTAACCAGCTAATTCAGTTACTATAATCTGATATTTATATTTCTGTTCTTTGTTGTATTAAAGATATTATTATGAATACATGATGTACTAGAATTACATGTATTATTATTTTTAATTTTATGTACTTTATTACATTATCTGGAGTCTGTGTGAACACTGAGTGTAAGGCAGAAATACACACTAGATGGGACAGCAGTCCGTCATATGGCATCATGCTCTAACACAATAACAGCTAGGGGTAATTTCGATCGTTTTCAGTAGGCAATCCACATACTAGCATGTTTTATTGCTTACATACACAACCACCTCCAATTTATCAGCAAATCCCCCACTAAGACACAAAAGTAAAATGTGGGAGAAGGTTAATCAGAATGGGTTCTTACATTTGATGCAATACTGCATATTATATGAAGAAGAAAAAAATATTTTACTGCCCAGTGAAATGCTGCTCTAAGCAGGTTTTTTTGCCAGGGGTTCCTGACCTATCAACATTCAGGCCGACACTGGCTATAAATTACAAAGCTGGTCTTATATTGATTTCAAAGTGTAAGGAAGACACTGGAGCTCAGCTCTATTTAGATTCTCATTATCCACACACACACACTTGTAAGTTGTAATACTATCTTTGTTGGTAGAAATGGTAGCTTTGAAATCTACCCTCTCTAAACATTCACGAAAAACATCCCTTGTTAAAATGTTTTAATTGTAAAATGAAGTTACAGTTGACTTGATCCCTAGATAGGATGCAAACGACTTTGCAATAATTTGAGGAATTAAAAACTGTATGACTCATTTATAGGAGAAAAATTCAGAAATTTATGTTTTTTTTATTCTTTTTAAGGTTAGAATGTCGGTTACTTTTAAGCCCTACAGAAAAGAAGACTCACAGGATCAATTGAGAAGAGATATAACACAATGCCAACTGTTCTTTTCCAATAATAATCATCCAGTTTTTTTAACTACTAAACCTTTCAATAATGTCATTTTGTATGAAATCACTTCACTTCACTTAAACATTCTAGTGGAAAACATGACAACAGGAACAGGTATCTTTGTAAAAATATTTGTAAAGGTGTAGCGTTCATGGTTCGATCCAGAGCTCAGTGTGGAGTTTTTCCATGTTCTCCAGTTTCCTCTCAGTTCTCCAAAACATGCAAATGCTGATCTACACTGATAAGAAATGTATTAAATTGGTGCAGTTTCTCATACAGTAAAATGAAGAGAATCTGAAACCAATCAGAAACAATGTAAACAGATTCATGATTTCTGTCTGTAATGTAATGCTAGAAACAACAACTAAGAATTGTTGTATAGATTTATCCCTTAAAGCCTACAGATTAATATTTCAGATAAACAGGTATACTGATGGGGGCATGGTGTCTTAGTGGTTAGCACGTTCGCCTCACACCTCCAGGGTTGAGGGTTCGATTCCCGCCTCCGCCTTGTGTGTGGAGTTTGCATGTACCCGGGGTTTCCTCCGGGTACTCCGGTTTCCTCCCCCGGTCCAAAGACATGCATGGTAGGTTGATTGGCATCTCTGGAAAATTGTCTGTAGTGTGTGATTGTGCGAGTGAATGAGAGTGTGTGTGTGGCGATGGGTTGGCAGTCCGTCCAGGGTGTATCCTGCCTTGATGCCCGATGACGCCTGAGATAGGCACAGGCTCCCCGTGACCCGAGATAGTTCGGATAAGCGGTAGAAAATGAGTGAGTGAAAGTGAGGTATACTGATATAAAAGAAGGTTTCTAGGGGCAGTGGATCTGAGCCCAACAAAATTCAATTCACTATAGTGCACTGTTAACATTAAAGGGGGGAATATTGCATGTCAGTTGCATTTTGATAATGGATTTGTTTAAAGGCCTTTTCTTTTTCAGGGTGACGTCAGCACTGTCTCTCGTGTACAGTCCAGATGAGGTGTAGAGCCATCAGAGGATATAAATTATTTTCTTCCATCTGGAGTTGCTCTTCTCCTCTCACACACTGACTTTATTTATGGCATGAGTTCGCCCTCCTCTGTGAGCTACGATGCAATTATTCTAGCAAGCTTACGATAGATATTAGAAAAGGGCCCAAGGTAATCTAATGGTTAATGCTTTTTTGGAGTAAAAAAAAAAGAGGCTTTGATCAATGACCAAAACCTTCAATAAGAATTAAATTATATGAGCAGCAATGTAATGAAAGAGGCAGAACAAAAACTATACCAAATAATCACAAGTGTCCAGGTTTAATAGATAACATAATGTACAAATGTTCTCAGCTTGTGTCATCTACCATGGCATACATCCAGGCATTTCAAGTTAAAACAAGAATAATAATGACTAGCCAGCTTTATTAGCAATCTTTCTCTTGTTTGTTATATAGTGTATTCTTTCCTGACACAAAGTGTTATTATATATATTTTAGTTTCTAACACTATACTCAAATCTCTGAACCCACACAATGAAATCCTAGCTCAATTATACACAGAATCCTAATTTAACTAATTTAATTTATTCTTATGCAGTTAAATAAACCATCAGGAGCTTTTAATGTGGGGCTCAGGCACATATTGGTTTCAGTAATACTAAATTATTAAAAAAGAAAAGAAACTGAATGTTTGTAAACACATTACACTGTGTTCTCTTTATTAGTGTTGCTCCCAAACTTTTGTCTGTAGAATATCTTGAAAGTCTCCTGAAAGTAATACATTTTGGTTATGTAAGTAAGAAGTAAATATAATATACAGAACAATGTAAGTAGAATACATTAAAGGTGGAAATTCTCCTCGCAAATATTTTTTAATATGCATCTATTTCATGGTCATTCCATGTTTCTCTACTTATTATACAATTATGGCCTAATAAATCCTCTAAATTGTTATATATACGATGGAAATGGGCCTCATTAGGAGTTAGTGGATAGCAGAAATATTTGTCTCAAGAGAAGAGAACATAAAGTGAGCAGCCATAATGGAGGTGTCTTAAAGCTGCAGTCTCAGTAAATACGCATTAATGAATGCGTTGTGGCTACTGCAGTGCTGTCGATACGGAGCTGAAGCTAGAGCTCTGCATTCATGACAATATGCTCCAAACAAATGCAAGTGGGCTGGTTGCAAAGTGCAATCTCTATTTTATTTTTTCAAACACTCGTCCCTCACTTCCCGCCCCTTCCCTCATTACATGCTGTTTTGGGCGGCTACACTCAGCAGTCCCGCAGTGCCATAATGAAGCTGCTTGCTCATTTCCCAACCCCATTCTGTCACACCCCCGCCACAGTGAAATATACATCAAACCCCACAATAAAGAGTGTGTGCAGCCAGCATGGCCATGCTATTGGCAGACCTATAATGGAGACAGAGATTTATTTCAGGGATCAGCTATGTGTTTGAGGGATTGTACCTGATCTAATGGCTAAGAGAGAGAAGTTGTGAAGGTGAGTGGTGCAGTGGCATTGACCCCACTCCACAGCTCACACACTACATCACATCAGTGCTATGGAGCATTAGATTTGTTTTTAATAAAACAAATATTCTTTTCCACCTTTAACATTCTCTCTTGGTTTTTCATTCGAGAGCAGAAGGGCAAATTTTCCCCATTTCTAAAGTGTCACTGCTGACGAGTGCTTTGTCATCGGCAAACTGACTTTCTCTTGAGGGAGCTCACCCATCATTTGTCTCTCAGCATGAGTTTAGAGGGAGGAGGGCATTATGAGTTGACATTGAAGTGATGATGCCATTGATCAGCCTTGAATCAACTCCTACACCATCATTTAATCATATCTGAAATTAAATTTGTGCCATTTTATTATTGTAGCAAAAAAACTATACAGGGAATCGGTACAATAACATTAATATAATCTGTGGCAGCTGTGAAAGAGTTCATGATGGAGAAAACTCTGAAGTGCAACAACAACAACAACAAAAAATGTCATCAATTATATTCAATTCCATTTCAACAGTCATCATCACAAAGCAGCTTTACAGAAATCCACATATATATTTTGCACTCTAATAAGCAAAACAGGGGAAATAATGGCTAAAGATTTCTACAGAAACACACCACACATCAGACACACATTAATTTCAGTCAGTTTGAGTATCTGAGCAAAAGTATAATTTCCTAAGAACTAATGTAGTGTGCAATCATATACATTTGTCAAATCTGCCTTTTTATTGGCTACTGGTCATTTCATTGCATTTAAATAAAGGCCTCCACAACTCATTTACTTTTAAGAAAAAACCCAACTTCTTGTTCTAATATTGTTCACTGCTAGAATAACCAAATAAGCAGGTTCATTGTATATTTCAGAGTCAGCTACGATATCCCTTTATTTATTTATACTCAAGCCTTCGAAAAATACCGTTGCTCTCTCACTCAAAGATATGAGGGTTTTTTATTATTACTTCCTTCCAACAAACCAGTGTTTTTTTCCACGTAAAGCACACAACAGTAAAAAAACAACACTGAAATCCATAAAGACAACAATCTCTGAACTTTTATCATGTAATTGCGATCTGTTTTTTGTAAAACCCTATGAATGTTTGTCTAGAGAAAGTACATCATTCATTTCTTAAATCTGTTTACACCAACTGCTTCACACAGAGCAAACAGGACACTGTGGTCTGTTTGGATGTAGCCAGAATTATAAAAAAAAAATTGCTCAGAAAAATTCTTGTCCTGATAAGCTTTTTAATTATTTTTCAATGACTACAAATTCTGCAAATGCTGACAGCATAATATGGCAATTTTAAACAATAAATTAGTCACATGAAAGAGTGAGTCAATGTTGATTTATGTAAAAAATGACATTAAAAACTCCTTTTAGCTCAGTGCTGCATTTCAAATGTTATATAACATTTTTAAAAATAAAATGATAAACTATGGACCATTCCTTACAAGACAATCCAATTAGCCAACCAATTCCATGGTAAAATGATTAATTGCCTAATATTAATTAAAAACATGTTCTGAGATTAGATGAACTACATTCGCCTGGGTATGAAATGAACACTAATGGATTTTACTTGGAAATCAAAAAATATTTTTTGAAGAAAAATGTACATAGTGAAATAAACAATATATGTCACCAGTATCATCTCAAACACTTCATGAAACAACCATCTTAAATGAAAAGAAATAGTATGCTAAATTATAAATGTCTGTTAGATGTTTGAAGTATGCCCTTAAAATATTTTAGGACCCTTAAAGATTCTGGTAGGGAACAGGACCATGCTATGAATCCATGCAATTCCCATAAATAAAATGAGTCCTTAAAAAAAAAAACAGAAGGAAAAATTTTGTAAAAACCTTGTTGTAATAAATGGTAAAAACCTACCATGAACTAAATTCATTTAAGAAATAGTTAAAGAGGTTTGGTGCTTTGTAGACTGAGTTGCTGTACTGTATGCATTCTCTACAAAGAACACTTCAAGGGTTCCTTAAGTCTTCACTGGATAAGTAAGGCCTCTTAAAATCTTAACCTCATAAAAGGTTTACTCCATAGGGACAAACAAAAAAACCTTAAAATGTTCTGAATTTCCTTGTGTTGGTGTAAAGCCTAAAGTGTATTAACTTGTGCAAAGTATACAAGTGACTGTTATCATAGAATAACTGGGAGGAAATCATAAAAGATGTGTACTTAAAGGATATGTAAGATTTTGTCTGTATCTCATATTCCATAATTAGCTTTTAAGGTTTTGCCTCAGGCCATTATATCCAATAAATATCAAGCTACTGTATAGGATTCTGGTGTTATTTATAGTGTACAGCATCTGGGAATGCACAGGACTCATAAAAGAACTCTTAAGAACATTGCTTCTGTGGGAAAACAAACAAACAAAAAAAAACATTATGAACATTCATCCCTACTTACTGTATGGCAATCACACAGGCCTCAGGGTCAGAAAGGACCGCATTGACTTTGTCCCTAGCAAAGAATAACAAGACCTTTCATGGATGATTTACCATACACACAGATCAGGCACTGGCTTTGAAACCTTTAAAAGGCTGGACTGATTGCAAATTACCTTTTGTCTACCTTGGTTCTATGAAATGGTGCAAAACTAAATATGTGCATAAAATAGTAACAGATATCCCAGAGGAGGGAATCAAGCAACTCGGATGCCCAAGTACCTCTACAAAGGGGTACAATTATATTGTGCAGTATCATATACCATTTTTTCCTTGTCCCCTGAGAAGAAACCAAAGAAAATAGTGTTTTCTTTTCTCACAATATTCTCATTTGGGCTTTGTTTCAAACTAGAAGAAGGATTGAAATAAAAGTTGGTCTTGCCCCAGTGGTTTAATTTTATGAAATTTCCTAAAAGAGTATAATACTCTAGGTATCATGCAATCATTTCCATTAGTAGGCACATGTGATGGCACAAAAGTATAGATATTTGGGTCATCTATTGTAAGCAACACTTTCTGATTGTCAAAATGTCTTATACACGCAACAAATTCTGACTTTATAAATTATGTTCTGAATAATTTGGTTAAAGCTCTTCGGACTGCATTTTCTAGTTGGACTGGAAGAATTTTATATGAATGTATGCTGTCAGCAGAGAATTAGACCTGTTCATCAAAGCCAAGAGAAGTGATTGGGATCATTTTTGGATTCAATTAGAATTTGAATTTTTCTAAATATTTCAATGTTGCATTCTAATATTACCATAGTGACCTTTTAATTTCCCATGCAGTAAATGACCAGCACTATAAAAGCTCTTCTGAACTAAATATAAGGCTTTTCATATGATCCCCTGTTGGACTTTATTTAGTGTTGAGATGACACACTGAAGGGGGGCACGGTGGCTTAGTGGTTAGCACGTTCGCCTCACACCTCCAGGGTTGGGGGTTTGAATCCCGCCTCCGCCTTGTGTGTGGAGTTTGCATGTTCTCCCCGTGCCGCGGGGGTTTCCTCCGGGTACTCCAGTTTCCTCCCCCGGTCCAAAGACATGCATGGTAGGTTGATTGGCATCTCTGGAAAGTTGTCCGTAGTGTGTGAGTGCATGAGAGTGTGTGTGTGCCCTGCGATGGGTTGGCACCCCGTCCAGGGTGTATCCTGCCTTGATGCCCGATGATGCCTGAGATAGGCGTCAGGCTCCCCGTGACCCGAGGTAGTTCGGATAAGCGGTAGAAAATGAATGAATGAATGAATGAATGAATGAATGACACACTGAAAATTACTTGACAGACAAGCATTATGCTGCAGATTACCACGTTGATGATTATAATAACAAAGCTCTCTGTCAGTATATTTTGATCAACTGAATACTTGACAAGCTCAAAAATATGCAATTGGACAGTGTGCCCCTTATCACCTCATCAGAGGCCCAGTCTGTAAGCAGTGTGAAGAAATGCCAGGAGTGACTAAGCACAAAAGATGTCAAGAAGGTGCTGCTCTGAAACGTAGCTTGTTTATTTATTAGTTAAATGACTAAACCTGTTACAAAGTGCACAGCATTATGATATTATGTTAACATGATCACACAAGTCATCAAATATTACTTTAATACCTGTTTCTTCATTATAATTCTGAAACATTAGTTCTGTGTTCTGCTACTTGATGGGCTGGTATAGCTTTGACCCACCTTTGTGCACCTTTGTGGAAGAATACAGCATGGTTTATGGTACTGTTTGTATAGGGCCAGAGTTGTCCCTCATCTCATTCTAGCCTATAAGGTCCTAGTGACAGGTTCAGAGAAATACCAAAATTTTTATTTGTCCATGACTAATTTAAAATATATAAATGCTTCATCAACTCTCTGGGATTCGTATGAACCAGTTAGCCGTGTAGGGCAGTGGATCATAGATCGAAGGCTGGTGGCTCTAGGATACTGATCAGAAGGTCAGTGATTCAATCCCCAAGTTGTCACTGTTGGGGATTTCTGTTGGGCCCTAAACCCTCTCTGCTCCAGGAGTGCCATATCAGGTCTGGCTCTGAATTCTGACACCAGCTTCCTAACAAGCTGGGATATTCAAAAAGGAATTTCACTGTGCTGCAATTGGTTGTGCTGCTATCGGCACACTTCTATCCATGGATTCTTTGACAGCAGGATCAAAACGAAATTTTGACTGTACCAACAACACAAACTCCTGGACCAGTTGTCACACTGCTAGGCATGAGGTCGTTACAAGTTTGGCTACAGAGGTATTGAAACCTGTAATTCCTCTAATAAAAGCAATAAAATAGGTAATGAATTGCAAATGTATGCCACAAATGAGATATATCTGTACATCTGGACCTCATGCTTTGTCTGATGGTGCCTCCAGCAAAACAAATAGGTATTCCAGGCCAAGCAGCTCAAGAGTTGTCATGCTTGCTAAAGCTTGTGACTAGGGCCTTTGTGAAGTAAGGCAGCCTACCAAAAGCTCTTCTAAAGATTACGTCTTTGCACTGTGGCATAGTGATTTCTTCATGATGAAATTTTAAAATACAGTTTCAGTGATTAAAATTATGTATCTATATGTGTAGTTTAGTTGCTTTTTATTAAACATGCTAATATAATCAAGCTGTGATCAGACAGAGGGGTTGGAGGTTATATGTGAATGCACTGTGAAATGCTCTACTTCTGTGATTACATGATGTAGTTTGCTATTGCAGATATTTAAACTGATCTAACGCTGTTTTACCACCAATTTGAGTTTTAAGAACATCACTCAGCATTACTCAGTGTCTCCCCTCAATTTATCACTGTAGGGTAAAGAGCAGCTTTTACATAAGCACTTCATTCTTGTGCAAACCACTCCTGTAACTCAGGCATATAAATTCCCTCTCAGTGACTCAATAAAAGCCTTAACCATCTCTCTAACAAGAAAGAAAGTTTCCTCTTAAGGAAATGCAAAGACATTAACTGATATAAATGACAAGTTAACTCTTAGTTTATATCCACTTTTTAGAGTAGACAACCAATCAGTTGTCATTTAGATGTTTGTTTTTGTTGTTACATTTGCATTGTGTTTGTCCTAACAGCTCTAATCTTGGTAGCTTGGCAAATTGGTATTCATCCTTTCATGCTCTCTGTTGTCCTTGACTTTTAAAAGGAACAGTTCCTCGAATGCAAATTAGCTCTGTACATCTGCTCTCAAGCCATTGCACTGAGCATTGCCATGTGGTTATAGTCAGTATGCATACAAGATCACTGTAAATACTAGGTTTACAAATGAGGTCTGTGCCCTAGCTAATAAAACAAAACCCACATGGAACTAATCTTTACTCATTTGCGGCTAACATGAAGGTACAAATTTACTAAGATCATTCGATTTTTATTTGCATAGTGGTTTTAACAATGGACAGCTATACAGGAGTAATATGTATATATATATATATATATATATATATATATATATATATATATATATATATATATATATATATATATATATATATATATATATACACATATACACATACACACATATATATTAGGAAGAAACTTCAAAAGGGAACCCATCCTTCTCCATGTGACATCAGATGGTGTAATTATAAATCATATTGCATTGGTTCAGTGTCATAAATAGAGTAGTGAGTGTTTCTTCTGACCATATTGTTATTGGGCATTCAAATTCTTTGTTATAGCCAGATGGAATAACTTGTGCAATATGGATGGTGACAAAATCTACCTTGATGGTAATGGTGCATATTTTTCTGAAAGGATGTAGTAAATTCCCAGGTATATTGAGGTGAGCGCAACCTTGTAACTCATGTGATAAAATGCTGTTATGGACTAACATAGGAGTGACTAAGCAAAACCAGTGATTGTACATTTTTAGTTAATTACCCAGAATCCCCAACCAGACATGTCTGCATTTTAAACAGCTTATTTCAGTGAACAGAAGAGTGAAAGAGAGGGAAGTCCAAATGAATAAGTATTTGTTAATTTTTTTATTCTTTAAAAGAATACCCTATGAATGTCACTGCACAATGTCTCAATCTAAAGTGATGGAAAATTCCACAAAATTAGGCTGGACCACATTACAGATTAAATCATCAGGACAGCTAAGATTAGTAAAGGAAGGTGCAATGAGGACAGAGAGGAGGAATTATGGAAGACCTCCACAGCTCAACGGATGTGAAGGAATTCTTCCAGACTCTTAAGCTTTTGCAGTAGAAGTCTATTGCAGTAGTGGAAAGGTCAGTGATAATTTAATCTATGGAAAGGTTACTTTTAACCAGGGATCATCAAAAATACTCTAAAACAGGACGTTTAAAAAAATTGGGCTTTTCTGCCACCTGCAGGACATGCTAAAAAAAAAGCCAGTTAAATGCAATAATAAATACAGTCTGTTAACAAATATTCCTTATTCAGTTACATTTAATATGAAAAAAAATGCCATTTAGGAAATATTTTTTGTTATAGGTTTGTGTGTATTTTTCTTCTGTGGTATTGAATAATATCTTTCTTATTTTCTTATCTAATATCTCTCTTCAACAAGTTCCACTTTAGGAGAAGTACAAGTCAGAATCCTTCTAAAGCACACTAAAAGTTGACTTTATCTTTATTTCATTGAATGTACTTTCAGTTGTGAAAGTATTTGGCATTGTCTATTAAATTTTTTGCCAGTTTATGACAAATTTGTCTTGCATTTATTTAACACTTCTTACGGTCAGGTTTAAAACAACTTTGATCTTTAGACACATTGAGCAATGGAGGTTAGGTGGTGCACTGATGCATTGGGTCACACACTGATATGAAGAATGTCAGTGGCATATTTTTTTATCTGTTGGTTATTTGCAAACGTTGAACAGGTTTAAAGTCCTTGTAGAACCAGGTCAAAGCACAGATGCAGTGAATATAAAAATATCAAACATAATATATAAACATATTTTTTTTAAAAATTCCACACCCTCATTAAAATTGCAGTTGTTGTGTGATGTAGATTACCAAAAACTGGATGTCGCTCCAAGTTTGATTAAAGGACAAGAATAAAACTTATTAATGAGGCTGCCAAGAGACCAATGGCACTATTAAATGAGTTGCAGGAATATCTGCTCAATCCCTGAATGTGACAGTAATCTCCTTTATTCTTCACTTGTCTGGGCTATGGGGTAGGTGGAAGCCCATGATTAAAACAAAAAATAAATAAATAAATAAAAAATAATCACATTTAAATCACGGGGGGGCACGGTGGCTTATTGGTTAGCACGTTCGCCTCACACCTCCAGGGTCGGGGTTTGATTCCCGCCTCCACCTTGTGTGTGTGGAGTTTGCATGTTCTCCCCCATGCCTCAGGGGTTTCCTCCGGGTACTCCGGTTTCCTCCACCGGTCCAAAGACATGCATGGTAGGTTGATTGGCATCTCTGGAAAATTGTCCCTAGTGTGTGATTGCGTGCGTGAATGTGTGTGTGTATGCCCTGCAATGGGTTGGCACTCCGTCCAGGGTGTATCCTGCCTTGATGCCCGATGACGCCTGAGATAGGCACAGGCTCCCCGTGACCCGAGGTAGTTCGGATAAGCGGTAGAAGATGAATGGATGAAAAATTTAAATCACTTAAATGCATTAACATGACATGACCTAAAGAAGACCCACAGTGAAGCATGGTGGTGGCAGCATCATGCTAGGAGGCTACTTCTCTTCAGCTGAAGGGAAAAAAGGAATTGAATGTTGTATTACCAAGAAGAGGTTATTTGAGTTATAACAGTTGTGCCACACTTAAGCCAAAAGGTTATTGAAGGCTAGAATTTTGTCCACTAAAGCATTTTCTGTTTGTTTTCACTTTGATTTTGATAACTGAAGCACTTTATACATAGAATTATATGTATATTTTGAGATCATAAGAGAAAAATATCTACAACAATAGAAATTAAGTAGTCAATAATATATTTCCCATTTATGTTAATGTTTCCCAATCTCTAACAAGGGTTCTGACACTGTTATTTTTGTTCAGTGTTAATAATGTTCTTGACCACACTAGGCCAAGTCAGGCACCATATGGCTTATTATCAGTGCTGTTATTTATTAAATTAGTTTTGAATTTAATCATAAGCATCATTTATACAGAATTTACTTTTCTGGACTATGATCATCTGCACAGAAATCAGTGAAAAGACAACACACACAGATTTTCAACATATATTATTACTGTTTTCTTCTTAGCGAGAATCATAACATGACATTATAAAATAACACACACTGAATTGTGCAGTGATCAAAATAGTGGGAAGCAAATATTTATGTAATTCTGTGTAAATTCTTAACAGTATTCCTAATAATGCTTTGTACATGTTTTGTACATCTTCACAGCTGGCTTCATGAAGGGAAACTTTCTTAAAATCTCCAAAAAAAATCTCTAAGATCCTCACTGATTCTCTCTAAAAGTTCTAAATGTGAAATGCTTGTGTGGGTAAATAAATTAAAACCATAGAAATATAACCTGCTTCTTTAAGTAAATAACTGCCTATTCAGATATTATGTGACGCAATAATACATTTATACCTATGGACTCTATTTCATTAATTTTTTCATAAGCATATATCAAATGTATTTAAGACAATTAATTTTTTTTCTTCTTAGTAAGAATAGTAAATATGCAAATAGACTTCTATTTACCCAGTCAGAGGTTTGTTGACCTGTTTTGATCTTTGTATAGGATTTGTACACACTGAACAATCCAACCCCAGCTCAGCCTTGTTCAGCCAAAACCATCAGACGTCATTAGCCTTGAACTGTATTCCTCTTATCAAATAAAACAATATCCCTCTGAACTGATTTCCTGGAAAGTCATGAAGGCTGTGAGACAGTTTGTGTAAGAAAATGTTGGTGTGAATCAGATATTTACACAGGGTTAGACTAACCAAAAGCAACTCACCATCTGATGGTTTTTCTCTAAGTCTGAATGTCTGAAGCCATTTCACAGATGCCTTTATGAATTAGCTGTAATAGTTGCGCTTCCACAATTTTAATAATCACAAGCCACCACTAATAAACCATATTAACTTATTAAATCTGTGGCATAGCTGTACATCACAAGAAAAGATAAACATGGATAGGTTCATTGTCTCCCCAAGTTGCAACTCAAATGCAGGTAAAATTAGATAAAAAATGAGTTAGGAAATGATGTGATTCCAAGTTCACTTTAGCACTTTCTCCTTCCAAGATAAGTGGAAAAATGGAAATTTTGAGGAATCATTAACAGCATGGGCAAGAATAAAATGGTGAGAGCTGAAGAGTGTGCTCAATCGACTATTTCTTGTTCTGAATATAACAATAATTACTGTTACATTTGTGAGAAATAATTTTGATGAAAAAATACTGCCTTAATTATTGATGGGAAATCTTTAAAAAACATTACAATCACACTTACAAGAACAATTAGTTTTTAACGAAAGAAGTCTCAAATAATGCAAGTTAAAAGCTTCCAAGAAATCAATAAATTTTTTTATGTTGCAATGGAACTTTGCAGTCTCAGCATCTACAAACTCCCAGCTGAACTGAATTGTTCTCCCATCACACAGCCATCTTTCTAATCCTAGGAATGTCATCTCATACAATATATTATTGTGTCATTTATATACATGTCCTATTGGTTGTTTTTTTTTATGATCAGTGTCTGTGTAGATGTAGATGATAACTAAGAAGGCAAATGGGGACCAACAGAGGGCAGTGAAGGTTCTCATCGTATTTTTCCATAAACAATAATTGTAGTTGTCATATTTCACATTTATATAATTCACAAATGTAGTTCTCATTCTTCTGATATCTCTCACCAAAATCTTAAACAATGCTATTTGTCATGATATCCCCGTTTCCATTTAGTCCTCATGCTCCCATGTTAATGTTAGTTTAATCTCCACCACAGATGCTGTGTTCATGTCCCATGGAGCATCTGCTGTCTTGTGCAATTAACCGGCCACACGCATCACAGTTTGAACTTTGCAGTCTGAATATCTGTTCGTACTTCTTCTGTACATGCACATTTGTGATGGGGAAAAAATGTCCTAACAATCAGGTTTTAGAAGAAAGTTTTTGCCATTGAAAAATATTACCAGATATCTATAGATCAAAAGCACAAACACAGGGTACAGAACTAGTATGTGTGTGTGAGTATGTGAACCCTCAGGCTCAACCTAAGAGCTAAAGAATAATGTCTGAAATGCAAGGCTGTGTATGATTTTGTCAATTTAGCTTGTTAAGCAAGTTAATCACGAATGAGAGTTGAGTTTTAGAATTTTTGCAAGGAATTCTGTTTATTCACTGAAATCCTGGACTTTGGTGTTTTATTTAATAAAGCATAAGCAGCCATAATGTAAAGTTGTGTGTGTGTGTGTGTGTGTGTGTGTGTGTGTGTGTGTGTGTGTGATTGGGGAGGGGTACAGGCAATAATAATTTTAAATGACCTTTCCTCTTCATTATATACATTTAATTGTCCAGCCATTCATTTGAAAAGTGACTTGCAAAGGTAATTCATCGATAATGACACTTAAATCAGCAGTTTTCTAAAGTGTTATGACTATATTGTTGTCAGATTGCAGGTTGTATCTGCTTTCTGTTACCTACAGTAGAATGGCCTAGATAAGGTTATTAAAGGACAACCCATGAGGTCATATGTAGTTGTTGAGTTAATCATAAGACAAAATAGCCAAGAGTTACTGTTGAAATGTTGAAAGAGCTTTTATGGACATAACAAGTTATCCATCATCCTTCCTGCAGGGTTTGTTAAATATTATATAAAAGAATTGATTTACTGATCATTTGGCTAATAGGAATCTAATGAGTATCCTCCTGGCTGAGTTGCATTGTGCCTATAATATGTTTTGTTTTTTTAATCAAATATATAATAACCTTGTCTTACTCAACGATTAACATTGTGATTAAAAAAGACCCAAGACACAATCAATGGTCGATAATTTCCCCAAAGTTTTTCATTTAGTAAAAGAGGATATCTGATAAACAAATTAAAAGTATTATTGTAGAATTTATGTTTCAGTCAGTCCAATAAGCCTTAATGAGTTTAAGGTGCAAAACTAATTAAGTGGTTTTCTAAATGCTGGACAGAAGTCCTCAGTCATTTCTGACCGCTCTTACATTAACAAGATGGGTATTTCCTTAGCTGTGTTCATAAATCTTAGAGTTCATATAGTCTAAACGATATAAATAATATGATTTTAAAAAGGCAAGTCAATCTTTAACCAATGTTATCATGGGTTAGTCAGTTTGCATTTGATATTACATGGATGCTCCTAGGACATATCACATTAGTAATTCTTCTTCTTCTTCTTCTTCTTCTTCTTCTTCTTCTTCCTCTTTGATGTCTTTTTTTCCTCTTTCAGAAACTTTCAGAAAGGATTAAGATTGCCAAAAAGCACAAGTAAAAGTATATTTAGTGAAGTCAGTTACAGTCATCAAATACCATGAAGGAATGTGAAAGGGACCATATTGCCTGTCATTATCAATAAAAGGGTGTTGTTTGATTAATGTATAACTCAAATAGTTTAACATTTTATGAGACTAAAAAAGAAAGTTTATCATCGTAGTGACAGTATACTGTATGTAGGTCATTTGATCATAGTCTATGATCTGGATATATGACACATTATCAACTCTCAGTAACTGTTTCAGTGTGTCAGGTCTCAGTGTGTCAGGTCTCAGTGTGTCAGGTCTCAGTGTGTCAGGTCTCAGTGTCAGTACTGCTGTAGTAAATATGTACTGTACACATCTAGAGCCTTACCTAATTACTGTAACAGCTGCCACTCTTCCAGTAACAGTATCTACAGTACCAGTCAAGTTAAGGTCATGAATAGCTGTGCTCCAGTAAATCTCAATAAACCTATTACATTCATACTGACAACAAGAACACTAATTCATAGGCAGAATTAAGCATATATTCAAAACTTCCAACATAAGCCCAATAGGATTTTGTTTTGTTTGTAGTTGTTCAGCATCAAGCAAAGAAAACAATTAATAAGGTTGTTGAAACTACTAAAAGTATGTTCAAAAACATTATTAAAACCTGGAAGGGTATTGGTTAAAAAACGAATCATCTTCAACAACCATCATCTTCAATGTGGTCAGAATAAAATCTTGTCTGATTTTGATCTGAGCTCACTTAAATGCTTGGTGAAATAAAAAAAAGTAGAACTCAAGGCTATGTACAGTATAATAGTGAAAGTAAAAGCATTTCCACATGCACAAAGCAAAGAAACCTCAATGGATTGGGACCAAAATGCTGTGTAGTTCTAAGAAAACCTCTTATCAGTAGGGCTAAAATCAGTGAAAAAAAAAATAATTTCAATTTGCTAGGCAGCATAATGATTATACTCTGTAGCAATGGGGGTGGAGGGTCATGTGGTCTAATGAGTCCAGATTTAAACTGTTCCAGAGTGATGGGCACATCAGGGTAAGAAGAGATGGCAGATAGTGTAACACCCATCATGCCTAGTGCCTACTGTACAAGAATGTGGTGGCAATGTGTTTGCTGCAGTTGATTATGGTTAGATTAAGCAACATAATGTGCAAAATGAAATAATCTGACTACCTGAATATACTCAATGAGCAGGTTATTCTATCAACTGGAATATTTTAAGATGACAATAACAGGATCCATTCTGGAAGTGGTTCGAGAATCTTCTGGAATTTTCTGGAAAAGGAATAAATGCATCTCTGGACGGAAATAAATAGTTATAAGTATAAATAAAATGCAGTCTAAAGACATATTAGAGTGTGGGACACTTTTTTTTGTCCAGGCAGTGCACTATTGGTGCAGTGAGCAGTGCTTCCAAAAAAAAGCCGCGCCCCCTGAAACGCACAGATCGAATGAAAATTTGTTTTTGCTTTAAGTTCTGTTGTGCATTCGCGTTGCTCAATAAAAAGCCGGTGATCTAAAATGCTGCCTGCAGTTCGGAGGAGACTCTTAGAAAAAAAGATCCTTTTTTAGTGTCTGAAAAAATAAACGAGCAGGATGAGTTTGTTTCAGCTGGATGATTTTTTAGCAGGATGGATAGGAGGTAAGTGGTTATTCAGTCGGAATGAAAAGTTCAGATGGATGTCTGGTAGCTGCTTTAGTAAATAAATATTAAGCAGACCTGTTTGCTTTGAGAAGTGTGGTAACATATTGGGAAAAGTAACTCTAGGAGTGAGGTTTAAAGTCAAATAAACATCTTAAGAAGAGTCGATAACACGCTGGGAATCTGTGCACTGAAGCAGTTTACTGAAACTCACAATGTCACTGATGTTTAATTCTAAAATAAAACACAACATCGCCTCGAATGCATTAAAGTGTCTGGAACTTCTACTACTACTACTACTACTACTACTATTATTATTATTATTATTATTATTATTATTATTATTATTATTATTATTATTATTATTATTATTAATAGTAATAATAATAATAGGAAGAAGAATAGTAATAATAATAATACTACTTTTTAAATTATTTAGGGTTAAAAGCATTTTTCTTTCTTTTACATTAGTTGGTTGTTAAATATGCCTGGTAGAAAGATATGTTGTTGTTGTTGTTTTTTTATGATTAAAACATATACTTTTTTTTTTCATTATTTACCCGTAATCAAGTGTAAATGTGGAAATGTGCCCACAGGTGGGGAACGGTGTAACCTGTTCATATAACATCTAAAACCCCCCCCCTCTAACAATATAATCTGATTTCATTAAAAACATACAAAATAAGCTAAAGATATCATGTCAGTAAATATATTTCTTAACTTTAAAATGAATAAATTGTTTAAAAATAAATAACTTATCAAAACACAAAACAACAGTGGTTTGTTTTTTTTTTCTATTTATTTACTTACTTGCTTGCATATTGCTTAATTATCTGCGAGTGAAGGCTGTCTATGGATTAGTTTGTGTATGCATGATCCTTTCACTGTTTTACCCACCTCCTTTGGACACATAGTACATGGCAGATGCTGTTTAAAAGTACTGGCTAACTACCTCCTGATGTTCTCTGAAAACTTCTTGAGGATGGGAGTACAGTACCTAACTAAGGGTTCTGTTAACCCCTTATTTATAACCCCTTACTCCTAAGCACTTATTTCTTTCCTTCAGTCTGCTAAATCTATAGAGTATCACATGACAGCTATGTGTCACATGCTACAGTTATCTTATTGACTTATTTTGTTGACAGCAGCAGGTACACCGCTGTCTGTTTTTCTTGACCCATTACTCATGCTACAGTAAATAAAATCATTACAAAGAGAAATATTTGCATGGCTAACTGCACGGATTAGCATAGTTTATTTTAATACCAGAGAATGTTCTAACACCGGTGGACAACTGAGATTTTGACCTGACTACTCAACCCTGCAGGCTATGTAGAATTATAGCTTAGACATTATTGATTAAAATGATTCTAATGTTTCAAAATGAAAAATGAAAATTAAAGTCTGTGTGAAACCTTAGTTTTGCTGTGGTTAAATAATCTTCCTTTAATGCCTTCCAAAGATGTTTGAATTTAAGTGTGATTGCTTTACACACAGTATTGGTATAGCAACCATTAAATACAGGAAGTATTCGTATTACTTATTACATACCAGTGTAGGTGAAAACTACTAAATAATGTCTGTTACAACATGCCCCACTTTAGTTAGCTTGTGAACTTTGATTTTCTCCCAAGAAAAGTGGGCAGAAGTTGCATCTTAACTGTTGTTTAATAAGACCTATTTAAAATGCAAAGTGGATGCTTAATGCAACTAGCACTGCAAGTTGTTTTGAATCAGCTGTACCCTAAATCCATCCTTTTACAAAGTGCCAACTTGCATGTTTACTTTACGACAATCTATCGCATGAGGCTGACATATTATGCCTGAAGTACACAATGTATGGTATTCAACAGGGAGGACAAAGTGTTATTCATTCAACAGCGCTCAGGCTGGACAAGAACCTACAAAGCTGAATAGCTCATCCTCTCTAGCAGCCTGTTTGCTCCCTTTTAAAATAGGCTAATGAAACATTTTTATTTTTCCCCAGGTGCCTCCAGTGTGATTGTAGGACATCCACTTGACACTGTGAAGGTATATCAAAATGAAAAAAGAGTAGCTATATGTTTAAAACAGTAGCTTTAAAAGACAATAACTGTGATTTGAAGCTCTCTCCCCACCCTTGTGATCACATTTTTTTGGAAACTTTTTATAAAACTCACTATACGTTGTTAAAATGTATTCTTACAATCTTCATTTAACAGACACGATTACAAGCTGGAAAAGGCTACAATAATGCCTTCCACTGTATTGTAACCATCTACAAAAAAGAAACTGTAAGTGATGTAAAACTTTCCTCATTTATATGGATATCTGCTAAGAAAATTGACAAAATACAATTTATGTTTTCTCCTTGTTTGTCTCAAAATAAGTTATTTATATCTAAAGTTCCAGAAGGATATATTTTTCTTAACAGGTCTAAAATGAAAACTAGTGACCTTATGTTTTACTTGCAGCTTACTGGCTTTTTCAAAGGCTTGTCCTTCCCACTAGCAAGCGTCACAGTGTATAACTCAGTGGTGTTTGGCTTCTTCAGCAATGCTCAAAGATTTATCAGTGATCTTCGGTATGGTGACAGAAGGCACCCGTGCGATATGATTGACCTTACTGTGGCCAGTATGATTACAGGCCTTGTATCAGTGAGCCTTGGGGCCCCAGTGGACCTGGTCAAAATCAGACTACAAATGCAAACTCAACCGATCCTTGCACGTAAGTCTGAAATTGAAACAAGAAAGAGTGATGCTATGCTCTTTCTAGTGTTGGTCATTTCCAAGTCAATAAAATATTGTGCATGTACCATGCAAATGTAGTTGTTAAAATTGTATGCAGTGCAATAAGATTTGCTTACATTGTAATCACCGTTTAGGACTGCAAAGTTAGCAGAATGGAGACATGACCTATTTTTGTGCTTAGACAACATGTCTCAAGGGTCAAACTGAAATATGTTAACAGAAAACTTCACACTTGCTGGCAATGGCAGTGTCCCTCTTCGATCAGTGGGGCTCCAGAATCAGCGTACAGAGTGTACAGTATATAGAGGGCCTCTTCACTGCATCAGCAGCATCCTGCAGACTGAGGGAATCCAAGGGCTCTACAGAGGTGCAGGGGCCATGATACTCCGTGATGTGCCCGGTTATGCCCTTTACTTTATCCCATACACACTCTTATGTGGCTGGATGAACCCTAACAGTAACAGCTCCCCTCATCCCTGCTCCATATGGCTTGCTGGTGGGTTAGCAGGTAAATAACACCATGGTGTCATTGTAGACATACTCTGACAACTTCATGAACCGAGTAAGCAATCATAGAAACAGCCAGTGGTATGGGAAATTACAGTATGGGTCAACAAAAAAAAGGACTTTTAGCTGCTTCTCAATCAAGCATACAGTAGGTCTCACATCTTTCATGTCTATTGTTCCACAGGATCTATCTCCTGGGTCACAGCAACACCAGCTGATGTAGTTAAGAGTCGACTGCAAGCTGACACAATGCATCACAGGAAATATAAAGGAATTGTTCACTGCATCATACAAAGTTACAAGACCGAGGGACTACATGTGAGTATATTACATTCTTGTTACATATTGTACTGTGGTTTAGTGGTTCACTGGAATGCCACCTTTTATTTTATACCTTATTTTTTATTTATGTCAATTTTAATGTAAAAAGTGACTGTATTACACAGAATTTGTTACAAATACTGTCATCATACATCCACTAGATTTAAACGACAGGCAACCCTGAAGGTAATCCTATAGTTAGATACATATACCTATAGTTTGTTTCATCCCTATTAAATGACATAATTGGTTGATATCTGACTATGCCATAAGTAAGTACTGTCCATGAGAAGGAGATGCTCCTGTAGCATGCATAGCAAGTTACATCCTGCCTATGTGTGTAGGCTATACTGATGACATGTATCACCCTGATGGTCAGTCTCTGTTTAGAAAGGGGTTCCTCCAGTCAAAAGAGTGTTGCAAGTTACACACTGTAAAGGAACAGTCAGCAGGTTCCTATCATGGAACGATCATGCTGTGAGATCAATACATTGGTAATCTGGTTAAGTGGATGATTTGGAATTCAAGCAAAGCAAGGTACAGTTATAGCCAAGGCATACAGTTCTCCTCCTCAGAAGTAATTAAGGTCAGTAATTGATCAATCACTTTAAACTCATTTGCAAAAGTTATCACACAATATAATTATCGCATCACTTGCAAAGTGTTTTTGATTAAAAGAAAATTATGATCAGCTGTGTCTGTAGAATTTTCTTGACACCTTCTTGGTTTTATCAGACTTTTGAAGTCATGTTCTGCACAGCGTAACGTGTATATGGGATCTCATTGTCAGAATGTATCGGGATTATTATTCACTCCTTACCCGTGACAACTTGCTATTTTGTCTCTTGTATTCTTCACATTCTTTGCGTGACTAGGCAGAAGACCAAAAACATTTCAGCTCGCCTACTGGTTATTGTCTAATGAAACCACAGAATTCTAGATAGCGAAATGTAAAACTTTGTTCATTCTTCTGAACAGGTGAAATTTAAGGGCCCTGCCTCAGGGCTTAGCAGTGGCAGCTTTGTGGTCCTGGGATTTAAACTCACAACCTTATGACTAGTAGGCCAACATCCTTAGCACCTTAATCCTTAGAACAAAATTCAGTTCAACAAATGGCTTTAGAAGAAGAAAAATTTCAACATTTTGGAATGGCCCATCCAGAGCTAAATCATATCCAAAAGCTGTGGAATAACTAATAGAGGGCTGTACACTGGAAATTCTCCTACAGTTCGATAGCTCTGGAGTATTTTGACCAAGAAGAATAAAGTTATGGTAAAGACATGAAATGAAGTTACCAAATTGAGATTGCTTAGTTGGTACTTGGTAGGCTCTGTTCTTGACTGCTCTATTGCAAGCAAAAGTGCTTTAACAAAGCACTGGTAAAATGGTGTACACACATATACTACAGATACATATACATTGTGTTTTTCACTTGAATATAATTATTGGATGCTATATCATGTTAAAGGTAGAAACAAAGTTGACATGATTTAGTGAAGAGATTGAGTGTATGACACTGTCTGTTTGAGGCTAACTTGTGTAGTTACCTAGACAAAGAACCAAACTGTGGTGATTTAAGGACAGTGGGCTGTTTAATTATGTTGTTTCTGAGATCTGTGATCGTTTCTCAAGGGCTTTTGGGCAGTGTGAAATTAATCCTTGGCACTTATAGAAGGTTTCTCAGGGTTGATTTATATGGGTCTGGCAGGGTGGATTGTGCCAACCACACTTGAGCCTGGGCACATTTTGTGCAAAGAAAATGAAAGGAAATAATAGATGTTGATTGACATCACCACATGACTCTAACTGCCCATAGAAGTTACTCAAGTAAAAATCATAGTTCAAAGCATTACTTATTTTAAAAATTATTATAGTTCCTTTTGAGCTTCTAGCTTGATGCTTGATTCAGCCCACCAGGTACAAGCAAGTAGTAGGTGCTCAGGTTATTTTTAACATATGCATCAAGATTTTTACCAGTAGAGGCACATAGGTAGTGAAATGAACAATGACTGAAAATTCAAGCATTGCAATTACAAAAAATGTAGTGTGTTATTGTTGCTGACTAGTCTGTTATTGTTGCTGTAGTAACTTGTACTAACTCCTTTCAAACATGATTGATTTTACCATAATAATATGCTTTAACTCTGGCCAACTTGTAAATTTTGATGGAATATTGAATGTCCGCTTTAGTTTTATTGCTGGAGTAGAATTATCGTATTCCAGTTGTTATATACTCTATTGTAGATTGTACTGTATCATCTAGGACAAATGTATTCATGGTCATGTCTGTAATACTCCTCCTTTTAACCTTCAACTTAGGTCTTCTTCCGTGGTGTATCTGTAAGTGCCGTCAGAGGATTTCCAATGAGTGCGACAATGTTTCTGGGTTATGAATTATCTCTCAAGTTTTTCCGAAGCCTGTGATAAGTGTCTAAAGTTCCACCTAACATCAACATTTTTAACATGGAACATGTTTAAAGTTTAATGGTTTTTAAGGGTCAATTGTGTTTTTACTTCTTATATTAAGAGGACCTAAGGCTATGAATTGCATATGATTTTAAAAATCTCAAACCTTTTATAAAAGCATTTTAATATATGTATATTTAGTCATTTTTCTTTTATTGGCATGCTTTCTCTAAATATAATATGTTGGGCAGTAATTTAGTGTTTTAAAATGCTATATTTGCATGATTATTTTATTTTCATTTTACCATATCATCAAAATGAGGTTATAATGCAAATTTAACAAACATGATTCTATAAAATATACAGTTGAATCAGTGGCATTGATCTAAGTATATGTTTATCAAGATCCAGCAACATTTGACTGTGGGTTAGTGGCTTAACTCTTCAACAGAAACAGCTGCACTAAAATGTAGCTTAAACAACCCTCTAAAAACCTACAGACCTAATCAAGTCAGCACTTTTTGTTAGCTACTTTAGTTAGCTAGATGGATACACATTACTTATATTAGTTATATGTTTAAATGGAATACTGTATATGACATATATAATACATATGTTAAAAGGGGTCTAACCCCATGGGCACTGAGCTTATTTAAATAATTATGTTAGAAGATACCTGAGGTATTTTCCCTGAAGTTTGTGTTCATCCTGCATCCCACAACATGCCTGTGTTTTTTTCTTGACTTGGTCATTTACGCAAATGTCACTTAAACTGAGGAGTTGAAATTCTTTTCTCAGCAACATATTTCAGAAATTGTTCACTTCTTTGCCTTTTTTATATTTTGAACCAATAATATATAGTAATATATTATTGTCTTCGAATATATATATATATATATATTATATAAGTCTTAGATTATACTAGGTTCTTTCAGGTTCACTCTTTGCTAGAAATGCTGAATCACTGTGTGCAAGAGACCAGATGATCCTCAGTACTAATTGCTCAAAAAATGTATGTGGAGTAAAAGATACTGTGCATAATTCAAAAGCAATGTTAAAGTATTTTTATTTTATTATAATTATTATAGTAATGTAAACTACTGGAGAGAATGAATATAAAACTGATGTGATGTTTCCACCAGGTGGAGGTATTGTATAACAGTTTAATAATCTGTGCTGCGAGTTGTGTGTTGTTTTTAATAACAGTCACCGTTCACTTGCTTTTTTTAATTAATTACATTGTATAACCCATTTTTCTATATTAAGCTTAAGGTATTGTTAGACAACCTGTTCTCACTGTTGTGGCTTTTAATATAAAATATCAAGAACGACAACAGTTTCCTTTTTTTATAGAACAAAGATTTAATGTAATGAAATTTTTAAAAGAACTTGTGTTATTTTATAAATGTTTTTATTATTGACTAACAAACACTCAACATACACACAAAATGTCAGTAATATCTTTCCTTAAGATCTTCTGGTAGCTTTACATGCATATTTAGGACATTAAGTAGAACATATTGGATGATAGTGGATCATTTTTATGAAGTCAGCTGTATAGTGTACCAAAACTAAGTTACTGACTTGTCCTAGATATTATTAAAATTAAAATTAAAATTATTTGTATAGTGCTTTTAACAATTCCCATTGTCTTGAAGCAGCTTTACAGAAGTATAGAAACAAAAGAGAGAGAGAAAAAAAAATAAATATATATAAGAAGATGAAAAAATAAGAATAAAAATAAATACATGCATACATACATACAATTAAAGTTTAAAATGTACTTTAAAATATTAATTTAAAATTTAAATATAAATTATCTTTATCTTTATGAGGAAGAAACCTTGAGAGAAACCAGACTCAGAAGGGAACCCATCCTCATTTGGATGACACTGGACAGTAAATAATGTAAATGTAAATAATGTCATTTTTACAACAGTTTATAAAAGTGCAACCGAGAGCTCCTGAGAAACTGGTGGGTCAGTGCAAACTCCGAGTTCACCACAGACCCAACACTAATTTCTTCCTGTCAAAGTCTTCAAATGATTGCTGATAAAGACCAGACAATACAGCTGACTGACACAACATTGGTTCAAAGAAGGCATGAGTCACTGGCTGACCATGCAGATCAATCCCTGGCAGGGTGACCACGAGACTCCACCCAGGGGTAGAACATCAGGATTGACGAAGTATCTCCGTAAGAAGAGACGATCAGGCTAGTAATTACAGGTAACATACAAAATGCTTGTTACTTGTGTAAAGTGTGTTTGGTGGCATTTACTGTGCACTTTTAATGTTTTCTTTTGTTTATATCAATGAATAGAATGCATTAAAACCTACAATTGCTAGTGATCTAAAACCTGAATATTCTGAAAAGTGGTTATGTGGCAACAGATTGCAGTGTTTTTATAGATGAAGGTATTGCTGGCAGGTCATAAAATATCTTCTAGATAACCCTGTTTACAACCAGTGTATAAGAGATCTTGATTCAATTACTCATCACTGTTGATTCTGAGCAAAATGAATCCAAATAATCTTTATATGACAGCAAGATAAATAGCATACGATCAATAATCATATGGAAAAGGATTGAAACTACTTTATAAAATCACAATATTTAGTAGGAGCACAAAGTACATGTATGTATTTGAATCCTCTGAAATGCTTTAGAACTGGTGAAATGTAATTATTTTTGTTAAGAAGTATTTATTATTATGTACAGTTAAATATCTAATAAAAGCCTACAGTAAGAAAATGAGAAAAGGGTCTTTGGACATTGATTTCTTTCACAGGATTAAAGTGAAATCTAGGGGCTTGAAACCTCCTGAGCCACATAAATGCATCCTCATTCCTAACAAAGATGGATTATTGCCCTCCTCAACTCTGTCAGCCAGGCAATGCTTGGCTCGGTTCCTTTAAAGAGGAAAAGACATCAACCAGACGGTTATGCTGTAACTACTGTAGCTTAAAATATAAAAGAATAAAGCAAAAAAAAACCTTCATGTAGTTGGCCTGTAGTGCAAAACGCATTGCAAAAAAAAAAATCATTTATTAGATATATATTCTTATATAATCTTAATTATATTGACTTTTTCTGATCCAAACATTCATGTTTCATTACTGAAACAATACATTAAACTAAATTTGGTTGCAATTGCATTTTTAATGACATTAATGCTTGAGTAACAGCACTTGCAGTCCACATGCTCTAATTCATTGTGCATAAGTGACTGTTTCTCTGCAGAGACAATGTGATTGGGTTACCTCAGCGTGTCCGTGGATGTCATGAATAAGGTTTTATTGCTCTTTTATTGTAGGGACAGGGAAGGTTCGTATGCCAGCTGCTGCTCCTGGCTGGTATATAAATCCTCTGAGTGCACCTACCTACAAAAAGCAAACATGAGACAAGAGAAACATAATAACCAGCCGCTGCATTACCTGGGGATTCCTCTTTACTAAACTGACTTTACAGAATGTAGAACAGATTGCCTGGACATTATTTTGTAGCAGTGACATTAATGACCTGACAAATCAAACACTAAAAATTAAAAGAAATTAGTTTAAATAACGTGTGGAATTTAGTTGTCATAAATCCTGAAAATTGAGGTGTGGCAACAAAATGAAACTATGGTATTTATGGTATATTGGCCCCTTCTACATGCACATCTCTCTGCTTATTGTAATAGTATGAGATTCCTAAAAGTAACACAAAGTTCATTGCAGCATGCTATAATTTTGAATTGCTATATTTTCTATAATTATAATGCTGTGATGCTTTTTGAATCCTGGATAAAAAAGGGCTATGCCAATAGCCTTTGAGATGAAACACAGGACAGATGTTTTTTCTTCACTGTCAGATGCAATGTGTTTTCCCTTTGGACCACTAAGCTTTTCTTAGTATAACTCAATTGCATTGAGTTGTGGGTTCAGGTAGAGCAGCACACCATGTCTCCTCACTGTATTTCACATATGATATTAAACATAAAAAAAATGTATTTTATCATTCATTCATTTTCTACCGCTTATCCGAACTATTCTCGGGTCACGCGGAGCCTGTGCCTATCTCTGGTGTCATTGGGCATCAAGGCAGGATACACCTTGGATGGAGTGCCAACCCATCACAGGGAAATCTATTTTATATAAAGTATAAATTGTTTAAAATCTGTTTCTAGGCAGGATTGTAAAAATCAGAGACCATAATGAATAAAAGATTGCAATTAGATAACTGAACTATTGAATCTATCGTTCAGTGAGCTGCAAAGTCATAAAAAAGCTGTCCATATGTTACAGTCAATAGATCACTCCGATGTATAATGCTTTCAGATAGATTTAGTCTACTGGGCAGCAGGATTTATTACAGAAAACTGTGGAATGCTAGTAGCAAGTGATCAGGCTTCTTGATATTCATAAGTACTGTAGTATATCAAATGTGCAAGCTGTAAAATGGATATACAAGCAATGACGATGAAACCAAGATCAATCACATCAGAACCTGATTTCTCCATCTTGATATTATAATATTTTTCCACTCTTTCTTGCAAAAAACCTTGAAGATCCATCAAAGTGTCTTCTGTGTACGGCCTGCTCCAGATCACCTCACTGCTTCGGGATTCCGGATTCAGTTTAAATGTTGGAGGTTTTGAACATGACACTCAATGTGATTTGTTCATCCTGAACACAGTCACATGACCAGTTATAAAAGTATGTGCACACTTATGCATTCAGATTCTTGTAACTTTTTTATTTGTCCTATTTTTCATTAAAATGTTTCTGATTGCTTTTCACATTGTAATTTCACACTGATTGTGAAAATGTTTTGACGATGTCTTTTAACATAACAAAAAGCTGACATTTGCAATATGGTAGTTCAGGACAGTTTTGACTTTCCAATAGATATTTTTTGTATTACAATTTTTTTTTTTCACTTAATAAATGCCATTTTGGTTTTATGGTTCTTTAATGCCATTCTAACATAAAAGGTCTCAGAATATCCAAACTTATTTAAAATTCACAGTTGCTTAATGACTACTATAATATCTTTTCATGACCTAGAGCTCATTGTGGCTCTAATTACAGTATATAATCATAATATTATAATCTCAATCCTCAGTGCTCTATTGTTACAGCATCATAAAACATTATCAATATACAAAGTTTATACATTCTATTAAAACTATAAGGTATTGTTTGTTTAAAAGGTTATCTGTGATTAAAGATTATAATCCATAACTGATAGCATTTAACGAATTACAAATAGTAAATTAAACTAAAACCTGAGCATAAAAAAGTTACTATATATATATATATATATATATATATATATATATATATATATATATATATATATATATATATATATATATATATATATATATTTTTTTTTTTTTTTTTTTTTTTTTTTTTTAAAGAATCACAAAGAAAATTAGATATACAGTGGACCAACATTAGGAACACATTTTATATAATATATGGTATAATAATATTAGTGATAATGCTATAACACTAAAAAACTATAAATAAAAGAGCTTACACTGCATATTTGCATATATTCACTATATTTATGTTCCTTGTGTTCTTATTGATTTTAGTTTTTATTGTTTCACTGGAAAGCACCTTGTGCTCCTTTTGTCTGTTGTAAGGTGCTCTATAAATAAAATTTGATTGATTGATTGATTGATATTCTTTTTATGTGGTGTAATTTATAAATGTACATTTTTGGACCACATTTCAAAATAAAATATCAGAATTGAAAATAATGGCTATTTTAATGTTTGAGATTGATATTGTATTTATATATATTTTTAAAGGATATTTTTCCCCCTAGCCAGTTTAAAACTAACTGTCATTTTTAATATATAAAAAGAATTTAGTTTTATGTGATTTATTTAATCCAAATACTGTATATTCAAAAATTTCTGTCAACTTCTAAGCTCCATAATATTCTACCCTGCCTATGCCCACAGCACAGACTGAACAGCTGTCAGCAGTGTTTGTTTGGCTCTGATGAATAGGAGAGATAATGAAAGATGAGTACTGCACCTTCACAGCATCACCTAAAACCTGTAAAACCCCTCTTATAAACAAACTAAAGTTACTGAACACATGTAATGCTAAGCTGTTGATTGATGGTGCCAGTAGCAAAGAACAGTAATTCGGTGCTGATGTGTGCTTCAGCACAGGTGTGAATATATGACATGGCAGCCATTGTTAGTGAAAAGTAATAGTATTTAGAATCTCCTCAAAATGTTATCCGTTTTTAGATACGGTACACCCCTGTAGAAGCTCAGAACCCCTTATTCCCACCAAGTATGTTGTTTTAATCTTACTGTGTATGTTTGTGTTTATTGCATGAATGTACACTATACCGTATTAATGAAACAGCTGTATAGAAAGCAGAATCTAGCTGTTTTGAAACATTAACTGTCCACACAGGTCAATCAGGTGCTTGTTCAATCCCTTGTTATTTCGAGACTGGACTACAGCAACTCACTCCTGCCTCTGAGCATCATGCAAACTCCGCAACTGATCCACAATGTAGCTGCACGGATTGTTTGCAACTTTCTGAAGTTCTGCCACACTACCAAATTTATACACTCTCCCCACCGGCTTTCTATAGCTGCCATCAACAGATTTAAAACACTAATGCTTGCCAACAAAGCCAAAAACAGACCTTCAACCCACTTACCTCAAAACACTTGTCACACTGTGTGCTGTGCCACACTCCATCTGATCCTCACACCAGAAACACATTCATTACATTATACATTTCTGTCATTTCACAGACACCTTTATCCAGAGTGTCTTACATTTTATTTCAATTTAAGGGTAATTAAGGGCTTGTAAACTTGCTCAGGGGCCCAGCAGTGGAGGTTTGGTTGACCTGGGATTCAAACCCATAACCTTTCAGAAAGAAGTCCAATGCCTTAACCACTATACTCTCACATCCCTCTGAACCCATTTCAAGACTATTCTCTGTTCTGGCACCAAGGTGGTGAAATGAACTACCTCTAGATGCCCAAACAGCTTAGTCTTGAAATAAATGATCTAAAGATCTACCTCAGGTTTCATGTTTATTCTCATGTGCATAAAGAGTGCTTTCAGCAATGAAATTCTTATGCTACTTTACACTCCTACCCAGACATAGTGCATAATAATACTTAAAATAGAACTGCAAACAATGTATACAGTCATGAAGTGACATAGTGGCAGATATTGCACATATTCAATACTATAAATTATTAACATCATATGAAAAGTTCATTAAAAACACAGAACAAAAACATTCAGAGTCTGATATCAGTATGCGACAACCATCATTGTAGATGTAAGCATTTGGTGATACTGGTTAGACTTCAACAGTCTGATTGCCTGTGAGGAGAAGCTATCCCAATACCGCCTGCCTGATAGCAACAGAGAGAGCAGTACAGGGTTCAGGTAGTTGATAATCTCTGATCCTCTGTGCATTCTTATACACAACCTGGCATAAAGGATCATGAGAAACTCTTTCTAAAGTACTTAAATAAATTAACACTGAAAAGAAAAGAACCCTTTTAGTCTGATGGTGTTCTTTGTCTGTGGCCTAGTAGGCCAGTATCAGGATGTATTCATTGTTAAAGACTTCAAAGCACTTCTGTAAGTCTGGAAAAGGGCGTCTACTAAATTCTATAAATATAAACGGAAACGTAAAACTTTAGACTCTTCCTTCAGTGATCACCTCAAAAAAGAAAAAAAAACATTTGAATAGGCAGAAAATGTCATTACAAGAAAAGACAGCATTAGTGCTGGCCAAGAAGAGACACCACCTCAACCATGGTTGGTTGGAATTTGGAGTTTATTGATATTAGCATAAATAGAGAATGGAGAAGAAAACAAAATTTTACAAAAGGCTTAGTTTAACACAATGTCACATTAACATTGCATTAAAAAAAAAATAGACAGTGGCTGCATGATGGTGCAAGAGGTAGTTTGATCATATCAGAGATCCAGAGGTCTGGTCCCTGGGTTAATGTCTTTGACATACAGTATATCAGATGTTGTCCTCATGTCCGTGTGAATTTTACATCCTCCTACCTCCAAACAACATGTCAGTATTTAAACTGTTTTGTTTATTTCTTGCAGCTACCTCTGTGTGTGTGGCTCTAAAAGATTAATGACTAAATGCATTTGTACAACAGTTTAAGTGTTTAGTCTGTCTTTTCAGGTATAATTCCGCACTTTGGATGTAAAACAAGTGTTTATGCCACAGTAAGAATGTGTCCAGATCAACAGCTTTGCATCCAGTGAAACTCTGTACATGTTAAAGCAACAGTGATGATAGCATATTGAAAACGCCATTTTAAATGGAATATTATCTTGATAATGTTGTTGTTGTCGTAGGAAGTATTACTGCATTGTTTGCAAGGAAAAGACGCGTAGGACTGCTGTTATTTATAGCAGGTTTCTGAAGACTAAAGTGAGGGGACAGAGAGAGGAGGGAGGTACAGAGTGAAGGTAGGAGGAGTGCAGCTCTGCGGAAGAAGGGAGGGACGGAGGGTAAGAGGGAGTCTCGAAACAGCGCAGGCTAGCAGACGCTGTCCTCTTCAAACAGATAAGGCGGACTAACCCGAAGGCTGCAGCCCTCTCTCCCTCCTGTTCACGCAGGTCTGTATGCCTTATGATCATTGCATGTCTGCTTTTATAGCTCATCTTCATAGGCACGCGGTCACGGGGTATCGTGTAAGGCGCAGGGCGCGCGGAGTAAAACGGGATGCGCCGCTTAAGCCTCATGTTGCACGGGGAGTGTAGAGCAAAATTAAATCAATTAAAAATAAATTAAAAAACATAAGACATTCACTCAAACACGCACCCACACACCATGAGTATATACACCAGTTTCCATGTGCATGAACGTGCGCATTTGTGACTGCTTTTATGCGGAAGGAGGATGGAAGGATGCGCAGGATACAGAGAGAGAGATGGTGGAGGCGGCGGAAGATGTTGCTGCTGTTGGTTTCGTTGTGGAGGCTGCCGGTGTAACGCTGGTGTCCTCACCCCGAAATTACATACACATTGCTTCTTCTCATAAGGTTCCTTTCCGTTATAGTTCCACCAGTAACATGCATGGGCCTGAACAGATGCGCTTTGTTTATAGCAGGTTTTCACATGCATACACAGCTTAAATAATTGATTTGATGCTGAATTGATCTTCCCTGATGTCTCACGATCACGATCGGCTGTGTTTGTTTGTTTGTTTGTTTGTTTGGTGTGTGCGTGTCTGCGCGCGCGCGCTCTGTAACGCTTATTAAGTAATAAGTCTTATCCCATGCATACTGTAGGATATGTCTTTTTTTGGCAGTTCGAAGTACATCAAACACGAAGGTGGGATGATGTGTAAACTGCACTCAAAAGTCTCTCAATTAGCTTGGGACAGAGATGTGTAAAAATGAGTCAATTAGTACTGATGGGCAGATCGACGACAATAGCTTACAATAAACACTACACGAAACCTTTGCAGAAAAACATAAAGCATGGTGATGCTTCTCTGTACTACAGAGACTCTAGCTGTCAGTAAAAGTCTGCACACCAGATGCCTTGAATGCACATTTATGTTTTTCACCACTGGATACTGATACTGAGGTATAAGTAGAATAATGCGTAGCCTCTGAACATTCATGTGCTTTCACAACACAAGGATGCTGTCATTACTTAACAGTCACACTAAAGCTGCTGTACTGCACTCATGTTTGCTGTTCAGTGTATGAAGGTTAAAAGATTGCAATAATCCAAGAATAAAAGGACATAATTAAACAATGAAAAACTATACAATTATTTGATAATATAATAATCTGACAGGGAGGGCAAATAAAAAAAAACACAAGGAAATTGTAGAAATAAAATCATGTACATCCCATAATTAGATAAATGCTGTGGAATTTCAAAATAACCATTTCAGACACATCTACAGTATGGGAAAAAGGCTAACATTAAATAACAAAAAAAAATTATATAACAGTGTGTCTAAAGCCTACTTCTATTGTGTTATGAGATAACAAGCAGCCTTTTTACTTATCCACTGCTTAAATGTTGATAGATTGTTGTAATCTATTTGTCCACTATTAAAAGGTCAAAATCCAGGACACCTTTGTGATTTTCCTGCTATGACATGCTTGTTATGTTAGTAAAATACTAAACATGACAATGATGTGAAGAGTTCAGTCATGTGACACTGAGTTGCAAAAGAAATTAAATGATCCTGGATGCTGGGTTTGCTACACTGGAGTCTGAAAAACTTAATTTAAATAATCCTGATAACCTTACTGGAAATCTTTGGCTTTGAAAGAAAAAAACAATGTTATGACACACATACACACCTTAACCGAATATAAAACTAACCAAAGTGAAAGAAGTGTGTGTGCGTGACATCATATTAATATGTTGTATGTGACAGGGGAAGAATGGCATATTCTGAAGCTTTTCCTTGTTTATTTTTTTTATTTGTTTTTTCAAAAACTCATCAGCAAAGGCCCAGCAGCAGAGAAAGAAATCAAGTTCTAAATAATTCATATCTGCACCAAAGAAATAGCCCATGCAGGATGTAGTCTGAGCTTTCTGATATTCACATTCATCTTGCTAGGTTATAATGGCATTTTCCCCATAGGAAATCCTTAAACATGAAACAGCCAGGGGGCAAAAAAAATCTAGTAGAAAACATAAAACACCTTCCTGAGTACAGAGCACATGAACACGTGTAAAAAAATTTTCTTTCTGGACAATACTAATACCAACACTAATACAGAAATGAGAAGTTTTCCAGGTTAACATAGTGGCACAACAATACAAATGTCCATTTCTGTGAGTTAATAGATCTATTCTTTATTACTTTACCTACTTGCATTTTAATTGGTTAAATTAGTTGCTGATGTGTGCTTCTAGCATTTTATATTTAAGATATTTTATTGGGTTACTTGTATTGTAGGAAGATACTGGCATTTTGTATCACTTTGATATGTGATAGTCATCATTAATCATGAAATATGTCCAGATCTCTGACATTTTGTGTCGTCTGTTTAGTGATTAGTCATTATTGCGAGAATACACACTAGACTAGTAGCACACAGTAGCAGAGTTTTTTTTATGACTATGAATAAATGAGCATGATATTGGACGCCTCTCTACTACAGAGATTAGAAATACACATGAAAATATGTCTTATCTTCTTCTCAGTTATTGACAGTCTAAACAATAAACAATATTAATTGAAATGCACACAAAACCTCTTCCAGTGCTTGGAGATCCTCATGATGGCAGGTGTGTGTGCACAGGTGGGAGTGTAAATGATAGACATAGAGGAAGGGACAATCACATTAACGTCAACATTTTATTTTAGATTTACATGCAATGTTTATTGTTCAAAGGTACCTTGTTAATCCAAGATTAAAATGGCATAAACATAATTTTTGTAATACAAACATGATTTAAGAATTTTGAAACGTTTCGGCGTGATCGGAGCATTTTGACCCCAAACAGAACAAAAGTGTTGAACAAAACCCTTGCGACACGCAGTTAGACATTTGGAAATATCTTTAATGAAGTTAAATAGCTGGAGATGATTATCTTTTGGATGCCTGCTCACAGCATCATTTTAAATAAGAGCTTATCTTTCTTCTTACTTCTAAATGGCACACTATTGGGCAGACACTTAGCAATCCTCCAACTCACAACAGATACATAAGGTACCCAAACATTAAGTTGTTTTTTTTTTTTTGTTTGATTGTTTATGATTTATTTAACTGAATAATCTATTATATTTCATATTTGTTTGAACTGATAGCACTTTTAATACAATTTCTTTTGTATGATTCATTGTATAGAAAATATAATTTAATATAATATAAAATAAGATAATAATGTTGTTTTTACAATATTGTTTTTTACTCATTTTAAATGCAGTTGCAAAAATAAAAAGCTCTACCATACATCATAAAGCACAGCAGGCCTGTTCCTGTGCCACAGATGGACTAATATATGTTCCACAGGAGTATTACTGCTAATATTGTTTGCAAATCTTAAAAAACTACATGTGGTGGATGAAAACTTAATCATGCTTTTATATGAAAGTCTTACTAGACAGATGTTGCAAGCCGGGATTTTTAGATTGTTTACTTTATAAGCTCTGTGTTAACTACCTGCTGTTTATACCCAGATAATGATAAAACAGCAGAAAGTAATTAGCCTTTCTACAGGTCTGAGAGCCAAAGTAGCACGCTTAGCAAATTATTTGTTAATGAATTGAGCAGGACAAGATTAAAAAAAAAAACATGACAAGATTTATTGGTAAACAAAATATGGGACTAATAAAACATCAGTAGTTAACAAAAAAAAGTTGTTCTCCAAATTCGAATTCAAATTTATTTGTATAGTGCTTTTAACAATGGACTTGAAGCAGCTTCACAGAACATAAACATGAAAGAAAATGTTCATATAAAGATTAATATAATACAAAAATTCAAGATTAATATTAGATACATTTAAATGAGTTTGTTTTTATCCCCAATGAGCAAGCCTGGGGTGACTGAGGCGGCCATGATCATAAAGTGATGATTTATGTAAAAGCTTTTTAGATGTGTTTTGTCTATTTACTATGTATTTAAATGTGTCTATCAGTTATTCTCTGTATGTTTATTATTAGTTATTATATTATTTTAATTTATTATTAATAAATGACATTCAGATCTTAATTAAAACTCGCAAATCACAAATTTGTATAAAGTTAATCAACGATTGAAAATTTGTAATGATATCTAGTAGTATATTGTAGCGCCGTCTTCTCTTTTAGACCTATAGTCTATTATAAGAGTATAATCTTATGGGTTTTGTAATCATTTTAAAGGTTTTAATACCTATATACATGCACAACAAGCTTGTAACATTTAATAATAAAGTAATAATAAAAATTTGAAGGAGATATAGAGACCTACCTTTTGGAAACCCAAGAGTAAACTTATCCATAAAAGTGGCGGTACCTTTGCATGAATTCTGCACATCTACATATGAATTCTGCTGTAACTACTGAAGTCAGTAGATGTGTGGCAGACATACAGTGTTGTGACAGGGGCTAATTGGCCCCATATGAGAAAGGATTTTCTGTGATTTCCCATGCTATTAGCACACTCTGATATACTTTGACACCTACTTAGCAGGTGGTTAGTGAAAGTGAGGGCAAAAAAACCTTCGTTTAAAGCAACTGCTCTTGTAATAAATATTCATATTTTCTGTAGTGTAAATATTCTTATGTTGGCCCATGTGCATCAGGCTCCCCGTGACCCGAGGTAGTTCGGATAAGCGGTAGAAAATGAGTGAGTGAGTGAGTGGCCCATATGCATCAATACTGAAAAAAATAAAAAGGAGTGAAAGAAATAATATTTAATGTTTAATATTTGAACATTGACATAATACTCAAACATAATATTTCTACAGTGTGTGTGATTTCTTTAGTTAAAATGACCAAAAATTCAAGGAACAAAATAATACTATATAATATGGTACTCCTGCACTGCTGTGATAATGAATAATTCCCAGTCATCGCAGTGTCAGAAGGATCAGGTCACATGTCAGCTTTGATATATTAAACATCATCAAACTACATCTTTATTCACAAAAGAAGTCTGACTCCACAGTAGCATACAGGAGTCATAGCCTCTCATTATATTTATTATACATAAGATATTGAATGGTGTTAAATAATTTTATGTAAAATTCTGTTCCAGAGAACCAAATATGAATATATTATTTAGAATGAACAGATAATGTGTTCTACATATGAAGATATCAGATTTTTTTTTTAGCAAATTTGCAAGAAAGATTCACAGGGCATCTGTTGTTGAGACTAGAGACGTGGATCAGAATGGGGATCCCAAAGGACACAACAAAAAATGTCACAATAGTTGGAGGGATTTTACTTTTATGCAGGTATGAGCGAGTGGCCAGTTATGAAACAAAACCTAGCACTGCACATTGTATTTACAGCATGATTAGTAACAACCTGCTAAGGGTCATGCCGGTTATATAGGTAGAATATATCATACAAACAGATCTAAAAACTATGTGATAGGGATGGAAACATAGTCCTGTATATAACTCTAGTTGGGAACAGTTATGATTTTAAGTGATGTAGCTCAGATTCAGGTACAGTCAGAGCCATATTTTATATTTGACAGTCTTGCCATTTCTACTGATATGTCTATTTTTTCAGTGTTTTGAAATAAAATAAAATAAAATGAAAGCCTCCAGTTTAGGTCATGTCCACTATTCAAATTTGAATATCTACCTGCTAAACAAATACAGATTACATAAGCCAATATACTTTATGTCACTGGTTTGCACCACAATCTGACCATTGAGTGACACAGTTAAACAAAGAAACAAAATAAATTCTGCGCAAAATCATTAAATGATGATCATAAAATTTTTTCAATATGCAAATTAGTACAACATTTAAATATTTAATCCCAATTCAAAAAAGTTTTTATTGATGTATATTTTCAACTGGATGATTTTTATTCTAAGTATGATAAATGGGCATATAATCATATAATATGATAAAAGGGCAATATATTGTACAACCATTGAAGACTTGCAGAAAATATTCAGAGAAAATGTGCAGATGTAGTAGTAGAAAGTAAGGTGACTGACATAACTTGTAGGTGTTTCATTAATTATCTGGGAGCTTAGCCTTTATAAGTAGCAAAAAAAATCTTAAATTTAAACATTTTGAATGTAGACATTCCCTATTGGTCAGTTATTAAAAGCCTTGACAGGCAAGTACAGGTACTGTACCTGAGAGAGATGATGCAAAACCTTGGCAAAAATTAGCCAAAGTTTCTTCCAGCCAATACAAGCTTTATTCTGTAAGTCCCAGGTACAACTTGCTGTGTGCTGAAGCGTACAGTGTGTGGAAAGAGTGATGGGTAATGAAGAGTTGATGTCCTGGAGTCTCCTGTTCTCCACTAGGCCTCATGATCTCCTCATGGCACCCTATGTTTTACATGGAAAGCTGTTGCCCTGGTAACAACACTTCACACCTGATTCTTAAAAGCCACTTCATTTGCCCCTGCCAATTTGTGCGAAACACTCAGGTGGGACCTAAGAGGTTATTTAAATGTGATCTTTGGGTGGATATCCAAATCCCTTTTATTCCTATTGAGTATTAGCTTTGCAAATCTAATTTTCATTATATTCACTACTGGAAAGTTTCAGACAAGCAGCATCTCTACTTCTTGTCCTATATACAAATGACCTAAACAATATAGGTTACAATACAATACAGAACATATACAATCTGGTTTCAAACTTGAAGACCATTATTTATAATGTTAATCTGTGCCTATACAAAATTATTTGGAAAATATAGATTAATTCCTCTTTGCACAAATGTATTCCAAAAAAACATCATATTTGCATATGGTAACAGGAGTGGTAATAAGTCAAGGTATCCAAAAGGTAGGCAAAATAACATTATGAATAACAACTTCTGACAGCATTAAATAAATTACATTTATTTATTTATTTATTTATTTATTTATTTATTACTTTATTACTTTATTAATTAATTTATTGCTGTCAGTAGTTGTTAATTAATTAATGTATTATTAAGTTTTTACATAATTACAGGAGTGAAAACTGCAAAGTAGCTGATTGGGATGATTTTAATTTTGAGTTTAAGTTTGGGGATCATTGTAACAAAACCTGTAGTTGATTATACATTGATAACAAATCCAGAAGATCACGTACATTAATTCAAAGCATTCAAGCGATTCACATGAGGAAATCTGGCACCTCAAATGCCTGGTGTAGGTGATATTTTTATTTTTTAGAAACTAAAAAACTAAAAACTGTTAATCTCCTCTACCAATGGAATATTGTAGCGCTTAAAGCAAGGAGACGTTCAGAATGTTGTTGACATTATGTTCGACATTACTGTATGTGACATTTCCAGTATGGTACAAATAATTTTTCAGATGTGCTATATTCGTTAAGTGAAAGGACATTTTTATTATTTATATTATTTATAATGTTAATCTATGCCTATACAAAATTATGGACAATATTACTTTTTCTGTCATTTTGTTATATTCATAGAGTAACATAAAAAAACAGACTCTTTACAATATTCATGCTCTACTCTAAACAGCACTTGTTTTATATTTTTACTAATTAGACAGGAATTATTGGTGTGGTGTTGACGTCACTGGCCAAAGATTGTGAACCCCTGGTATACAAATACAATGGTACCATGTGTGAAATGCAAAGATAATTCCTTGGCAAACTCTACACTCACCTCCTCAGCAGCACTTACAACACTGTCACTCATCATTAAAACCACAAATTATTGTTCAGTCAAGCATGCATGAAGTAGGCAAAGCAGAGGCCAAAGTTAATTAAAGACACAGCACGAATGGGTGAAGAATCCCATAAATTCAAACATTACACAGATATATAATGGTTTTGATAAGAACAAAGACTTCCTCAAGAGACTTACTAAGACTTTAATTTCCCAAAAGCAAAGACTAACCTTCAGTTACTTAACAATTTATTGACGTTTTTAATTTTACAGAAACAGAATTGGGTCATATTGGGTATATGTTTATTCTTTTTCATAGAACATTTATTTTTATTTTCACACATTAATGTAATATTTTCATTAACATTATCGCATGTAATCAGCAGATCTTCAACATGTTTGAAACAGGCTCATGTACAGTAAAGAAATTAAAGCCTTAATGTCTTATGGAGTGATGGATCTGCACAGCATCTTCTCTTGGCTCTATGCCCTACATTTAATCTTACCGTATATGGTGCTTTGCTGTCAGAATCATTTTGTATACCAGGGTTGGGAAACATGCAGTTTAATTTAATTATGCTCCATACCCTGACTTCCAGTATGCTGCCATATGACCCCCATGTGTTCATGTTTACTGACTCGGATTTTTTTCATGTGTAGCTCAGACCACTTTGTGGTTCTTAACATAAAACTATGCTAATAAAGATTTGTGTGAGAAATAATGATTCAGACTGTAGTATATACTACATTTTTAAATGTTTGATATCAGCTCGAAATTGATTCCAATTCAGTTGTATTTCAGTACAGATTTGTTATTTTGACATTCTTCTTTGACATTTTGACATATCGTCATCACAAATAACTAATTATGTGATTAGGGTATTTGAACAATAATATGAAAATTAGGAGAGGTTAAGGTTTAAATTACATTAGCAGTCATTGTACACAGTACAGGGTTGCTTTTTACTTGTGGAAGGTAAGATTAACAAAGAAGGAACTAGACTAAAAAGTAATTGGTTATTTGTTACTCAGTCTAACGTTTAACCATGGACAACACACATATATATTCACAGAGCACACGGTTTCTGTGAACGAACACTTTTTTAAAAAACAGCTAGTCTAGAGGCAACACTTATGCCATGTTCAAAATCACTGAGATCATATTTTTTCCTATTCTGGTTGTCGATGTGAACATTACACAAGTTGCTGGTCTGAATCAGCAAGATTGTATGCATCCCCTTGCCTCCACACGATTGGCTGGTTGGATAAGTGTATGAATGGGTAGGTGTACAGGTGATGCTAATAAAGTGCACAATGTTAGCCAACCAACATGTTTGTTATGTACAGTGTTTTTAAGGATGAAAGGTGCTATGGATAATTTGGAAAATATAGATTAATTCCTCTTTGCACAAATGTATTCCAAAAAAACATCATATTTGCATATGGTAACAGGAGTGGTAATAAGTGAAGGTAGCCAAAAGGTAGGCAAAATAACATTATGAATAACAACTTCTGACAGCATTAAATAAATAAATTAATTAATTAATTTATTTATTTATTTATTACTTTATTAATTAATTTATTAATTTATTGCTGTCAGTAGTTGTTGATTAATTAATGTATTATTAAGTTTTTACATAATTACAGGAGTGAAAACTGCAAAGTGGCTGATTGGGATGATTTTAATTTGGGGTTTGGGGATCATTGTAACAAAACCTGTAGTTGATTATACATTAATAACAAATTAACAAATTAAAATTCAAAGCATTCAAGTGATTCACATGAGGAAATCTGGCACCTCAAATGCCTGGTGTAGGTGATATTTTTATTTTTTAGAAACTAAAAAACTAAAAACTGTTAATCTCCTCTACCAATGGAATATTGTAGCGCTCAAAGCAAGGAGACGTTCAGAATGTTGTTGACATTATGTTCGACATTATGTGACATTTCCAGTATGGTACAAATAATTTTTCAGATGTGCTATAAGTGAAAGGACATTTTTATTACTGCACATTTAAAACCACTCTTTGTAAATGTCATCTGTTTATTTAGGTGTTGTAGAAGTAGAACTTCATGCTAAACATGTAAACATGTGCACCATTCACTAATTGATAAGTAAATAGATGTGGAATATAATGAGTAAAGAAGATGTCCAAATGGATGATAATTGCTAGATTAAAACTGTCTCTTATCAATTATAATTACATTAATACAATTAAATGTTAGAATTAAAAATGGAAAAATGGTTGTTTAAAGCAAATAGTCTTAAAATGTGCATTGAAAATGGGTGACCCTATGTAGGATATGCGATACAGAAGAAGGATGGATGGATGGATGGATGGATGGATGGATGGTTAGATGGACGGATGGATGGTCTTAAAAATCTGGCATTACAAATGAATCCAGTGATTCTCAATTCCATTTCATAGAGAAAAAAATCCCCCAGTGTCCTTCTGTGACAAAGGCTCATTTATACTGAGATATCTATATTGTAATGACTTTGTCCTTCAAGCAATGGAAAAATGAGATGGCTTTTTTTAGAATCTATTCTTAGGCTAAGGGGTAAAAATGAGTTGAGTTCCACTAATTTGTTACAGACCTCTAATATGATGGGGTTGGTGTATGATATTGTAGTAAAAAATGTATGAAGCCAGACCACATTTCCTTTTAGCACAGACTGCTGCTACAATTTATGAGCATTCAGCCACAGGAATAAATGATTTCAGTCTATGAATTTACAGGTATAGGTGAAGAAAGCATTATAAAGGAAGGTATTTATTGTCTAAAATGTTGTATTTTTGTATTTTTTAATTGATATAACATGTTTGCCAGAATCACTATAGAACTAGATCTTGTGTCAGGGTTTTCTTTCTTTTGCTGTTTTATTCCTCCAGCATATCTCTTCATAGATTCTTTCTATATAATCAGCAGCCTAGCCAAACAGCAATTTCTGTTCACGTGTATCTCTGACAGCTCTAAGGCAACCTGATTCATTGATTTTCCTATCGCCTGGACCCACTCGCCAAGGTCATTAAGTTTTTGTTGGAAACGCTATGGTTGGTTGCAACAGGATTATGGCATGTAGCCAGTGGCCTTGCATGTATAGATATTATATGTATCTGCTCCTAACGAATTCTGCACTTGAAATAATGAACAAAACTTTTACATCACCACCCAGAGATACATGCAACACACACACACACACACACACACACACACACACACACACACACACACACACACACACGATTCTAATAAACTGCACAATATGCATATATATATATATATATATATATATATATATATATATATATATATATATATATATATATATATATATAAATGCATATTGTGCAGTTTATTAGAATCATTCCTCAATCATTTTTGGCAGTGGTAGCTTAGTAGTTCATTCCGTTATTACAGTCTAAGCTAAGAAGGTCATGAGCTCAAATCCCAGCACTGCCAACCTGCCAAAAACACCTCAATGTTCTCTGCTTCAGAGACATCATATCATGGCTAGCTCAGCGCTCACTATAACCCTACCTTCTTAACAAGCATGGGTAATTTGCAGAAAGAAATATCACTGTACTATACTTGTACATCCAGGGTCCTCAGTTTGACCCTGAGCTCAAGTCAAGTCCATGTGAGATTCCTCCTGCCCCATCCTCCCTTTTTAAAGCCTGCTGTCTGAAAGCAAGCTAGCACACTTACTAGCTTGTTTTAGGACAGCATGCTTTTGAGAGATTGGCTACACTAATTTTCTCAGCTGTAAATGAGTATATGAATGTCTATGGATGTCGTGCTGTAATAAATATCTCTAGATCTACCTTGAACCTGGGATATAGTATTTAGTGATTAATAAAAATGAATGAATGGGTGTATTTCCATATTCTTTCTTTCCTAATTTATTTCTTTTTTCTTTCTTTATATATAATATGACAGAACATATCTAGACCTGTCTATTTTCAAGCGATATTCTTGTCTGTGTGAAGTATTAGCTTATTTGATTTAAAATAGTCTTATAAAAGTCTAATGTATCAAATCAGTAGATGCTGTAAACCTAACAAAGAAGAGGTATGCAATCTTGTAGCACATAAGATAAGATAAGATAAGATAAGATAAGATAAGATAAGATAAGATAAGATAAGATAAGATAAGAAAAGATAAGATATACCTTTATTCGTCCCACAATGGGGAAATTTCTCTGTTACAGCAGCAAAAATATATAAAAAGAATAGGGTCATAATATAATATACAGTATATACAACACAAAATATATAAAAAGAGTAGTGGATACATACATTGTTGTATAGACCTGGCCAAGCCATTATAAGGTTTGCTAATCTATTTCATTATTATGCTTAGCCTTTCCTCTGCCTTACTTTATACTTTATTATTACTTAATTATTTATATGCTCTAGTTATCATCATGACTGAACTTTAATTACTTTGGGCACAGAGAAGGAAATTATATATACTGTGTGTGTGTGTGTGTGTGTGTGTGTGTGTGTGTGTGTGTGTGTGTGTGTGTGTGTGAAATATGACATATGTTTTAAACGCATTAATAATTATAGAATTTGCCATAAGTAATGTTGTTGTTTATTAATAGTCTATTATTGGTGGAGTGAAAATTCAGACTTCATTTACATCTGTGCATTAATTAATTAATTAATTAATTAATTAATAAAAAGACACTTATGCCTTAATGGTATATAACATTTCTTTACCGTGTCCTTTTGCACATGATTCTATGTGTTCAATTCAACATCACATCAGAAATATGTTCATCTCTGAATATATATGTTATGGTTTTATCATAATATTCCACAGGTATTAACATATTTCTCCTCAGTGATTTCATGCGATTCAATCTAATAAATCTTTTTTCAATTACCTGTTAGTCTAGCAAGATGGATGACATGAGTATACTGTAATGCTATAGTGAAAGTGCTCAGGGCTGGAAACTAAAATTAGATTTATGATGTATTTCCAGCCATGCTATACACTCTCTATACGACTACTGTTTGGCTCCTGGTCCACCCTATTAATATAAGTCAGGTGGTGTCAGGATCAAGCTGTAGAGGACCATGGAACAACCATTCCCAAGTTAAATCAACTAAATCTCTGATTCAGCCCATGATGTGTCTAAAATAAAGTAATGTTCCAATCTATACAGTGCTGTGTCCCAATAGGAATAGATTGTGACAGCTGTGATAGTTATAGTTATAAATAGTTAAAGTTATATATATTCAAGCAGGACATCTTTGCTGTGTTGGAAAGGAGGCTTCTAGAAGTTTTCTCTCATATCTTATAAGTATTTCAGTGAAATAATTTGGTCTTAAATATGCTAAATAATATAAAGAAGACTGAATCTTTTATTTGACATAGCTGATGCAAGCTTGCAGTTGAAGAGATAATGTGGGCAATTTCATATATTAGAAACCTATTATACAATAAATCCAGCCCATTGCTTATTTCCATGTGAGGTAGACTGGTGTCATTTTCAGTTTGTTTTACATTGTTCAGTGTTACCATGATCCCCATTACAATGGCCAGTTGTAAAATGGACAGTTCTTGTCTGTTCATGTTTATTAGGTTATCATGTTTATAAACTATATTATTTAAAAAATTAACACATGACATGCATGTAAATGTTCTGCCATTTTTATTTGGAGAGATACTTTCTTGTTGCAGTTATTTTAAATACATTTTTCTCTTGTGCTGCCAGGCACAAGGACATGAGTAATACAGACCATTTGTTGGTTTGTTTCATAAACTTACTGTATTTATAATGCTGTGCTAAGCATACCACAAAAAAAAAACTAATGGATTTGATTCCCACTAACATGCTATATATCAGCCATCTGTTTGCATTTCGGTCCATTAACATGATCTAACAAAATGCCATGCTTAATTTACCTAAAGGCAGCTCCTTGTGGCACATATTAGACAAAATCCAGTGAATTCTTGCTTTCCATTGCAGCTGTCTCACCCCTTTTTGTTGTTGTTGTTGTTTACACAAGTCGGAGTGGGAACAAATAATTCTTACACCCTTAAATCTTAGAAATAGTAGTTTCTCAGTTGGCAGTTTTTATATGAATCCCACATCATTTGCGAGAGAGTGTTAATAATCAATTCTGTTACTTTTCCCTGACTTGGAACTTGATTGAGTTATGAAAGGGATCGTTTTCACTCCACGGGTCAGATTTCTGTTGCTAGAGACAGACATGGAGACAGAAACACACAAAACCAATCTGTTATATCCTAATATATGTGCATAATTTATTTGTTAATCTACATTCTTAATTGTAATATTGATTAATACATTGTATGCATTACTGATTGTGAATAGAATGTTTTAATTTTCTCCATCTCTTTGTAAATAGACCATTTACCAGTATATTTTCTCATGTTTTCTTTTCCCAACAGAAGTGAACGCATCGTCATCAAGCACAAGAGAACACATGCTGTAGCGGCCTAACACAACTGGGACTGCAGATTACATGCGTCATTCTTTGTAGCTTTGTCAAGAACTGAAATCAAAGTGCATCATGGATTTTGTAATGAAGCAAGCACTGGGAGGTAAATAATTGACCACTAATATAGTCTCTATCTTGGACAGTTTGGACTAAAATTCGGCATTATTATTATTTTTACAACATGCTTTTTACAATAATAGAAGAGAAGACAGTTATGTGTTTATGTGTTTCTGCATTCAGGCAACAAAATATTTATCAGATACTTAAGAGTAATACCATAAGTGTTAGTAAAACAACAGTTTATTTATTTCATCATTCTACACAAGGCTATGATCTAAATACGTTGTGATTTCAGGCATTTGTTGATATGAGATATAGATTTTCCTATTTAAGAGGACCGGTTTTGTTTAAAGGTCAACTCCTCAAATCAATTCCTTGCATCAGTTTTATCAGCTAAATGACTATAGATAATGTATTTCTCAATTGCCTCAGATGGGTCCAGATGTGTCAGGCACTTCAGAGCCATTGTGAGCGGACGATGACCTTTCGTATTGTGTCTCAGAGGCAAAAACACTAAGCTTGAATTACTGGCTTTAATGGTTCTTTTATCTGCTAATGTTTTAGCATCACAAATAGCAATTGTTCCTTTAAATGTGTTCTGACTAACTGCAGCATGACAGCTGCAGGACTGTTGCTTTCAACTCATTGCAGTTAGATTCAGATCAAAGCTCGGGTCTTTGCTGTTGCTTTTATTGTTGGAATTGGAACATAATTGTGGTAAGATTTAAACCTCTATCTCAAATGCAGGGCTTCGCTCTGTCTATAGTGATTGATAAAGACAGAAATGTCTACAAAATTATGTTCTTCATTGGAAATGGTGTTATTTATGTAGTACATTTGTGTGTGTGTGTGTGTGTGTGTGTGTGTGTGTGTGTGTGTGTGTGTGTGTGTGTGTGCGTGTGTGTTTATGTTTTACAATGTCATTAAAATGTAAATTTTTATGTCCAAATATGCATATAAAGCATTTATAACATAATTTCATTACTTCCAGACAAATCTCACAACTTCTAACATTTGGTTACACAAATAAAATCTGTGTACAGTTTTGTAGTAATAGTAGAAGGACATGATTTATCCATGAAGGTCATCTATTATTCAGGACACATCTACGCATCAAACTTCCACATCCTGTACAAATTATTCAGGAGGATATAGCACTTGAGGTTCTTACTTAGAAGGCTCTGGTGAGAGTATGTAAAACATCAGTGCTATTCAGAAATAAACACCCAGTTTAATGACAGATAAAAATCATCCAGAACACAATGACAGATCAAATCTGCATCACAGTAGATTCCTTACAAGAAATACAAATCTTTAATATTTTAAAATACAAGGATTTTTTTATAGATATGTGGACACAGATGGAGGTTGTAAGTGGTCTGGTGTATTATTTTGTTTCTTACTTTGAAAGAAAAATAGCCTAATTACTATGTTTATATGATCATTTTTATTTTCTCAAGAACAAGAGCTTTTCTCTCTATCTGTCTCTATCTACCAACACTGTGTGATAAATCATCAGAATCGGTTGCCCACCCATCCTCCATCTTCCATCCTTCATGCTTATAGTCTTTCATTCATTCAGTGCTTTGATGTAAAGCCATGCAGAATCTAATATAAAGGAGCTCTTGTCTTTTGGAATGGTAAGGACACTATGTAGCAGGACTACATTACATTGCCTACAAATTTCCTGAATGCTAATTTGGTAGCAGAAATTTCTTATAGGAATAATATGAAAAGTGGCAAAGCTTTTAGCTAAAATGGCTGTGTTGCTATTGAGCCATTGCTGCAAAAATAAATAAAAAATCAATTCAATACTAAAGCTTGTCTGTAGACTTGTGTTCTTCAGACCTATGTCAGACTTGTGTATTTCATTTTGTTGCACCATTTAGTAGTGAATATAACAGCAATGACCTTGAATACAAGAGGAATGTCAAAACACTCATGCATTCAAATTCAGTTAGCCAAAAGGTGACAACTCGGGGGGCAAGTCAATTATCTTTTAGGAAGCTGAGTGTGTGTGTGTGTGTGTGTGTGTGTGTGTGTGTGTTTGTGTGTGTGTGTGCATGTTTGTGTGTGTTTGTGTGTATGTGTGTGTGCGTGTGTGTGTGCGTGTTTGTGTGTGTGTTTGTGTGTGTATGTGTGTGTGCGTGTGTGTGTGGAGGGGGTGGGGAACGGGAGTTGGCAGTCCAGTCCTGAAATTAAAAGCGACCTTTTACTGTCTACACTCTAGAGACTGTACACACAGCTAGACCATAGCTGAACACTAATCTGTCAGCCCAAGGTGTCCTAATCACACACACATTTGCCAATTAAATCCTCAACTACTAGCCCTTTTGCCTGTAAATACCCTGTGAAGCCTGTGGACATAATTAATGGCAAGAGACATTATAATGTGCATTATAATTTAGAAATGATTTGAAATGGGTTTTTGCACATAGCATAGGAGCGAGTATTCAGATTTTAAAAGTCATTCCAGCTGCTTATGGAAATATGAGCTATGCATTGATTTAACAGATGAAGTCAATGACCACAAGAAGTACTTAATTAGATTCTCTCACACTCTACTTTTGCTGATTAGGTTCACATGGATTCACGCAAAACAGATATTTAGGTTCCTTTTGTGCCTTATATATACTGTAGCATTGACTCATGTAGGTTTATATAGAATAGATTTGTGCTTTATCTTGTAACAGTAGGAGACCAGAACACTTTTCCTCCATCATATCCATGAAACTCAGGAAAATGTTAATCTAATATATATAATTTAATGTATCACAGCTGAATAATACACCAACTAATACAGTTAACATCACTCAGATGTTCTTAATGGCTGTGCTGCAGTTTTTCAGACAAATCCCTCACACAGTGACAGACAGGGTCATTAGCCACATTAATAATTAAAGCAAAAGTCGTGTGCTGTAGAAAGTATTACAGTAGGTTACACTTTTATTGCATGTGATATTAAATCATGGAGCACTCGTCAAATATACTGGGGCTAAAGTTGAAGAATAGAAAACATTCAACGCGTCTGTAGGCTAATACGCATGAGTTTATTTTCTTGTATTTTAAATCATTTTATTGCAATAACAGCAAATATATTGCTTGATGTCAATATCAGATAAAGTCATAAAATCATTTATGAAATCTTTTTTCCAATCAGCAGATAATTCAGTGAGGTGATGCTTAATGAATAGATGAGTTAATAAAGCACAGTCCTGACCAATATCTTTAATAGTGGGGGGGGGAGAGGAAATACACTGTAGTTGGCTCTAAAAGGGCTATCTCTCAAATGCAGACTTAGACAAGTGAAACAGATGGCAGTGAGGGAGGAGAAACATGTATCTCCCCAGTGGCCCTGTTTGGCTTCTTTATTTTGGCTTAGGAACATCCATTTAGATAGCGTGTCACACTGAGAACACCACAGCATCACGCACAGTGAAACAGTCTTTTCACAAGCAAACAGAGGACACTTTAAACAGTGTGAGCAAACCTAAAATAAGTACCTTAAAGCTTACAGTTATGCCTTCTTCAGTTATGCTGAGAATTTCTCTTTCTGTCCTCTGCGATTATTTATTTATTTATTTGCTTGTTTGTGTATTTGTTCACTTATCTTGTTCATTTAAAATGTAAAAAATAATCAAGAGGACACTATACTACTGTGTGGTTTTGACCATCTATGTCTACGTGTACAGTATTTATATTTTAAGAAGACAGTTAGTACATAATATTTCAAACACCTACCTTACAGTCACTGAATAATCGATAATAGTTATTGAATCATATGTGTTTAGATTAATCATTGAATAATATGGCATGTGTAAAGGGTTAACAAAAACAATCTGCATGGGTGGTGTAACAATTCACTGATTTATCATGTATAACGTTGAATAATTACAAAAAAAATAAATAAAAATCAAGTTAAAAAATAAAGAAAACCAATAATAACACAGATTCTGGCTGCCCTCTACAGGGGCCACCAAAGACATGGGGAAAATGTTAGGTGGAGAAGAAGAAAAAGACCCAGATGCCCAGAAGAAAGAGGAGGAGAGGCAGGAGGCACTGCGGCAACAAGAGGAGGAAAGGAAGGCTAAGCATGCTCGCATGGAGGCAGAGAGAGAAAAGGTCAGACAGAACATCAGAGATAAGGTGAGCTTCCTGTTTTTCTCCATATACCTGTGAAACTGAGCCAACACTACAGATTCAGTATTCATTAACAGTATTACTCATGTAATTTTAACACTGAGTGAGTCATGCTATGTTTCAATATGTGTTTTTAACCCATTATGTCTACAGCTCTTAAGTGACAAAAAAACCCCACGTTTGACTGGTGCCACATATGCATGTCTTTAAAGGAATTATTCAGTATATTCAATGCTGACACACAGTAAATTGTATTTGCATAGACCTTTTAACAACAGTCCCTGTCGCAAAGCAGCTTTACAGAAATCTTGATGTAGATTTATATTGAGCTCTCTAATGTGCAAGCTGGGGAAACGGCAGAAAGGAAAAACTACCTGAAAAGACATGAGTAATGAATCAATAGTGTGTTGTTTTTTTTTCTCTTTTATCAATCAGAAGTAAATATGTTATCATATTACATTTTTAAAAAATTGGGATCTGACTGAACAGGTTGCACATGTAATATTGTTTAGTCAGGACCACTTGAGTCAAAATACAGACAATTCTTTGATGTATATTTCAAATTTTTTATTTGCAAGCTTAAAGAATTACATTTGGCGGTATGGCTCTGTTCTGAATTCCCCATCCTTTTCATGAGCTCCATGAAAGCTAGTCAGGGAACAGCAGCAGCTTCGTGGGGGGACAATCTCCCATTTAAATGGGAAAGCAGCAAGACAAACTCCCCCATTTAGAACAGAGCCTGCATCAGTGACAACAGAATGACACTGATTAAGTTAAACACAAAGTTTCAAGGAGGAGCTAGGGGAGGAGGTGGGTTGCAGCAATGCAGAGGAAACAGACAAGCAGACAGACTGAAAAAGCATTTAAACAGGGCGCCCTGTTTGAAAGGGACCAATAGCGCGCTTAGGAATCAGATCAGCTGATGGGCGGGGTTAGAAAATTGACATCAGCTGATAGCCCAGCTTGACTATGTGGCCTGCCTGAACTGACGCTGAAACGCTATATAATTAGTCATTTAGATTAGAATTAGTTGAGTACCAGCCTCTTGAGAGGATGCACAGTTCCTGGCATTTGGTAGACAGTAGACCTTATTATCCAAAGCAGCTTATGAGTGGGGCAGAATAAAATCCACACATTTAATTGAACAGTGGAGGATTAAGGGGCTTCTTCAAGGCTTCTGCTGTGGCACGCTGGGAATGACTATGATTTGAAAAGTGACAAAGCACCTGTTATTATCTTTTTTCTATTCAAGTGCAGGCATTCAACATGATTTTTATTGAACATTTAACATTTTTGCACATTGAGATTTTTTTTTTGTGAAAACCATTGAGAATTTAGTAAAAACCCACTATTCTCTAATACATGTTACAAAGACATTCAAAAAGCATTTGTACAAACTTAAGCATGTATTATTTCTTGAATACTTTATCTTGTTTGTGGTCTGATTCCTTTTATGATTATATAGTATGGACTGAAGAAGAAGGAGGAGAAGGAGGCTGAGGAGAAAGCAGCCATGGAGCAAGCCTGTGAAGGCTCACTAACTCGCCCAAAAAAGGCTATTCCTGCAGGGTGCGGGGACGACGACGACGAAGAAGAGGAGAGCATTTTAGATACAGTCCTGAAATTCTTGCCTGGACCTCTTCAGGACATGTTTAAAAAGTAATGGACATGAGACTGTATTTGGTGGCTGCTGGGAGGGTTTCTTTTGGAGGAAGATGTAGTTTGAGACTGGGGATAGTGGGAATCTTGCCAAACTGTGGAAGGCTTTTCACTGCCTCAACAAAGTCTTAGTTGTTATTTCTACTGATAAAAACAATCCATTCCCCTACAAAGTCTTGTCACTGCCATTCAGGTTCAAATTGTTTATATGTGAAAGATTTTTCTATTGGTTAATTTATATGCACAACCATGGCCTCATACTCTGCAAACTGTGAGCCATCGGGTTTCATTATAAAGGATACAACAGGAATACATTCCATGAATTCGAGAACTCTGGCACTGGAATGAGGTGTGTGTGTGTGTGTGTGTGTGTGTGTGTGTGTGTGTTTAGCTAGCTTGTTCCCAGTCTCAACATTTTCAGTTAAAGCTAAGAGGGCAATTTAAATAACAGCAATTTAAGCATGATGCCTTCCAATGACTTTCTACAAATTTGAATTTTTTTTAACTTTTTTGGTTTTTGTAAAGAAACTTTAGGTCTTGAATGATTATGGACAACATGTTATAAGTGGGCAATTGTTTAGGTTTGGTGTTGTCATGCTTAGACCTAAGAGCGAACATGATTGTGTGCCATTCTAGACATCCTGAATGCTCATTGTCTAGTTGTCATTTCTTGGACACTCTCCTTCCTTTTTTTAAAATAGTCTTTTAATCGGTGAGAGTCGTAATAGTCATTGTTTAAAGTTTGAAAGAGAAGTAATATGCACATTACTCCTGCCAGCATGAGTATAGGAAAGGAAAGCATGTTTAGGTTTGCACTGGGGGAAAAATGTAAAGAAAAACACTGCCACATTGCCACAAATTACTTCAGTGACCAAAATTTTTTCTATGAATAAAAACTTGCATAATATAAAATAACGCATAAACTTATTATACTTGTATTTGTAATCCAGGCTGAAAAAGTACTGCACTGATTGGAGCTTGATTTTCCGGAAGAAAATGAGCAATTGATTCATTTGGAGGTAACAATTTTGCCCCTAAGGACAATCAGATACAACCATTATAGTGCAGTTATATGGTATCAATATCAAAACTTTGAATATGTAACGTGAAATAAGCCTGCTAGTTAATGTGCAGCCATTTGGAAACAGAAATGTTTCTCCACTGAAGCCTAGACCAGACTCAAAATTTGCATTCAAAAAACAATAAACCAAAGATAGAAATTTCTGTAAACAAATCTAGACAGATCTGGTTTTTATTTCTGGCCTCCAAATAAAACAAATGGAAGAATCAGTGGAAATACAATATAAATTCACACTCTAGCTCCATTTACTGTCTAATACTGCCAAGATCTTATGCTACGTAATCTTGATTTCCATATCCGTAGATAAATAGCTATCGATCTGTGTATCCATAGCTCTAGTTATAGCTATAGCCATCTACGGTAGGAGATAATTTTGTAAACATTTGAACCACTGTGTCATTTCTAACATAAAATATAATGCCATTATGAAGTTGGCAAAAAGTCTTTGATTTCTTCACACTTTAAACATCGACTTTTATAGGGAGAGATTTTGAAGGGGTGTATATACACGTGTACTCATCTAATATTGAAAAAATTAAATAAATAAATACCCGTCAGGTCAAAACCTGGACAGAGCAATGCATAAAGGATAACATACTAAAACCTTTAACTGTTGTTAGTCAGGCAAGGACTGTAGGTGTAATTAGCAGTTGTAGATTTACTGAGAGTATTTAAACCCAATTTACAAAACTCCCTGAGCCACTCATTAAATTGACGGATTTGCTTCAAAACCTATTAGAAGTAAATATTGAAAGCAGTTTTAGATCCAATCGAACAGGTGAGTTTTCTATTTTGAATAGATAGAAAGATAGAGTGAACTTTTTTTCTAGTGCTGAATGTTTTTTCACTAGTTAAAGCCATATTGTGTAGACTGCAATAATTAATGAAAATAATATGTAGGTCAACAATTTTCAGTCATGCATTCATTTCCTGTAAAATGTAGACGTTTGTGGATGCTTCGTGTATCCACCTATCTTATGTGTAATCTCTGACATCATGTATGTGAAACTGTGTATATACCTAGGTATATATGCTACAATTCCTGAAACGATAACATACTAAAAGCCATTGTTAATGTCTACAGTGTGAACTACAAGATTTCTATGTGAATGTGTATATGTGTCCGTGCTCGTCTGTAACGTTTGACATGTTGTTAGCTCATGTACTGTTGATGCTGTGGCTGTTTTCATAACTGAATGTGAAAGTCTCATTGTCTCAGAGACAGCACAATGTATGACTTGCATGCTGTCTGATACCAAAACTCTAGGTTCAGTGCTGTTTATGTACAAATGTCCCTGCAACAGAAGCTGCTCATTAGATTGAAACGTAATCTAGTTCTTCTCTTGGAATCTTGTTTAAAGCCGAATGTTTGAAATTTACAGTGATTGGTCGTTTAGCTCTGTACATGGTTCTACCTGTCCTACTTTGTAAACTGTACACTCTTAGAAAAATGAATACTATACCTTCTGAGAAATAGTACTGTACCTGTAAAACTGTACCTATTGTTTTTGCTGGGGTAGTACCAGAACATCTTCTGTACCGTTATGCACCTTTCACCTGGAAATGTGGCTGCATTGGACCTTTAATAATGATTTCATTTACAGGGAGCATAATTAATTTTTATAGAAAAGTTTTTAGGGTAAATTATTCACAGCTTTTTGGGTAAAAGGTATGCACTAATAGTACAAAAAGTGTACCCTGGAGTGTATTACCTCAGCAAGTGTACAGTTTAATATTCTTTTTTTCTTTTTCTAAGAGTGTATGATGAATTTATTTTTTTAATTAGTCTGATTGTTTCGCTTACCCTAGGTCAAACATATCTATCGTGTTTGTAATATATAATTGCAAGTGGCATTTTTTCTATAGAAGACATCACATTCTAATCAACTGGGTAAAAGGGCTGGATATACAAATTGTGCTTCTACATTTAGATATCCTGGATCCAATATGATGTTCCTCTGTTAAAAAGTGTTTAATATCTGGTCATGAGAGCTTTTTTCTTTGTTTGGTTTTGTTTTGCCTCATTATTTCATATCCACGGTAGACCAACTCAACATCATATGTGCTTTCACTTAAAATTTGAGCTTTGCCAGGCTTACTCAATGTGATACATGGAAATAATGTTTGTGAGTGTTAATTTCTGTCTTAAGGCAAATTTCATAGAAACTACCTGTGCTAAGGGCTATCAATACCACACTTATACCCACTCTGTCATATTTTGTTGCCATGTTAGCAGACAGATTTATTTAAAGAGGAAAATTAGGCTGCATTTACACGAGTATTAAAACATTCGTCTCAGTTCCCTCGCTCTGAATTCTCAACATTTTATTTAGTACATTAATGCATTTTCTTGTGCATGAAGTAGAAAATGAAAATAAAAATAAACTTTGAATGAATGTTATTTGAATTACTTTATTTGAGATTAATCAAATATATATATATATATATATATATATATATATATATATATATATATATATATATATATATATATTCTTGACTGCATAACATAAGCTTCTTACTTCTTTATTTGTGGTTTCTAATGGTTTCTCATGGTATTTCTCAGTTAAGGAGTAAATATGAATTCAGATGATGATTAATTTAATCAGTTTCTGTTGCCAGGGACCTAAAAAACTTCAATCAGGGGAATAATATTATTTCTCAAAATCTGTTGCTACATACTGTATTTCTTATAAAGAGTACAACATTTTTCACATAGACTGTATTTAAAGCTTGGAATGTTCTTTCTGGAAAAAGCAATTATACAAAATGTAACTGAACATGTGATGTGTGAATAGATTACATGTATTAATGTTTACTGCTTGATGATTTAGTCTTGCACTTAAGGGGTATTACTGCTGGGGTTAGTAATCTGATCAATTATTCTATATTATATAGTTTAACTTTCAACTTTATCATGTCCAATAAAATATTTTAGTCTACCGTACTCTTAAAATGTTTGCATTTATTTAAAAAATTAAAAAATTTCTCATGTAGGACAAAATTCTTTCTTGCATGTTGAAACTTTCTTGGTTTTGTTTTGTTTTTTAATCTGCATTAACACTGCCACCTTAAACCTTTCCAATGTGGGGATACTAACATTGTAAAAATTACAATTATTACATCCAACAGCTAAAATAGGTCACTGTTAGACAACAGTATGAAGGAGTATTCCTCATAAGATAATTAACAATCAGACAAATATATAACTGGACTTCTTTGTAAACACAATTATCTACCAAAAAGACTAATAACTATAACAATGTCAATGTTCCTTCTTTTATGTTAAATCACCCCTTGGTGTGCTACTGTATATTATTTTTATGGTTCAAGATAATGATAAAGTTGAAAGGTATTAATTTACAAATTAAAGATTGAAAAAAACGTTTGATACAGGGTGTGTGTGCATCTGTGTATGTGTGTGTGTGTGTGTGTGCATATGAAATGTATAGTGTGAGCTCAGATGGAATATTTATTTGATTGCATGTCACAGTAAAAGTCTGTCAAACCAATTCACTGTAAATTTCTCATTAAGAAAATTTACAAGTTAACTTTAGCCTTTTTGGAAAGATCATACACAAATAAAATTGATTTTTAAAAACATTTCTGTGTCGAATATTTGTTAAACCTGTCTATGAATAATTTATACTTTAGTCTTTGTTTACTTTAGTTAAAATCTATAGAATAAAAAAATAAATAAATAAATTTGTGGAACAGAAGCCAGTAGCTACAATTTGTAAGATGATGATGATTGTTGTTGTTGATGTTATTTTATTATTATTTATAAAATTTGTTCAAAAAGGCTAAAAGTGAACAGCAACAGGTTTTTTTTCCTAGTGAAGACATATGTAGATATGTAATCTAGAGCTTTCTAGACAGAGAATGTGATCAGAAATTACATGTCAAAAGTGATTTATTTCAAACCCAGCATGAGTTAAGAAAAAAGGCAAATTTGAGAGTGAAAGTAACTCATTAAAGCTAAGCAGGAACTGACAGGCTGTTTGGAGGCAACAAAGAAAAGATAATGAAGTAGAGGACAATTTCTTTATTAGAAATAATACATTTATTAAAGGAATTGTTTTTATTGTTTTTGTTAAAAGACTGTAAAACCAGTTGTACATTTTTATAGAATTCTTCTATATGTACAATAACCCCAAGAAGTAGAAACATTGTTATATATTCTAAGTATATATAAATATATATACGTATATACATAACAAATTTGCCTTCTGTTCTGTTATCATTAACTGCCTGGCTGTAAGTAGATTTAATGCTCATACTGTAGCTGACTGGTGCCTGGAAAGAAACATGATTTAAAACAATCCACAATGCGTGGAGTCTCTCCAAAGATTCCATTTAGATTAGCAACATCAAACCTTTGTGAATTCTGTTATAGGGTATCCAGACTGCTCTAATCTCATTGTATTCGTATATGAGACCAGACCAGACCTTACCAGTGATCAGATTTCCTCACTTTAAAGGAAGGCTTGTTTTGTTTATTAAAAAGTGAGTTAAATAGCTTCATATACAGTACATCACTATGTAAATATTTACCTCATTATTTGGTGCTGTTCAATTTTGTATCCATTTCCATACATCCATTTGCAAAGGTAGTGAAATGAAACTAAGTCAATCCTAAAGACTTTTGCCATTTAGTGATTTTGTTGGGTCTATAAGACACAGAGCACACATATTATTCACGCTCACACAACAAACCATCTGGACAGGCTGCCACTCCTGATGACCCTGACAGAAACATTTACATCAGATATGGAATCACACTGAGATACTTACAGATTGTATGGAAAAATAATAAAATAGCCTGTGATATGATATCACTTACAAAGCATGGCAGTCTCTAAAGCATAAATGCAACATCAGTCTTGAGCTGACAGATAGGAAAACATGTCAAATGGAGAACATTTTCTATTAAGCCCCAGTCTATGGTTACACTCAAATGCCCTTGAATATCTCTAAGACATTTTCTTCTGTTTCCACCACACTTGCACACTGACAAGCATTAAGCACTGGTCTATATTTACATCCATTTCTCTAAGAGACATTTCCCTCTCATTTTCTTATTCCACTATATTGTACATGCACACTGGCAAGCTCTGGTCTCTAGTGCTTTCAGTACAATAGAATCATTAAATACTGTACTCCAAATGTACTATACATTTCTACTGTTATCTCTTTAGAAATCTCTCTCAGCACATCATTCAAATAAGATATATTTATTATGTCATCCCTACATTATAAACCATACGAAATATTCAATTAACCAGGCAGAAAGTACAAAACATGTAGATATTTTTCAACCCTCCTACGCTCACCTGGACTAAGACAAGAGAAATTAAGTGTAATTAAGGTGTATTCAGAAGGTGCTGGTAGCTCCCTGTAATGTGTAGGAAGTGAAGAAGTGAGACATCCTGGAGCCTGCAGGGCTGAGTCACTGGAGAATGGGGTGAGGACAGCTGCCACCAGCTTGTGTGGACACACAGCGTTCGTGCTGGGAAAGTCTGTCACCGCTGAAGAAGATTAACTTCATGCCTGTGTCTAATCTCACTTTGCGCCTCATTCCCCAGTGACCAGAGGCTCTAAGTCTGCAGGCAACCGGTGTTTACTTAATCAGTGGTAGCACTCTACTGCACTCTTATTTAATGCATGGCACAACTTGAGCACAGCGACTGTTGACCTCAGCATGTAATAAGAGGCAATGAGTGGAGAAGCCACATTGCAGGAACAGCAGTTTCCTAGTACCAGATAAGTGGCACAGCTGCCAAATGTCTTTTGCTTTGCCAGCAGGTCAAAACCTTCCATTCACACTCCCAAGTCCAGCTGAAATAATAATACATTAAAAATGTTTTTTGTAATATATGAAACTGAGTGAACCTTATGTGCTTTTAAACAGCCAGAGAGACTCAACAAATCAACACTGATCTTAAATCATGTGAAATAGCAGTAATATTAAGTGCATGAATGGGCCCCAAAAAGAGTCCGTGTCGGTGAACAAGTTGCATTTTTTTATTTTGGGCATCATGGTTCTTGATGCAGATCTACTACATGGCTAAAGGTTTGTGGACACTAACTATCATACACATCTATGCTTTTTTATTAAAATACAATCCCAGATTCAGACCACTTTTGCTGTTTTAATATCCTCTACTCTTCTGGGAAGGCTTTCCACTAGATTTTTAAGTATACTTAGCTGTGGGGATTTGCTCATTCAGACACATGTGCATTTAGTGTTCTGTGTTGCTTCTTCTAAATGCTTGGAGCAGTGAGAATAACCTACATGCCACAATGTCACGAGAAACCTACATAGGACTAACTGGAAAAGCGTTCAGAGATACTCATGCCACCTGAAGTTATGTTAACCCTGTAGAATCAGGAGCAGGTGCAAGCTGAAGACCAGGTAGACCCATCACTTATCTGAGTAATGCTTATAAATTAATATGTTCTCTTAGAGTTTTGGCAAGGTCCTAGGTGACCAATCAGCATATATATATCACAATAACATCCACCACCAGTGGTCCACGCTCTGCTTAGACAAGTCTTCTGTCTGTGACTGATGTACAGTTGGTTTAAAGATCATATGCTCACTATCTGGTTTAAATAATACTAGGAACAAGACAGACATTCCAGGGTTGCCTTCATGAAACTCTTAAAGGTTAATTAAATTATTTTACCAATTTGGGTGATTTGACATTGGGCAGAACTCATAGGTTCAGCCACAATGACGCTCTGGAATTATCTAACCACTAACACCTACAGTACAAGACAAGCTTATAACCAGAGCATGTGCTTCTCCCACTCGTTTTTACAGACACCTATAAAGCATACTGTATATGGAGGCACAACCTACGGAGTGTACATAATTCAAAGAACAGGATCCATCTAAGAGCATACATGACTATTCAGGGTCTTCAATTCAGGGTCAACAGTTATAAGTAAGGGCTTCTACCAGGTAGCACTGATGAAATGGTAAACGATTTCTGCAGGAATATATGTGAGTGCTATTCCATAGGGCAAAGCTAAAGAAAGCCTATAAGGCACTTGTTTTTTTAATCTTTTTCCACAAATGGAGTACCTCACACAGAGTACTGATGCTTAGCTTTTTGTATTCTCTATATTACACCTGAATTTCCTGTACAAAACCCTTCTCTAAAATGACTATTTACAATTTACTAAAAATTTCAAAAGCAAACGTGAAAGAGAGAGCATTTGCTAGCCTGCCTTCCCCGTGCTGGTAACAGATTGAGAGTTACCACGATTTAGCAACCAAAACACATCTGAATGCAGTGTTTCCTACATGATAAGTGAAAAAAATTATAAAGATTTAATAAAGCACAATACAAAAAAACAGTGGAATGCCTGCAGAGAGACAAAGTACAGCAAGTGTGCTCTACAGTGGAAATGGCTGTGGTGCCATCTAGTGTCTACTTTCCAAAATGACGAGCAGTAAACTATAATCTGTAAGACATTTCACAAATATTGGTGAAAATATGACAAAATACTCAAACAGGCTTAAAAATAAATTACACTACTGACAATATCAGTTTGTGCATAAACCAGAAGATTTCATATTTACAGACTTTCAAAGAAGCTGTCAGACATATTACAGCTTCTGTCAAGCACTACAAGTAAAAGCACTTGTGATTACCAAAATACGATATTTTAAAAATAGTTCCTGTTAAGGAACAAGGATTGGCTCCTCCTCTTGCTAGAGTAATTGCATGTAAAGACAAGCAAGGTAACAGTAGATGTTTTAAGAGGTACAAAGTCATGTCTGTGCTTTAATTTCACTCTTTAAGAGTCATTAGGAAGGCCGAAGAGTTTCACAGTCCCTGCCTCCCGATTGCTGTCATATTTGCCCTCTTTATCATCACAGGCGTATGCCAGGAGCGGCCTTTTCGGGTGCCAGGCTACAGTGAAGGTTGGAGACTCGCACTGCACTTCCCAAAGCTTCTCTCCTGCACAGACATATACATCACAGACGGATCAAATAGTCAGATATAGTTTGAATAAGCTGAATGATGTGTGTTCAAAACAAACAGCAATATGAAGAGGGAAGAGTAGAAAACTATTTAAACGTACAGCTGATTTGTAAAACCAACTATGGTGTACAGAAAAATGCTTACCTGTCTCTACTTCTGCAATGTCAATAAAATGATCTTCAGAGGCGGATGCCAGCATTTTGCCATCATGACTAAAACTAAGGGTTCTCACTGGCCAGTCTAACCTGTAGGACATCCAAAGGAAAAGTTGCTCTACATCAATATCCTTACTTGCATTCTTTCTTACACAATAAAAGTATAATCATATTAACAAATGAAATTACTGCCTTAAAATCTCTTTACCTGGAAAAACACCGAACACACACCAGCTCCTCAACATTCCACAGACTAACCAGAGCATCTGCACTTCCGGTAGCAAAATATTTGCCAGTGGGATCAAATTTGATGCATATACAGTTGGATGGATGGGCATTAATTGACTGGATCAGCTTCAGGTCAGGATAGCTAAAACAGGAATTAATCACAAAAGCAGATGCAAAAATCACAAAAAGAGAGAGAGAACAATTTCCATAATACACTGCAAGACTGATTCACTTTCTCCAAGATATTCATGTTCTCACTATAAATAAACAGTCCCAGAACAGGTACTTTAGATTCAACATTAACTAACAAATTTATACCTGCATCCAAGACTTAAAAAAAAAAACAATTCAAACTGACCAAATGCCAAATGTGTTCCATCATTTACCACAGAACATATCATATTACCTTAAAATATTGATGCAGCCATTGCCGTTTGTCAAAAAGAACATATCATTGTCATTGTTCCAGGATATCTCATTGACCTCAAACTTGAATTGCTCTTCAGCACGTGGACGGTGAGTCTTTGCATCAATGAAAGTCACCACATCATCCTTATTCCCAACCGCAATGGTCTGACCGTCAGGACTCCAACATATGTTGATGTTCTCTCCTGAAAATGACAGACATCATGGGTATGAAAGCAATCTATCAATTTAGACTGGTTTTGATTCTTCTCTACACAGCTCTGACTATAGTGCAATACAAACATACAAACTTGTGTATGTCACATAAGTCACACATGGTCAATGTTGGCAAACTGCTATGAGAGGAACACAATGAAACAAACAGATCAAGTTGCTAGTCCACGATGATCAACTTTGTGTGTTAGCGCATTACACCAACTAGTCATAAACAGTTTTCCTACAGCAGCATGCTGTGATGTGTTTTATTCCTTACTTTATTCAAAACAACAAAAAGTGTCTTGAGTTTTACCTTTCGTGCTGACCGTAGCCATGCACTTAGTAGTCCGGACGTCCCAGATCCGGATGGTTTTGTCTCCTGACGCAGTAACAAACAGATCTGGATTGGTTGGGTGCCAACACAACTGATCAACACTGTCTCCATGTCCTCTGTAGTTATTCTCCTTCACCTGTGTTGAGCGGAAGAACCGATAAAAGTCCCAAAACTATGGTTAGAACTAATAACCCAAAAGTCATATTTACATTTACATTTCAGGTATTTAGCCGACACCCTTATCCAGAGTGACTTACAATTTATACAACTGAGCAATTGAGGGTTAAGGGCCTTGCTCAGGGACCCAACAGTCTTCCTTAACCCTCAATTGCTCAGTTGTATAAACAGTTGGCAACAGTGGCAGATTGGTGGAGCTGGGATTCGAACTCATGACCTTCTGATCAGTAAGATTTAAGAAAAAAGAAACTATACTATATAAATTAGTAACCTATAGGCTTATGCATGACAACAAATCTTAGTTCAGTCTGATAACGTGGCTGGAAATGACAAGCCACCATTAGCTAACGTGATTAGCATTCTGTCACTTATTTCTCTTTCTCTAATGAGGAGATGATGAAGCTTATAAATAAAACTCCCCTACTACTGTTTACCTACAGGATAATGTGTAAAAATCCCACACAGTGTTCAGAATGTGTATGGAAAGGACAGCTAATAACACTCGGACCTACCAGGCGGTCTTTTTCCAGGACAAAAACACTAGCTGTTTTGTCGAATGAACCCGAAGCCAGTCTTTTTCCATCGCAGCTCCAAGCGACAGAGTGAACTTTCGCACTGTGTGCCGGAAACTCACGACTTTTGCTGTTGTTTTTGAAATTCTCGTGCATTTCATGATAATAAGAGGACGCCATACCGCCACCCGCTAGTCTGTTGTCAGTGTTCAGAAGGTTTAAATATAAACGTAACGAAACAAAGACGCCACCTGGTGTCTGGGAGGACCGTGTAAAGCCTCCATGCACGTGGGCAGAGAGCAGGTTTACCTGAGCACCCTTACCTGCTCTGAAAACAAGGACCTTCAGGAATCAGGCTCCTAGTAATTCACACACGAATTAAACAAAAATGATCTGACAATAAAATATGTCAAACATTTCAAACATGAAATTTCTAAAAAAAAAAAAAAAAAAAAAAAAGAAAGAAAGAAAGAATCTAGTACCACGCATACTAAACTGATGCTTCATAACAACAACAATGCTATTTTGTTTGTGTATCTCATCTAATTCTAATTTGAACAAAGCATAAATCTGTAAAAATCCAGATAATTATTTCAGTGTCGAACATACATCATTGTTCGTCCTTTTTTACAAGACAGGACCATTTTTTCTGACCTTGTTTTTAGTTGTAGCCATTAAATGATGAAAATGACAAAAGAAAGAAAACAAGTACACTGTCATATTTTATTTATCTTTAATAAATTGGATACTTATACTGAGTAGTGGGAATGGTGGTAGGATGAAACCTTTCGGTCATAGCTGTTTACTGAAATGCTCTCAGAAGAGTTTCTTTGGGGTTCACTAAATAACTTCATAAACAAGTTCTTCCTGCTAACAGGGAATATGCTATTGTAGGGTTGAACTTTTAAACAAATAAAAGTGTTCGAGATTTGACGTTTTTTTTTTTTCCGCAATTTGCATGTAGAATGGCATAGAAGCCTTTATTAATGCCACGTATACATTACAGTGGAATTCTTTTCTTCACATATCCCAACTGAGGAGGTTGGGGTCGGCGTGCAGGGGCAGCTATGATACAGCACCCCTGGAGTAGGGATTGTTAAGGACCTTTCTTAAGGGCCCAAAGTGGCAGCTTGGCAGTGCTGGGGCTTGAACACTGATCATCTGACCAACAACACAGAGTCTTAACCACTTGAGCCACCACTGTACAGAAATAATTCCGTTTTTGGGCAAAGCACTTGCCTATTTATTGCTTTCCGCAATCAACTGTCTACACACCATAACATCATCCTGCGTTACTGTGAATCTACAGCCACTACAAGCTACACATTACAGCTTTAAACACTTTGCAGTGTTTTAGTTTTCATATTTGGTGTGTTCAGGCTAGAATAAACTTTTATGTAGTATTTTTAATTTGACTCATCCCAGAAAAGGTATACTGATAGGTGGAGAGCCTGTAATCAGAAAAAGCCTGTAGTAACTTTTTCTATTACACATCAAATCTTGTTTAAAGCTAGAATAGAAACATTTCAATTCACAAATGGTCTATAGGTCTATATCAAACTATTATCATTTTATTAAGCTTAATTGATTTCTTTAACTAAAAAATGTGCTGGCACATTTATCATGATCTGAGTCAAGTCATTTCACATCAAAAAGCCTTCTCAGTGTATCTTCATTTTTATTCAGTCTTGTTTAAATGTTACAGTGCAGAATGACAGTTTCAGATGAAAAGGTGCACTCGCTTTAAAAATACACACACGCACACACACGTTATATAATCACAACAGTCAGATAATCTAAATTCCTTGTATCCTACAAAGTTAAACCAATAAGGCTGAAGAGGAACAAATGGCGTTCACAATAAGGCCAATAAACATTCCAAAGGTACTGACTAATTAATAGGTCAGTTCATTTATCCAGAAGAATGTAACCTAAAATTGTTTGAGAGCAATGTTTTACTCTGCAATATATATTAAGGTTAGTTTTCAAAGGGTGTAGAAACAAAGACAAAAGTCCCACAGGCAAATTATTTTACACATGATACAGTAACAATTTTCAAGGATTAATATCTTGAGGATGGGTCACAGACTAAACCACAGTGCCTCTGATGGAAAAAAGTGACTCAAGGTGCATTAGGTCCAGTGCACACCAATACAATTTGCAGATGTTACTGCATTGTCTGTGGAGGCTACAAACCTCAGCACACCTAGCTCTACCTTTAAACTGTATTAAAGCATAACTATTCAAATACAGTACCCTTTTAACAGTACGTCCATTACAGTGCAAAAAGTTGGATGGCACAGGTGGAAGACATAAGAGGAAACCACTTCGGTCCTTGAGGGTGTTTGCGTTTTGTGATGTAGAGAAGCTGTACAATTAAAGATAGCTAGGAGGTGAGTTTGTCCTATAGGAGGTAGAGTGAATAGACCTTCACTTTTCTCCTTCATGCTTAACCACATCAGAGTGAGCTCTTAAATGGCTTATGTTTGCATCTCAAGAGGGTAGTTCACAGAGAGAACCTCAGAAAGGAAAACAAAAGTGTCTTGATGTGCAGTATTGTTCTCAGACTGGTTCAGAATTTAGTGCATTGTAAACAATGATCTTTCCTGTTCACTTTTTAAATATAGCACTGTTGTTGTTCATGATAAAGCCTGTGAAAGCCTGAGAAACCAGTTATGGTCACAGATGGTTTTATGTTTTTTTTCACTGTGTAGTGTTTATCAGGACAAATATCATTACAGTCAAAATCACAATATTATTTTGGGATTATTTTATATTGTGCAGCACTAATTAAACTGGTTTTGGGGAATGAAGAGGATTTTGTTGTGTAACCAAAAATAAGATCAATTTCAACTCATAATAAAGCATTAAAATCACTTAAATGTCCCCAAACACTCTACTGATGTAGATGGAACAACAATTCAGGAAAATTAATGTTCCCTATGAAATGAAATTGCTTAGGAATGCATTTCATATGTTGTTTTTTAAAAAAAATTGTTCATTGTACTCATTGTGGCTGTTCCTAGGTTGCAAATATAATTACAATAATATCAAATGAAATTGTCAGAACAGGAAATAAGCCTATTCCTGGTTATGTCTCAAAATACAATTGTAATGAAAGGGTAAATATTGATGCATTCCATAAGTGGACAGAAATTAACTAGAACTGAAGAACATATCTGGACTTTGGAATAAAAAACCTGGGGAAAAAAAAACAAAACAAAACAAGATTCTGTGCAAATGTTGCTCCTGCTAGTGCCGTTCAGTGCTGTTAACACTCAGCATCCATGCTGCTGTTTGCTGCGTTGGTATTGTCTGCTGAGGAGCTGATGGTCACCTGTGGGTCCTCATGCTGCGCTGGGTGGCTAAGGCCACTGTGCTGTTTACTTTTCTCCTGCTCTTCATCCTTAAGCTCTCTGAAACACATGAAAGGTCATGGAAAGGTTAAGTGTAGATCTAACTGCAGAGTGAAACCCCCTGATTACTTATTAATAACTGGGCACACAGGGCTTATATACAAGTAAGATGTCGGTTTAGGAAAGGGTTTTAGGGGTGTTTGGTGCACTTGAACCCATGACCAGGACTCATACTGAAAATCTCTGCACTCAGAGGTGTGAGCTGTACCACCGTCAAAAAGGCAGGAAAAACAAAAAAGACACCAAAATGGTGTTGACAAAAAAAAAAAAAAAATCCAGTTATGAATAGGGACATATAAAACATCAAAATGGAAAAATGGTTAAAAAATAATTGCTGCCACAGCTAAGACATTTTCCGGGATCACTAGACACTTTTATTTTTTCAAAAATACTTTTTATCTGTTAGTTCCCTCATTGTTTCAGCTGTCATGACTTTGTCTCACTTCATTTCCATTAGTAACTTTGTTTTATCATTACAGATTGCTTTCTAATTCTTTTTCATTTTTAGTAGTTTATTTTCCTTTTACAGCTAACTCTGTACTTCTGGCAAAGGCCTGACGTACCACAACCCTCTACAAAGGTGCAACAAAGTGCTGCACTAAAGGCTATCCTTAAGAATCGGTAAGATGGCTCTGTCCTGTTGCCCTCTATCTGTGCCGAGACATTATTTCACTTACAAAATACAGACGATTTTGATAGTTGATATTTGTTGTTTGATAACAGAGATCTGTGCCACCAAATCATTGTATTGTATTCAAAAGAAGTGGCATACAGTACTCTACTGCAATTTCTATAATGACCTAACGGCACATACACCTATATAGTGTGTATGTGTTTGAAAATATATCACCATTTTCCTCCAAATTACTGAAAACAAAGACAGCATCTTGGAGCTAAATTTTCTCAATATAGCGATGACTGAAGAAGTCACTTTACCGTGCAGAAGAGCCACCGATGACCAGTTCAGAGGGCTCATTCTCTGAGAGAGATGTACGAACAGCAGCAGTTTGCTTGCTAAGATTTGGTACAGTGCCCAAATCGGAACTGCTCCTGGGGCTGGAATCACTCCCTGAGAGAGAGCTGCTGCTTGGCCTGTCTGTGTCTTTTCCTGAGTCTGAACTGTGCCGGCCATTCAGACTATCAAACGAAGACACTTTGCTGATCTGACCTTCTACATCATCTGTAAAGGTACGAGAAAAGTTAAATTCAGCTTAAGGTTTATAAAAAAATAATAAAAGGAAGCACATTTAAGAGTTTAAAGAGCAATGAAAAATCAAAAAAAATTAACATCAGACTAACCAGATGAAGATGGTTCACAGGCCTGTTTGCGTCTCCTCCTGAGAATCACTTCCAGTTCACTGTCCTTCTTAAGAGGTGATGTTTCCTGTAAGCCACGACTTGGACTCTTTTTCACTGCATCCTGTGAAATCAAACAAACCTTCATGCATGTCCATGGTCATACAGAATTGTATCAAAGTCATACAGAGTATATGGAGAAAATACCAGGATGCCTTTTAGTTCCTCCATAGCACTCTCCTGGTGTTTCTCTTCACTAGCTGGACTTGGCTGTTAAACAGAAAGTACATGGAGTACTGTATAGCACTTGATTTGGTGACACAGATCACTGTTCGATTATAAAACAACAAATATTCCCTAACAAAGTTTTCTATATTTTATAAATTACTGATATATAAGAACAACACATGAAGTCTTTGGCACTGAAACACTGAACAGATTGTATATATTAAAATCCAGACCATGGGTCCAACCTACTGATAGTAACCCCTACAACCCTTAGTGAGAAAGAGTGTTGTCATGGAGTCTCGGTCAATCAATGGCGAACACAGTCAGTTTACTCTCTCCATATGAGATGTCCACCCACAACATAAGCGTAATTGATTATTCCTCTGTGAGCATAATCAGATACTCATTTTTCATATGAGCTTCATTCATCAGTCTTACCACTTACCTTTGCAACAAATCTCTGCAGATGTGCCAATCGATTCAGCAGGACATATGCAGAACAAATATAAGATTGTGAATCATGGATCAGAACATACAGTAACAAACAAAGCACTGAACAACAATCCACTTAACTAACACCAAGCATCACCTTTGTATCCTGTCCTTTAACAGGTCTGAGAACCACCCCATGTTTGATCCGTTCCATCATTTCATTCACAGCCTTTACTTTGACATCATCTGCAGCTTCTGGCACTGCACAGAAAGAAGAGAGCATTTGTCAGGTCAAGTCAGAACAAGACAAGTGAGGGCTACAAAGAATCTTGTGCTCTTTGGACTGCTGGAGTCAAAGATAAAGTCACCTGGAGCCTGCTCTAATTTTGGAGAGCCTTTTCCAGACTTAGACGATTTCCTCATGATTGCAATGAGGGAGCTGTAAAGCAAAGAGTTTAGATTTGTGTCATCACACCACCACTGAAATGTATGTTTATTACTAACACTGAAAGAATAGAAATGAATATCCACTCACCGTCCACTTTATCAGTACACCTGCTCATTTATGCCATTATCCATGTTTTTGGTTTTTGGATATTTCATACAGAAATATAGTATTTCTTTATAAACTCTAGAGATGTGTGTTAAATTACCAGATCATCCATTTCTAAAATACTCAAACCAGTCCATCTACTACCAATATCAATGCCATGATCAAATTGATTTTTTTCTTCATTCTAATGTTTGTTCTGAACATTACACAAAGCTCTTGACCTATGTCTTGCTCGACCTTATGCACTAAGCTGCTGCCACATGATTGGCTAATAAGATACAATGGCGTTTCTTAATAAACTGGATGGTGAGAGTAGTGTAATTTAAGCGTGTTTGTGGACTAACAGAGATGAAGACTACAGTCTTAGTATGGCTCAGCCAAAACATTACCTGAGGGGGTTGCAGCGGGAGGGAGGTGGTGGAGGAGGAGGGGGAGGAGGGGGAGGTGGAGGTGGAGGGGGCTGAGGAGGAGGAGCAGGGGGAGGTGCAGTCCCAGGAGATGGAGCTGGAGCTGATTCAGTTTTCCTCTGAGACTCCTGCAGCTCTTTCACTGCGGAAAACAGAAAGGCGTTACTGCAGCAGCTTTTTTGGAACATATTTGGACAGTGTTAAAAATAATGGTTCATGCTTCTCTTGTAGGTATACAAGACTCTGTTCTGTTCTGGCACCGAAGTGATGGAACGAACCTCCCCTAAGTGTCTAAATAACCGAGTTACTATCTTTAAACGACCTGCTTCATCCTGAAACACGTAAACTAGCACTTACTTTCCCTGTCTGTTTTTAAATCTAAACAAACAAACAAACATAGGTATCCTTAGTCTGTAATCTACTGAACTAGTCTTAATTTTAGAAAATACTGCTCATACCTGGAGCAACAGCTGTATATAAAAACCAAGAATATTGTGTGTAAAATTATATCATCCCAGATCCAACCAAAGATCCTCCTGTCTGTCATATGTCACTGTGCAGTCTTAAAATACTAGCGCCTATAATAAGTCTATACTTATTTACACCTCTGGATAAAAACTACAGTAATGCAACCTACATGAGTCAAGAATAAACTAAAACTGACAATAGTAATATGTTATCTGGCAGCAAAACAACATTTACCGATTTTGATCTCATCTTCATAAACAACCTCGAGCTAGTAAGTCTGGTCTCTTCAGTTATCTCTAGCATGTCTCTGATGAAGAGGCGGCTATGTTCTATAGATATAAATGTTGTAATCTAACATTTGATAAAGGCCCAATTGAAACTAGAGACTATTTTCCCAAATTTACAGTATGTGAGCTTACCTCTTCTCTCCAAGTCAGCACACTTTTTCACCTCCTGCTGGAGACGTTCTTCTGTGTCCTTTTTCTCCTCATCCAGTAACTCTAGCTGCTTCTGCAGCTCTTCTAGCTGCTTTCGCAAGGCACTCTTGTCCAGTTCAACCTCCAAAGCCTTCACCTACATAGAAAGATGAGAATGTAACAATGTAAGAGCTACAAAGACATTTTGCAGGGAATCAAAGATTATTCCAGCTCCAACATGTCAACCTTTGGAAGATGTAACTAACAACAATCTATCAGCACATTCAGAATCAGATTATACAGTAAAGTAACTTATAGTGAACACATCAAACCAACAACTATTAACTTTGTTAATTGTACATTTACTATACAGCAAATTCTTTTTATTCTGAATTATTTAGATAACACCCTTTCCAAAGCTTAACCTTTTTCAAAACTGCAGTTCTGTGGTTTAACATTGTAGAGGCTGTCATTATTGCAGAATATTGATTTAACCTTGCCCAAAATTTGCATGCAAGCCCTGGGCTGCTGCGGATTTATTGATGTCCCACTAGCTGTACTTCATCCTGCACCTGTCTGGCTGTAACCGCAGTTCTGTCAGCAATGCTGCAGTCCATCATTAAATTGGGAACAGCAAATTAATTTTTTTCTCATAAATGCATGTCACCTGGCCTACAACGCTTTAAACATGTGAGCAGGTTATGAGCTCCATCTGTGACATTGGCAGTGGATTTAAGCACTTTCTGTATGCTTTTCTGTATATTACTGGAGGGATGCCGGACATCTGATCTGCTGGAGCTGTATTTAATGCAGTGGAGATGTGAAGGGAAGTCAAACGTCTCACTTGCATCCTCTTATTTGTTATTGCACCTCAAGGACATGATCAATCTGCTGACCCTGCAAACACAATGCAACTGAGGTTTTCCTGAAGCAAAATACTCTCAAAACAGATCTAGAAGGCTTAGTGCGCAACTGGGACACTGACTCTTAATTCATTTTGTTCAGTCCTTTGTTAAACTGTAGCTTTTTACTCTTCTAATTTACCATAAGATAGCACATGGAAATTATAAAGTTTATATATATGTACCCCTTATTTAAGATTCACTCATGGTTGCGCTGGTCAACATGGCAATACAATATTACAATCACAAGATATGACATCACAGTGTGCTTCTTGAACGAACTGTGGGTATCATCATCAGTACTTTTGCAACACTGTCCATCTCTGTTGCCATGTTATGTAGTGAGTAACTAAATAAAACCAAATAACTGTTTCCATTTTTGTTTCAGTTGCACAGTCTTTCCTTTTACTTTAAGTAGTATACTTTTTAGATAACAGGGAGCTTTTTAAATGAGACTCTGATATTTGCTAACCCTATATATTAAAAATACATATCTTTGTGGGAGTGGAGTCATGGTCTAGTGCCACTTGTGAATGGAGGGCAGTCTGGGAGGAGTAGGCAATTTCATGAATGAGCATACTCCATGCTCTATTTATACACTGTCTTGCAGTAAGGCACTACATGCCAAGCTGGTTTTGCACTGACACACAAATTCTCCCAATTGTGTCCTACTGAGCTTGTGTGCATGTGTGAAATTTGAAAGTTTTTTTTTGTTGTTGTTGGTCAAAAGATTGAATGCTGAAAAGTACAGGCAGAAAACCCAGTAATAATGGTCTACCTTTTCTTGGTGTTGCAGTCGTTCCTGCTCCAGGGTTTTGGTTATATTTGCTACATCCTCTAGTGCTTTGAGCAGCTGAACACTGGGGTCTGCCTGCTCCAGGAGAATCATACTCTGCCTGTTAGCTTCTTTTTGCTTCACCAACATCTAAAGGAGAAAAACAAGACCATTTGTTTTCTTCTCTGAACATTTCAGCTCTAACCGAAATCCATAAAACAATTGCATTTATATAGAGACATCTGTTCTTAAAACATCAGATCAGTTACAACAAATAATGACAGAATCCATGATGACAGAACCCATGACATGACAGAGCCTATGACATGTCTTAATTTCTTATTTAGAGAATTTGTTCTATAATAGTAAATAACAGCAGTAATACTAATGCTGAATGTACTAAATGTCAGAATATGACATCTTCTAGCATACTTCATGTGCATAGGTCTCTGCCTTCTGCCTCAGGCTCTGTTCCAGATCCAACTGTTCCTTCAGTCCTTCATATTCGTTAGCAGCCATCATGGACACTGAGAAGAGAAACATTATGTGAATGGTAACACAGTTTTGTTTTAAGTGCTGTACTGCTTTACTGTAGCTAATGGTTTTCGTAATCAAAGTGAATACAAACACAGAGGGAGTTCAGAAGATATCTGGTTCAATTACATTTCCCTAGTCAAAGCCAAAGGGCTTTCCAGTGCTGGACCTCATCCTCTTTAATTCAATCATGCTGTTTAATGGGAACAGGACTGAGCAGGCTAAGATGGGAAAAAACCGAATGCAAAGCAACTCAAGCATGGTGATGTCATGCATAGAAAATTGAATGCATGGCTCCACAGAATGAAAGAAAATGCCACATAACTGACAGTACCTCATCATATGGAAATAGAACAGCATTAGTAATATCCTAATAGTAAAAAATTATGGGTACAAGAGTAAAGCTCACCTCTGTTGAATCTCTTGATGGTCTTGCTTTGCTGTTCAGTGGTCTTATAAAGCTCCTTCATCTCTGCTTGCTCTTTTTCAGTCTAGTAAATGATAAAAAGTGTTTAAAACACATACCATTCAGGTCACATAAAACAATATTAAAATAAAAAATATATTCAGAAAATATAAAGTACCAAAATTCATTGAAATAATTATTTATGTCTCCCATAACACTTGTTGACAGATCCTGAAGGATACTATGAGGCTTCGTTACTAATTAATTTATTATTCAAAAAGGTTCAGGTAGGTCAGGATCCCCAAGTCCCCCACACAGCTCTGTTAAGCACGAGTTAACTCGTTCTCTTATGACAAAACCAGTAGGTACTTACAAGCGCTGTCAGCTCCTCGATTTGTCTTTGCCGCTCCTGTAACTGACAGGCTAACTGCTTTTTTTCCTCAAGTAAAGTGCTGACTGTTTCCTGAAGATCTACAGAAAAAAGTAGTGCTTGAAAATAAAGTGGTTCTCTTTAAATATATCCTAATTTAAGAGGTTTTCCTACTGTATACCTTTGACCTGCTGCTGGTACTGGGTGTAGGGGTCCGGGCTGTGCTCCTGGGGTTCGCTTTCCTCCTCTAGAGAGATGCAGTCTGATATGCTGGGCAGGAGCTCATCCAGACACGGTCGAGATGACAGGCTTAAATACTTAAGCTTCTTGTTCTCACAGTTCAGCTGTCAAAGTATTATTACAGAGAAACCACAATTGCACATTACATGGGAATTCAGCTTAGTGGCACAACCTAAACAGAATAATCGTATAATTTGAGTGATAGGAATGTGAAAAGTGTGGTATGTAAAGGTGGATGCTTACCTTGGTGGCCAGTGCTTCAGCATTTTCCCGACAGGACTTCTCAATTTCAAGCTGAGTCTGCAGCACATTCACCTCCTCAATTACCATTTGGGAAACTAAACAAAACAACAATTTTAAAACAGCATAAATTGGTAATCTTACACTCAGAATTAAACAGACATTATTTAACATTCGATTGTAAGTAAAATAACAACCAGAAACATGCCTTTATTTTTTCTAGCATGTAAGAGGAACCACCAAAATGCTTATCTGTTACATGTTCACAATGAAGAGCCTCTCAACAGTTTTGACAACACAAATACCCTGTCACAGAACCTTACTAGAGTAACAATACACCATGTGGAAGCCTTACAATGGCAGATCAGGTGTCATAGCATTATAGCAAAGTCAAGCAAGTTCACATCCAAACGCTTGTTCAGTACGGTACCACTGTTTGTGCAAGGAATTTAATTGTTTCTTCTTCATCACAGTGCATTAGAAAAAGAAGAAAATATAGCAATGCATGGGCATTATTTTGCAAAAAACAGACAAACATGGAAATCAATCAACCAAATTCTACATATGATTCACTTGGGTTTTTATGCGGCCGAATGAGGAATCAATTCTTTTAGAAAGCAGCAAATGAATAATGCATGAAGAATGCTCTTCTGAGCATGCAGTCAGACTAGAATATATCATCAGCCTGCGTTAGGGCTGCTGAATACCTTTATCTTTCAACAAACATTTTTCACACTGAAGTCAACTGAGCACACCATGAGATTGTGATGCATCATGTTTCCATTTGATCCTCAGATACTTGCTCTTGGATAACAGAAGTGGAACCTGATGTGATGTGGTCTACTACTATTGTAGCTCATCCACCACAAGGTTTGATGTATTGTTTTTTGTTCACCACATTAGTAAAGAGTGAATAGATTTCCTATATTTAGACATTCATATTTATGGTATTTGGCAATTACTTGCAAAAGTGTTTTGTAGTCTCTATCGATAAATACGTTACTGGTTGACTAGGTCACAGAGCAATAATACCACCGGTCATTTTTTTTTATTTCAAGTGCCATTCAGCTCAGACTAGTCTTGTCATGTTTCTCTGATCTGCCCCAAAAACTAGCTGTTTTGACCTGCAGACCCTTCACTCACAGGATGTTATTTGTGTGTGAAAATCTCAAAAGATCAGCAGTTTCTGAAACACTCAGTCCATCCAATCTGGCACTAACAACCAAGACACAGAGATCACACTTTTCCCCCTAACGTGATATGAACATTAACTGAAACTCTTGAAATAAATCTGCATGATTTTATGCATATAAGCAGGAGCACATGTGTTCATATTAAAGTTGATGGTGAGTTCACATGTAAGGTGGAGAGTGATATAAATAAGTAAAGATGCTGACGCAGGTATTAGGCAGCTAGATGCAATTGTGCAAAACATTATTGCAGAACTGTATTGCAGATTTCACTAAGGAAGTTTTGTCTGAGAAAGACACATCGCCTCAAGCTCATCTTGGCAGCGTTTAATATTTTGCACTTTTTCCTGTTTGGATATCACCTCTGCAAAACTTCTGTGATAAATTGTGCTTGGCATATAAAGCAGAACCTTTCAGAAACCCATTACTAAATCTGTTTATATATTTTCAGGAATGAAGACTCGTCTCAATATGTTACCAACAATTAGTTTTTATCAAAAGTAACATTTAATGCAGTAACTAATTTAATACGGTATGATTTAGAGAGTTGTAATATGATACAATGTGATTCAATATTGTGCACAAAGTTTGCCCTGAGCACAGTTCATTCATACCTTCTAATTTATTCATCAGAGTGTGATAGGATGTACAGGCTGGTGGTAATGAACATTCAGCTGGCCTGTGGTTTCACTCTCTAAAAAGGTCAAGGCTCTCTGTCCTACAAAGCCCTCTGGACATTAGCTCTACTCTTTTAGCTTCCTAATGACTAACTGAGCTCGGCCATTCAGATTCTAGGTCAGCAACTGTGTTGTGCTGTGTGAGAACAATATGGCTCATGATTCATGTACTGACACAGTCTGCTGGTGTTAAGCTAATATTAGTCGGAATGAACACTGAGCACCCCTTTTGATTACAGTGATTAAGCTCTACTGATAAATCTGAACAGTCTCTTGTTAATAAGTGTGCAATTGTGTATGTAACTTAAGTCTTAATTGCACACAAAGGTTGAAGACCTTCAGTTGAAGACCTACTGGAGACATACTTCTGTTTGTTGTATGTGTGTATTTTAAAAAAATAAAATAAAATAAAATAAAATAAATAAATAAAGGTTTCTGAGCCAACACTACTAATAAAATGCTAACTGAATTTATTATTATAAAAATAAAAAAAAAAGATTGCAAGCAGCTAACAGCTGCCCAGGAACATCTTATTAGAAATGATTTGTATTCATCTGGAACAATTGTCATATTAAATGCACTCTAGGTGTACAATTAATGACTTATATAAAAATAATATTGTATATAGTGACTCCCTTTTACTCGGTAGATGGTGAGGGAACATTAATTAATACTCACTGAAGCATCTTCAAAATAGAGATTGGAAGCAGTTATTTTGCCATATTCTGCCTTTTATATACTTCAGTGGTTTCTCAAGCACAGACAATGTTTATATAGCATTTGGACCAATCACAAGCAGTCAGCACAAACCCTCCGCATGTCAACAACTAGGCCAAATTATACTGACATTCATGTTAGGTACTGCAGAAAACTATGCTAAATGTTAGTGTCAGTGTATACTGTGCACTGGCTTCAAGATAGTATGTCATATACATAATCAATTTTGTACATTTGTACATGAAAAACAATTACACTTTATTTTCAACATAAGCTGCAAGAAAGTGCAATCAGAAAAAAATCTTGTGACAACAGAGGCACTTTCAATTATTCAATAATTCATAGTTGTAGTTTTAAATGATTCAAAGGATGAGTACAGTACTTGTCAGAGTCTATTTAACCCTCCACTGGGGATGATGGTAGCTCCAGGAGAAAGCTTTGATTGTTTTAGAAAGAGTCTGGAGCTTCATCTGACTGAGCTCTATTGATCCATGCAACATGTCTTGATGAACCATGTACTATATACATGATATAAAGAAACAAATAAGAGTTTCTATTAAACTTAAAAGCAGGGTAATGCATGAACTTGCCATTCCCATTTTTCCTTTTTAATATAAAAACAATATTAAAGATTTTTAGCTAAAATGACCAGACAAGATGACATGCATTTATAGCATAAAATGCATTTATAGCATAGTACCTGGAAAATATGTCCAATACAATCCAACACTTCAAACCGTCGGATTCCTGCCTCAAGCAGTAACATAAGTCATGTCAACTTTTGCAGCTCACTGTGCATGATAAAACTAAGATATCTAGACGTCTAATGTACTATCACTATATTTAGAAACTCAAAAAGGCTGTTAATTAATGCTCTTTTTAATGAAACACACATGCACATATACTCAATACTTATAGAGAACATGCTAAATATCACATTATAATAATCAAATAATGATTATTGTAAAAGGATACCTACAAACACATGTACCATCACAACTGATGGTAAAATCATAAACTGCATTAATAGAAACCCTAGAAATTAATATAACCCTAGAAAAGAGCAAAAGTAACAACAGGGAACACATAAAAAGTTAGGAAGAGAAATATAGCAACCTGCTCACCTGAGTCTATGATCCAAAAGATAGTGTACAATCAACAAAACCTAAAGGTGATTATGTATCCTTACGTGGCATTAATTGCAACTAAGATCAGCACTTTACTGTGGCTCATTCAGAAGACAGCTTGGAAGCAGTGTGATAATGAGATGGGTTAGAGAGAAGGTGACATCAAACATACAGTCAATACACCAAGTGTCAGATTAAGGGAATAATGAAGTGAGTGACTCCTACAGAACCCTCATGGGAAAGCTGATGGAGTATCGTGTGGTTTAATACATGACCTACAGCATCTAAATACATGCAGTGGTCAGAGAGAACACACCAGATGTTGCAAGATCTTTTTTAAGATATGAAATTATCCATAAGAAATGATCCATATCACCCAGAGCTACATGAAGGTAAAATAAGTCAGTCTACCTAATGATGCCTAAAACCTAATGAGTGTTATTATCACACACAGTAAGTGAATATCATTTACATTTACATTTACATTTACAGCATTCAGCATTTGGCTGTAATCACTGTTTGTTCAAGTTGTTGCATAGCAGGGGTGAAAACGACATAAGCCTAATTAGGCTTCAGATTGTAATTAGACACCAGCTGTCAAAATGTCCACCTACTCTGCCAATATAATGAAATCTTAAAATATAGTTTGCTTCTGTTTCACTTCTGGATGCAACTGCATTGGTAAATGATAACAAATCATAAGTAATGTCAAAATTTCACCATATGAAGGATTTTCCCATCCCAGGAAACATATACTGTTTAAATGTAAACGAGAGCAAGTGGATGATGCTGACTCTGCACAATACAAGTCTCACTCAGCATCCTTCAAATGAAGCTGGCTAAGCCTGCATGCTGATGATGAATAACATCTACAAGTGCTATACACAGTTTCCCTGACCCATTTAAGAAAAACACACAGCTTGAAAAACCCAAGAAATTAGGAAGGTAAAGAATATGCTAGAAAAAATAGGGTTCCTCATAGGTTCTTTGGATCGAAGGGAACCCATCTGTTCTGGTGTTCTACATATAAAATATAAACCTGAATCTTTAAAATTTTCTATGTAAGAATATCAGATTATTAAACCCTTGTCTTTTGAAGGTATTTGATTCAACTGATTCATGTTTAGGGAGGTTGTTCATATCTCAGGAGTTACTATTCATTGAGAAAAGCTCACTCACTCACTCACTCACTCATTTTCTACCACTTAGCCGAACTACCTCGGGTCACGGGGAGCCTGTGCGTATCTCAGGCGTCATCGGGCATCAAGGCAGGATACACCCTGGACGGAGTGCCAACCCATCGCAGGGTACACTCACTCTCATTCACTCACGCAATCACACACTACGGACAATTTTCCAGAGATGCCAATCAACCTACCATGCATGTCTTTAGACCGGGGGAGGAAACCAGAGTACCCGGAGGAAACTTTTAACCCCTAATTACTCAACTCTACGCCTGGATTGGATTCTGGATCAGTACTGATTTTGATAAAAGTGTCAGCCAAATAAATATATTTCTGTATTTTTCTCCTTTATTTATCATATCACCGAGCATTTTTACAGCTGATTTAACAATTAATGTAATCCAGTTATTAAAAGACTACTAGCATTATAGCACTTTCAAACAGCTTTCAGGTGAACTTACCTCTCTTTATGTGCTTAAGCTGTCTTTCGGCTGCATCTCTCTCTTCAGTCAGTCTCAGGCACTGAAGAATTTATAAAAGGGGATGACAATCACTTACTGTGACACTCTATTACTTTGTGCAAGATGGGTTTTATTTTAATATTTAATATTTACACTTCCATTTACATTTCCAGCATTTAGCAGACCCTTATTCAGAGTGACTTACATCTTTATATCAAATTATACAACTAAGCAATTGAGGGTTATTGCTCAGGGGCCCAACAGTGGCAGCTTTCTGGACCTGGGATTCAAACTCATAACCTTCCGCTTCATAGCCCAACACCACTAGGCTACCGTGTGCCCATATATAATATAATATAATATAATATAATATAATATAATATAATATAATATAATATAATATAATATAATATAATATAATATAATATAATATAATATAATATAATATGTCTTTCTATAAAAATATTAATTTGCATGCTCTGCTAAAGGGGCAATGCACCAGATATTCTTTAGCTAGTTTGTCCAGTATGTATTGTTTTAAGTGTGTTTGTATGTTCTATATATATAGCATCGCTTCTTATATACTTAGGTAAGGCTACTGTATCCAGGTGAGATCATCCACTAAAGAGACATGTGTGGGACAAAGTGTTTGTGTGAGATACAATCTTTAGAGCATCCATGTGGTTCTACACTATTGTACCTTTAATGTGTATATTTTACCTGGCAAAGTGCACAAGGTTTTAGCTTCTCGAGTACCTTTGGGTCCTTAAGGTCCAATTATGCACCTAAACATTTTTTGAGTGTATATATATATATATATATATATATATATATATATATATATATATATATATATATATATATATATACACATACACACACAGTATATATATATATATGTAGTATATAGTATAATCACCCTGCTATTGTGTTCAGTGAAATGTAACCATCTGTGCATGAAATTAAATGATGCACAAACAATTCAGCTGCAACTGGGTGTGTGCCACTGTGGCCTGAATAAATCACAATGCCGTGTATGTGTCTTAACCTAAAGAAACTCCATATTACGCTCCATGCACGTCTTATAATCACAGCTTATTCCTAATGCACTTTATTTAGTTTTACAACCAGAGCATCCTTTACCTCGGTCTTGGCTCTGTGAGCCTCTCCCTGCTCGTCTCCTCCACCGGCCTCCATCGTTTCTGAAATGATAGAATGAAAGGTAACAAGGAGCGCGCGCACAATAACCCGTTACAAACGGACACTGGGTCTGTTCCACATCATTTAAAAACTCGGTACCCGATTAAAAACTGTTCAATGAAAAGATATGAAGCGTGTTATAATGATATTACCATCACCAGACAAGCGCCTCGCATCCATAACCCTTCAGCAGACGGTCTGCGGTTCCACCCGGCAGGATGAGAGACTCTCCAGTGCGTGCGCGCGCAGCCAGCATCGAGACCAGAGCACGCGCGCCGCGCAATGATGCCAGTTCACACATAACGCTTATAGATCGCTCCGCCCCTAAAATATGCAAATTACAGGATAATGTATTCAACGCCGCCTGACCAATTAAGTGTACGGAAAAAAAATAAATCAGACTTTACCGTTATCGTGGTAAAATTTAATGAATTAAATCTCCTAAAGTTAGACGAGCACGTGACCGAGCTTAGCCAGACGAGGCTCCGCCCACAGAATGCATTTTCAATCATAGGCAGCTTTTTGTTATCAATACAAACCACAGAATTAGACTTTACTTTGTTTAAGGGACGTTAAAACAACCTAAAACGAGCCATGAATGTCAAATTTAGAGATTCCGATATAAAAAATGAATATTGATTTCTATTGTTTAAAAAAATCCTGTTATTTGTAGGGTCTAGCTTCATAATCAGAAATTAGTAATTACGTAACAATATGAAATCTAAGTTTTAGTACATCAAGTATGGCTTAAAAAAAGCTTAAATAACTTGATCACTTATGACATGCTAACTCTCTTTCCAAACAGTCAATTATAAAAAAAAAATCCTGATGTGTAAAAAAATTTGCTTTAAACCTTACGGCATATTTAGCAATTCGTTTTTGACTAAAGAAATGAACTTGAACAAAAAAAAACTGACACAATATAAGCAATGTAGAAGGAAATTATGTTTGGTTAAAAATATCTTCCATTTATTTAAAAATACATGTGGTACTATCAAAATACAAAATAATAATAATAATAACTCTAATCAAATACAAAATAGTAAACAAAGACAATGCAGGAAACAATAGCAATAAAAAAGGTTTGTGGCAATAATGAAAGTGATGCAATATTAAAGTACTTCTTCCACTTGAATTTTAGGGTGAACATGAACACGTCTGATATTAATCTCAGTTGTTAAAAAATAATGAAAATGTAGTAGATCCACATGTTGATAAAATATTTGTATGTTGAAAACTGGATACCTCAAAAGAATAAGGATGTTTTCATTCTAACAAATATTCTTTATAAATTAGTCTTCATAAACATCCTTAATAAACACTGGCCCTGAAAGAATGAAAAAGGAAGAGAATCAGACTTTCAAACAACAAAGATTAAAATGTAAAACCAATATTAACATAAACATTGTTGCATAAATACTAACCAGATATTGCATACATACTAACCTAACACTCCTACAAATGAATGAATTATTTAAATTACATAGTAATCCAGCTAGTCAAGGTTCAATATGTGCAAACATGCTTTTGTCTGTCAAATATAATAGATGCCAAATACACAAACATTATAAAATTTACCTGGAAAAAACTGCAATGGTTATTAGAGCCAGAACTAGCTCCAGAGCATAGAAGCAGAGTAAGATAGCATTAAGGATAAATTCAAGACGCAGTATAAAGGTTTGAAGGAGCAGATAGTAGACACTTAGTACTGTGCAGGGCACCAAGACACCGACACTAACAATGATCATTAGGGAGCGCTCACACAGGTTTCCCTTCGAGCCTGAAAAAAAAAGGATTTCAGTCAAAATGTTATCGACTATATTCAGACTTGCTACAAAACGTAAAATGCTAAAATGTAAAATGATATACACTGACCATAAAATAGTCGCAGGGCTTCAAGACCAAGGTATAGAAGCAACAGAACAATATCCAGGATAAGATTAGCCTGAGGGTATGGCAGCAATATTCCTGAAGAGGTGATTAATCATAATTATAATTAATATTAATCATTATTTAAATTTTAATTGTTCAAATTTACAGAAAACTGATTCTATGCATGCAATAAAATTTCCAGTTTATTAAAAATTCCTATCTTGTAGATATGCCCACTGGCCATTTTATCTGTTACATATATGAAATTTACAGTTGAGGCCAAAATTATTAGCCCCCCAGGAATTTTGGAACATTTTCCTAAAGATCTTTCCAATGTTTGCAGCATTGATAAAACTTGATATAATCAAACATTCGCCAGTGCTATTTAGTAGCTTTTGGTACATTTTGGAATATAAAATACATTTTTAGGCTTGCTTTATAATCAAATATAGTGAAAATGGGGTGGTCAAAAATATTAGCCCCTTGTGAATATTTGCTTTCAAAACACACCCAATTAATTAATCAGCTTTCAAAACACACCTAATTAATCAATCAGCTTTCAAACCACACCTGTGCAGTCAATTGGCTTCCTAACAACACCTGGGCATTCAATCAGCATTAAAGGACTCCAAGGAACAGGGCACTTGAACACATTATTGGGAGAGACTACTTTTACTCACCATGCCAAAGACAAAGGAAATCAGTCTTGAGCTCAGAAAGAAGATAGTGGAGGCTCATGATAAGGGGGAAGGCTATACTGCCATTTCCAAGCTTTTCACAGTGTCTAGAACCGCCGTACGTTGCATCATTGCCAAGTACAAGGAGACAAATTCTGTAAGAAACAAACCTGGGCGTGGTCGTAAGCGCAAGATTTCAAGAACCCTGGAGAGGAAAATAGTCAGAGATATCAGCAAGATGCCCCAGACATCTGCCAAGATGATTGTTGCTGACCTGGCCTCTTCTGGAGTTGATGTTTCAAGGAACACAGTTGTGAGGGCTCTTCATCGTGGTGGGCTTCAGGGCCATCGTCCCAGAAGAACCCCTTTACTCAAACAGCGGCACATCACAGCTAGACTGAGGTTTGCCCGTGAACATTTGAAAGGTAAAGATGAGTTTTGGGAGTCTGTGCTTTGGTCTGATGAGACTAAACTGGAACTGTTTGGGCACATGGATGTTGCTTATGTTTGGCAAAGAAAGGGTGAGGCCTTCAACCCTAAGAACACAGTTCCCACAGTTAAACATGGTGGTGGGAGCATCATGCTGTGGGGCTGTTTTGCAGCTTCAGGCACAGGGAGCCTTGTTCGGGTGCATGGCATCATGAAAAAAGAAATTTATGTTGACATTTTGAGGGATAATATGCAGAAATCTGCTCGTAGTCTAGCCTTAGGTCGTCGCTGGGTCTTCCAACAAGACAATGACCCAAAGCATACATCGAAATTGGTCCAACAGTTCCTGAAGGATACCAAAACAAAGGTCCTGGAGTGGCCCGCACAGAGCCCAGACCTCAATCCTATTGAGAATCTGTGGCGAGTGCTCAAAGTGAATGTCCATGCTCGGAAACCACGTAATTTGGACCAGCTGGAGCAATTTGCAATGGAAGAATGGGCTAAAATCCCTCAGGAAACCTGTGCCAACCTAGTAAAGAACTACTCTAAGAGGTTGTTGTCAGTTGTGGCTCAGAAAGGGTTCACTATTGACTATTAATGACCGGGGGCTAATAATTTTGGACGTTTCATTTTTGCCCTTTCTTGTTTCAACTCACTATTTCAATTAAATATCCTAATCAAACTTAGTGGAGATTTTGTCTTTGTTATTTTGGAAACAAACACACTATAAAACACTTGTTGTTAATGGTCATTTCCATGGAGAAATCAAGAGTTTTGTCTAATTTCATAAGGGGGCTAATAATTTTGGCCTCAACTGTATATCTTACAGTATAACAGTAGTCCATCTGTCACCCTGCACAATTTGTAGTGAGTGGCATTGTAGTGTTTGTTGCACTAAACACAGAAGTGTTGCAGGGGTTTCTAAACACTGTGTACTCTCACGTCCTACTTTCTTATACAGATCAACCATGTAAATGTACAGTTCAAAACTGTAGCCTTTTTTCCATGTAAATTTGGGTTGTGTCCTCTAGTGTCCCTTACTGTTGCTTCTGATGCACTCATTCCACGTCACTACTGTGTCATGCTCACCGCTGAGAATTATCCTCAGCCCTCATAAAGGGGCAGCAGTAGCCTTATGTTCTACCCCTCCATGGATGGGGTAAGGGCTAATGAGTGAACACACAAGGTAAGTATAGCTAAAAACCACCAAACTAAGTGTCTAGCTAAATTTACTTTTAACTTCAGAAATAAGAAATGTGCAAGAGGAGAAATCTTGACCATTTACCTTTATAGATAAACATCAGAATTTCAGCTATAAAGAAGGCAGCAAAATACCAGCTGTTCAAATAAAACAGGACCTGCAGGGGCATGGAGGACAACTGATATATTGTTAAGAAGGCTAATATCAAACTAGGTTTCATCTGAAACACTCTAGACGTTGATTGAAGAGTACAGAAAGAGAAACAGGAGATAATATTGAAAGGATACAATGGGGTGCCGTCCTAGGAGAAAAAAAAAAAAAGAAAGAAATGGTTATAACTCATATTATTTGTCACATTAACTGGTGGTTTATATACTGAAATAATGAATAAACTACAGAGGTTACACTGATCGTTAGTTTGAACAGTTAGAATAGTTTCATAATCCCCACATAAAATAACTGTTTGTTTTAAGTATTTCGCTTCATAAACAGAAGAAAAAAAAAACAATAATTATAATTACATTAGCAAAAGTAAGTTGGATGATAACTGCGTATATGCTCATTTCTAAAAAATAAATAAATAAATAAATAAAAAACTAAACCTATTTTTCACTCAATATCCATTATAAAAGTATGTTCAGACAATAGCCTTTGTCTAATTTTGTTAGCCAAACATAACACCAAGTAAGTTAAAGATGCAATTCTTTGAAAGCGTCTTACCGTGGGCCGCCATATTGGAATGCCATGGCGACGGCGTTGTATTGCGAGGGCAACCGTTGCTTCTCCTCCAATGAAAATTTGTCAAATATGCACGTGACATCAGGCGAATCATACGTCAGGTTATGGGCATGCGCATTACAATGTTTATATAAGCCTGGTTAAAGGAGTATAGATAGAGCTTCTCTCATTAGTTCATGACCTCTCGTACACCTTGTATCGTTACTTAAACTTTCAGGTGAAACGATCAACACATTTATTACATTTTTAACATTAATTCTGTGCACTAATGTATGAATCCGTGAACTTATTATTAACTTATTCATACTTATAGATATTCCACATATATGGCAATATACAGTCTTTTTTAATGTAAAATGTAAAGTACAATGTTACCTTTAAATGTTTATTATATATACAGCCCATTTGGCATTTGAGAATGAAAGCCACAATGTTTTCTACATGGATATATTATCTATCTGTGTGTGTGTGTGTGTGTGCGTGTGTGTGTGTGCGTGCGTGCGTGCGTGTGTGTGTGTGTGTGAGATCATCTGGTAACCTTTCATGACAGCTCACTCATTCGTTCCTTCTTTCATTACATACACCAAGAGAAGAGATATAGTAATTAAAGCTCAGGATCAAACCCTGGAGCTTTGTGACTGCCATGCTGTGAAAAGCTCCTCCAGTGCACCTCGCTACCTCAAAATTACTAGCACTGCTCGAATGGTCCCACCATCTCTCAGGGTAAGAGGTAGGTATAAAGCAAGACTCTTTTCTGTTCTGGCACCAAGGTGGTGGAATGAATTTCTCCTAGATGTCTGAACAGCAGAGTTCCAGGCTTCAACATCTTCAAACGACATGTGAAGAACTACCTCTTCCTGAAATACATGACCTAGTAATTTTCCGTGTGTTTTGTGTGTGCATATTTATAAAAACAAAAACAAAATAACAAACAACAAAAAAACATTTTTTTAGGTTGATGGTATCCTAAATCTGTAACCTAGTGAACCAGTATTAATGTATTCATTGATAGAGACTTAAAAGTGCAGTTTTACATCGCTCTGGATAAATTTAAATCACCACACCCTCCATATAGCATTCTAAATAACATTTAACATTTTTCACAAAACAGAATGAAATGTGTACATAGTTAAATAGTCAGACATAGTTTAATAATTTAAAAAAATCGATTTCATCTGTAAAATATTTTAACAATATGACATTGTATTAAGTTGGACATTGTTTAAGCATTTCACCAACCACCCTTGGCATACAATTAATAAAACAGACAAACACATTAAACACAATTATAGTACAAGTCAGTATATGATGATGACAAAAAGGTAAGGCTGACACCAGTCTATATTTTTCTGTGCTCATAGGGATAACTGATAAGCCTTTCCCTTCAGGCCCCTGACAGATAGTAAGCCCACACCTAGGACAATTTTCTTCTGTCGAATCAACCTCCTTGAAAGCGTCCTCTCACAGCCTTATTATAAAGTACACATCACTTTCTGTTTTTCACAGAGCCACTTTTTTCCTTGTGCTCCTAAGACAGAACAAGAAAAGATATAATGAACCAGTATAAACAAGTAAAAATCTTTGCTAAGAAAAATCAAAGGAAAACTATGAATGAAACAAACACCAAAACATTTACCTTCACTTTCTCACGATGTGATGGACTTTTGCAGTGTTCGTCTTTTGCTTCCTCTTCAGTGGCATAGATGACATTGCACAGGTTACAGAAGTAGCCCACTACAGGCCGGACAAACTCAGTTCCTGTGGACAAAACACCAGAATTTGTTCCTAAGAAGTAGCACACACCATTTTCCAACAATTATACAGTAAAATATGTAATAGCATAAAACCATTCTGTACCACTTACCTACTGGCTCATCTGTTTTGAGAGATTCGTTTGAAGAATCTATGTTACCATTTAGCTCATCACTTTGCTGCTTATTATTGGACAAGAACATAAAATGAATTAATATTTCTATATTTGTAGTAATACATTTATTGGGAATTAAAGATTTTTGGTAGCGAAAAAGGAATTAAAGAGTTTCAACAACTAAATCATTAGTGAAACTTATTGTTTCACTTATTCATACATTTACCAAGCCCACTGATCTGAAGTGTTTTTAATTTCTAAGAAACATTTGTAGTCTAAGTGCATATGGTCATGACTAAACAAAGAAAATCCAGCCTGTAGCAACTCTGCAATGTGGCAGTGAAAATGTTGAAATAATGCTTGTTCAATTCTTTTTCCCTCATTTTCCAGCTTGGATAGGATGATTGCTGCCTTCCTCATATCCAGTGGGTTTAAAAAGTATTCACATCCTTTAGAAATAATTTTATACCCTTGTTCTTTGAGGTCTTTAGACTTGGAACATGTCAGACCTAAAACCAAATCAACTGTTCCGGACAAACAAACACGAAAAAAGCTACTGATTTCATTTTAAATGAAATCTATAAACACAGTTAAGGGCCTGAATCCTCAAAATTCAACATAGGTTACTTATTTTTCTACATAATGTGTCTTCAACAAGGATCTGTACTCACCTTAGATATGTCTTCTTTTTTAATGTCTTCATCATCAGAATCAGAACCATCATTACACCTAGAGAAAGAAAAGAACAAGCAAGACAAATTTCTTATAAGTAGATAAGGTAAGATGTGCTAAGACGTGGCCATTGAATTTTTTTTTTTTTAAATGCACTGTAAGGTTGAACGTCATTTAATAACAAGGGTCAAATCCTCTATAACCAAGTTAACACTACATTAAACTTAACAGTGTAAAACATCTCATGAATACTGCTTACAGTTAAAAGATAGAAATACTTTAAAAGGATTACCCATCTTCTGGCAGATGGCAGTATTTCTCAGATACTTTAATCTTCAAGACTTTACCACGTAGAGCAATATCTTGATTTTTAGAATCAGCTGCGACTCTCTCAGCATCAGATGTGAGCGCCATCTTCACAAACCCCTATAAAAAAAAGTTGAAAATACTGAAAATAAAAAGACAGCCCTTTTCAACAAAGCAAATTATTTTTATTCCTTTTGTTTATTATCCCTAAACATTAACCTTTTCGCTCAGTTAAAAATTCTATAGCTGTTATAAATACATTTATTGTTATTTCATTTATTTATAACAGCTCCAAATCCATAAAATATAATCAGAAACAGAGGTAGTGTAATCAAACATGTAGACCCAGTGCTAGCTTCCCATTTCTCTCACCCCTAGCACGGCTCAGAACAGAGGTATTCGGAGCAGTTGTGATGGCATCCGACAACACTGGCACCATCTTAAGTGCCATCAATTCTTAATTATAAATAAAAAAAGGTCTAATATCTAAATATCTAGAATGGGGAGCAGACTTTTTTTTTTTTTTTTTACTTTTTTGCAACTTCGAAAGAGCACATGGTGGATGACGTCTCCATATCGCTTTATGATGTTCAGAAAATCCAAGTCTGTATAGTCTTCTGCACTTGGTAGATTTCTGACCTCAAGAACTTTGCCAAAGTTTTCCTGAAATATTACAGAGAAAATTATTTCTAGATGTAATAATAATGAATGAAGAAATCATATTCTGAATTCTTAATGGAATTACATACATAAAAATGAGAGTGGAACAGGTTTGTTTACCTTGTCTTCATCTGTCAATACCTCCGTTTCATGTTCCGCTTTAAGCTGAAAAGCAGCATCTTCTAGGATCTCTGAGGTGTGGGGTTCTGCAGTTGTTTTGCTGGTACCTTCTGTAGGTAACTCAGGTTCTTCTGTGGGCGATTCAGGTTCTGCTGTGGGCGATTCAGGTTCTGCTGTGGGCGATTTAGGTTCTGCTGTGGGCGATTCAGTTTCTGCTGTGGGCGATTTAGGTTCTGCTGTGGGCGATTCAGGTTCCGCTGTGGGTGATTCAGGTTCCGCTGTGGGCGATTCAGGTTCCGCTGTGGGCGATTCATGTTCCCCTGTGGGCGATTCATGTTCCGCTGTGGGCGATTCAGGTTCCCCTGTGGGCGATTCAGGTTCCCCTGTGGGCGATTCAGGTTCCGCTGTGGGCGATTCATGTTCCCCTGTGGGCGATTCAGGTTCCGCTGTGGGCGATTCAGGTTCTGCTGTGAGCGATTCAGGTTCTGCTGTGAGCGATTCAGGTTCTGCTGTGAGCGATTCAGGTTCTGCTGTGAGCGATTCAGGTTCACTTTGCTTTGTATAGGAGACAGGATTTGTGGATGTGGTTACAACTTCTGATGATTCCTTAAATAGTAAAAAAAAAAAAAAAAATATATATATATATATATATATATATATATAGTGTGTGTGTGTGTGTAATATATATATATATATATATATATATATATATATATATATATATATATATATATATATATATATATATATATATATATGTCAAGAACTAAACTTCCGTCACTAACCTGAGTTTGAAGGACTGAGGGTTTTGCTTCATCTGATTCTGAAATTCAAATAAGGACAGATATTTACAAATCTATACACCTACTTTATAAGAGCTTAACTAATGTTCCATGTTCTGACAGATGTGAAAAGAAGACCTTGACAATCTGAAAAATCTTCTTCTGTTAATTCATCCAAGGTCACACAATTTTCAAGTATCTTGGGGAAGTCATGGTCCTCCTGTGAAAAGCAAATCAATTAAAGAAACAAGATTAAATTTGTATTAAAGTACATTTAGAAATGTATTTACATTCACTCACCACTTTATTAGGAACACCTGCTCATTCATGCAATTATCCATTCGATTGACGGCAGTACAATGCGTGCAATCTCATACAGATGCCGATACAGATTAAGAGACTGAATGCATCTTCACATCAAACATCACAACGGAGATAAATGTGATCTCATTGCCTTTAACTGTGGCATGGTTGCTGGTACTGGAGTTCAGAAGCTGCTGGACTACTAGGATTTTTATGGACAGCGCACACGCTTTTAATAAATCTATAAAGTTCACATGAAATGGTGCAAAAAATAAACAAAACATCTGTTGAGCAGCAGATCTGCAGGTGAAAAATGCCTTGCTAATGTAAAGTCACTGTAAGGTGACAGGAAAGTTATGGTGATTTAAAAAGAAATAAACTCTCTTTACTAGTGTGTTGAGCAGAAAAGCATTTCAGAACATAAAATACAGTGCACCTTAAGGCAGAACTACAATAGTCTAGCCTGGGCCATTCACCTTTAACCTCTCTCAGCAACAAGGTGATTCTGTCCACAAAACTGCAGGTCACTGGACGTTTTTATTTTTCACACCATTCTATGTCAACTACACTGTTTGAAAACAGCAGATCAGCATTTTTGAAAAACTCAAATCAGCTCATCTACCATCAACAACCTTGCGCAAGTCACTCAGACCACATTTTGTAGAGAACCCCATTCTGATGTTAGATGTCAACATTGATTGAAACTATTGAAGTGTATCTGGTTGAATTTATGCTTTGCACTGATGCTATGTCTTAGATAACTGCATGAATGAATAAGTGTTTGTTCTTAATAACATGACCAGTCAATATATGCATGGTTTATGTCACAGTGTCAGTAAAGTACCTCATTTATTTCCTGTTCTTTATGTTGGTGTAACTTTTGGCCCTCCTTTACACAGTTTGATGTCACTGATGTATCAGAATGTGGAGAATTTTCTCCAGTGTTTAATTCTTCCTTTGTATGAATGTCTGTAACATCCATTGGTTCTGACGGTAAATTCTCCTGGTTACTTCTTGTAGGCTCGTAATCATCAATGTCATGCGCCAATTCTTCACCATCATCTGCTATTACTTCTAACCCTTCAAGGTCACTGTCTGAATCCATGCTTCCAACATTGTTGTTGCTTACACTTTTCTTATCTTCTGTATCTGCATTTGATTTTGAAGTTTCAGCTTTAACAACAGGGCTTGAAGAATGGCATGAATTTGATGAGGAACTAGTGCTCTCCTTGAATTTTAGGTAATCTTCTCCCTCTTTTACATGGCGACTCCTTGTAGAGTGGGTCTTCTCTGGTGAATACCTTCTTTTTGGGCTAGTATGGGTCCTTTCTGATGAGTGTCTTCTTTTGGGGCTAGAATGAGTCCTCTCCGTTGAACGTTTTCTCTGTGTGCTAGGATATGTCCTCTCCGCTGAACGTTTTCTCTTGGTGCTAGAATGAGTCCTCTCCGCTGAACGTTTTCTCTTGGTGCTAGAATGAGTCCTCTCTGATGAGTGTCTTCTGTTGGGGCTAGAGCGAGTCCTATCTGACGAGTGTCTTCTCTTAGGGCTAGAGGGGGTCTTTTCAGATGAGCGTATTCTCCTAGGACTAGAAGAGTCTCTCTGAATGCTGCGAATGCCTGGGCTAGACCTCCTTTGCGTGTGAGAGCGCCTGGATTGCTTTATGTCATTAACTTCTGTCTCTCTGGGCCATTAGAAATGATAAAGAAATTACAATTATGAAAACTGCATACAACTGATAAGAAAATCAGCAAAGGCCACAAAATGCATGAAGACCTATATTCATATAAATGCATGAAAACTACTTGCCTTAGTGAATTATATTCATAAGAGTAGGCGACCTGAATTAATTTTCCTTTCAATTTCAGTTGATTGGCTGAGTAGTGCTCAACCACTTTCTTGGCTCCTGCTAAACAAGTCATTTCTACATAACCCTGTGAAAGAGATGACATTAAGTATTAATAAAGCACAGGTGACAGTTCACCTACACCTGACAGTTTGCTTGGGAACTATAGTTTAGCATTAACTGCCCCAAAAAATCACATTCTGATATTTGTTTTTTTTGGGTTTAGATGATTTTTATTTTCTTTTTTTATCATATGCAATTTTTAAATTACATCATACATTCAAATGAGCAGGATCCTTTGTCTTACAATCTTTGCACATCATCCACATATGCAATGAACTTGGTACCTGGTTTGGCAGAAACAAGGATTTTTTGACAGATCCAAAACGTTTAGCAATGGCTGTCAACTCTGCAGTGATGCCATCTCCAACAGGTAATGGTGAGAAGCTCACAACTCGAGAACCCGGCTAAAAAGAATCAACCTGAATTAAACTACAGAATTTAAAAATATATAGTAATGAATGGCAACAAACAACCTACTTCATCTTTCGCTTGCGACATCATGTCTGAGGTGTTTCCTTTTGAGGTTCCATCTTGTACAAAATATAAAATATAACAACAATTACTACATGATATTATTTCATTTTTATTATTTAATATTTTTAACATACTCAGGAAAGGAAGAGTTCTTTTACCTCGCATGTCAGTTGAGGTGTTACCATCATTTCTAATAAAATGACAAGAATTATTCTACAAAGTAATTGTATTTAAACTTTAATACATGCATTTCCAATTTTTAATCAGATTACCTTCTAGAAGATCGAACAGTCCCATCCCACACCGGGTACCTAAAAGAATATAATCAGTGTAAAATTCATAAGCAATCTAATGTACACTTTAGATATCAAAATTTGTTGTTCTTGTTTCTCTACATTTAACAGCTGTAGGTGAAGGAGATATGTCATGAATGCTGAATTCTTTATGGGTAAAGGATAAAGGTAAAGGATAAAGGTAAAGGTTTAAAGCTAGTTGTCCTCAAGTATGTTGAGTTCAGACATCTCTAAATATATCTTAGTAGTAAGAGGAATAATTGCAGCCTACAATGCATATTATGCACCATGTTTACAGCTAAAACTACTCAATAAAATACAATTTTAAAACTATTTCAGAGCTAAACACAGAATCAGTACAACAATCAGTAATAGGTGCTGAAATGATTGACTTACTTTGCCATAATGTCAAGCTGGCTCTGTGCATGCTGACCACCTGTAACATGTGCAGACCAGTCCTACAAAATAAAAAAAGATTCTGTGCTATCTGATGTATGCAGTATCACAGCAGTGTCCATCATATCAATCACATGAAGCTTAAATGAAAACATAATGCAATGTATGTGTGTGTTTATGTACCTAGCAACATGATCTAGTTATAAATCTAGGATTGAAATGTTCAGTCCTGGACCACAGACAACAACATGATTTTTTTTTTAGTTTATTTTAGCTCATCCGCAATATTCTTGGTTTATTCGGTGTTCATTTAATCATGCTGCCTACTTACCTTTTCAGAAAAGACAGTGATGTTGCAGAGAACACACAAGTAAGGAAAAACTGGAGGAACGACGCCATTGAAGTCTGAGGCCTCCTTTCTGGTTGGTACTTTGTAAACTTTCAGGATATTAAAATAAATTAATACATTAAGACACACAATTCTTTCAACAGACAGCAACAACTGTCACGGTAAACGTTTGTGAGGCCTTGGTATTATCTACGTTCCTGCATAAATGGTTCAGAAAACATGGTCTTAATAACAAACACAGTATTTCACATCATTTGTTTTATTTAATAATTTAATATTTGGAACATGCCACATTGTATGAATGCAGAAGCTATGCAGAGCCATCCTGTGTGCATGTAGACATTACTACCCCAGTTTAAAAGGTGCAGCACCATTATACATGAGATTATATGATGGTTTAACAAGTTCCAGAAGAGACATAGACTCTTACCTTCGCAGCTTTCATTCCTGAAATTACAAGAATATAAAAAGTTTCTACTTCTGAAACAGTATAACAATTCAACAGATAAAAAACACTATTAAAAACACTATAAGATATAAAATTAGTGCTAAATATAATTCATTTGTTCATGTTTAACAGTATAATACAAATAAATATGAATGGGCCATTGAAGCAGATATCGGTATAAATTTATAATTATGGTCCCAAGTTTTGTCGAATACACATTGTTTCAAAACAGTGTGGTTTTACTCTATATACTGAAACCTGTTCTGAATCTGTTCTGTTCAAATCAGTAAAATACAACTGGACTGTGATTAAAGTTTTTTATACAATATTAATTTACCTTGCAGATTCAACAGTCTGATCCCACTTTGGGTACCTACAGAAAGAATTTAATTTAATATATCATCTAACAATGCAAACTCTATAAAACAACCATTATACAACATATTTTAACAATAATGCATTTAATTAAATTTAATAAAATAATAAAATGTAATAAAAAGTTATTATAATTGGGGAGGTGATGGTACGGTCAAGCACTGGTTTCTGAATGGAGATTGGAGCCACGAAACGTGAGTGGTAAGGATTTACATCTTTAAAGAATTTCTCCAACAAGTGTTCTGTCTTTCAGTGAGCAGAAACAAAGCTGATTGATGAGAGCCATGGGAGAGAGAGCTGTGCAGAACAGAGCAGAGTGTGTGTGTGTGTGTAAGATAAAAATTGCTAAAAAGCAAGGTAGCCTGCCTCACGTCTCCTCATTTCTGGCCCAAACTGTGAGTGCATCACACTGGTGCTGAAACCCAGGTAATTAAAAAAAAAAAAACACACAATCATGGAGTCCTCTCCCCTTGAGGAGATCGCCGAGACCCTTGCCAGACACCAGACACAAAAGTGGGTCATCCTTGTGCTGCACCCAGAGCTTCTTCAAGCTCAGACAGAGGTAGAAGCGGCAGAGGTAGAAGCAACAGAGTCTGGTCCTGCTGACATTTGGGGCTGGACAGATTAATAGTGGGTGGTCCGTTTGCTGCCATTACTGTCAGAGGAAACTCGGCATACAGCCCAAGAGTGTTTGGTAGTGAATCTGCCGGAGTACCCAAACCTAAAGCAGCAGTCTGTTTGGATTTGCCCAAGAGCTCTGAGATTTTGAAAGTGGCTGCTGGTAGATGAACGTGGCCTCAAAAATGAACCCAGTGGCGCTGGATACCGGAGGAGGCTGCAGAATGGTCCAATGTCACTGGCACAGGCAGTACAACTCACAGAGGACCATTAAGGGGCAGATGACCCCTCCCACCCAATATTTTAACCAAGATGTCATTTTTGTTCTGCAAGTGATTTAGAAGGTCAGTGTATTCCCTAATGAATAACAACAGTGTATTCCCTAATGAGCTAAAAGCATTCACAGGGGTAAACAACATGCATTGTCGGACTCAGACTGTAACCAGACCTCAATTCACTAATGCCTGGTTGAGACACTGGGTATAGCACAGTGGCTGAAGGTGAAAGTGTGTGCAGGAGGATGTGCACAAATATCCCCTGCTGACCAGAAAGATTTAGTTCTGGGGAGGAAAACAGGCATTTTAGTTCCTGCCTGACCCATCCACTAATTTTGGGAACAGATTGGCTGGCATTTCAGGTGCTGTGCACAGTATTGGCTAGGGAAGTGAATGGGCCATTGACGTCAGCTCCTTGAAAAGAAAACAGAGCGTGAAAACTCCTCACATTAGTGCAATCAACACAATAGAATTTTCAGCTGTATAAAAGGGTCTCTTTGCTAGAGGTATTTTCACAGGTGCTTGTATCCCACAGTGATCTCCAATTTGCTTGTCAAGAGGCAACGCCCTTTGAGGTCACAGTGCACTGGGGAATACTGACTATAAAGGTAACACAAAATGAATAGCGGCATGGCGCAGCAGACATACCACCTCAGTGTCCTTAAACCATGGAGACAGATGGTCATCTTGGCTTTAGAAGTGGCTATTCCAGAGAGAGGAGCCAAGACCTGATGTGAATCCAAGTTGCAGGTGGAATATTCAAAACTGTTTTCGTCTCTACCTGGCCACACTCATATTGTATCCCCCAGCAGTAGTGGTATGCAACTGCCCCATTTGCACAAACAGAGAAAACATGTGGTACAGGAGTAGCTCAAGGCGAAGCTCAATATAAGGGTAACACAGGAGTCCTAGAATGACTGGGAGCAGTGTCCAGTGGTCCTGGTTCCCAAGGTAGATTGTTCGGTCCAGATCTGTGTGGACTATAGAAAAGTCAACATGGTCTCTAAATTTGATGCATACCCAATGCTCGTCACTGAGAAACTGCTCATTTGGTCAGGTGCAGTTCACTTTAAAGAGCCAAGAGAGATGTGTGTGGTGTGTGTTGTGTGTAGTAAGAAAAAAACAAATAAAGACCGTGTTTGATTTGTCTCAAACCTGCCTCCCATCAACTCATTTCAAAAGCAAACCAAAAAATTGTCACTATAATATGAAATATAATATAAACCACGTAAGTTTCATGGCTAAGGCATACACTTACTTTTTCACAAGTTCAAGCTGACTTTTAGCATGCTCACTACCTCGAACATGAAAAAACCAGTCCTACAAAATACGAAAAAACAAACAAACAAAAATACATCCATGTTGCATAGAATTAGATGTAGCTCCAGCAAATACAATACAGTAAATATGTCTTGCATCATGATTAGCCAGGTAATTTGCCTCACCACTAACAGGATTTTTTTCTTTTTTTTTTTTTTTTTTTTAACCTTGTGTCATACACCAAGGTTATTTTCCCTTAAAAATGGTAAACCATTGTATAAATTAAAATTAGCAAAAATTAATTGAAATTGACAATAAACCTAAACTAAAATAAAAATAAACAAGATAAAACACAATGTAGGCAACACTATTTTTTATTTCCAATCATTATCAGACTACTTCATTCTGCCAGAATAGAGTTATTGTTAAGATTTTTTTTTTTTTATTAATAATGGCAAATAAATTATGTATTTTTTTTTTAAAATCTCTATATAGAGGGGGCAAACAATACCTGGAATTCTAATGTATTCATAAGCATTCAGTATAGTCTATGCCAAAAGGTATTACATGCTTTCAGTCTGTGTGGAATTTGTGTTGTTTGCCTCTAAGGACTTGCTTGTGAATTTGGCAATAAAATTAACAGTTTATTTTGAAATTAAAATAAAATATTTACCACAAGTTATGATGCCTCTAAACTACTATACCAAACAGCAAAACCTGCTACACTGAGACCAAGCCACATTTAGCACATTCAAATTCCAGCAATTTTTGGGCCCCACTCATGCAAATCTCTGTCTACTGAACTAAAAACATAACTAAAACACAACTAAAATATAGATAAAATGAATAAGAAATATCTACAAGATACTACAAGAACTGAATGAACCTATTAGAAAAATAAGATTAAACTGCCAATGGAAACATACATCAAATAAAAATAAAAATATATCGCACTCATGGGCTGAAGTACAAAAATTACAGCAACAGTGTTTCGAAATGAACTTACCGAAGAGTCCAAAGCTGATATTAGTTTACATCTTTAGTTGGTTTGGTGACGAGGTGGTAATGATAGCGGTATTAAAACTCAATATGCTACTTACCCTTGTAGAATGGATAGAAATGTCACAGAGACGACACACATGAGGAAAAGCTGGGGGAACTTTGCAATTGAAGTCTGAGGCCTCCTTCTTAGTAGGTGTGATAACAGGAGGCTCTAATCTCAGAGAAAGTAAAGGCCTCGGTCCGGAATCAACGAAAGATTGTGATGAGGGCTCTGGTGATTCTATGGTATTGTGATATGGGTCAGAGTCTGTGGAGAGGCTGTAGTCTGGAACACTGCTGCTTTTACCGCTGGAACAGCTGATACTGGTGGTTAAAGTACTCGTTCGTCGAGGATTTCCCCAGCGATCCTGCCAGTTTTGAACTTGCTCTGGAGGAAGAGGGTACACTGGATGCACAGGTCGCGCGATTGGATACTCAACAGGGGTGGGGTTGCTGCTACCCTCAAAGGCAGATGCTGAGGTATCGTCAAGAGGCTGACTGGTGCTGGGCCGAGATGATGACGTGCTGGACAATTTACGTTCTTTGACCTGTAAAAGTAGTTTGGGAAGTGTCTCAACTGTGATGAGATGCTCTGGAAGTTCTGCAAGGAGGGCAAGGTCACTCGGGTCCAGGCCACAGCTGTGAAGAAATGACAAAGCCTTCCCAGGTAGGTGAACAGAAGAGTCTACAGTTCTGTTGGAAGATGTTGTAGAGCGTGTTTGCTCCTGAGATGAGGATCTACTGCTTGGCTTGTATGTATTAGACTGTCTCTGGTATGAGTCTGCATACATGTCTTGATGTGACAGAAAGTCGTCACCTGCGTTTGTGTAGTGGTATTTCTGAGACATGTTGCAGGGTTGGAGTTTTCCAGATGACAAATCTGTAGAGGAAGCAGCTGATCAGCAAGAGCAGTTTTCAAGGAAGAGGAGTTAATGCTGGTTGAGTTGCAGACTATCGTTCACCTGTCGATAAAGGTTGTAGATAAGTAAGTATAAGTCGCTCTGGATAAGGGAAGTCTGCCAAATGCGGTAAATGTAAATGTAGATAAGAAGAAAATCATGCACTCATGGTCCTTCTCGTAGCAAAGTTACGACTCAACAAACTCGGACTTACCTCCAAGCATCATTGAGAAAAAAATAATTCAGATGCTGGTGCATTAGGCAATCATGTCTTACACACCATCACACAGGGATTCTGAAATAGGTGTGCTGATAATTGCAAGTCTAGCTAGATGCCGTTTCCTGTTCTTGAAGAAATTTTCAAGGCAGACATGTATCTTCTTTTCACTGGTCTGTTTAAGGATTAACGTGCTTCTCTTAATAAAAAGGTATGTTGCAGACTAGACTCCAGCTCCAAACAACTCCAACAAATTGGAACACATTTTCTATTGTAATAAAGAAACAGCAGCTAAAATATAAACAGAGGCTTCTGTTCTGCATGCAAGTACATTCCAACATTTAGGGCTCTCTAGCTGGCTGGTTGCATCACTTAATTTATCTACATGTCAGGTTCCTAAACACAGTGATAAGTCTGTATCAAGTCACATCACTGCCTGGACAGCTGAAATTCCTTAATGGCTCTGCACTAATTACTGTATGAGAAGTAAAATATGAGAAATGTTCTGCTCCAGCAAATATTCTCTTATACTACAGTAATGAACAACAGGTCATTACATGTAATTACATTTACTGTTATGGAACTTGCACAAGTTCCTGTTATCACTTAAGTTACAACAGCTATAAACAGTTGCTCTCTCAGCACCCATTTTACGTTCACATTCACCTTGTAATTTTACAGAGAAGCCACAAAGCGTGAACTACTCGTGAAACATTACCATCATTATAAAATGCTGGCACTGAACAGTCAGTACACAAATGAGAAATAAGCATCTGCTTCAAAACAACTTTCACCAATCATATCAATGACGGGTACATTCACCATCCACTTTATTAGGAACATCTGTATACATGAACATTCATGCAGTTATTTAATTATGTGGCAGCAGCGCAATGCACAAAATCATGCGGACAGGGTTCAAGAGTGATCTCTGTGACTTTGATTGTGGCTTGGATGTTGGTACTAGAAGGGCTGGTATTTTAAAAAATGCCGACATCCTCAGGAACTTTACACACAACAGACAACACCTAAAATCTTTCAATGGGCTACAACAGCAGAAAACCTCATCAGGTTCCACTTCAATAAGCCATGATCAAGAACATGAAGCTATAACAGGGGCCAAGAAGTGGCAGCTACGTGGACCTGGGATTCAAACTCACAACCTTACAATTAGTAGTCCAACGCCCCGTTTGAACGTCACACAACGTTTGTGTGAAAATCCCAGAAGATAAGTAGTTTCAAAAGTACTCAAACCAACTCATCTAGTATCAACAACAATGCTGCATATATCACATTTCCCCCCATTCCGATGATTGATGTAAATTTACTGAAGCTCTTGACAAGTATCTGCAAGATTTTCAGCACTGTGCCGCTGCTGCCATAGGATTAGTTGATTGAATAACTACGTAAATGAGCAGGTGTATGAGCTGGTGTTCCTTACTGAAGTTGATGGTGATTGTATATGGTAAGATTGTACATTATTATAAACCTGTGATGTGAAATACACCCAGAAGTAGATCTGGGTATTTAACAGAACTGTGGTGTTACTATCTTTACTATTATTGGAGTGTAATCCATACACTGTTCTGGGAAGGTCCCCAGTCAGTTCAGTAGTACTTCTTTATTAGTACTCATTCACTGATGAACAACGTCAGGGGAATGACACAGCTGGGTAACATAGTAATTAATATACCTATAAAGTGACCTATATTGTAGGTATATGAGCCTGTTGGTGTTGATATTATTGACATGTTTACATTTGCTTTGTGGTGACAATATTTACCTTATGATAATAAAGGTTTATACTCATATTTCTTACAAATAAACATATATGTAGAAACTTTTAATAAACAGTTTGGGTTAATAGGGATAAATATACACATTGTCAAGAAAATTATTGACAGTTTCATCCCTTTAATGTACCACCTAGCTAGCTAGCTAGCTAACTAGCTAGCTAATTTTTACACTTTTGACTGAAGCACATTGGATTTTCATCTGCTGTTATGTACCTTTCGATTAAACAACCAAAACTGAACTGTCGATAGAAACAACCTAAATTCAAACAGAACAAATTCAGACAAATATAACACACCTTTTTCTGAATTTAGTGAATGTAGCGTAGCAGCCCAACTAATGGAAATTCCTCCCGCAGAAAACGGAACATGTGGCAAAATAAAAGCCTCTGCATGACATGAATTAAAAATAAATAACACTATAATTATTCCCGAAAGTTTGCAATTCACTACAAGAAAGCTGTGATTTTAGATTTTTTTTTTTTTGCACATTTTATTCCATAAAACATTCACTATATGGAAGATTATAAAATTAGAGCAGGTATTTTTCCCCACATATTATGTAAACACAAAACTAAAACTAAAACAAGTAACAATGTTAATATGGCGTTTTGATTTCATTTATTCTTCTTCAGTAATTTCTAAAACCCCAGGTAACAAGTATGTTCTCAGATTACTTACTTTTTCGCGCGTGTGTGTGTGTGTGTGTGAGTGAGTGAGAAAGAGAGAGAGAGAGAGAGAGAATGACTGACTGACTGGTGTTGTTTATTGTAAGTGTTTGTTGCCTTTTTGGACTCCTTTATCATTTGTAATGTTGCTCCCATTTACAACAGTTCGGCTCAAGCCCAGTCATTTTTAGGGTCTTGATTGAGGATAATGTCCCGTCCACAGGCAAACTGCGGCATAGTAAATATATGATAAATAGTACGTTTTTCTGCGTCACAAATACAATGTGTGGCGGGAGAGCGTGACAAAAGACCCAAATGAGTGACTGTTGTTATACTGGTTAGCAGAGGTGGGAGTAAGTCACACATGTGCAAGTCACAAGTAAGTCTCAAGTCTTAACCTCCAAGTCTCAAGCAAGTCCGAGTCATTTTTTGTGAGAGTCAAGTCAAGTCAAGTCAAGTCAAGTCTAGTCACTGCTTTATGTCAAGCAAGTCAAGTCAAGTCGTAGCTTGAGTCAAGCAAGTCACTGGCAAGTCATACAGATGTTTGATGATTTAACTAAATGTATATATTAAACGGGGCATGGGGGTTCGATTCCCGCCTCTGCCTTGTGTGTGTGGAGTTTGCATGTTCTCCACATGCCTCGGGGGTTTCCTCCGGGTACTCCGGTTTCCTCCCCCGGTCCAAAGACATGCATGGTAGGTTGACTGGCATCTCTGGAAAAATTGTCCGTAGTGCGTGCGTGAGTGAATGAGTGTGTGTGTGCCCTGCGATGGGTTGGCACTCCGTCCAGGGTGTATCCTGCCTTGATGCCCGATGATGCCTGAGATAGGCACAGGCTCCCCGTGACCCGAGGTAGTTCAGATAAGCGGTAGAAAATGAGTGAGAGGGTGAGTATATATTAAACAAAGTTAAATCTACAGTATTTCTGGACTATGAGTTTTATTTGCAACAAAAAAATGATTATATGCATTTATTTTTAAAAAGTGTCCATTGTTGTAAATACAATAAAAATCTAAAAATTAATAAAAATCAAAACTACAAAGAATAAGATGTAAATGTAACTGAAATAAGGCCAACATAAAAGCATGAAAAGTTTCAATATGCCTCAAACATGGCAGAAGACCATGGAAAAGTATATATATATAAAGTACAATGGCTTCTATGCAACCAAATGGCATTTTTTGAACAGGCATTCCCTTTTAATGGGACATCAACACAGCCTTAAATTAGAAATTAGAAATTAGAAAATACATCAAAAAATGTAAATTATTGAATCCCACAAACCTTGAAGTGAATTAACTATTGGGGAGAGAGAGAGAGAGAGAGAGAGAGAGAGAGAGAGAGAGAGAGAGAGATGATTGGAGTGAGTGTAATTTATTAATTAAAGGGATAGTTCACCTAAAAATGAAAATTCTGTCATCTTTTTCTCACCCTCATGATGTTACAAACCTGTATAAATTTCTTTGTTTTGATTCTACATGTATGTTCATCAAAACAAAGAAATTTATCTCTCACATGCACACGGCTCTGCTTGCAAATCCGAAGTTTTTTATTTATATTTTTATATTTATGTTTTATATATAATATATATGTATATTATAATATATAATATATTATGTTTTTATATATATAAACGATCCATACACTTTTCACTCAAAGCCTAACACTGAAGACCAATTATAAGTGCTATTGCAAAAAAGCTGACATTTCCACATAAACAGTGAACAACCATTTACACTACATTGCGCTTGCAAAAAATTTTAATTTGATAGAACTTTGTCACTCCATTGTGAGCGATGTGGTCGCATCCTGCTGGTCTTCTCTTCTCATCTTGCACAAAATCCCGGTACCTGAACTTAATTATTTTTGGTGTAGCGCCTTCCATGTTTCGTCATGACTGTTAAGGTTTATTAGTTAGTGCGCGCGCTCCCTCTGCTTGTCTGCTGCGTCACGTGGTTAGATTACGCTCTTGCGTGCGTTTAAAAACAGATTTAAAAAGAAAATAGACAAAAAAGATAAAACAAAAACGAAAAACAAAGTCATTTCGAGTCATTTAACTCAAGTCCGAGTCAAGTCTCAAGTCATGAATGTCAAGTCAAAGTCAAGTCGAGTCTTTTTTTAATATTTGTCAAGCAAGTCTCAACTGTGCGACTTAAGTCCGACTCGAGTCAAGTCATATGACTCGAGTCCCCCATCTCTGCTGGTTAGTGCACTCCCTTGTTTCTGAGTGCGGACATTTACACATTATTTTTTTTTTAGTTTTATTGATCGTTTCAGTGTCACAGACCTAGGCAGTATCCCTGAAACGATGAATAAAACTAAAATAGTATATATCTTTAAAAATTATAATTATGTATAGTGATGTTAATTATGTATAATGATATTAAAGGACAACTTGAATTTAAAAACTCATGATAGGAGACATGAAATCTTTACAATGAGGAAAACACCAGGAAAAAGTCAGTGTGAGGAATGTTTTAATGCTGAACACAACAAAAAATCACACCAAGCAATCAGTCCTAAAAAGGTTCTGATCTTATACTGAGAATAGAGAACATTTCTAATAAGCAGGTAAGAGAATCAATAAATGAGTAAATGACAGAATGAACCTAAAATGACACCAAAATCAATCCTCTGAAAGGAGAGGCTTATCAAACAATGCACACCCATATACTGTACAGGACCAATCACACTCCTTCGTATTCAGTTTTTCTTACGATTACTCTGTGCTTTGGTCTTCTCCTTTTCCAATTGTCTCTAGAAAGTAGAAAAAACAAGTAACATTTGAATGAATACAGCCTGCATTTGTATAATATTTCTGTCTTTAACACAGATTTATAACATATTAAGACACATTTATCATATATGAAATTACCTTGAGTTTCTCGTAGTGTGCCTGGCTACTGCAGTGAACCTTTTTGGCATTGTCTTCATTGGAGTAAAAAAGGAAGCAGACTCTACAGTAGTAGCCCATTTTCAGAAACTCCACACCTAATAAAAATTAGTGCAATGTTGTCAGTCATTAATGAGCACCACTTTGTTATGCCCAAAATGAGGAAAAAACTAATGAATTCAGGCACATCTTCAGCTAATATGTTTCCACATTCTAAACCAGAGTAAAACTGATATGGTCTTCTTATTTTGCATTTGAAATATTTAGCAATTTTCTAATTTTGTATATATTTATTAAATCTATTTAAATTCTAGGTTTAAAAACTAGAACTTCGAGAAGTTCAAGCGGGTGAATACTTATGCAAGGCACTGTAGTAATCCATAATCAGGCCCTCATTTAGATATTTCTTTTGATTTAGAAACGATGACTTACCCACTGGGACATTTGGCTCGTATGGACCAAGAACATCTGTAGTGGTTTCAAGCTTTCTGACCGACCCAGTTGGCGGTGTGGAGGCTTTAGTCGGCTCTTGTCTCTTCTCAGACACATCAGCAGAGGATGCAACAGATGAAGACGCAGTAGGAGGACCATTGATGTTACTCTCAACCTTCTGCTCAATGCAGAGATAAAGGTAAAAGCAAAACTAACTGAAACATGAACAATTTCCAAACTATGAAAATGGGAATTTAAAAAAGACTCAACACTGACCACTGTTTTGAGCTCCGCATTTTGAGATTCTTTTGTATCTGTGTTGTTTCTCTTTGTGTGCTCTTTGTTGAATTCATCCGTGTTCTCACAAAACTCAGCTTTAACCTTCACCCCCTCCTTCTGTGGGAGACTCAAAGCTTTTTCCTCAGTAGGCTTCTCCTTGGTAATGTTTATGGTTTGGGGTTCCTCTTCTATATAGTCTTTAGCACTTGGTAGATTTCTAACCTCAAGGACATTGCTGAAGGTTTCCTAAAATATTTTAAAGAATAATGTTATTCTACTTAAATCTACTTATAATGTTATTCTACTTAATTAAAATAATTATTATATTACTGAATTTATTCATTATAATATTACTACTACTGTTACTACTACTAATAATCTTCTTCTTCTTCTTCTTTCGGCTTTTCCCTTCAGGGGTCGCCACAGCGAATCATCTCTCTCCACCTAACCCTATCTTCTGCATCCTCAACACTTGCACCCACTAGCTTCAAATCCTCATTAATTACATCCATATACCTCCTCTTTGGCCTTCCTCTTTGCCTCCTGCCTGGCAGCTCCATGTCCAACATTCTCCTACCAATATACTCACTCTCCCTCCTCTGAACATGTCCAAACCATCTTAATCTCGCCTCCCTAACTTTGTCCCCCAAACGTCCAACATGGGCTGTCCCTCTGATGTACTCGTTCCTAATCCTGTCCAATCTTGTCACACCCAAAGAGAACCTCAACATCTTCAGTTCGGCTACCTCAAGCTCTGACTCCTGTCTCTTCTTCAGTGTCACTGTCTCTAAACCATACAGCACGGCCGGTCTCACCACTGTCCTGTACACCTTCCCCTTGATTCTTGCTGATATTTTCCTATCACACAGAACTCCTGACAGCTTTCTCCACCCACTCCAACCTGCCTGCACTCGCTTCTTTACTTCTTTCCCACTCTCTCCATTACTCTGGACTGTTGACCCCAAGTACTTAAACTCCTGTACCTTCTTCACCTCTTCACCCTGTAACCTTACTATTCCACTTCCCTCCCTTTCATTCACACACATGTACTCAGTCTTACTACGACTGACTTTCATTCCTCTTCTCTCCAGCGCAAACCTCCACCTCTCCAGGTTTTCCTCCACCTGCTCCCTGCTCTCACTACAGATCACAATGTCATCTGCAAACATCATCGTCCAAGGAGACTCCTGTCTGACCTCCTCTGACAACTGGTCCATCACTATAGCAAACAGGAAGGGGCTCAGAGCCGATCCCTGATTGAGTCCCACCTCCACTGTGAACTCCTCTGTCTGACCTACAGCACACCTCACCACTGTCCTGCTCCTCTCATACATGTACTCGGTTTATGTTACTTAGACTACTACTAATAATAACAAGTTTAATAATAATAATAATGATAAATTATCCACAGACTAGTCTTTAGGGCCAAGACCAAATCTGCCCTTACCCCCTTCTGGTAATCCAAAATCTGAAAAAAGACTAACCGTTTTGGGTATTAAGGCCTTTCCTTCATTTGATTCTGAAATTCATAAAAGTACAGTTTATTTATAAGTCTATACACCTGCATAACAAGAGCTAAAGAAACAAGAAAAATCCATGTTCTGACAGATGTGAAAAAAAGACCTTGACAATCTGAAGAATCTTCTTCCATTAATTCATCTAAGGTCACACAGTTTTCAAGAATTTTAGGGAAGTCATGGTCCTCCTGTTAAAAAAAGCAAAGAAAATAGACTAAAGACAGGATTGAACTTGTAATAAAATTCCTATGGAAATGTATATACATTTACATACATTCAGGCCTCTTTATTAGTAACACTTTACACCTGATCATTCATGCAATTACAGCAGTGCAGTGCATGAAATCATGCAGATACAGGTCAAGGGATTCAAATATTGTTTATCAAAAATCAGAATGGAGAAAAATGTTATCTTATTGTATTTAACTATGATATGGTTGTTGGTTTTTTCAGAAACCACTGATCTAGGATTTTTTCTTTTTACACACAACAGTCACCTAACTCTTCCTTAAGTACTTAAATTAACACTTTACTATATGACCTTCCCAACAATTTTTAAACTGATGTTCTCCTAACCGAGTGAACCAATATCAGGGTGTAATTTAGCACTTCTGTGAGTCGCTCTGGATAAGGGTGTCTGCCAAACACTATAAATGGTCATGTAATATAAAATGCCACAGGATTGTCTGATTAGATACATAAATCAGCAGGTGTATTAATAACATGGCCAGTGTATATAATAAACCATACTTTCATTTAAAGTACCTCCTTTATTTCCTGTTCTTTATGTTGGTGTAACTTTTGGCCCTCCTTCAGACAGTTTGATGTCTCTGATGTATCAGAATGTGGAGAATTTTCTCCAGTGTTTAATTCTTCCTTTGTATGAATGTCTGTAACATCCATTGGTTCTGATGGTAAATTGTCCGGGTTACTTGTTGTAGGCTCATAATCATCAATAGCATGCACCAGTTCTTCACCTTCACCTGCTATTACTTCAAACCCTTCAAGGTCACGGTCAGTTTCAGCTTTAACAGTAGGGTTTGAGGATGTTCTAGTGTTCTCCTTGGATTTTTGAGAATCTTCTCCGTCTTTTACTTGGTGACTCCTAGAAGAGTGGGTCTTCTCTGATGAGCGTCTTCTCTTAGGGCTAGAATGAGTCGTCTCTGATGAGTGTTGTCGTTTGGGGCTACAGCGAGTTCTATCTGACGAGTGTCTTCTTTTAGGGCTACAGTGGGTCTTCTCTGACGAACGTCTTCTCCTAGGACTAGGAGAGTCCTGTTGAATGTTGTCTGGGCTAAATGTCTTTTGGGTGTGAGAGCGCCTGGATTGTGGTTTGTCATTAACCTCTGCCTCTCTGGACCATAAACAAAGAAAGAAAGAAAAAATGTAAAAACTGAAGACAATTGAAAAGCTACAAAGGCTACAAAATGCATGAAGACCACCTATATTTATATAAATGCATGAAAACTACTTGCCTTAGTGAATTATATTCATAAGAGTAGGCGACCTGAATTAATTTTCCTTTCAATTTCAGTTGATTGGCTGAGTAGTGCTCAACCACTTTCTTGGCTTCTGCTAAACAAGTCATTTCTACATAACCCTGTGAAAGAGATGACATTAAGTATTAATAACACAGGTGAGTTTGGGGGGGAAAAGGAACATTCTCTCACTCACTCTCATTTTCTACCGCTTATCCGAACTACCTCGGGTCATGGGGAGCCTGTGCCTATCTCAGGCATCATTGGGCATCAAGGCAGGATACACCCTGGATGGAGTGCCAACCCATCGCAGGGCACACACACACTACGGACAATTTTTCCAGAGATGCCAATCAACCTACCATGCATGTCTTTGGACCGGGGGAGGAAACCGGAGTACACGGAGGAAACCCCTGAGGCACGGGGAGAACATGTAAACTCCACACACACAAGGCGGAGGCGGGAATCAAACCCCCAACCCTGGAGGTGTGAGGCAAACGTGCTAACCACTAAGCCACCGTGCCCCCGGAAAAGGAACACCTGACATTTATTTGCTTCCATGCTAAAGTATTGAGGAATTAAGTCCCGTTTTGCTGTTTCCTTTTTTAGGGTTTAGATCAGATATACTAATGGATATTTAACATCCACATATGCAATGAAATCATTACCCGGTTTGGTAGAAACAAGGATTTTTTGACAGATCCAAAACGTTTAGCAATGGCTGTCAACTCTGCAGTGATGCCATCTCCAACAGGTAATGGTGTGAAGCTCAAAACTCGAGAACACAGCTTAGAAAGAAAAAAAAAAACACACAAGTGGGATAATAAAACTTGTCAATTGCAGAATGAAGTATGGATGGATGGATGGATGGATGGATGGATAGATAGATAGAAGTGCAAAAATGGCAACACTCAACCCACTTCATTTTTCTCCTCTGGCATCTTCATGTCTGAAGTATTTTCTTTTGAGGTCCCACCTAGTACAAGAATACGGCAGAATTACTACAAGATATTATAAGAATGTTATTTTTTACATGCTCAGGAAAAGATAAGGGCTTTTACCACTAATACCAGTAGGGTTGTAGCCATCAGGTCTGATAAAATAAAAAAAAATAAAAAAAGTAATTACAATTAAAAGTTTACAAATTAAGTGTATTTTATAACTTTGTGTAATAACAGCATATCCAATTCTGGACCAGATTTGTTTACCTTCTAGAAGATTTAACAGTCCCGTCCCACTCTGGGTACCTACAAAAATGTAATCACTTTTACTTGCATATATGAAGTATTTTAATAAATACACTGCCACAGACTACTGATCTTGTTTCTCTAAATTTCACAGCTAAATCTCAGTTGAGTACAGTTTGGTGCTGAATTCTCTGTAACCTAGTCCTTAATCAGGTAAAAGGTACAGGTACAGCCAGGAAGTTGAGCCTGTGGAGTCTGGTCATCTCTAAACACAAACACTGACACCAAACATGAACCTACAGTGCATAATACATGTCATTTTTACAGCTCCCAACTGAAGTATTTTATTCTAGTGTAAAATGTTTAAAGCAGAGGAAAAATATATTTACTATCAGTAATATGTGCTGAAATGATTGAATGATTGACTTACTTTGCCATAAGGTCAAGCTGGCTCTGAGCATGCTGACCACCTGTAACATGTGCAGACCAGTCCTACAAAAAAAGATAGAAAAAAATATTTCGTGCATCAGATATCACAGTATTTGTGCACCTTAGTTGGCAATTTAGGTATATAAATATGAAAAAATAATGTTGGGAAATAATGCTGTCTCTATGACGACCACTTACCTTTTCAGAAAAGACAGTGATGTTGCAGAGAACACACAAGTAAGGAAAAACTGGGGGAACGACGCCATTGAAGTCTGAGGCCTCTGTCCTAGTTGGCACTTTGTAAACTTCCAAGACATTGAAATAAATGAATACATAAAAAAAAAAACATAGTGATTGGCACAATAATGCACTTTCTAAAACTATTTTGCAGGAACATTCTGTTCTATCATCTTTGCAGGCCCTTCTTTTTAAGACAGTATTACACCAATCACATTAGCACTGTTAATACTTTTACACAAGCACTGTTGACACACTGAATGAAGGTATGCGGAGCCATCTTGTGTGCACATAGTGAAAAGCCAGGACAACCCCAGGCTGAGTGATACAGCACCACCACAACAGGAAATTACATTACGTTTCAACAAGTTCCAAAAGAGATGAAGACATTTACCTTCAGAGCTTTCAGTCCTGAAATTACAAGAATATAACATATAACAACTTTTAAACAGTATTATTTTGTATACAAGTATAGAATAGGAGGACACAAAAAAAGAGAAACACGTAGTGGCAAAGGAAAAGGAAAGGACATTGTTAATGCTTACAATTAAAACAACATAAGAGTAATAAAAATAAATGGGCCAATAAAGCAGATGTCTGTGATTAATTCACAATACTGATCCCAGGTTTTGTCCAATGCACATTGTTTTAAATCATTTATTAGTAATTTTATTAAATGGGGAATAAGAAGTATTTTGTTCAAATCCGAGAAAACAAGTGAATTAAAGTAATTTGTTTACCTTTTTTCAAAATCAACCGTCTGTGCCCACTTTGGGTACCTACAGAAAGAATTTATGATAAAATGTCAAAATTAATAACTATGCTTTACAATACAATATAATATAATATAATATAATATAATATAATATAATATAATATAATATAATATAATATAATATAATATAATATAATATAATATAATATAATATAATATAATATAATATAATGTACGCCACACAGCTTAGGTACAAACTTACTACATACTTTTTCAGAAGTTCAAGCTGACTTCTAACATGCTGATTACCTCGAACATGAGAAAACCAGTCCTACAAAAAGCAGGTAGGGAAGTTCAAGTTCACTTTATTTATATAGCACATTTAAAACAACCATAGGACTGACCAAAGTGCTGTACAATAAAAGAGTGTTAGTAAAAATACACAGAAAAAATTATACTAAGCCAAGAGATAATGCAAGCAAAATAGAATTAAACAATATAATAATACGTGCTAAAACACTAAAACAAGCAATAATAAGAGCAAATAAAGAACAATAAGAAGAATTAAAATGAAAGGGAAAACTATGGATATGCCAAGGAAAACAGAAATATTTTTAAAAGGGACTTAAAAATGGACAGAGAGGGTGCTAATCTTAACTCTATGGGCAAATAATTCCAAAACTGTGGCCCATTTACTGAAAAAGCTTGATCGTCTCTACACTTAAGAAAACACAAAAATATATCTTTATTGCCATACCAACTGGATACCAAAACATTTGTTTACTGGAAAAGAAGCTTGAGGCCTGGTTGTATATATAACTACAACTATTGCACTACAGGAAATGAATAAATCCAGACTAAAACATAAAACTAATTGGAATTGCCAGTGGAAACATATATTAAAGACACTCATAGGCTGCAGTAGAGATATTATATAGCAACAGGTTTCCCAATAAACTTACCAAATTGTCCAAAGCTGATATTAATTTTCATCATTAGTTGGTTTGGTTACAAGGTGGTAATGATAGCTGAATGAAAACTCAATACCGTACTTACCTTTGTAGAACGGACAGAAATGTCACAGAGACGACACACATGAGGAAAAGCTGGGGGAATTTTGCAATCAAAGTCTGAGGCCTCCTTTCTAGAAGGCCCGACAACAGGAGGCTCTAATTTCAAAGAAAGCAAAGGTCTTGGTCTGGAATCAACAAAAGAGCGTGATGAGGCCTCTGGTGATTGTATGGTATTGTGATATCTGTTGGTGTCCTTGGAGACACTGTAATCTGGACCACTACTGCTTTTACTGCTGGCCTTTTGTCTGGGATTCCCCCAGCGGTCTTGCCAGGGTTGAACTTGCTCTGGAGGAAGAGGGTACACTGGAAGTGCAGGTCGATCAATTGGATACTCAACAGTTGTGTTGTGGCTGCCACCCTCCCAGGCATTAGTCGAGCTATTGTCAAAAGTCAGACTTGTGCTGGGCCTAGATGATGACGTGCTGGACAATTTCCGTTCTTTGATCTGTAAAAGCAGGCTGGAAAGGGTCTCAACTGTGAAGAGATGCTCAGGAATCTCTGCAAGGTGGGCAATGTCACTAGAGTCCAGGCCACAGCTGTGAAGAAATGACAAAGCCTTCCCAGGTACGTGAACAGGAGAGTCTACAGTTCTGATGGAAGACGTTGTAGAGCGTGTTTGCTCCTGAGACGAGGATCTAACGCTTGGGCGGTGTGTGTTGGATTGTCTCCGGTACGAGTTTGCATACATGTCTTGATGTGACAGAAAGTCATCCCCCCTGTTTGTGTAGGGGTATTTCTGAGACATGTTGCAGGGTTTGAGATTTCCAAATGACAAAAATATAGAGAAAGCAGCTGATCAGCAAGAGCGTTTTTCAAGGAAGAGGAGTAGATGTTGGTCAATTTGAATCATTTACCTGTTGATAAAGGTTGTAAATAAGAGGAAAATCATGCACTAATGGTCCTTCTCGTAGCCAAGTAACAAGTCAACAAACTCAGACTTACCTCCAAGCATCAGTGAGACACATTCATTCAAATGGTGCATTATTCAATCATGTCTGACGTAATTCACACGGGGATTCTGAAATAGGTATGTTGATAATTGTGAGCCTAGCTAGATGCTTTTTCCTGTTGTGGAAGAAATTCTCAAGGCAGGCATGCATTTAGTAAAGATCTGCAATCCAAGGTCTTCTCTTCATTGGTCTGTCATAATCAAAAGCAATGCTGCAGACTAGATTTCAGCTGTCAAACAAACAAGTCCACCAAACTAGAACAAATTCTCCAAACAAATAGCATCTACAATAACAACAGAGGCTATCATTTTACATGCAAAGCCATCAGAACATCTGAGGCTCTAAAGCTGGCTGGCTAATTAACTCGACTGATCTACATGTCAGGTGGATCCTAACATCACTACTGAGTAGGGTTGGGTATCAAAAGGAATTTTCTGATTCCGGTTCCAGTTCTGCCTTACGATTCCCGGTTCTGATTCCGATTCCATAATAAAAGAAATGTGAAAAATAATGCACAATACTTAAACAATTCCATTTGTGTTTATTAATCACTCTTTAAATATTTTAAACAGAGCATTTCAATTCATATCAATTTAAATTTAAATAAATCCAACATCAAATTTAACATCCAGAATTACAACTTAGCAAAACAGTTAGCAATTTTTCTGAAGAAAAATTAACGTCTGCTTTCTCTGGGAGAAGACAAGACCTTTCCTGGCTTATTGTATCTCCAGCTGTGGAGAAAACCCTCTCAGAGGGACTTAAGTAAAGTTGGCTCCATATTCACAGATTCGAATTTCCTGAGTCAATAGCTCCTGACCTGAACACTCTTATTACACAAATAACGCCTCTTTTTTATTGTAGTAATGTAGAGAGGCAGCTACAACGCAGCTACAACCTAAGTTTCCTCAATATCAGCTTTCCTCCACGTTGGACAAAATACATAAGTCTCTATGTGCGAACACCTAAGAGACAGATTCCAAGAGACCGTCAGCAAAGTGCAAAACCCGAAAAGCGAAAACAAAAAACAGTCAATAACTTTACTGTAATACACTGTACTGTCACCAAACTCAGACCACACATCACTGATGTACTGTGTTGTACTACAACACTTATTTGGGATAAATGTGTTTTTGTTTATTTTTTTATGATTTTTCATATTAAAAAATCAATAACTTTACTGTAATACACTTTACTGTCACCAAACTCAGATCACACATCACTGATGTCCTGAGTGTTGTACTACATTTATTTTTGGAAAATGTGTTTTTGTTTTTTATGATGGGGTAGATTTGCTTCATTGTTGTAGCTTTGGAAATTAATCCACACTTTAGACTTTTTTTTTTAGACATGTTTAACACAAAGCGTACCTCAGCACCGCAGCGCGAGTGACTGATTTCTGTGGTAAGCTGCGTTAATTTGGTTGCGTGACTGTAACACAATTAATATTCATGAGGTAAGACGTGGCTATTTAAAGTGACCGCTCACGGCGCTTTGCCCGTCATCGCATCGGAACCGCGGTTGGAACCGAAACTAAAAAATTCCGCGCGGTTCAGAAAAAAAACAGAAGCGGTTCTGAAAAAGAACCGGTTCTCGGTTCCCAACCCTACTACTGAGACTGAACAAATACTTTATTGGCACTGCAGTGATTATGCCTACTCTATTAAAAATAAAACATGCACTGTTTGAGCAAATAATCAATAATGTGGTGGTATGTAATAAAAGCTCATTATTCTCTTAAACATTCTGAAATGTTTTTCAACTTAGACCACAGCACTTTGTCAGATTTAAGTTACAAGTTATAAACAGTTGCGACCACAGAACTGTTTTTGTTTTTAATTTTATTTTTATTTACTTAAGTTATTTAGCCAATATGCAGTTTGTAATTTTACAGAGAAACCATAAAACACGAACTCTTCAGTATTGACGTCTCTCCTATAATGGAAAACGTGGGATGTGTTATTCTAGTGGTTAAGGTGCCAATCGGGAGGTTGTGAGTTCAATTCCCACATCCACCAAGCTGCCACTGTTGGGCAACTGAGCGAGGCCCTTAACCCTCATTAAAAAAATGAGATAAAATGTAAGTCACTCTGGATAAGGGTATCTTCTAAATGCTGTAAATGTAAAACTTACCATTATTATAAAGCTGTGAGACCTGACGCTTTCCATGAATGTGAACATGAATAGCCTCCTTCTTCATATCAATTATAAACCTGTGACTTACACCCAGATTTATATATTTTACAGCACTGTGGTGTTAACTATCTCTACTATTACTAGACTCCATTGTAACACATACACTGCTGTTCTGGGAGCAATAATAATCACTGGTAAACAAACAGGGTGATGACACAGCTGTGTAACAGGTGGGCACTTGTCAGTAATTATATGCCTATAGAAATTACCTATATTGTAGGTGTGTGTGTGTGTGTGTGAGAGTGAGTGTGAGTGTGAGTGGGTTTGGTCCAGTATCAGTGTACTAAATGGTCTTAAGTGTCTCTTGCAGTTGAAATTGTAACGCTGCAGTTTGTTATCCACGTAATCTTACTGAAGGCCCTCAACAGCAATGAAGGCAAATAATAATGGCCTCAAGTGATTTAGGGATGTTTAATCTATGTTGTTTTCCTATAAATATACATACACGTGGAAACTATTCGTGAACCAGATAAATATCGACATTTTCAATAATATCAGACCAGCCTTATGCATTAGCTTAGCACACCCCTTTATAACGTACCACTTGGCTAGCTAGCTAGATCAGTTTTACACTTTTGATTAAAAGCAGTGTTTTTTTTTCGTCTGCAGCCACGTACAAAAACTGAACTGGTGGCACTGACAAACAAAATATAAACAAAACAAAAGAAACAAACAATATAACATACCTTTTGTTGAATTTAGTAAATTCAGCTTAGCAGGAGGACTAATAAAATTTCTGCCCGCAGAAGAAAATGGAACATGAGGCAAAGTAAAAGTCTCTAAAAAATATTATTACATAAAATACATAATACACTCAAATTATCCAAAATAATTTTCTCTCATATTATTATTTTGTTTGTTTACATTTATTTTTAATAACACTTTATTTATCCGGAGCCTATCTGAAAACCCAACTAACAGTAAAGTTCTGAGATTATTTGATTTTGTTTGCCCAATTCCCATTTGGTTTATCCTTCAGATTTTGTATACTAAAATATCCTTTCAACCCCTTAAATGATTTGAGCCTCATCTTTATGTACTGTTTTCATCACTGCATTTGTGAAACTGTCTCCTTAACCTGATATACAAACTTACCTCAGGATAAAAAGCCAGTAAACATTCAAGGCTAGATAAATTAACCTTATTATGTAACGTTATATATATTATATAATGGCCAAAGTCATTTTTGTCAAATTGGTGAAAGCAGATATTTAATTATATAATATTCAGAAACACTAAAGCATCAATGGGATTTCTTGGGCTTCCTCATGTTTTTCCTAAAATTATTAAATGTTTGACACCTAAAGATCTGTTCCCAGCTCCACGCACTGTTGATCTATGGAGACTAAGACACTAGGACCAGCTGAACTTAATACAGAGCAAGGGAACAAATGTGTATTTTGACAAAAATACCACAGGAATAATATAAACCTTCTTCACTGCAGATGGGTAACAATATATTTGCAATATTCTGCAATTACATTTGTATTAAGACTACCCCAACCTGTGAACAAACCGAGAAACCCAAAAGTGGTTTGACACAAAACCACGTGATATATATTTTTCTGCACATAATTTACAAAGATACACCTAGATGTTGAAAACATTTTGACAGATGTGGTGTCCCAAACTTGATATACACTGAATCGTAGGAAGAACTTACTATTTTAGACTATTCTAACAATGCATTACCCATGCACAAACATGATAATACAACTAAAACAGTACCGTACAAAATATTTTTCCCCACCCAAAATGTTAATGGTTAATTATGTGTAGTGATATTGAATAAAGGAGAAAATGGCACCATTGAGTGAATAAATGTTCATCAGGATAAATTACAGTAATCCTATGCTGGAGTAAGGGCAGATGTAGCACACAAAGCTATTTACTAATTCATCAGAGGGATAATGTTTTTATACTGCAATCATATACAACCAGTATTTCGAAGGAAAATGTATATTTGTAAGACCAGAAAACCTTTCACATATTTTTCACGTTATCACTTAAGAATTTACCCATCATCTACTCTGAATTAGATGTCTGGAGAAAAAAAACATTATATATTAGTAATTAAAATAAACAATGACAAATTAATCACAAACAGGAAACAGTGTGAGGAATGTTTTTAATGTTAACAGAAGTTGAACACAACCCCTCCCAAAAAAAAAAAAAAAAAATCACAACAAGCAAAAAAAAAAAGGGCTCTGTTCTACTAATAGGGCAACTTTTCTGATACACGGATAAGAAAAATAGTAAATGAGTAAATTAAAGAATGAACCTAAACATGATTCTAAAATCAATCCAAAAGGAGAGACTTATCAAACTAATGCTCATGCACACCCATATACTGTACAGGACAAACGACACTCCTCCATATTCAGTTTTTCTCACGATTATTCTGTGCTTTATTCTTCTTCTTTTCCAGGTGTTTCTAGAAAGTAGAAAAAAAAGTTACATTTGAATAAATACAGCCTGCATTTGTATAATATTTCTGTCTTTAATACAGATTTATCACACATTAAAACACATTTATCATATATGAAATTACCTTGAGTTTCTCGTAGTGTGCCTGGCTACCGCAGTGAACCTTTTTGGCAGTGTCTTCATTGGAGTAAAAAAGGAAGCACAGTCTACAGTAGTAGCCCATTCTCACAAACTCCACACCTAAAAAAACAAAAATACAATGTTGTCAGTCATTAATCAGCACCACTTTTATTTAATGTATAAAAAGAGGCAAAATCTGTATTTCAGACACATGTTCATCTAATATGACTCCACATTCTAAATCAGAGTAAAACCATAACCGTTTGTGTTCTGTTTGGTTTAATTAAATTGTAGCCTGCACACATTTAGAATAACATTTTGCACTGAAAATGATGAAAATAATCTAGGTGTTAAAAATGTAGGTGTTCTGAACATTTAAATACAGACACCGATACCTATGTACAAGCATATTCATAAGAATTCATTCCATTGAACTTGTCTATGCTTCATTATAACAGGGACCGTGTTTCAAGTTCAAGGGGTAAATACTTAATCAAAGTACTGTAATTAATCCATAATCAGGATCAGGCCCTTATTTAGATTTCACTTTGAACTCAGAAACGATGACTTACCCACGGGGACATTTGGCTCATATGGACCAAGAGTGTCTGTAGTGGTTTCAGGCTTTTTGACCGACTCAGTTTCAGGTGTGGAGGTTTCAGTCGGCTCTTGGCTCTTCTCAGATATATCAACAGATGAAAACTCAGTAGGAGGACCATCAATGTCACTCTCATCCTTCTGCTCAATGCAGAGAGATAAAGGTAAAAGCAAAACTTATTTTAACATGAACAATTTCCAAACTATGAAAACAGGAATTTAAAAAAAGACTCAACACTGACCACTGTTTGGAGCTCCTCATTCTGAGATTCTGTTGCATCTGTGTTGTGCTCTTCTGTGTGCTCGTTGTTGACTTCCTCTATGTTCTCACAAGACTCTTTGACCTCCACCTCCTTCTCCTCCTCTTTCTCCTCCTCCTGTGGTACATTCAGATCTTTGTCCTCGCTAGGCGTCTCCTCTTTAGCTTTTTTTGATGGGGGTTCCTCTTCTATCACAGTGGTGGTTTTTGCTGTAGAGCTGCTCTGGATTTCCTCTCTCTCTTCAGAGTGCTCCCTCTTTGCTGGCCGTTTGTCTTCTGAGGTTGGGGGTCTGTGTCTACCATGTGAAAGTGTCAATCAGCAAAAAGTAGCTATGTATGTACAATATTTATGTACAACAGATTAAATATGAGACGTGGTGAAGCTGGTGGCTAAAATTTGTGTTAGTTTTTGTAAAAGGTTACTGATTCAGTAAAACAACAAAGAAAGCACTAACCCATGTTTGAGTTGTTTGTACTTTCTGCTGATGTAGACGAGCAAGCGTTTGCCTTCGAATTTGAGTGGGTTTAGCCGAGCAGACTCCACAAATCTCTCTGCATCCTCACCCCTCTCCATTTCAATGAAACACTGCAAGAGAACACATGAAGCCAAAACATTATGCCAGAGTTTCAGTTAAAGAAACATGTTAATAATACTATAGCAATTAGGCAGTTACCTCACAGCGTGACCGATTTAGATAATAACGTCTGACTTTTCCAAACGGCTCTGCAATTTTCAGAAATGAAGCGTCTGATGATTTAAACGGGGGGATGTGACCAATGTAGACGACTTTGCCACTCTGTAGTGTTTAGGGAAAAACATGTTTTACATTTTGGAAATGTCTAATTAGACATTTCTCTCAATTAGATTAGCACTGTTTCATTGCACAGTAGTATAATGTTGCTCACCTGGATGGTAGCGTAGGTCATCGAATGGTAAATTTTAACTGTTTTACCACACACGGATGGAATGACATTTCCGTTGTAAAAACGGACCATTGACCTGGCTTCTTGTTCACTGCTAAATTCCAGGAATGCCTTAACAACAAAATATGATACAAATTGTATAAGAAAACCTGTAAATATTCTGGGAAATAATGCTTGACAAGTCATTGAAGCAGAAAAGTAATATAGACATTTATTCTGATTTTATTCTATACGCATGTACACACATTATTATATACATCGAGTGGGACAATATAAATGGCTGAGCACCAACCATCTTTGACCCATATACGGGGAATTGTACATAAAATGGTTTGGGATTTGGAAGTGTATATTACATACGTACACACACATGTATACAAATAGACACACATTTATACATACGCACACACGTATATATGCACACACAATAATGTCTTAAATGTATACATATGCATCACCTGGGCAGGAACATAATGAATTGAAGACATTAGTAAACAGTATGAACAACAAAAAAAGTTATTAAAAAAATAAAATAAAATTCACCTCAGGCCTGGAATGTAGAACCAAGTGCCGTACCACTTTCCCAAAAGGCTTTGCCAGAGACAGAATCTCATCCAGATAACCATAGCCACGTTTAAATCCAACCACATTGACAACTCTCAAGCCCTGTAAATGACATTATAGCAGTTTCCTCAAGAAAAGTCAAGAAATTCACACACAAGTATAAAAGCCAGTCCACTTTAACCTCCACAAAACCCTAATAACATTTACAACCATCATTACGTAAAATTCAGAACTGGATGGCTGTCTAGAATCTTTCCAGAAAGTTACATTTCTATACAATTCCCCCTAACCTAAATCCAGTCGGTCTCTCCAGAGATGTTTGGTGTTTTAAAAGGCTGTTACAAGGTAAATTTTACCTTAGCAAGGCAAGATTAAACATTTTGGTCTAAAACTAACAAGATGTTAATTAGTCTTAACTTGACTTCTGAGTATAGTTTAAGGCAGTGTGAAATACAGTATCCAGCTATAAAGATGTAAAAGTCAGTCACAGCAATAATTAGGAAGCTGGAATAATTCTGAGCACACAGACTGCCATAACTTTGATATTTTCTGATAATTTTATTAAAGATGTAACATCTTTATATTACTATTATAAAAGAGCAGACATGATTTTGCTGATCTGATAAATTTCAGATAAGAGATAAAAACAACCCTAAACCCTAATGTTTGTTGATCAAACCGTTTTCAACATTCAAATGCGAAACACAGATTATTGTGCTTCTCTTGACAAATGTTTAAGTGAGGCAAATGAAAGTGACGTGACATACAGCTAAGTATGGTGACCCATACTCAGAATTTGTTCTCTGCGTTTAACCCATCCAAAGTGCACGCACGCACGCACGCACGCACGCACGCACGCACGCACGCACGCACGCACGCGGCTGGCCCGAGACTCGAACCCACAACCTTAGGGTTAGGAGACAGACTCTCTAACCATTAGGCAACGACTTCCCCCAAATAAGCTAACATATGAAGTTAAAATATAAATACTTACTCCACTGTCCCTGGATCTACCTAAAAGCAGATAAAAAAAAAGTGTTTCAATTTGGAAGAAGCTCTTATCAATATTCCAATGTTTTATACATTACTATTATTTATACAGACTGCTAATAAAATAATGATTGAAAATTTGACATTAAAAATCACACATTTCCTGTTGGAAACCTAAACATTTCTGCAACCGATATCTGCTGTGCAAACAAAACATCTAAAATCAGAACCTGCAGAAGGTCTTTCTCTAGATCTCGAGTCATGAAGTTCAGACTCGTCCTCCTCTGCCAGCTCATCAAGTGTGACAAATTCATCGAAGTCTTCAGGGAAATCAGATTCTTCAAGTACCTCCTATTACCACAGAAACAGGGACAACATTATGACAGTTAATTCTGTATCATTTAAGGACAAACAGAAAGACTGAACAATGTGTTGTGTGAACTGAGATGGCTGCGCACTGTGTGTCTATGGCCTGGTTTACACTTCTACGGTAATGCTAAATGATTCAGAGAGCCGGATAGATAAAGGGTAGACGCTTCATGCAGAGAGACATTCATTTGCACATGAAAACACAAATTAGCATCGACTAGTCATGAGGTGCATCCTGATATTCTGCTGTTAAGGATCCTGAAACATTCTGATGAAGTTTAATTTAGACTTCACCTGCTCCAGAGAATCGTCTGCAGCGCCCTCGTCCTGCTCTACATCATCCTGTCCGTCTGTTTCTTTAGGTTCTGCATTGTCCTCCTGCTCCTGATCTTCCGCATGCTCAACTGGTTGCTCGGTTTGATGCTTCTGTTCAAATGCTTCCTCTTCTGGAGTCTCTGTGTCCTCACCATCATGTGCATTTTCCTCCTCCTCCTCCTCTTCTACTTCTGGTTCCATAGCTGAATCCTCAAACTCCATGGCAGCTTCCTGATCTGCCTGTGCGGCCACAGAGTCCTCCGTCACCAGATCTTCATCAAGGGCCTTTTCCTCTTCATCATGGGCTTCCACAACACCTTGGACTTCATCACCAGAGCCTGCATCAGATGGGACCTCCACTTCCCCCTCCTTAGACTTTGATTCTTGTGCTTTCTCGGATGAGCTCTCTTTTGGTCGGGAATTTGAGCTTCTCTGAGGTTTGGAGGAGCTTTTTGAACTTGTTCTACTGCTGCTGCTGTTCTTCTGACCAGGTTCTTCCAGCTCCTCTTTTAACTGTTCTCCTTTTCCAGGTACAACCCTAAAACACATTCCAAATATATTAGGGTTTGTTCTTTTCCCAGTTAATTAGTTATAGATGCAGCTACATTAAACAGAGATTTTACTCACGTTAAAGTCTTGTACTTGGTACAGATGTTCATATGGATGGTCCTACGACTAATGGTCAGTGGATGGATCGTGTAATACTTCACTAACATCTCTGCATCCTCAGAGTTGCCCATTTGCACAAATGCCTGTGACAAGAAAAGCAAACGGTTTTGGGTCCATTGGCAAAAGTCTGACAACAAAAACCATCTCACTGAAGCCTAAAGGACCGACCATCAGAAGACAGGACCCATGGTAGATTTTACCTGATCATTCAAAAAAAGATGGTTCACAACGGTGCCAAATCTGCGGGCTACCGTAAGCAGCTCCGCTTTCTTCTCAGTCTCTCTTGGCAAATTGGAAAAGAACACCACTGGGCCGCTATCGCGGTTTCTGTTGTCTCTATCTGGTCTGTCATTTTTCTAGAGTGAAACATATTTCGTTTTGCATTTACAGTCAACATTTGAAAAGAATACATCATGTAGTCTTCACATTTGGGGTGGGGTGTGTGTGTGTGTGTGTGTGTAGAGGGACTGTATAAGAACAGTTTATTATAATTTTAGACCTGTTACGTCTTTAAAGGCTATTAAACAAACTTAAATACGTTCAAACTTAAATACTAATTGAACATGTAATAGATTGTATAGCTGTAACTACTAAAATACAATGTGTGCGCTCACTCAAATGTAAAAGAAATGCATTTTAACTACCAGTAGTTTAAATTGTGGACTTACCTCAATCACCAGCAGATCCTTGGACAAGTAAATCTTCACGTCTCTCCCATGCAAAGTTGCAGGCTTATTCTGATAGTGATTAGTCATTGCAAGTGCTTCCTCATGTGTTGCCAGCTCCAGAAAGGCCTACCAGAGAAAAAGCAGAAACAAAGTTGGAGCAAACATATAAGCAAAATACTTGCACAAGAACTTGCAAAATGTTCACCAAGAGAAAAATATTCAAAACATAGAATTATTCCTGAATACCTATTAAAGATCTTGAACATCCAGGAAACATTCGATTCAACTGAACAGACACACGCACACATACAGTATATAATCTTCTATAGTATCAGAGAGGTATTTGAATCAAATAACATAACGAAGATAAGCCCAAAGTTCAAAGTTACTCAAAGTGAATTACCTTATTCTTGAGTACGAGGTGTTCACGAATGGCACCAAAACGACTGGCTAACGCAAACAGGGCAGATAACTTTGGCTTCTCATCATATTTTACCACCACTACCCTGCTTCGGATCTGAAATACAAAAACAAAAAAAATAAAATATGAAGTCATTTTTAAACAAGTAGCATTAAATAGTAATTATTTTGAATTTATTCAAAATTTGTAATAATTTTCAATGGAGTTTGATGTTTTTTTCTCAACAGTGATTTGTACAGCATTAGTACCTTTGGTGTCGAAGAATATGATGATTTGTTTGACAAACTCATGCTAGAAGGAGATCCTTTAAAAAACAGAAAAATCATTAGTTAACGCTTAGAGTTTAACTAATACTTACAAACCACAAAACATCAGTCAGGAGTCATACACATCTTGTCTACACATACAATTAATTTCTGGATGAATAATGCCATAATGCTCTCTGACAAATCATTGTAATCCTTTCCACCCAAAATATGGAAATACTGTTAAAGTTGGTACTACTAAGATTTATTTTCTTTAAATTTTATGAAAAATGTATTATTGTATAGTCTTATAGGTTCATAACATGATTACTTGAAGTACATATAATTTAATTAAAAAAAAAACAGCAATGAACAACAAAACCAAAGCTTTATACATTCTAATTACCCCAGTTTGAACCCATGCTTGACCGTTGCCTCATAGAAGATGGAGCGACACCAAGTAGTCCATCTGATCGGTTCTTTGAGCTCAAAGAGAGAGTGTCTGACCTGAGAGACAGGCAATGTAAATACTCTGAATGTTGGAAGAATTTGATCTGTACTGAAAATATGTATGCTACTACATAAACAGACTGGCGACATGTTAAAGGAAAAACTCAATGAACTGTTTTAGTAAGATGTTGGTCCATAAAGTATAGCTTCAGTTCATCCAGGCACAAATTAGACATCTCTGAGAGTGTGGTGTAAAGATGACTATCGCTCTCCAAAAAAGACGTGTGTAGAGTGTGTAGAACACGTGAACAATCTCCCATAGATGATCAGCGAGTTCTTATGCACTGTGGGTGGGGAATTGGGCCAGTCTGAAAGAGCTTGTGCCCTTCGGGTTATTTTAATCACATAAAGGTTTTCACTAAGAAGAACCTTATATTGTTTGGATGTGACACTTAAATATGGATCTAAACCATAGCAGTATAACAGCACCACATTTTCCTTTAATTTGTCACTAATCTAACCCACACACACTCAAAGTAGGAATTACATACATTCGGCCAGAGGGCATCTGAGGATCCCAATCTGGATACCTACAAACGGGGAAAAAACAGAGTTGCGTTCTGTAAAAGGCAGCACACAATACACTGCTCAAAAAATAAAAAACATTAAAATTGTCTGCTGGATCTCAATGAATGAAATATTCAAGCTGAAAATCTTTACTTATAAACATTGTGTAATTTGTTGACAAAATAATGGGACAATGGAAACAACAATCATCAGCATACTAAGGGCTGGATTTAAAATGACACACATATACAGCGTGCATATTTGTGTGTGACTTTCTTTAAAAAACAAAAAAACAAAACAAAAAAAAACCAGGGAAGCACTTTGGCTTCCAAATCAACAAACATCAAATCTCTTGAATGTGGCATCAGCAGAATTTCATTGTACCCAGTCAAGAGAGGGTACATCAAGATACTGGTAGAATCCTTACTTGACACGACTTGAAAGGAAGTTTAATATAATGGTATTCATAGCAGACTACACTTAACTTCATTTAATTACTCAAGCATAACTTAAAAAAACAAAACAAAAACAAATTGAAGGCAAATGAAAATATAAGGACACTGTAGTGGACGTACAATTGTAGAAGGACCCTCCGGTTTTCTGCGTGCCGCATCCCAGTTGTGTGCTGAGTCCATTCCTGCAAATATACCAAAAATATATATCTTTTTGTTGCCTTTAAATTAAATTCTAATGCTGTCCAGCTGATTACATTTAATTGTCTGTACCTCAACAATGAGAGATGCTTAAAATGTGCCCTGATGTATGTTGACCTCCCAAACAAGACGAGCGATTTAAATTAAAGTAGCTATGAAGAACTTCTAACCCAATGATAATTTATTTGAAAATTCTAATATTTACATTGACTTTATTCACTGTAGCAAAAATCTGGAGTGAATATGGACTACTGTAGATGCTAAATGGGGACCACCCTCTAAACACACTGGACAAACACCAATGCACTGATGGGCACAACGGTTTTGGACACAGGTGTTCTCCACCATATGGCTGATATGTTCAGGAGGGGGAAAAGTTGATATGTGAAAGAAACTGTTTTAAACTACTCACCATGGAAGAATGCACATCAAAGTCACAAAGGGAGCACACATGGGGAAACATGTGTGGCATAACCCCCAAGAAATCCTGAATTTTGCCCTGAGATGGGTATCCCATCCTTCGCTGCATAAAGAGATCATCAGACGCTGAAGATGAGGTCGTGCCTAAGCCACGATAGCGGTCACTGGAAAGCTCAGAATACTGGCGATCCCGACTGCTGCCACTGCTCCCGTAATCAAGCATATCATAGCTGCGAGAGGATAAATCTTGAGTAGAACTGTAGCCAAAATCAGACTGAGAAGTGCGGCCCTGACTTGTAGAAGCTGTGGAACGGTCCAGGCGTCCTCCTTGCATATCTCCCCACTTGTCTCGACCTCCTCTGTATGAGGGGTCTGGGGAGAGTGACTGAGATAGCAGGTCACTGGACAGATGACGACTGGCTTCAGCCTTTCGGTTCTTTAGCTGCATGATAAGATGTGGTAGTGTTTCTACACTGATGTTCTCCTCAGGCACTTGGGCCAGCGCGTCCAAGTCATTGGGAGAGAGACCAAGGCTAGCAAAAAGCTTCATGGTATTGCCAAGATGGTTGCCGACACGACGGGTGGCCAGTTGGGAATCCTGGCTCTCTACGCCACCCAATCCAATCAACCCTCCATGCTGCTGGGACGAGGAACCATAGGGATCTTGCCGAGACTCATTCATGCTAAAGTTCAGAGTCTCAGCAGCGGCCAAGAGCCCCCGGCCTACGGCAAAGCCTTTTTGAGCACTTTCCGGCGTCAACTTCTGAGACATGGCTTCAAAATGACAGGGAGAGGTGACACAACCTCAGACAGGCAATAAAAGTAAAGAACGATGTAGGTGATTGATTTGTCCCAAAGTAGGACGATCCGTGGATAAAATTCCAAATGTCAAAAGATAAGCCAACGGTGAGAATGGACAGATCCTCTTCTAGGACAGAATGAAACAGGTCTGCAGAAAGACAACGGAGCAATGATTTCTATTCTTTTCTATTCGTTAGCAGTGCCACAGCTTAACAAGTCAGTGAAATTTAGACAGTGAAAAGAAGTAACAACTGACAATACAATACATTGCAACATGCCCCAAAATATCAAGATTTACAGAAAAGTTTAAATGGATTTTATGACAGAGTTGAACAAAAGATCATTGTAAAGAACTGTTAAGATACAGAATTACATACATCCTTAAAATGACCACGAATGAAAGAAAGCACTGCATATCACAGCCAGGACAGGAAAACCATGAAGGCATGAACCAGCTTTTTTTTTTGTTTTTAAATATTAGAATCGCAGTAGAAACAACTGTCTTCAATTGAGTAGAAATGCGTCAGAAGATGACAGAACAATGTAACTTGTTTTACATGCTTTGACTCCAGGAGGGGTGTCCTTTTAGTTGAACAAGAGGGTCTGTGATATTTTAAATCATCCCTAAATCGATGATTTAGACACGGCATGAGAAAGAAGCAAATGAAATTACTTTACTAGACCAAAATCCAATTAGATGTCTTCACCCAGAGAAAGCAATTGACCTTGTAAATTCCTTAAAATTAATAGCAAAGGAACAATGTTCACATTGGGGGAATTATTTAGAATTATTTAGAATCTTAGTACAAACTGAACTGGAAAAATGGCAAGAACAAAAATCGCAGAATTCAGCTTCTTTGTCTAGCTGCAGAAAAACTACCGAAGACATGGCTTTGGGCAAACTGGCTGAGCAACTGGATCTCATCCACTGGGAAATGAAGTTGATAATGTTCATTAATTGAAGTGACAGTTTCCATAATGTTTCAATGTGTGACAAACTGCATGTTAATCACTATGTGCACATTTCACCCCACCGGCAGAATACTGACAAGAGGTGTTGGGTGAAGTTCAGGTGAGATAAAATGCTTCCAAAGAATTAAAAGTAATTGCAACGGATTATCAGACAAACTGAATGTGTAACAGCAATAAACAAACAACCTATTGTACATCCACGAAATATGTGCTAGTACTCTATTCATCTTTCTCCTTCACCTTAGGCAAAACCGTTCAAGCCTAACTGTTTCTGAGGTGAAACAGCAGTTCTGTTCCTCATTTCTTTATGTAAGCAATGTTTTTCTGGCTTCTTTCCACTGCCAAAGAGGACTACTAACATGTAAACTAACAAACAACATGTTACTGATAGTGGTTTAATGGTGGAGTTTGACATGGTTAAGCTATCTATGGTTAGAAAGATAGTGCCAATGTCTAGTGCCAACTTCTAATTCCTTGTCAAATGGGGTAGTCTTCTCAACTATGAGTTTTGTCCCAGTTTACAGACCGACATCAAATCAACATGTTCTCAAAGTGGGGTCGAATGTCACCCAGAAATGCAAGAAGAATAGAAGAACAGCCAGTAAGTCCAAGACTTTTCTTTTTTGCTACAGTGGTGGAAATCACTACTTAATTTATTGGCATAATCAAGCACCATACTTAAACCAGACCTAAAGTGTTGAATTGGGGGAATATCCAGGAATGTCAAGGTCACCAATAAATGATGATAATGAAAAGAAAAATACATACTGATGATTTACAATTAAAGGGGTCGCTTGATAAATCTAAAACATTGACTATATAGGTCACCTTCGGAGGATGATAATGTACCAGTTAACTGGCTTACTTGTTGCTAACAAAAAACAAACATGGAATTTGAACATGCCGAGGTCAAAAACGACACCATTCCAGGTCAAATGCATCATAACTACTACTGAAAACTGAAGAAACTTCTAAATAGACAGACAGGTGAATGAAGAACAGGCAAGTCAGCACACTCGTCCTGAATGAGAAGAAAATCACAGTAAAAGTGGAACGTCGAGTGAGTTTTGCAGTTCAAAATTTAGCTTGACGTTAAACTATTGTACTCTGGAAACCTGGCAGTAACGTTACATCCAGCAGTTTCTTACAACACTTGTTGAAAGAACGTAATGTTGAGTAATGTTGACATGAAAATAAATAAAAAAAAATTTTCCTAATCACTGAGCCTGCCCACTTTATGCATATCATAAAGCTTTGCCCCCAAAACATGGATAGCAGTTTAACTTGAATTAGTAAGATATGTCTGTAAATGATAGGAAAGCAATCTAAACACAGAGGTTTCCAGCTACACTTGCTTTAAGACAATGGTTTACTTTATTTATTTATTTTAAAATTTCCACGTAAATTTCCATATCATTTACACTAGCAAAAGACAAATGATATCAACTACAACAATTGACTTTTATGCTTCACAGATTGCCACTTAAAGCTGCATTAAATTCTCTTTCTGCTGTTATAAATCCATGCAAATCAGGTTTAATGCGAATTCATAGAGAGATCCGTCTGAAAGCCAAAAGCACTGAGTTTTGTTATTAAGAATATTAACCAAATCTGGTCTGATATCGAAGTAAAAAGACAAAGGAGGTTAATGTTGTTTTGTGAGATGGTTTCAGTTGTAAAGCTGTAGCATGTGAAGAGAAACTCGTGTGTGTTTGTAGTGTGAAACTCCACACTTAAGCCAGGGAGAGATGTCTGAATGTATAAAGCTGCTACGTGTTTGTATAAATCCCCACGTATCAATAGTATCAGCAGGACATGAACACGTTAAAGAAAGGCCTAAGCTAAGCTAATCTCACAGTTCGGCTACAAAATGATAACATTAACTAGCAGACTAATTACATCTAAGTAATAAATGTCGCTAATTTATCTACACAATTATTAAGAGAAAAATGATCCATTATGAAGCGCGGTTTGTTATGCGTTACACAATGTAGCACTGCAACAACGCCAGTGTTTTTAACCGGCTAAACAAACCTAGCATGCTAATGCTAATGCTAACGCTAATGGGAGAGAAATGGCAAGTTTCCTGCAAACGCAAAAACATAGCTATACTTTTATTTATTTATCAATTGTACCGCTAAACACTTAACCGTATGCTAAAACACGTACTTACTGTTTTAATATCCCGAATCGCTGCAAAACAGAAACGCTTTAGTTCGGGCTTACAAACATCACCTGACTGACTGATTGACACACTTCCGGTCACACAGCTCTCCTCTGCGAACCAATCAGAGACGTATAACGCCCCCTAGCGTACCGGATCCGTATTCAATTATTATCTCTTATAGTCATGTCTAGTATTTTCACTTACCCAATATTATGTGGGGACTAAATTGAATCTATTACATTAGATACCATTTAAGGCATTTGGCAGACGACTTATACGATTTTTATAACTTCTAAAGATGTAAGATGGCAGAGCTTTGTTTATCAAAACTGCCAGACACAAACTGCCGGAACAGTTTCTTTCCCCAGAACAATCACCCTGATTAACAACTCACCATAATTATATTCCCTGCTTCATATCTATAAGTACTGAATTATCAGAACTGTCGGTCATCACATCATCCGTATACGTTACACACTACTGCTGCATATTGCACAAAAAGCATAATATTGTACAATACTGTTATTTGCACTACCATGCACTTCTCACACTTTATGTACATAACTGATCTGTCGTATATTCTGTATTCATATTTAATACTGTCAATATTGTATCACTCCCCGTGACCCGAGGTAGTTCGGATAAGCGGTAGAAGATGAATGAATGAATGAATGAATGAATGAATATTGTATCACATCTGCATTGTCTTGTATAGTCTGTTTTGTCTTGTCTTGTATAGTATAGTGTTATTTATGTCTGTACTTTTGAGAGTCACAAACAGCTGGAACCAAATTCCTTGTGTGTGTCAACACACTTGGCCAATAAATCTGATTCTGATTCTGATTCTGATGTAATTACAGAATGAAACAGCAGAGGGCAAACGAGAGCTTTTAATTCAGCACACAGTTGCGTAGAATAGTAATAGTCATAGTGCATGACTAATTGCAAAGAAATTGCAATTGCAAAAATTGTAAAAAAAAATCAAATTCAGAGTATTAGACACAGCTAATAATAATAATAATAATAATAATAATAATAATAATAATAATAATAAAGAGTATAATCTCTCATTTTACACAGCCTTCCTGCCTGTAAGACTATAAGACTGCAGCACTTATGAAATGACTTATGAAGCACTAAACTGTTTAGTTCTGGTACTTCTTACTGATTTCCTGAAAAAAGCCCATCACGAGCCCTTTCTTTAGCTGAAACAGTTTTACCATAAATTCCTAGGATTATTTGCAGCTCAGCTGGAGATCCTGAACAAAATATTGGAATGCTGTTCCAAAGGATCTTAAGAACGTAACTTCTTAATTGTTTTTGAATCCACATTGAAGACCTGACAGTTTACACTGGCTTAGATCCTGTCATTAAACATGCCATGTGTTGTGTTTTAAAGACATTGAAAAAGTTGTGAGAAATCTACTGAGTTTTTAAATAATTACTATTTCTATTTGATTTATTAAATGCTGTTATTTACTAGCTGCTGTGTTCCAGTGAAATTCACTGGTCATTTCCCATTTCTTTTCACTGTGAATTTGTTATTCATTTATTTTCAAATTCTTGTCGTTTTATCATTCAACACACTGTTTATGATTGTGAATTGTTTATTTTCATGTAATCAAAGATGATCCTGAAGCTGATTTTGAAAAATGAAAGAAGAAGAAGAAGAAGAAGAAGAAGCAGAAGAAGAAGAAGAAGATGATAACGAAAGTGCATTAAAAAACTACAAGATTCAACAACATATTTAAGACTATGGTAAGTACATTTATAGAAATTAGAAATCTACAAAAAACAGACATAAATAAATAAATAAATAAATAAATAAATAAATAAATAAATAAAAGCCTTTCAGAAGAGCCTCTTCAACCTGCTGACCTGTGAGGGTCGTCTGGATTAGCTGGTGGAGGTGTTTATGATTGGCAGAAGAGGAAAACAAAAAAGCAATTTAGTTGTCAAAACCCTTAAAAGTTCAGGCCTGAGGGATTCTCCTGTAGATTATTGTTTCTCCAGGCTTTTATCCTGTGTATCTAATATCTTAACACAAGTGCAAGTGGAAAGTCCAGGCTTTAAAAATAACACCTGCTGAAATCTGATGTGAAAACCTGGTGTCCATTCAATAACACCTGGGTTGGATTAGAAATATTTACAGGTTACACCACACATTAAAAAGACATGAAAATATCTATTTCATTATGGATTTTATGTATATATATTTTATCAGTTCTCTAGGAAAAATATGTCTTGTAGCAGACAGTTAAAAAAAATCTGAATTATAAACATGATGCATTTCATTGATTAAATAGCAGACTTTAAAATGGTGGAAGTAAGATGTGGAAATAACAGCAGGCAGTCATGTATACTGTATGCTCGCAGACTTTCCACAAATGTGCTTTCACCTCAGATCTGAAAATAATAGGTTTCTGGCTAGGTTGCCTGTAGGCCATGACAGCAGATTGCACAGTATACAACCTTGATGATCCTTGATCATCTTTAAAATAATTTCCCCCTGAATGACTCATCAAATAACTACCACAAGGCCTGGTTTTGATAGAGGAGAGTTGTGTGGGTGTCAATTAGCTCTACCGTCCTCTTTTCTCTGTTTAATAACAATGTCAAGAATGGTAACTGATCTATCAGACCTCAATACACATTTTCAGCAATTTCACACAAACTGTAGATAGATAGATAGATAGATAGATAGATAGATAGATAGATAGATAGATAGATAGATAGATAGATAATTGGTGTTTAGACACCTAAACCTTTGGCATAGTTATAAAATTCTTAGTGCCCTTTTTTATAGGTTTGAATGACAAAAATACACACACACTTGTTAAAATGTCAGGTTTTTGTAAGAAACCAAGATAAATATTTTTCTACCTTTAATGTGAAATATCAACCAAGAAAAAAACAGAAATGTTAAAAAAAAAAAAAAAGAAAAGCATCAGGTTGCATGTGTGTACAATATTTTGTTTAAGCACCATTACTCCATATTGACAAGAGTTTAGCTACTGATCACATCTTGATTTAGTCATTTTTTTCAACTCTTTCATGTAAAACTCCTCCAGATCCATCAAATGCAAGGGGGTTTCTTGTGCACAAGCCCTTTTCAAATGATTTCACATGTTTTTGGATGGGATTTAGGCCTGGGCAAAATGTTGAGCTTCTTCTTCTAAAGTCACTCCTTTGTTGGCTTGGATTTGTGCTTTGGGTTGTTGTTATTGTGAATCATCTTCATCTATCTAACAGAGGCCTGGAGGGTTTGTGCTAAAATAGATTGATATTTGGAGCTATAAATGATTCTCTCTATTATGAAGAGTCCTAGTCCCAGCTGAAGAGAAGCAGTTCTATAGCATGCTGCCACCACCATGTTTCACTGGGTGATAAGCTGCCTTGTATGTTATTTAGAATGAATTCCAACATTGGTATTTTCAAAACTTAACACATTTTGTGACATTATTTTGCAAAATTTAGGCAGGTTTGGACAAGAAAGGGGGAAAAAAACGAAAGGCTTTGGATGAGAAAGCCCTATTAATATTGCTGTAGGTCTCTTGCCATCCTCATTTATTAGCGTTCTTCTTTTTTTCCCTCATGGTCAGTCTTTGTAATTTCACTGTGGTGTGCCATTTTCTCCAATTATCCATGATGGCCTTCAGAGTGTTCCATGTTACATCAAATTTCAGGACATACCTCTCACCTGATCTTTGTCTCTTTTGACAAAGAGATACCTGCCTTGTAACATTAGAGTATCACAGTCTAAGCATTATACAAGAGTTTAATCGCTTATGCAGCTCCTTCCTCCCCAACCCTTGTATTTGTTTTTCACTTGGGTTTTGTTACTTGTTATATCACAAGAAAGATTTATCTTGGTTCTATTTTTTACATCTTAAAACCCTGCCCCCCATTTTAACAGTGGGTGTCATGGACTGATGTCTGAACAAACAAGGGAAATTGTTGAGGAGATAAGATGTAAAAAGAAGAGCAGCTGGTTAAGGTGACGGATGAGTAATGGTACAGAGGTAGAAGAGGTATGGAGAGATAAGGCCAGGCAGTAGGAAGAGCGGATTAGAGAGGAATGAGAAAAATAGGAAAAGAACTAAAAAAAAAAAAAAAAAAGAGATATTTCAAGTAAGATGAGGGTCGCTCTAATTGCTCATCAGAGACTGAACATAGAGTTCAGCCTTTTGTAAGCAGATTCACAGTTGCTTTAATCATCTGAACATTTCAGAGAGAAAACAAGGGCTCTGACCTCTCCATTTTCCTCATGATGATCTTTAACCTACAAAGAATTAATAAGTATAAATTAAGCAGTAGACTAGAATACTATCTTGGGACCAAACAACACAACATCACTTTCATCAATTCCTCCATTTTCTCTACTGCTTATTCTACCCAGGGTTACAGGGAACCTGGAGGACTCTGGGCAGAAGGCAGGGGACACCTTGGATGGGGTGTCAACCTGTCTGTCGCAAGGCACAACTACACACTCACACACACACTAGCTAGAGACTTTTAGAGATGCCAGTCAGCCTACAACACATGTCTTTGGACTGTGGATCCAGCACCAGTATGTAGGTGAATTGACTCTCACAGTAGCTCATCAGAAGGGTTTAAGGTAGTATGTCATTATTAATGACAAACACCAAACACAAGTCACAGGTCACTCGTGGATAGAAGGTATACAAAACCCATATAGCAGATTAAGCCACAAAGGATTCAGGCAAGGTGCTTATTCCCAGGAAGAGGAAATATATTATGAGATGTAGATATGATTTTTCTGTCCTGAAATGTGAAATGAATGGCTTGAATGCCATTGAAAGACTTGTTCCTGTATGCAATTTTCTGCCATCAATCTTAAGTGCATATAACCGTTGAAATGTTTGGGATCACTTGGATCACATGTTTTCCAGTGCAACAGAGCCTCTGACTCCTTTTGCTGTTTTGATTTGCACTGTTCTATGGCAGCAATAGTTCACATCATAGTAAGATATGTTCTTTCCATGAAATAAAGAATGTTCTTTCTTTCTGGCCATTTTGAGCCTGGAAACAAACCCACAACTCCACACAACTAAAGAACGCCCCTCTTTGCTCCCTTAATCAGTATAAGAGAGTTCATCTGTGCTAGCAAAATTGCTAAAAGGTTTATTTATAATTTATACGTATATATAAAGGTAAAGTATGTATATAAATATATAAAGGTATATACGTATATATAAGTATATATATATATACGTATATACCTTTATATATATTTATATATATACTTTTTATACGTCTATTAATTTAGGGAACTGTGTCATATCGAGGGGGGCATGGTGGCTTAGTGGTTAGCACGTTCGCCTCACACCTCCAGGGTTGGGGGTTCGATTCCCGCCTCCGCCTTGTGTGTGTGTGGAGTTTGCATGTTCTCCCCGTGCCTCGGGGGTTACCTCCGAGTACTCCGGTTTCCTCCCCCGGTCCAAAGACATGCATGGTAGGTTGATTGGCATCTCTGGAAAATTGTCCATAGTGTGTGAGTGCGTGAGTGAATGAGAGTGTGAGTGTGCCCTGCGATGGGTTGGCACTCCTTCTAGGGTGTATCCTGCCTTGATGCCCGATGACGCCTGAGATAGACACAGGCTCCCCGTGACCAGAGATAGTTCGGATAAGCGGTAGAAGATGAGTGAGTGAATGAATGAATGAATGAATGAATGTCATATCGATTAAAAAAACAGTAAACAAACAAAGGAACCTTAGAGTAAATGAAAGGCACTTGCAGAGATGAAATGCAACCAGGGAGAATTGCAGTTCTAGACAAGTGCTAATAATTGCAATGACGAATTGTCTTGTGACTAAAAACAGGGTCTGCTCAGTGTCGTAATTAGAAGTGATCACACTACACACAAAGCCTGTAATAACACTTGACATTTCAGTGTGAGAAATTAAGATTTTGGGCTTTTTTCACAGAAAAAGAAAAAGGCCAGAGGCTTTCAAAGTAAGACTGATGAGCGGGCACTTAACTCAGCAAGGCACACCAAATAGCAATCAGGAGGAAAGACATTTCTCAGCTCATTCACACAGAGGTACCACTGAAACTTGGGATGTATCGAAGCCCCGAGGAATCAACTGGCAAGACTTGAGAATTGACAAATACAGTTAGCAGAAATAATACTGATGTTTTTCACACTGAGGGCTTGTATTTGAGCCATCAGCGGTCAGTAGTGGCTGAATTTGATGTTCTTTTCTAATTGTTAGAAGGTTATTCATTCAAATTTAAAGTCACAGCTAAATTCTCAATGTTGGGTTGGCATAAATTCATAATATAAATATCGTCTAAATACTATATTTTACTTCTGTAATTCACAACTCAAGCTTGTTCTCAGGTCTTCATCAGGGAACATATGAAGACTTCAGCAGGAAGGAATTAGTGTTAAGTCTGTAATGGACACAGAAATAACTCTGACTCATTAGTTCCCCAGGAGCTCTTGGATGCTTAATTTCACCCAACTACAAATTGTTGAAGAAAGGACATTATTTACATTTATATTATTTACTGTCCAGTGTTACCCAAATGAGGATAGGATTGCTCATTAGGAATCTATAAATACAATACAAAAAAGATAAATACAATTTTTATTTTGTTTCTTTGCTTCTGTAAAGCTGCTTTGAGACAATGACAACTGTTAAATTAAATTGAATTATCACATATTTACAGTGTGTGCAGTTATCTAGGTCAGACCTTTTATTCTCGAGTAAAGACCGTCTGTCTTTTAATGTTTTTATGCTCGAACTTCTGATTAAATATGATATTAAACAATCCTTAGCTGTTCATCACTATATAGATTCTCAAACACCTTCTAAAATGACACGAGACTCTAAAGAACATTTCTGAATAAATCGCTGTCACCATTATAAATAAATTCAATCATACTCCACTGGTCTTGTCTGTTTCTGTCCAAAAGCACAGAAAGTTGATGACTGAAACCATACAGACTGAATTAAACACAAGTAGCGCCACTGATATGTGAACACAAACACACACATATACACACAAACGCATGATGAGGACAGTGCGGATTTGCTCGTTTATCTTCAGCTCCACAGACGCTGTTGTGTATAAATGAATGAATTTATATTCAACACATCTGTGTGGTCTAGCAGCTTCAACGTAGACTAAAGCAGGACTGAAGAAAGGAGTGAAAGAGCGGTGACACGAGATTGATCAGGAAGAGGAACGAACGAGGAAAACCTCAATAATAAGGATAAATAACAACAACAAAAAAGATAAAACTTCCTGGGTTTTCAGCTGCACGTTGTTTTGACTCCATCTCGATTGTGGCTTTGTATTTAGTCTGACGAGCACATGTTTAGGAAGCAAGTTGTGTCCACGTCCGTCAGCGTCTGCAAACACAAAGTGAAGCCATATGCGGAAGTCTTCAGCTCTTCCTGCACTCACCACTCTGCCATCCTGCATCCTTCAAATCAATCATCTTCTAAACAAAAAAAAAAACAACAAATGTTCTGTGAAAGATTAGTGATGCAGTGATCGGCTGACCCAAACTTTCCATGTATACATCTGTGTATAAAATATATTCTCATTGCTGAGTGGTGAGCGCTACACGATTGAGTGTAATGAGGGTAAATAACACGAAGGGGCGTATAAGATGAAGCAGCCGACACACATTGTACATTATATCCCATCATCTTTAATTATCATCATGTATTAGAGCTGTCACATAGCAACAGAAAAAGTAATCCACATAGCTCCCTGAAAGAGAAGCCTTACATGAAAAATATCAATCTTTATATCCACCAAAATAAATACTGAGTTTACAAAAGTTTTTGTACAACTTATGGAGAGATTTACAACACATTCATGTTTTAGAACTTCTGCCTTCAGGGTTTCATACACAGTGGTGTTTGTGTAAGTGTGTGTGTGAGAGAGAGCGAGAGAGAGAGAGTGGGAACAATATAGCAATACAGAGAATGGGTCTTTAGGGCAAGGATACACAAAAGAAGTATCCTTGTTCATTCCTCATGCCTACTTGAGCTTTTATGTCACACTATAACATCGCTGTAATGCGTCACCCATAACAAGATCAGAGAGTCTGTGAATTACAAAGCACAGTTCAGTAAAACTGCATTGCTAACTTGCAATAGGTATTTGGCAGCCATTGTGGGAAAGCTTTCTACACACTTTCGGTATGTGTCACTTCATGTCTGTGCCTGACACGCTGAGAGTCAAATGCATGCTCATCAGCAAACTTCACACTGACACTAGTAAAATTATGCAAGTGATTTGTTTTTTTCTTTCATGATTGCATCTGCTACTAAAATTGCTGAGTGCTCAGTGACTCATGGTCAACGGGTGCTACATAATTAAAAAGCCCGAAGTATCAGAGTGGAACAGGAGCATTAAAATAATTTTCCAGACTGCTTGTTGTTAATTAACATCCTTCAAAATCACTTTTTAATACACAGCTGTCAAGCCTGCCTGGGTAATTCTGAAGTTGACGTTGCACCTACTTATCCTGAGTACCATGAACCGAAGAGCGTACTTTAAAACTAAGCTGATTCCTATGTACATCTTGGGAAATTTTGTATTCCGTACCAAAATGCACTGGAAGAGAAAAAAAATCGAATTAAACGCTTTACTACATTCTCATTAAATGAAAGTTCCAAGCTTCACAGTCAGTATGAAATTCTGTCTGGCAGTATTTTCTGAAGTTTTTCAAAAAAAAAAAAAAAAAATCTTGTATGGGCACAAGGTGATTGTGAAGGTCTAAGTGATCCTGAATATCTTAATATCTCTGTGGGATGTTGCATACACTGTGCAGCCCAGCATTTATTCTAACTGTTAAAATAATCTCCAAGAATAATACCTTAGACTTGAAGCAAGGGTTCATACAAACCACAACCAGATTCCTCGCATAAATTATTCCTATTTACAGCAAAATCAAAGCAGATTTACGTGCCAATCTCTGACCTTCAGAATATAAAGGCCACCTGCTAAAAAACACAAAAATTATACCTTTTGCTATCCACCTGTGAATGGCTTTTAGCTTTGTTGGCAAAAGGATAAAACACACTCTGAGGGTTTGCCCCTCCCCATCTGAGCACATGTAGCTAGCTGTACAGGGCATACGCAGAGCACATGGAGCTGTTTGTTCACGAGCTTCCCTCTCTTTTTGGGATAAAACAACACCAGCACCACACTTAACACTTTAACAAACTGTCACATTTAAGGAATTTTCCTTGTTCTTCCTTTAAAAATTTGGTCTCAGTTAAAATATTAGCAACAAGAATACTGTATCTTTTATGAAAACTGTAGTCAATATCTTTTAAAAGTGCTATAAGTGCTTTAATTGCAGAAGAGATTATTATGTAGAAATAAAAACAAAGCATGATTGAAATAATTATTCCGAAGGGTTTTCCATTCACTTTTTATGTATCTGGATGAAAACAGTGACAGATCAACCTGTAAGTAAATAACCTGTGTCAATCCTGTGACAATTCTTTCATTGGAAGTTAAAGTCTCTGCTGAGGATAGCTGACACTGAACATTTTGCAGTTTTATGACATGATGTTTATGATGATCTTATTGGAGGCTCAGATGAAGACTGAAAAAAACCCCTAGTCTATAGGCTGCTTATTTTAGGATGGATAGAAGTAAAGGTTTTGCCAGATTTGTGATTAGCATGAATTTTAGGAAGACAATCGGACAATGTCTGAAGCACACGGATATGGTTTTGTTCTTCAGATTCATAAGAAATGATATATGTTGGATGCACGCATATCAGAGGCATCCAGGATTAAACCAGACAATGCACTAGATGACAATGACTGTATAAATAAATGTTAGGTGAGGTGAGGTATGCAAAGCAGAACCTTGGTCCAAATGAACATAGAGAACTTATTTGATGCTCATAATGCAATAAGCATGATCAGAGAGAAACTGACATATCTGAGTGGGCTACATCATTTGTAAAAAAAAAAACAAACAAACCCAACAACATGAATTTAACAAAGATACTCAAGTACCATCATTCCTGTCCAAACAATGACCTCAGTTTTGGATCCATAAGAACTAAGGACTAAATCTATATAATGGAATTTATTTTTAGAGAACACGAATTCGTTTTCCTGCTCTTAATTTCACCCAAAGGCACGTTTTCTGTTGTCACTTGTCTGTCAGAATCGATCAAAAACTGCATCGAATTGTAAATTATTTGCAGAACATTATTTTTCTATGAATGAACATTTTTTGTAATTACTGTAAAAACAAACAAACAAAAAAAAGAAATAATTGCATCAGCAATGTGAGACTCAAATAAAACCAACACAATTTAACACAGTGTGTTTGTTATGCAACTTCTGTGCCACAGAAATGTTCTCCTGATTGTAAATTCTGCTTAAATATTCCTCACAAAAAATGTGTGTGAAACCATATTTTGGCATGTTACTTCACGGGGGAACAAGCGGAACTCGTTAATGGAACTAAACCTTAGAAATAATTAAATCCTTAAATATAAATCAAATACCTTTGGCAACATTGTTCACAAGATTTTGGGGCATATAACTCAGCTCAGTCCAGCACTCAGTAATTTGTTCCTGCACTCCACTGTGTGAGTTTGCACTGCAGATTTGAAGGGGCTGATGGTGAGCGATGGCACCTTCCACTTTCTGCGCTGATAAAATGTGATCAGAAGCAGGATTCCTGTGACTCTGTGTCATTCTGCACTGACAGTTTCTCCTGTTCGACGTTGTTCCCATTGTGTAAAACTGAGTACCTGCAAGTAAAAAAAAAAAAAAGAGTTACTTTTTTGGGATCAGATCTTCTCTCCCAGTCACGTGAGCGGCTCTGTTTCAGTGTTTCACTAGGGAACACTGCAGTGAGAGTAATGACACTGTAATGGAGCAATGTATGAGGTGAATCGCAAGTGCATTGAAAACATTGACATGTCTCCCATATCCACCCACTACCGCTGTGTTCAAAATGGCACCGTAATCACTATTTCCAATGCTGGAAGATTGGGAGCACAACATGCAAGCACTATTATATCACAGAACAGAAGGTGATAGAAGTAAATACAGGGTATAGATTCAGACACAGCGTATGTACTGTATGCCTCGAAAAACTCCTTTTAATGAAAAGCAGCAGTGCTGAGCAGGTCTGTATGAGACAGGGGGAAAAAAAACAGAATCAGAAATTCATTAAATGGCCAAATCAGAGTTTTTTTAAGGCATGATTGAAATTCTATGATTAGTACTGGTCTAAACCACCTTTAAAATGGCATAATGCACTTTTTTTTATCCCACAGCAGAAAAGTGGTACTATTACAGCCTTGATCATGTAGTGTGTCAGTATTCACAGCCATCCAATTTTTCCAAATGCTTCCTTAAAGGAAAACTCTGCTTTCTGACAGTAGTAGTTAAAACACTGCTGTCTTAAAAGTCTTCAATAATTTAAGAAGGCCATTTCCATGAGCTACACATGCCTTTGCTCAGTGCTTCCGTGGATATTACATATTTATAAAACTGCATATGACTTTAATGCAAGCAGACATGTAGCAATATGTGCATTCTGGGGAAGTGATGAAGGATAGTGGGAACTCAATAAATCTGACCTGCAGACAAGCGTCTGAGGTCTCATAGGTATTTTTCCGTTATTTTTTCCTCAATTTGAATATTATATACTAGCATACTGTACTTATTTCATAGAAATTATATGCTGAGATATACTGAGATATATACTCAAATATGCAGTTATCTTACAAATCAATGATTTAATCCTTTGACATTTTAATCATTAAGAAATAACAATAATAGACTTTTTTATTTTTTATTTTTTTTTTTAACACCTCTGGCAGAAAGTCTTTATTATTAGCTGTAACACACTAACAATGAAATAGTCTTTGGTGATAATTTACATATGCATTCAATGCTTTCCTGAATGCAGTGAGTGTTTGCTTGGCTAGAGTATGAAAGATTATACAGGTAGTCGTTCATTTTATTATATACTAAAATTCCTCAAACCGGGGTGCTGCAATTCTATTCCAAAAATCACTGTAAATGCTTTTGTTTATAAATGAGCAAACAGGAGATGATTCCTGACAGGAAATTGGACATGAATCCTTGAAACCCTTCATCCACTCAGAAGCCGCTAATGTTCCAGGATTCCAAAAGGAAATGTGCTAGAGCTTTTCAGTAGAGCAAGAACAAAGCAGAATTGTTGCCACATTTCTACTATCTTACTGAATGCACTGTTTGTAGTAGCTCAATTCTACATATTCATTCAGAGGAAACACTGTGCTAAAGTCGCTTAGGAATGAATGTTACCTGAAATGTCAAATTTTCCAATACATTGCAGAACTGCAATAAACAGGATGGACAATCCAGTCTAAACATTAGGTTTTTTTTTCTCCTTGGCCAACACTGTGAACTTTTGAGGTTTGCTGGCAGTTTAAATTTTAATCAAACACGTTAGTCTTACTGAAAAAAAAAAAGAATATCAAGAGACTTCAGTGAAACAAACATAAACAGGGTTAAGGACCGGGCTCCTTCTGTGGATTGTGTGAGCTTCTGTGTATCATCTGATATAATATGAGCGTGAAAGGAAAACAGACAGGAAGAAAAGATATAGAGGAAGGGAGAAAAATAAGTGCTAGCCCTTTTTGAGGTAGTTTGCATGACTGCAGCTCAAACGTTCCCCTGTCATTATTTGAAATCTGCTGGTTGGGTTTCCAACAGTCCATTGTAGGCAACGGAGCAAATGTGTGGGAAGAACATTCATCTCTCTCCAAGGGGCTTCTTTTAATATAGAATAATAAGAAAAGCTTTCTAGGGATTTGCTCTGCTCTTGTTCACTCAGTCTGTGTGAAAAGTTCACATTCATTTCATTCAGCCACATTCTCCTAAAACTCTTCCTCAATAGACTGACAGCGTTTAGAGAGCCTCAGTGGATACGCAATACAATGAGTTGAGGAAGGTCATGAAGAGGTCTAAATGAAAGCAAAGGTTCAAACACTCTTGTTAGCTGAGCAGTTGGCTTATAGCAGAGAGTGTTTTAGTGCCAAGTGACCTATCTGAGTTTAGTCATGAGCAATGAGAGCAGCATTCCAGTGCTCTACAGAGACACGTTGCTGGAAATATTGGTGGTTTATTCTAAGTATTAATTCAAACAAACACATGAAGAAAAGAAATAATAATAAAACAACATATGTAATATATAACAAGGAAAATATCAATCCGAAAAGATTCTTAATGTCTTTTACTGTATTTCTGAATTTTCATTTGCCATCACACCAGCACACGCGTTCACACACTACAGACGATTTAACGTTCCTAATTAGCCACTCTATTTATTTATTTAATAAAAAATTACAGATTGAATAATGTGCTTCAAAATGAATTCATGAATAATAAGTAAAGGGTCCAGAGGTGGGTAGTAACGAGTTACATTTACTCCGTTACATTTACTTGAGTAAGTTTTTGAAAAAAATATACTTCTAGGAGTAGTTTTAAATCACTATACTTTTTACTTTTACTTGAGTAGATTTGTGAAGAAGAAACTGTACTCTTACTCCGCTACATTAGGCTACAATGAGCTCGTTACTTTTCTTTTTACCTCTTTGGTATTCTACGCATCAATTTTAATGTTTAATTTTGACAGATAGAGACGATAAGGCTCTACCACGTGACTGTTTCACCAATCAAACGTAGTTGTGCAGTCTCGTCACGTTACCATACTCAGTCTCAGCGGCGGGACGGGTTAGTTAGCAACACAAACATGTCAGAATCAACCGTCGGCAATGCAGACACAAATGAGGAGGAAAACCCGCATCCCTGGCCTCATATTGAAAGCATGTTTACCTTAGTAAAAGTGCGAGAGAGCAGCTACATAATCAGGGTTCCCACTATTTTTCAGAGATCATTTTCCAGGACTTTTCCAGGACATTTCAAATTTAGGAAAAAAAGACAAGGATCACAGATTCACAGCCTAAAGTAGTATGTTCTTCTCTCCAGAAGTCTTAAAAACAACGTACACTTCATGGCTATTACTTAACTATAAAATTAGAAAAACACCAGATACACACACACAGAGCTCTTTCAAATGAGTCATTCAAAATACGTATTCGTTTAGGAATAAAGAAAATGACGGTATTTATGACGGTATTTATTCACTTTCACGTTCTGCTACGGCTTTGTTTGGAACTACTATGATTAGTGAAGGTTAGAAAGGAAGTCACTTAACTTATTGTTTAGTGAACTGTTGCAAAAAAACAATATCACATTTGCAAACGTGTTTTTAAGTTTATATAAGTAAACCTATTATATGTTACCGGCCTTCGCCTTATGTTTACAACACTAGTCTGTGCTGCACTTTGAGCATGCAAATAATTGTTCAATGTATATGATTCGCTGTGCATCGCGTCAGTAGAATATCTAATTTTGACTTCTTATATCGCCCATAAAACAGGTTTGGGGACTGTGTGGATGGATTACTTTTAAAGACATTCAACATTTATAAAATAAAAAGACCGCACATATTAATACCCTTTCCTTTCTCAGGCCAATGCCGTCATGCATGCTTTAGTTTGCAGTGCATTCCACTTAAGTGCACATGATATTCAGATTAACAAGGTTAATATAACCTGCTTACCCGTGACCATTTGCTGAAAACATTCGAGCACTTAAACCATTCCTAGCACCTGAAACCGCCAACACAAGACAGCGTCATCCGTCACAGCGAGATTAAACAGCATAACAAAAAACCCGTCAAAACTCACCGTCCCTGTGCAGAGCGCTTTCTGTTACTAATGTTTATCGTTTCGACCAGTTGTAAACTGTTCTTTAAATGATCAATTTATGTCTATGTAAACAATTTATGTTTTCTCTCATTTTCCATGTGTTTTCCAGGACTGGAACATTGGTCATTCATTTTCCAGGATTTCCAGGTTTTCTCCAGGACGTGTGGGAACCCTGATTATGAGGTGTCTTCTGTGTCTGCCAAAGCAGATAGGCGCATGTTTGTCTTTTAGGTATATGACAGAGCTCTCAAGTCTTCACCGTGAGACACGCATTTCAGTCATTTCACACCTTGTATTTCTTACGCTGAGAAGTAAGGGAGAACTTTTTCTGCTATATACAACTGAATTAATGGACGAGGCGCAGGCATACAGTACACAGAGCAGTTTTGTCGAGTTCAGCTGTTTCGAGTTTTTTAATGTGCTCAACTTTACTCAGCGCCGCAAGAGCCGACAAACAGATGACATCAGACGTGTCGTTTCTTGCAGCGCCGAACACACATATTTAAAGGGATAGTTCACTCAAAATGAAAATTCTGTCATCATTTACTCACTCTCATGTTGTTACAAACCTGTATAAATTTCTTTGTTCTAATGAACATGAAGGAAGACATTATGAGAAACAAAAACAGCTTTGCAACCAGAAGCTTTAGCATACCTGAAACTAAGGAAAGTACTAGAGGCTTCCTGAGATTAATTAAAGGAGTAGAGATGTATTTCATTATTATTGCCCTTTCATCAAGACATCAAATGTGCAACAATCACAACACAAAAGAAATGAAATGTGTGTGTGTGTGTTTCCTTCTGTTGTTCTGTCACTGGAGACACACACACACAGTTTATGAGAATTTATGGGCTGCCTCGTTCTAGTTCTGCCTGGTAGGTTTGGAAATTTGTGTTACTTGTGCATATTTATTTTTTATTTATTATTATTTTATTTATTAAGTACTTGAATTTACCTGAATTATTTTAATTTAAGCTTTTTTGTAATTAATTAATTTTAATTTATTGTATTGATTGGATGAGCCATAATTTGCCTAAAGATTATTTTTTATTTTTGTCAGTCTGATTGTTGTCGTGTTAAAAAATAAATCAGACGTTACACAACAGTTACTCAGTACTTGAGTAGTTTTTTCACCAAGTACTTTTTTACTCTTATTCAAGTAATTATTTGGATGTCTACTTTTTACTTTTACTTGAGTCATATTATTCTGAAGTAACAGTACTTTTACTTGAGTACAATTTTTGGCTACTCTACCCACCTCTGAAAGGGTCTAAGGGTTTAAAACGTCAGCTTATTATTTACTTATTTTTACAGACATTCAAATATTATTCAGTAAATACGACCTGCAGCCCTCACAATAGTCCTCAGATGTGAAAGAAGTGTTAAAAAAATCTTTCCAGGATCACAAAAAAAAAAAAAAATTAGTCTGGTTAGTAATCTCATTTTATATAATAATCACAGGTCCATTGGAAAACATTTTAAAATGGGATGTACTTGAGGGAAAACACCATCAGCACTGAGGCGGATAACACTGCCTTTTATGCAAGGAAAACAAGCAGAACCATAAAAATAATTCTACTAGACATTAAAACACTAAAGGATGATCAGTTAGTGCTTTTAGACTTATACACTGATAGCAGGTATCTCTATTTCCTCTGTGTATTGACACTTCAAAAAAAAAAAAAAAGTGTCAACCCACAGACACAAGCACACTTTTATACCCGAAGCAAAGATCATTAAAGTTCCAGCTTTATGTTAGATACTGAACATGTTAACAACAAGGTGGGAGAGTACAAAAGGCATTGCGTGGCCTTTCTTATCTGCCCAGAAAATTGACTTGTGATGCAGTGTGTGATACTTGCTGTGTTATATCAGTGAGACAGAAAAAGTAAAAATCTAAACTGGAGAAAGAGAGGGAGTCTGAGGGGTCTGGGATTAAGCAAGACAAGGCAGCCGGAGATTTTTACTGTGATAGAAACTTACTCCATAAAATGATACCATCTGCAATTTCAAGCTTATTAGTGGGAAGGGGCAATCTATTTCCAACTCATCTAGATAGATGTGCTGCAGCTGGCATTAGGGATTCAGACTCATTTCAGCAGAGTCTGGATCAGGAATGTGGTGTTTGTATGTAATAAGAAGAAACATGCCGCACTGTTTACAGATGGCTACACTATTTTTATTAAAGGAGTAAGAATATGTCATATCATATCATATATCATATCAAATCACTTGATAAGCAGCTCTTGATTCAACATGTCTGTGTATATAACAATACCACAGACTGCATAATAAAGCCCTTTGTGTTTTAGAATTCAACTCACTTTACATGAGCTGCAAGGTGCGGCATTTAAACTTATCAAACCCACATCTTCCAAACATCATGTCCTAAAAAGTATATTCATTCATCTTCATTCACAATCAGTAGAAGCTACAGAGGAATAAAAATAATCTTCTCCTTAGCATGCCGACAGGCAAACAGCTAGCATAATAGCTTAGCAATGCGTCTTGTGCATGTCAGCCACTGATGGCTGGTGTGCGATGGACTGAAACACTACTGTGTGATAAATCCTCAAATACGAGTACAGTACACTGATGCCAATACCATTCTTTAGTACCAATCTCTAACATTAGAAGAAAGGAAAAGGCAACACACATACACAGGCAGCATTTCCATGCTGATTTAATACAGCACAAATAGGTGCGTGTGATTGGGAAGTTCATGGCGACAGACTTGCAACTTGATTGTGGAGTATGCAGAATTAATACACATGCCTGCATGACTGACAGCACAACTAACTAACAAAAGACACGCCCCCTTGAAAGTCTGGCCATAGTGCTAATTTTTAATTAACCATGTATAATTTTGTTACATTCTAAAGCACAGATTTATTTTGGTATACACTGTGAGGAGTCACACAGATCACACAGATACTGTGCCACTGTTAAATTGCAATTATTGGACATCTAGGAAGCTGATTTCATCCCTTCCAACAGTAAGATACCTTCCTAAGCAAACAGTCATACAGTTACATACAACATCTTGTACTCTGGACTCTGTTAGCACTGCCCCATGAGACAGTATTGGAAGGAATTTTTAGAGTCTGATTTGATCCTGGTGTTATTTTGGAGCAGCATTTTTAACAACTAGGACCAGTGTAGTGTCATAGCTATTGATTGCTACAGTTTAACCTTTTCATTAAAGGCATTTCTACACATAAATCGACATCTAACATCACATTTCCCAGCCTGACTGCTTCATACCAAACTGCTTTGCCCTGTACCTAATATAACTTCTATCCATCACACCAGCTGGCAGAGATATACCAGACGTGAGCCTAACACTCTGCTCTCTGTCTCTCTGAAGGCCTGGTTGGGTTTGCAAATAAACAATATCTTCTAAACTGACATGTTGCTCTTTACAGTAAGAACTCTGCAGTGAGAAATCTGTGATCAACAAATTCTTTACCAACATTGAACACACGCACAATGATAACAGGACTGATTCTTTAAGAGGTGAGTTACAGCACAAATAAAGTCTTCCTTATCTAAAATAAATAGAAGATTTAGAAGGAGAGACAAAAACAGAGGTGAAAAAGCACAATAAGAGCCCACAGAGGAAAGAAGAGTGCTAGCGTTTACCTAAGGGGTTGACTCTTTATACAGCATGAGAGACTGAGAGCAGGACAAGAGGTCTGTGTAACTCATGTTTAATTCAGTGCATAAACCAGGCCTAATATTGTAAGAAATGTTCACAAGCATACCTTGTGAAATAGTCAAGGCCAGGGCTTTATACATAGATGGCAGTGTGGAGCATTAATTTCTTTCCTTTTCATGCCAAAACTAGCCCAACACATAGCAGAAAGCTCAGAATACGCTCAGATGAGCAGATAAGTTTACCATGACAACAAACTCCAGCAGGTAGAGAGGACACTGCTACATGATTAAGGCTGCCAGCACCTCTAGCTTTTGCCTTTTGCAGAGCAGCAAAATCCTTTCAGATAAATGAATACTGCAGGAGGCAGAATACGAACTTTAATGTGACTTTTGGAAATCAATCTCGCCTCCTGAAAGGAGATAGTCTGCTTATAGATCTGTATCTGCACATAATTTCACCACATATCGAGTACTACACGAGTTTGTTAAGTTTTCCTGCTGCCTGGCCATGAAAAATTTATTTAGGCAATAAAAACATATTATAAGAGGAACGCTACATTCACTGACCACTTTAATAGGAACACCTGCACACCTTTTCTAGGTTGTACAGTGAGATTATTTGAGTTACAGTAACATTTCTGTCAACCATTCTGTGCAAAATCTTTTGTGTTGTGGTAAAAGTAAAATCTAGGAAATGGTAGTGGTTAATGAAATACTCAAACAAAGCCATGATTGGTCAGTGAGATTAAATTATCTTTTCATCCTCATGTGTAATTGAACATTAACTTAAGCTCTTGATGTGCATCTGCATGACTGTAGATAACTAAATAAAAGAGTTCAAAATGTACTTAGTAAGTTTAATATATTTTTTAACAACTTTAATGCAACAAACATCCATTATATAAAAATTCAATCAAGCTGTTGTTTACTTAATACAAAAGCTGGCAGCATGATGTTTTGCAATTATTTTGGCAAATGCTTTGGTCACTGCAAAAGATACATGTAGCACACAGACCCTGGGTAGTAGAAAAACAAATTTCTGTCTAAATAAAATAAAGATATTTTTATTTGAGTAACTCCACATATTTGAGAGTGTGAGATTACTGCCATAAAAGGCAGACACACACTTAACCATCAGGGTGCCACTGTTTCTTTACTTCATCCTGCTGCTTTTCTTGGACCACTGGGATACAGGCTCATTTTCATGCTGCATTGCTGTGTTTTTTTTTTGTTTTTTTTTACAAGGCACAACTGGGAACAGTTAGTTAGTAATATCTGTCACAGACTTTCTTTTTATTTAAAACATGCTATTAAAGCCTGCTGTAATCTCCCATATGGCTGAGGCATTTATTTTCATCTTTTTTTTTTTTTTTTTTTCTTTACAAAAAAAAATACATAAGGTTGCAACTGAAAACGTTCATAGAGGTTCATCCAACTGATTGTCATGATAGACCACACATAACCATTTAAACAAACATCGCGTCATCCAAACACACTAGCCTTGAAGCCAGATAAATTTACTGGCAACACACACACACACTTTTAATTTAAGTAGCTAACCACATGAAGCACATGTACAGCAGGCCCTTTACCACTCTGCACATGTCTAAAGATATTAACTATAATAAATATAGTTAATAAATAAAGTGATGAAGTATAAACAAAGTGATGAACAAGTCAAACATTTACCCTGCTTCTAACTTTTAAACATTAAACAGTATATTTCATAAGAAACAATAAATAGAATTCATTAGAAATATATTTCAGGATCCGAATGTTTAGGTACACCACTTTTGTTAGTATTCTTCAGTGTTATGTATTATGTATACTCTATGACAGTGTATAAATATGTAGGTTCTAAGAACTGGAGGTTAACTAAAAGCTGTAATTTTACTAAAAGAAATAAAGCTGTCAGAAAACTATAGGAAATATCAGCACAAAAATACCTCAGCCAACATGTAAGCCATGTTTTTATATGTTTGTATCTTGAACGCTGCAGGAGGATGTATGAGTAGAAGCTGTGAGTTTAATGAGTACATTAAAAATGATAAGAAATGATGATGTACTGTAGTTGGATTCTTTTGCTTAATATACTTATAGCAGACTTCGCTCTAGCACAGCAGTGGCTGCAGCTTTCCTGTATGGCATGAATGAGAAGATGTGTGGAAAGAACACATACCGCCAAGCAACCACACGACCACACATAACAACCTGACAAGACCACACGCTTCCCTCAATGTAAACACTATTGAGTTTTAAACTAGATAAAACACATCTGTGCACTAAAGCTTATTTGGGACGCGTGCAAAGATCTACAAATTAAATTACCATGCCCTTGGGAAGCCCACACAGATTCAGTTTGTTGTCCTCACATAAAAATCATACAAGAATTAATTTCATTCACTGATTCATTGATTGATTCATTTATTCATTCCAATTGAGTAACTGTTTATCCTGGTCAGGGTCATAGAGCATCTGGTGTCTGTCCTAGGAACACTGGAGAATTTTTTTTTTTTTTCTAGAGAAAAGTCCTAGAGTCACATAATAAATTGCAGATAGAAATTTACTCGTTTTTTTGACGATTTACTCTGATTTATGTCGTAAACCAGAGGCCACATATTGTGTCAGATGTCATATGTTATTAAGGTTTAAATGTTAAACCATTTAGCAATTTTCACAATTGACAGTGCTTTGAAAAACTTCGGTAGGAAAAAAAAGAAAGAAAGAAAAAAAAAGAAAAATGAAAAAAAAGACAACATTATTATTATTATTATTATTATTATTATTATTATTATTTTTTTTTTTTTTTTTTTTTTTTGGGCACAGCAGACTGTTGGGGACTGTTTGGGATATTATCTTATGCTGGGGTTATGCTGGCATATAGGTAATAATGGACCCAATTCCAAGTGTCTCTTTTTAGGGCGGTAAAAAAGAAATAACAATTATTCACTCTGCAATAAATTTTAAGACCATGCTTCTCTATCTGATTTCACTTCAGTCCACTGAGCTTGATGTCTTTTTGCAATGTTTACATCCGCTTAACATCTTCAGGCCTCTCTAGGCCACTTGCTGCAACCAACTCTAACATTCCTTCTATTGATTCATTTTTCATAACCCCATATGTATTTGCAACGATGAACAGAAGTAAACTTTAGCAAGGGGCACAGAAAATCCTGTTCCATAAATCCTCCATACTTACTTGGCATGCTGAGCAGTGTACATCCAACCAAGAAGCAAAGACAAACAAATCAATCTGCATACATTAAAATATTAAGTAAGGAGATTAACGTCATGCATTAGGATCATGGGGGTGGTAGTTCAGTACATATGGCAGTACCATTCAAAGAGCTATGACAACCATGATGCTTATAGCTCTGTAAATGGCGCTGCTATCTGCACCACACATATCGAGTCCTTCAGGGATCTTTGCTGGGTTCTCCTGTTTGGTAAGCATGCAATAAGCTGTGAGCAGTCAAAGGAAAAAAAAACATTATAAATGCAACACCAGTCTCTTTTTTAAACATAATAAATGGAAATAACCTGTAAAAGCTGTTCATACTGCAGATGCTAAAATCAGACATAAAGAGAACCAACCATAGTTATGAATTTATGGAGTTCAAATGTAATCCAACACTATATTTTATTTATATTTTATTTTTGTACACATCACACATGGCAGTGAATGAAATTGCATGGAAGCTAAATAACTGATCAACTAATGAGGATCGCTTGTCTTTTTTGAGTATTTATTTATGGCAAATATCATTTGTAGCTATAAGATAATCTTGTTAGCACCACAAACAAATACTGTAAGAGTCTAATTGGGGTTAAACTAAATTATTAATCAGATAGGCCTGTTAGATACAGGCACATTTTAAGAAGCACAGTTCTTGAATTCGGACTGAATAAAAAGGGTAATGACTGAAAAAATAAGTCATTTTCATCTATTGGAAAAAACCAACCACAGTTTCTTTTTGTGGAAAAAAGGGAGCTTATTGGAAATCATGTCTTTCTCTAGTAATTGTACATTATACATCTTCATACTAAATGGGCAAGGACAGACTCACTGAAATTTTATGACAAATCAACTAGTTTGACATACAAAAGTAGAGTCCCAGTGTCATATACCTTAATACCAGTACACTAAGAATAACACCTAATCTATAAAGGGTAAAGGGTATAGGGGTAAATTTGCTTTAAATCAATTTCTCAATTTGCTAAAAATCACCAAGGTGAAAAAATTAATTAATACACACTATATATGGCCAAAAGTTTGTTTACCCTGACCATCTCATCAATATGTACTTCCAGATATAGTCCCCCTCTGCTGTAATCACAACCTCCAGCTTTCCAATATACTTTGGAGTAAGGATATTGGGATTTGTGTTCATTCATCCACGAGAGCATTAGTAAGGTCAGGCAATGATTTCGGTCGAGGAAACTAGAGTGTGTGCTCCATTTCATCTCAGGGTCTTCCAATCCAGCCTTGACAAACAATGTCTGCATGGACCTAGTTTTAAGCACAGCGGCACTGTCATGCTGGAACATGTTTGGCCTCTTAATTCTGATGAAGGGAAATAATAATGCCACAACATACAAAAGCATTCTAATTTTGTTCCTCTGCCTTTGTGGTATGAGTTTCGGGTAGACCTACATACAGTTGTGATGGTCTGGTGTCCACAAACTTCTATATACTGTAGGATATACAGCCATATAGTATATACTGAATATTAAACAAAATAATCTGACTCCACTTTAAACTTGGAAAAACAATATTAATTCTCCAAAATATTTTATACTTCATAGTTGTCAGAATGTTAACAACACATAACTACCTTTATAATCCTCCCAAATTCTTTCAGTAAAACATGGCTGCTGTCTCAGAATTTCATCTTAAACATACAACAGAGAAAATCTACAAGAATCAATACATTACAAAGAAGCATCATTCATGAGCTTTTAGGTCATAAAATAAGCCTCACTTAGAAACTTTATACTTTACTCATTTTTACTGTCAAGAAAAAAAAATTGATAGAGTGAATAGCCTAGAACCTTTTAAATAAAAGCAATACAGTAAACTTTTCAAAGTTTTTGAAAAAGAATTAAGAGATTCAGAGAGGCAGGTCACAGTATCATAGCTTAGATCATGACATCGACCTTTCCTGCATTTGTGGAACTGATTGGAATCGATAATGTGGCTCCACTCAAAAAACCAAACATCTGTCTTCAGTAACGTCAGCATCAGCATCCATAAAAGCACTGACTCTATCATGACATTTGCACTGCTAAATTTAACCCAGACAACAATCTGGAATGCTTTAGGCAATCTTAGCCTCCTCGTTATTCATATCATGGCCAAAGTAAAAATTGACTGTGATTATACAATGACACAAAGGACCAGAAACTTGCATCCTGAAGCAGTTTGAGATGTTTTTATAGATTAGTGAAGACACTAGAGGCTGGATTTCTATATCTATACATAAAGTCATATACAATTGTGGGTATCAGTTGTATGCATAGGGGCTAGGTCCAACTGTCTTTCAAAAATAAAACAACAGTATTTTATTTTGTTGTATCCACATCAGAATATCTGCTGTCAATAAATGTCATATTGTCATATTAAAGTGGATTATTTGTGGAAGTAAGGTCATTACTAATAGTCTTAAGAAAGATGCACAGTATGGTATGAAGAAGCAGGTGGGATCGGATTCCTTTTTAGCCAGTAAATTCATGCAGCCTATCAGTAACATGTCATGTCAGGTAATTACAGATTTAAAGATTTCCATTTGAGCTCATGTTTTCCAGGCCACTGACACATCAGCAACACATGATCAGCAGTGATTAATTTGTGTGTGTGAAATACAGGTGCAGGTGTAATAAATGTGCCTTTGGAGGACAAATTAAAAGTAAATAGACTAAGCACAGATTTAGGGAAGTCCTAAGAGGCCATGCATCATTATATTTTTTCTTTCTTGTTTTGTCATGATCGTGACTTAATTTTCTCATGATCTCTGCATGTACCCCATTGTTAATATGTAATGGATTATTAAAACATTAAGAGATTATTCTCATTAAGTCTGTCAATCATTTTGTATTCTTTTTGTCGGGCATTTATTAAAAAACTGATCGTTTTGTATTAATTTACTGTTCTGTGATGTAAGAGCTTGCGGACGCTCGCTTTCTTCTTTCAGCGCTATTAACGCTAAGTATCTACAGTACAATATACATGCGGGTGTTCATGGGGTTCTAAAATAAACCTACATTTAATTGGTTTGTGCCGAGTTGACAGCCTCAGCTCAAATCAACCTTTCTGGTAAATCTAGTAGAACTACTTTTTGAAATACCTGATGAAATAATCATTTAGGAAAGGTCACTTATCCTTGCCTGATATCATAATAATTGCATCAAGTCAGACATTTCCTTCAGGCTCAAAGGGCAATCTAATATCCATCCATAACAAAAATGGAGCGAGAATAGGGCCACTGCTTTGAGTCATTATTGCATCAGAAAACATACTTACAATAAGAATTGTAACTCTCACTCACTCTCACTCATTTTCTACCGCTTATCCGAACTACCTCGGGTCACGGGGAGCCTGTGCCTATCTCAGGCATCTTCGGGCATCAAGGCAGGATACACCCTGGACGGAGTGCCAACCCATCACAGGGCACACACACACACTCTCATTCACTCACACAATCACACACTACGGACAATTTTCCAGAGATGCCAATCAACCTACCATGCATGTCTTTGGACCGGGGAGGAAACCGGAGTACCCGGAGGAAACCCCCGAGGCACAGGGAGAACATGCAAACTCCACACACACAAGGCGGAGGCGGGAATTGAACCCACAACCCTGGAGGTGTGAGGCGAACGTGCTAACCACTAAGCCACCGTGCCCCCTAGAATTGTAACTCAATCCATAGATTTTTGAACATCATTAAAAGTTATTCATTCAGTATATAGAACTACTTATGCATCATCTCCATTCACCAAGCCAACAAACCCATTCAAACCCATGAGCATGTGCCATATCCTCCTATCTAGTCTTAGGAGGTCATTGCATCATATACTATGATACTCAATTCACTCTTCAAACTGAAACAGACTCACTGGCCAATTTTTTCAGAACCCCATACTAATACTGGGTAAGTGCCGCACTGCACTGAGAATTCTCACTAGTGTAGACTTAATTTATACATTCGCGGTTCACAAATAAACCCCATCTGAAATAACATAACATGCATTAATCTTTAATGATTTGTTTTTGTTTATTTAGCTTTTGCTTGCGTCCATCATTCAGAAAAGAGCATAAACTCTATGTGATTTCTGAGATGTAAACAAACAGAAGTAATACAAAACCGTAAATTTACTGTGATTACTGTAGCATGGTCCTTCATAAAGCTCTGTTTATGTTACGCTCCTGATATTTGTAACGTTTATAATCTACGTTTCCAAGGATAGTTGACATGAGCACTTGTCTGGAAGCTAAGCTGGCATCCCTCAGATACATGGCATCTAAACATATACCTATAAATATTTCCTGTCTACACTTTTCACTAAAATTAAGCTGAGTCTTTTGTTTTCTAGAACTAGTTGAAGCCTTATTCAGCGTTACTGTGAAAGTGTGAAGAGAGGAAGTAAATTCACTTCCTGTTTGAGGTTTTTCAAACCTAACTATGGACTCAACCCTGTTTGAAACAACAAACTAGCTGTGTTTTAAGCATTAGGTAGAGTTAAAGAGCATTGAGGTATTGCAACCTGCCACTTACACAAAATGTCACTGGTTTCCAGGTATTATAATACCAAATATAATCCCCTTTAAATCTCTTACCCGCTGCTAAAGCCACACTTAGTCAATTTCTTGTGAATTCTATAATACCTTGAATTTTAGATGCAGACGGGTGGGGTAAAGGTTTCACTGTCTGCAAGCAGGGGTGTTATGTGCCAGCACTGCCAGAAGCTTGGCTGTGTTCTGATTACAGATTAGGTTTCAACAGATTGGCAGAACGGATAACCGTCCAAAATGTGGTCACCATCCGATGACCTTAAACTCTAGAAAGCACAAGTTGGATGCCCTTAATTACACTCTTTGCATATATAGTGACCCTCTTCCTGTCATTCACCAACAGATCCTGCATGGTTAGATACTCAATCATTTGGATTCATACCTTGATTTGCTAAGTGTGCCAATGTTGCTCAAGAGCATTGAGCACTGAGGTGCTCATGGTTTATCAAAGACTGCCAGATGACTGCTGGTGTGGTAGTGTTTTCATTTGTTTGTTATCATTAAAGCACCATACATATCCATACTAAGCAACCAGTATTCCTTAGTTTTTTTTTTCAAGATCATCTGAGTGTGAAATTGCCTATAAAGAGCAACAGAAGGTCCAGGTACATCCTGAGCATTGAAATCTAAGTCTTGTGTGCTGGCACTAGGACATGAACTAACACACAAAAAGCTTTCTATTAACATGTACATTTTCTGGAGCTTAGTAATAGCTAAATCTAAAGCTAAAGGTTATCCCCAAAATGCAAAAGAAAATACAGCTGTATTAAAAAAGTCACCTACACACAAAATACACACAGCTTAAAGGTAAAGCATTGTACTGCATACAGATATACAATCAGATGCTTTACTGACCCTGAACGCAACAGGGTCAGCTCCGTGAAAGAACAGGAAGTCTGTGTGTGCGTGGTGTGTGTGTGCTTGTGCATGAGTGTTTGTTTGTAAGTGAAAGACTCACTTGCGTGCTCCTCACACAGCACTAGACAGGAACAGGCTTAGTGTTGCAGAACCAGAGCAGGAGTTTAGAAGCAGAGGAGCAGCCGCTGGAGTAGAGAGCAGGCGGGACAGAGGGCAGCAGAGAGGCACACATTTGGAGAAGAAAGAAGGAACCAGGACACGAAGGAAGAGGAAAACAGAAAAGAGATGAGGAAAAGCAAGTTAATACATCAATATCCAATTCTACACAGTTTAAAGGTTTACCGGTGATATATCTCAAATACCACAGTGGTATTAAATTCAGAAGGTGTGGGTTAAATTTCTATAACAGCATGTCTCTAACATTAGTTCTGGCTGTAATTCAAATCAGGCTTATATTTATGTCCATGATCTAAAATATTATTGTTCCTATTTGCTCATTCAGTAGAACTTGTATGGCTGATGCATCACATAATTAAGTGGAATCTAAAGTCGAATAGAAAAATAAACTGATTAAGAAAATATGTTGCTATTTAACAAAAAACAATCAGCCTCCTGTTAATAGACATTTATATAACAATTATAAAAGGAGTCTTGGATATCATTGTGCTGTAACTGCTTGACTCATGGATGTTTCATAACATTACATACAACTATAAATGGATAAAATGCAGGATGTGTCATTTACTAAGAAACTAAAACTGTAATTGTTGGTACACTGTTGGTTATTTCTCATTTTTATTGTTACAGCAATTAACCAGTCAATAAATTATTCAGTCATGAGGCAAAACCAGTGCTTTGTATTTAATTAATTTCAGTATTCTATTTTTCTTAACAAACCCTAACAAATTCATGCTTTGCCCTGTGATGGGTTGGCACTCCGTCCAGGGTGTATCCTGCCTTGATGCCCAATGACGCCTGAGATAGGCACAGGCTCCCCGTGACCCGAGGTAGTTCGGATAAGCGGTAGAAGATGAATGAATGAATGAAATTCATGCTTTTCTTCAGTATCTATGACGGCTTTGCTTTGGAAATATATTTTGCAAAGGAAATACTTTGTTGATATCACTACATCATTGATGATATGCTGATTCCTTTTATGCTAACAGATTGCTGTTGTTTTTATTTGGTGAGCAAATACAGGTGTTTTCTAGGCAATGAGGAAAGGCACTTAAAATACACTATGTTTAAGGCACCTCATTTGTTGACTATATAATAGGCGCAGCAATCAAACTGCTTGTAAAGGTCAGGTGGTGCAGAAATGGTTCAGAAATATGTGCCAAACACAAAGCAATGACTCACTTCTCTCCAGACAGAAGGTACTGTCTGCCATTTACTGCAATATCCATGAGGCCCGCCCCAAAAGAGCCCAAAGCCGAGTGGATTTATTTAGACTTCTGTACATCTATATCCTAAACATCTTCCTTTTTGCCTACAGTTCATCTGGTAGACAAAATATCCACAATGCTCGGTATGCATTACATACAGTATAGATGCTGTATGCACCGCTCAAATGGTTTGTCTTGTTCACAGTAAAGCTGAAGTGACATATCATGACATCTGCACATGACCAGAGAGCCCTTTGTAATGTACAGACTAGTGTCATGATATCATCAACCACATCCCTGACATGCACGCTGCATGTATATAATGCTGTGTTTGATCATCTGACATAAATCTACCCAAAATAAGTGCATAATGTGATTCGTATGTTTAAGGTTTATCAAAGATCAAACCAACTAGGACACAGCTTCGCTCCTTTCACTGGTAAGATCTGACATGTGCATCCTTTCATGCCAGGGCTACATCAAGCAAACATCTGTCAATGGTTGTTCAAGGGAGCGATGAGACTCTTGACGCCTGTTTCACATTACATGTGCGCTTTAACTAATGCTGCCAGTTTAAATTGCAGAAATTGCAGAGCTTATAAAACACTGGTGTGTTTTTCCCTATATAAGCTGCTCTTTTCTGACCCCTTGTAACATGTACAGTAGCAGATGATCAAAGTTGTGTGGACTTTTTTCCTAATAAAATACATGCAATATCTGTTACACACACAGTCACACACAAGCAGCCATAAATCTCTGAACGTCTAATGTGCAAATGTACTGGACACCCTGGTGTTATATAGCTAACCTACACTTCACATAGCTCTTCTACATGATCACATCCAGAGAGAGAGAGATAGAGAGAGAGAGAGAGAGAGAGAGAGAGAGAGAGAATGCATCAGCCTTTCAGAAATTCCGTTTTTCTTATATAATTAGTGCCAGGACATGTCAGAATCTTATGACCACAAGACAGCGTCTTTAAGACTCTTTCTGCTGTGGATGAGAATCGATAATGTTATCTGAACACTACAGTTCACGTGTGTGGATCTAATTTCCCTGCTATCCTTCCAGACAATTATGAGTATGAGATGTCAGTGGAATATATCATGTGCAGCAGTGAAGTCCTGTGCAGTGTCGGTGTGTTATACCTCCAGGGGTTTCTGTTTTCAAATGGGCTAGGGATTCTGTGATAAATGTCTAAAGTGTTTATGTAATCACACAGATTTTAATCTCCCAAAGTGCTAACTGCATGTGAACTCGAGTTTGCGTAAAGTCATAAGATTCAGGCTGACATAAATGATTAAATCTCTAAATCACTAAAGAAAAAAGAAAACTTTCACGTAGAAATCTTAATGGTTGTAACTTAAGAAGTGATGTAAGAAAAAACAAATGAACAAAATGTGGGGACAAATACACATACACACATACATACATACATACATACACACTGTGAACTGTATATATCTTGAATTTTTATTATATTAATTCTTTATACTTCTCCTTATGTTTATCTTTTGTTTTATGTTTATGTTCTGTAAAGCTGCTTTGTGACAATGTCCATTGTAAAAAGCGCTATACAAATAAACTTGAATTGAATGAATTGAATTGAATGTAAGAGCCATAGAAACTGGAGTCCAACATAAACACTGTTTTCCAGGTTGGCAGATATTACCTCGAGCCCTCTGTCTGGCTTCAGAAAGCTCTGTGAGAAACATGTATTTTCTTAGAGTTATCTATATGTAATTCTAAGGGCTCACAATGTGCTGAAATGAAGCCTAGTAATAATCCTGTGAGAGCACTGATGGGTGTCATGCTTAGGAGAAAAATGAAAGGTTTAATAAATCAAACAGAGTGCACAAATTAAATCAGGAGGCTCAATGCTACACAACTGGGTCCCACATTATATCGTTTAAGTGTCCTTAAGCTCTTTGTATCTAATTCATTATCAGAGGGTTCAGTACAGTGTAATTCATATGTATGTAAAATTGTTCCACAGTAATTACGTATATTAGCCATTTAAAAATACCTTTATTTTTTTACACATATAATGCTTTCATAATTAACTCTCCACGTAAAAGAACTTGTAACAGCAATTCTGCATGATGTATAATTAAGGAAGTACAGAACAGATGTGCAAATATGTTTCTAATTACTAGCTCAAATTGTATGAATGTGTCGGTGATTCTGAGATGCAAGAGTTCGTCGCTGATCCCTCTGAAGCCGTAGTGGGCTTATCAACGAAATGCCAAGGAAGGAGGAAGCCCACTTCAGAACTCCTCAGTCATCTTACTATCTAGTTATTGCTTGAATGATCAATAGGCACTATCTTGTATGTGCTAGTACAAAGCATAGCAACATCTTATCCTGTGTATATCTGAATCTATATAACCTAGAGAAGAATAAAAAGCTTTTACTGTCATATGAGATTTAAGATTTTAAGATTAAAGCGTTTACTGTCATATTCACAGTAAAGAAACAAGTCTCCCAGTAAAATGAAATTCTTTCTTTGCTGTCCACAGTGAATGGCCGACAAGTACAAAAAAAAAAGAAACTATGTAAAATGCAAATTAAGTAAAAAAAATCAAACATGCACATAAATACAAACAAAACATAAACTGTGCAGCAGATAGACTATGTAAATATAGAAATATAGACTGAATACCACTGTAGATGTCAATATCAGCAGCAAAAAGATTAACAATATGCAAATTGAATGCAACTGTTGATAATGATAGAAATGGCATTAAAACATGTACGTGAGATGCAGCTATTTGATATAATAGCAGTAATATTAACAAATGTGCAAAATGAGCCTGTTCAAGAGTGTAATTGCTGAGGGAAAGAAGGAGTACCTTAGTCTGGAGGTCCTGCAATTTACACTCCTGTACCTCCGTATGATATGATATTAGATATTAAGTGTATAAAATACGGTATAATACAAATATATGTTTAACTTATATTTACATAAATAGAATTTACATTTGCAATTAAAAGGTTACTAAAAAAAGCTAGACTGTTATTGCGGAGAAAAATTTGGCAACAAATTGAGAAAAATGGGAGAAAATAAGTAATTATTCATTAGCAAAGTTAAAATCTGAAGCAATAAACATGTCTCTTTCCAAAAGAATCGGTTTACAGGACTGACAGCAACACGGGTATGCATATGTAATCACAACCTTTAGACTTATTAAATATTTCTTCCTAAATAAATGCTGGTAATTAAACTAATTTAAGAGGAGTTGTTCATGTGTAATTGCTCTACTGAACTGATTTTATTATGCTACCACGTTGATATGTGGTTTGTACCTGAGGACACTTAATATTAAATAGGCCAGCCGTTCTGTTATTAAATATGAAATATTATAAAAATGATAAATTCCATAATATGCTAGTGATTATGCGTCAGTCTTTTTTTTATTGTTTTCATCAAGCTATGGACAAATTACTCTGTTAATCCTACATATTGTATGATTCATTGTCACTCACTGTTTTACATATAACAAAAGACATCCAGCTCAAGTAAAAGAATCTCACATATTGCCATAAGATGATTATCGGATGCTGTGGTGGAGGAGCGTATAATTACAGATGTCAAAGAAAAGAATGAAAAGCAATCCTGAATGGACATTTACCGTAAGAGGCTATGAGATCATCCAGACATCTATAGACACATCTGTTAAGAGTGTTCATTGAATTATAAGGGCTGAGGTTCCTAGACTCAGACAGCCTTAAAGCAATCTTATTGATGGCCCTAAGAAAGACAGGAGATAAAGGAGCTGTTGGGGAGAAGAACAGAGGTAGTATCAGATGGAGAATGACTCCTGATAAGTGTACTCATACTAAATTGCAGGCAGTACAACACACAAGATGAAGATGGATTTGACAATGCACTGTTGTGCAGCTCTGCAGATTAAATCGCAGGTGCAATGTGGATAATGACGAACATTCATCATGCATTATACCTGCATTTGGTAATTAAAAGCAATCACTATTTAAAAACTAGTTAGAGTTGTTCTTGAAGGAGCAATTAACGCACTAAGCCAGATGGAACTTTTTATGCTTTGAGCACTTTAAAATCATTAAGCTAGTAAGCCAAGACTTATAAACTGCTAGTTACGCTACTGTCTGAAACTATGCCTATGAAAACGCACATTAATTCATGAAACAGTTAAATTAAATCTAATATAACCTAGCCTATGGTATTATTATAGTAAGAAGGCAGATCTTAGAAGCATCATGACGCTATACATTAGAACAAACATCTTTCATTTATCACAGGTGAATCGACTTCTCCATCTTCTCTGTAGAGGTAAATGCCTGGAAAATGCTGCCGTTAAGGCACTAGAAAAAGTTAAATAACTATGAGGGACAGCAGCAGGTCCATGTTACGGTCTGGGTCACCAATAATGAGGTTAGAGCTCTCCAAAAATGTTTGATTGTCTTTGGTTTACATTTAAGACTTCGTAAGGCAGCTGTTCAGAGGTTCCTGCATACGTCGCATCTCTGTTTATCAGCCAGATTTACATGCTGACCGCGTCGCCATTTGGAAGCAGTTCCATGATTTATATCTGCAGCACATTTCCAAGTGCTTCAGAAAACAAAAAGTGGCAGGACATTCACAGGAGGCCGGGTGGCCTGATATCGACAGCCAGTATGATTAGAGAGACCTTAAAGGGGTAGAAATGTCCTTCTGTCTTAACACAACTGATTATTCTCAGAAGTCTAACACCATGACACACAGTAAGGACTAACACTGACACAATCTGTAGTTTAGTAAAAGCAGTTAGTGCACTTCAAAGCCAGGGATTGAGGCATTCTTGCTCCACTGTTCACTATTAATTTTATGGCTCATTACACAATTCTATTTTAGGCTAATCTAAACCACTTTTGCAACAAATGTGCTTGTATTGTTTGTGTAAAAGGTCAGAATACTGGTTTAGATATTTTCCTTTGTTCTTCTGACTTTTCAAGCACATTTATTGTTACATAAAACAGCAGTTATTAATATCTATTATCTGTTTTAATGGCTATTCATTCAAACAGCAGCGCAACTGCCAGAGTTCTTAGTCACTAAAGTCACATTTTATTCTGTTGCCATGGAAGGTGCTATATTCTTATACAATATGTACCACCCGCTGTCTATGACCCATACTCATGATCTGACCCATATTTTTTGTTTCATTTTTAATATTTTCCTTATTAACAGAAACATGGTCACAAATTCGCATAACTCCACCTGCAACATTACATTAAGGGACCGGATCCCAGAAGATCCTTAGAGAGAACATGACTGCCAGGAACCAGCAGGGGATTTTTACAGAATTATACATATGAGGAAAGATCAATTTATTGTCAATCTCCAGACAGAAATTCAGCCTGGTTCTAAGACAGAAAAATAACAAAAAAAAAAAGTTGGTGAAAAGTTTGTCTAAGGTATACCCTTAAGGATACGGCATGCTATTATACAGTCCAAGTGTTTTACTGTGCTTTATGCTTTGGAAATCAATACACTTTAATTTCTGAGAGAAAGTTTGTTCCTAGCCTGAGGGAACATCCAACAACTGAAAAACATCCTGGTAAGTTTAATTTGGACAGCAGAACAGCAGAGGGTTGTTATGCTGTCGTAGTCTTTCTTTATGCTTGACCTTCATCACATGTGGGAATGGTCAATGTTGGCCCTGGATCGAGTTTTCAGTGTGCCTGGTCTGACAGGGAAGGGTGTGAACATGGTATGACATTAAGGATTCCATTCACCCTTAACCAAGTCAGGTCACTGTAGGGCTGTAGGGCAATGATTTACCATACAACTAGAGCTTCACTGTGGAGCAGGAAGGAGGCAGGAAGGCACATCCACATAGGAGGCTAAGCAAAAATAGCATTTATCACCACAGTCAATCTCTTTGAGGAGCTGGTGATGCCTTATTGTCTTGTAAATATCCCCACTACTTCTGTTAATTAGGTTTAATTTATTCCTCATCAGAAGTGGAACATGTTACCCCACAGAGCCAGGTACTCTGATAATTTAATAATAATGATAATTTCTGCACCAAGTTCGTGAAGTGCAGACTTTACGAGCCCACCATCACTTTCCTAGGCTACATATTCCGTATGGAATTTAAAAAAGTCACAACCTCAGGCAATCAAGGAGTTACAAAGATTGCTCGGGTTTCAGTTTCAGCAGCACCAGTCAATTTGTTGAAAGCTGAAAGCTTATTTAATGGAAAAGGCTGCATATGAGTCTGCATACTGTATGTTTAATGAGCTAAAAGAATGATTCACAAGCACCACTGCCCTTATACACCCAGATGCGTCTTTGTCATTCAAATATAGCGGTCTGTGTCTTGGAAGTTCCGGGGTAGAAAATTAGCCTTGAAAGACTTCTGGTACTAGCCTGAAGTGATAACTCACACTTTGAGGGAGTCATTGTAATATCTATAAAATGAACAAAAACGATGTTAAATAATCAGTCATATCTGCATTCAATCCCTGGATATGATAATAAGAGTTAAGAGTTATTGTCTGTTAATTTATCCACTGATTTGCAGAGTTTAATATCTATCCAAAAAAGTAAAAAGAAACCTTACATAATCAGTCATGTATACGTAAATGTACTGGACACAATAATCATATCCATTCTTTCATAAATATTTGTATCGTAGGATTTTGATGTGTAATGATTTGATGATAAGCTGTGTGTGTATAGATACATATTGATAGGCTGTGTGTGGGTATCAGTGTGCTATTTATTGTTGGTGTTTTGGTGGAAGTACAGATGTAGGGGTTAGACTTGCTCAGACTGGATCTGGGGTCGTGACCATGACACACTCTCCAAGTAGCATGAATGCCTAATTGTTCCCAGGACAGTAGAGCCAAACTTCCAGTTTCATATATCATTGATCCAGCCAGGTTCAAGACTCCAAACACTCACCTTCAAAGACCAATTCCCCAGTGCAGTATGGAACCACTTAACTTTACACAGCTCAGGACAACTTGACATAATATGCACATTGCCCCTGGTCTACAACAAGTTCTGGTGACCTTTGCTAGAGGCAGGTGTGAGTCAGTGTATTAAATCCTTTAATATCAGTCCCCTTTCTGGTCTTCTTCAATTCCAATGATTATGTCTATAAGCTACATTGCATACTGAACACTGAGTTGCTTTTTTTGTAGTTAAATAGTCACAAAGCACAAAGCAGAATCTGAGCCTGGCACTGATGACACAATCACAGCATGTCAGAATAACACATTTGATTACTGATTGTTATCATACAGACCCTCTTGATTTTGGATAAAGACATTTCAAAAGTATTTAGCCTTCATTTATAACACCAATTAATGTTCTAACAAATCAGTTTATGACGACTTGTTCTGCAGTCTTAAATAGCCTTATAGTGCAATACAATATCCAAGTACAATAACCCTAGTGTTAATCTCATGCTGCGTTCCCATAGCTACAAATGAGATGTTTTAAAAAATGCCATACTGTTGCTAATGCACTACATTCATTGTTGCTGCCCTCTGAGATTTTATAAGCCTTTTAACATATGACATACTTTAGATCTCTCTCTCTCTCTCTCTCTCTCTCTCTCTCTCTCTCTCTCTCTCTCTCTCTTTCTCTACTACCAACTCTAATTTCCAACTTTATGTCTAAAAAAGAAATGAGAGAAAATCTTTAGCCTGGAGTACATAAGGTTTTCAGATGTTTTGATGCATCTGATTCTGTGTTCTGAGAAATGATTAGGAAGGAGAAGAAAAGTAAATGAACTATCCTAAGTATCCTAAATTCAGTGCCTAAATCCAGACACCAGGCAAAATAGATGACATTTAACAGATAGTATGTGACAGCAAGGTAATAGCACTATAGTATTTATATCTGTAAAATCTTCTTTCATCTCATGGCTAGTTACTGCATGTCACAAAAGAAAATCAATAAACCTTTATTGAAAAACAAACACCATCATCTTTTAGCCCAACAATAAATCTGTCAGCGTTCATCAATCCAAGCAGAGATTTGACATTCAGCTAGCTTGACTGATGTGGGTCTTCCAGCATTAAATAATAAAAAATCCATAAACATTGTATTGATTTTTTTTTATAATAAATCTCATATAGTTTATTTTTTTTAAGCTTAGCAATGCATTGCAACATGTGTTTTCATCTAGAAGTAATGATAAATGTATAGATATATTTATGATTTCTCTAGGGAATATAGTTCAAAATGACCAGCTGGCTAAACGTTATATCTAAATAAGTATGCTAGACTTTGGTCAAAGCCCAAGAGAGCTTAGACCTTAGACCTAACCATGAAGTGAAAGAGTCAGAAAGGGCCTCTTACTGTATATCTGTCTTCACCAGTCCTCTTTATTGCAGTTTAGAACAGTTTATGTCTTTACAAGTTTACAGCAGTTATTGTTTGAAAGTAGATTTCGATCAGTGATGCAATGGTGTTGTTGAACTGAAGTAAGAGTGCATCTTTAATGTTATGAGAAATTAAAGAGGTCCTGTAAGAGTGTGAAGAATAGAGAAAAAAAAGACACAAAGAGACAAGTGTGGGAGAGTAACTTGACGATTTGGGGATGTTCTTGTTTTTTCAAATTCTCATGGGAAAGTCCATGCTAAGCTGTGTTCTAAAACTCATCACGACAGTAACCACACAATAATATTAGTTAGCAAGCTTAAACCAAAGAACTTGTATATTGGTAAGAGATAAGGGCTGTTTTTTTTGTTTACTAAAGCCAAGTTTTGCTTCAATGTGTGAAAATAAGCAGACTGTAAGTTAATAAAAAGGGTAATGCATAAACTCAACAACCCTTGTTATATGGAATGTAATGTGTAAGGGCCACAAAAACAAATAGCCTCTGTACAGTAAAATGAAATAATAAATAAAAAGAATAAATTAAAGCTTACCATGAATGTAATACACTCACCACTGTAATACACTGCAATTATCCAACCAGACAATCATGTGGAGTAGCACAGTGCAAAAAATCACACAGATACAGATACAAACATCAGAATGCTGTGCTTGTGATCTCACCAATCTCTTCATTGTCCAGTTTTGTTGCGTGTGCCAACTGTAACAACAATATCCTTATCTTGGCTGTTATTGGTCTTGGTTTGTAGCCCACCTCCATACAAATTTGAATGCTGTGAAACTTTGACATTTTCTACTTAGATGCCTTTTTTTGCACCAGCTGTAATCTCTTAATATTGAATTTTGTGTAAAAAATCTTAAAAAATCAACAGTTTTAAAAAAAATATATGCCATGGTAAGTTAATGAGGTCACACATTCCCAATTCTGATGGTTGGTGTATTTGTACTCTTTGGTGCTGGTGGCACATGATTGGATGTTTGGATAATTGCACAAAAGAGTAGGGGTGCAGATGTTCCAATTAAAGGGTCTAGTGCATGGCTACATCAGGCACAAAATGGGATATTTTGTTTGCATATGGAAACAGTACAATAACACATAACGTTTAGAATTATTCCACTCTTACTTTGGGATTAAGCTAATACTACACAGTTTGGAAGTATATCCCCTGTTCTTAAACAGAGCCAGAAAATAAGACCTAGTTATTTCGCAGTGTAAAACAGACCAGAACAATGTTAACCCAAGCACTAATAAGCAAATGTAGCACAAGCTTTAGCATGACAGAGAGAATCCTTTAGAATGATTTCACTTACTTGAGCACATGTGTGGAGCCGTTGATCTGTGTAGCTGTGCAGGGTGTTCTAGGTGCGAGGATGGAGGGCCGTCGGTAGCGCTGGTGGCCGCAACAAAGGATGATGAGGAAGGCACGGCGGAAGGACTTGTTGAGGAAGGCATAGAGGATGGGGTTAAGCATGGAGTTGATGTAGCCCAGCCACAGGCATGCTGCCCACAGCTGTTCGGGCACTGTGTAGTCTATGAAAGGGTCCACCACATTGGTGATGAAGAATGGAGCCCAGCACAGGCAAAAGCAGCCCATAATGATGCACAGAGTTTTTGCTGCTTTTGTCTCAGTGCGCATGCGGTGGTTCCGCTGGTGCTCAGCACTCTCGGGGCCGGAGACTGCGTCACCTGCCCTCTGCAGCATGCTGATCTGACGGGCGTGTTCACGTGCCGTTACATAGATGCGTTGGTAGGCGAGCACCATCAAACCCAGTGGGATGTAGAAGGCCACCACAGAGCAGGTGAGAGCATATGGCTTGTTCACCATGAACACACACACCGTGGAGTTGCCACTGAACTTCCGCGTTTCTATCTGTTGGGGGGGGAGACGGAATATTTACGCACACACAAATTGCACATTCAGCACACAAAAAGAAAATGTCACACTTTATTTTACACTCTGTGCTGAGCTTTCTTTTTTCTGTCTGTTCATTGCTATTCCAATCTCTAGGTCCTTGGCCTGGGGGAACTGTCAATTTGTCAGTGGTCAGTAGAGGAAATATTTCTTATAATTTAAATTTAAAAGCAATGAGACCTTAACCCAAACATCATTAATTTGAAAAACAGTCATTTTCAAAGTCAGCCCTATAGGGAAGTCACTGACCCTGACTGTTCTTAAATACGAATAAAATCACCTCCAATTCTTCCTACTTGATATGAGGCTTTGTAAGGCTGGGTCCAACCTTATGACATCTTGATTTCCATGAATTAAACACTTAATGCTGAAGAACACTTTAAATCACCAGGGTAGAAAAAAAATTAAAGAATAATTTTTGCTTCACTTCACTTAGTTGAAATGCACTTTAATAGGACGCAGCCCAAATGAAGCTTTCTGTGAAGTGTTTTCAAGTGGTCTGGATCCCAACTAAGTTGGAATGTGACCCAGTCTTTCAGTGGTACATGAGCAACAAACACTAATCAGCTCCTTTGAGAAGCATAGTCAGCTGATCAACAGTGTTTTTGATGTTTTGACTTTAAAGTGTGCAGCTAAATTAGTGTCCGAAATAAACAGTCATTAGGATAATGCTCATGTATTGAGAATATTTCAGAGGTGAACTAAATGAGGCGGCCACACACAAAAAAAAAAAATCAAACGCAGTCATGTTCCTCTTACCAGGAAATGTTGCTTATGATCATTTCTAAAAGTGTGAAATGCAAAGAATTGTGCAGGATGATATGTATTCACTTAATGAAATGGGTTAATTTTACACGACATAAATAATGCCAGAGTTTATGAAACCACCATGTTATGAAAGTCCTCTAAGCAGAATCCATGATTGTGTGAGGAAAAACATACTCAGGATGCCAATTAAACAGCATTTCCTTTGACTGACTTTCATTACAGCAAATCAATCTTCATCCACGGCTATTTAATGTTTGTTTACAGATGGATTATAGGCTTTAATAGGGTGATGTGGCATTTTATTTTTATTACAGCATACTTGTGAGTGGGAGTTATTAATTAAGCTCTTTCTCATAGTTGTTCCTGAATAGTTAGACTACAGGAGGTGTAGCTTGCTGTAGCTTCTTTAGGCATCTGCTGTATATAATATTCATCCAGAATACAAAGTGGGGCACAAAATCTAACAAAAAGTGATAAAGAACCATATAAAATACTGAAATGCTCTAATGAAAAACGCCTCGTTTACATGTGTACTGAGCTGATTATTTTATTGAATGCTTAATCATTTTCACTGAAGCAAGTTTGTTACATGCAAGGCCTGATGAGTGCAAAAGAAGAAAAAAATATCTTTAAACATTCCACAGCCTAATTCATTTTAAAACACTGGACTAGCTGTGACATCTGAAAGATGTGACTCACCAAATCATTTATTCCAATACTGTTCCAGCCTTGCATAATTGGTAAGAACGATATGACAGTTGGGATAATCCAGCATCCTCCTATCATAAGAGCAACTCTCAGAGGTGTCATTTTGTTCCTGTAGACCAGAGGCTGACAACAGATGGCATAGTACCTGCAACATAAGGTTTCAAAGCATTTAATGGTATGAAACTTTCCTGTTATCACTTACATTACAGCAGCTATAAACAGTCATTCCATCTCCTGTCTCCTTTTTTTCCTCCTTCTTAAAGTAAAAGAAACATACTGCTTGCATTGTTCTGTGACTGTGAAACTGGAACGCACAAACTTCTCTGACTGGAAGACTTTACAAACCATGACAAAGCACAGACAACATCCCTAAATGTTAAATAAACATCTTCTGTCAGAAAACCTCACCATATAAACAATAATGCCTGTCTTAAATAATGTTTTTTTTTTTAAAGATATCCGTTTAGTATTAGACTTATGTGGAGTTATGTGGAGTGTCTGCCATACAAACACTTGTGAAAGAGAAGTGACAATGTATTAAATATTGATACACAGAGAAGATATAGAGAATTCTTTATTAATCCCTTACTGGAAATTTGAGTCACAACACGAAAGTAAACAAAAAGAAAAACTTAATTTACAAGACTTTAAAAGTGTGCAATAAACTCACAAATTACCACAAAAAAAGAGAATAAAATGAGATGTGATCAGATTTGATAGCGTGTGTAAAAAAAACTACAGTAGTCGTTAGTAAAGTTATAAATAAAGTGGTGGTGTATGTATAATTTGTTGTGTAATATGCAGTGCTGTAGCTGGGGATACAAAATATGTAGGCAATTCTATCATCTCCAGTGTCCACACAGCTCCCCAACCTTGTTGACCCATTGTAGATTCAGATATCTTGTACCCTTCCCCACTGTTTGGCCAGTTTGTCATGGAGGGAATGGTTGTTACAGTATAGATACTCTCTGTTTTTTTCCACCATCTGCCTTTCTACCACCACATCCTCCAGGGTCTCCAGTTTCAGCCTAGAGTAGAGCCAGCTTTCCCGATTAACTTAATCATCTTCTTTACATCACCTACTCTGACGCTACTCTGCGAGCTGATAATAAAGGCAAAGAATATTGTGCTTGCAATATATTCCACCATCAACTCCTTCATCTTGGACACATTGAATTCTCACACCACTGCACAATTCTGCTCTCTACCATCCTGTACTTGCTAATCCTTAACACAACGCTACCATTTAAAAATACATGAATCCATTGTGCTAATGAGAATACAGTTAAAAAATCTAACATTGAAATGATTAACCCATATATTAATATATATCAATAGTGTGTCACAATTCCTGATCTCAAAGATGTCAACTTTTTAAAAGGGTGAATGATGCAAGAGAGAATAATGATAGTCTACCCAAGTTTTCATGTGATTCTTTCTACAACACAAACTGAAAAAAAAAAATCTACATGAATGTGAGAAACGTACATCCGGTGTGTAGGAAGTTGTGATGAATGTATAGCACTCCTATTTTGCAGGAACAAAGAAAGATGACGGAACGAGCGAAGCAATGCTGCTGATATAATAGCACAGATGTCGGTGATGCGTCTACTATCTACTTATTGTCTGTAAAACTGACAGTAAAAATAACTCAGATGTGCATCAGAGATGGCGTACGGCACAAAGAAGTGGCGACATCTTTTTCTTATTACCGTCACAATCATATCTTTTTTTGAAAAAACAAAACAAAACAACAACAAATGCAAATTGTGGGAAACTCCTGGACCAGTGATTACAGAAGACTTAAAATATTTGTATGTGGGTATTAGCATAAATTTCTCCAGTTCTGCCAAACTAAATAGTTAATTATCTCACCACCTGCTGGACTGTGTACAAGAACCAATGAAATGGTCAGGCTGTTAATATGAACAAATTTAACTAGGCATATAATTAGCTTGCATGGACACTAGATAATCCAAAACAGCAAATAAGAAAGGACAGTAATGTCATATAGCTCTCCGCAAGCAGAAACTAACACACATCTTTACATGCCATGAGAGACCACAGCTCATGGACAAAGACGTTTTGCTGTTTCGCCCAGGGCACACACAAAATGCTTCATCACCAGAGATGTTATCAGGAGAGGATATATACTGTAGCTGCATAAACTTGGTCCTAGCAAGGGATCAAGTTCTATAGTCAGCATTAATGCACATAATTTGCTCAGCATATTTTTGAGATAAATTACATTATTTGCCATTTCCAGCATAGTTAATTTGCAAGCATATATGCACAGGCTCGGGTAACACATTAGAGTTTCCTTCATGTACTAGTTAATGATTTGATGATCCGTCCACTGCTGAACGGTCTAGATACTCAGGTACCTTCGTTGTGCTCTTAGCTGCTCTGAGGCTACAGAATGATGAGCTGGGTGAGATTGTGCAGACTGTATCACTGCTCAGCATGGCTTACAATTAGGAGAGGAACTGAATAAGTGACTGCCTGGTGTCATGATGGACAGTGTTCCCAGTGGTCCTTCAGTAAAAAATCATGAACATTCATCATCTCTAACCTGCTTTCTCTGACCCAGTTCTGTCAGCACTGTCCAAATGAGTGTGTTGTGATTCCTGTTTATCTACTCCTGACATACTCATCACGACACATTTAACACGGCCAAAGAGGCCTGTGCTGTACTGTAAATCATATCTCATCTCTGTGTCACTGGGCTTCATAGTGAAGCAAGCTTTTATTATCCCCTCAAATCTCTGTAAGACCAGATAATTGACTTTTTTAAGTTCTCTAACCAACCGAGAGAATCATTTTGCTTGACAAATCCACTGTTGCTAACACCCTGAAAGAAACAATGCCATTTTAGATGTATTTCTTTGACAAATTACCTTACATAAGCTAGAACCAGGTTTTTACAATAATCACCGGGTACATTCATGTTCTTTAGTGTACTCTGATGTTAAAAAATAAATAGATAAATAAAAACAAGACCACAATCCTGTTGTGACAAATGTGTGTGGTTGGCAGTTTGAGTGAGTGCAAAAGGGGCAAGTGTTTAACAGCAGGCCATCAGAAACACGACCCACACATTAGTCTCTCTGCATGTACCAGAGCACCACGGGCTGCATTGTGTTACTTGGAACCTGCTGAACGTCTCATGCCGATAGCAAGACTGCTGTCAGTGGGCCACCTGGCTTATTTTATTATATACAGTTATACAAGTAGCAGGTATCAGACTATGTACAAACACAGCAGCAATGAATTGTTACTTGAAACTACCCTGGTTAATTTTCATATAGGAGCAACTGGTTGTGCATTTGTTGTGAATGAGTTGGAAAGGCTGGAAACAATCAGCACTAAGCCTGCATGGCACAGAACAAGAGCTCAGTCCGGAGAGAAGTCCTGCAGTGAAATGAAAAGCATACGTCTGTGCTGTGGGTGTGAAATGAGCAATAATGACTATTCAATAGAGCTGTACAGTTGTGGAGGCTCTAATGCATGTCTAACTCTTTTATGGTGCTAAAAATAAAACTCTTAAAGAATGTCTCTGCTCACCTTTTCACCTGCCTTTAGGGCAATGTGAAGCAGCAGAATCAGGAGACCACTACATTAGACACTGATTGCTGCCATTTTTATGTTATAAGTGCAGCTATTTCAAGTGAGATTTTTATCCTTGAAGTGCATGAGAGAAGTGCAAACGTACATACGGTTGCTCCCATAACTCACTAAAGTAGAAATAAAATGTACATCAATTGTTGGCTTTCTCTGAAGTCTATAGGGATGATGGCAGAATCCCAGGGGGCAGACATGTATCTCAAAAAGGAAGCTTTACTATACACACATGAATACATTTCCTGATTTTGATCACATAAATAAATGATGATTAAACATGTAGATAATATGCTGTAGCAGTGTAAGTTTTTCAGTAGCACAACAAAAACAATTACAAAATATCGACTAATATGTCTTCTTCGTCAACCACTGTTACAGGCACATACTTATTATGCTAAATTTGCACGAAAGAAAAAAAAAGGCTAAATTTCGTCTAGAAATCCGATCCCGGTGTACACGTGATAAGTCTGAAAATCAATAGCAAGGCCATCAGTTGTTTACACTGTCTAATGAAGCTTTAATGGACTCAGTGTGGCATTGCTATTAAATATTTATAGTAATTTAAACCCTGTGGATGACAGAAAACTTTAGTCAATACTGAAAAACAAAACAACAGTGTAAAAGAAGAAAGAAAGTTAATTAGGGAAGCCTGTCATAGACCATGTATATTAATGTCTGTAAATCTAAAACATCTCCTGTGAATAAGTAAAATGTTTAACTACTGTAACTGCTGTTTTTTTGTGCTATGTGCTAGTAGACCCAATTAAAATAAAATCTAACTAAATTAAATCTCAATCTGTTTATCCATTCACCGATAAGTCACTGATTATCATAAAGGTGACAAGACATAAGGAAATGTTGTGTGGGTAAAACAGGAAATAACTAAATGTCTAAGCATATGCTAGGGTACATAACATTGAGTAGAACAGAACAATGGAGGTGTTATATTATTCTTTTTTTTCCCCTTTATTGAATGTTTGATACTTTTTTACTTACGCTGATCATTTTTTGTGACCTCTGATTTTGACTCATAGCATATTAATGATTATTGCTGTGTTGGAGATTCCATATCTGATAGCCGTGCAGGACTGAATATTATTGCAGCAATGAGTATTGCAGTCTAGTCTTTCTCTGTCAAGTGCCACTAGTTAGCTATATCTAAAAATAACCTTTGCCACTGGATAGGCAGGTAGATTGAGAGAAGAACAGAAGAGAAGCAACTGTAAAGCACATTCTGTATTGTGTTCATGTCTTTTGAGAGACATAAAAGGAGGCAGATAACAACCTGAGCTCCACGGGTCAATAAGAGAATAAGCTGCTTCTATGAATTTCACACATGCTTCGTACACACTAAAATGAAATGATAGGCTTAACTAGAAAGCTGGTGTTCAATGATTGCATGAAGGACAATCAATCAAAGCATATATTGTACTAATCCCTCAGTGTGTACACTCAATTTAGCAAACAATTTGCAAAATGCCTAAAAATGCCTGATATAATATGCTTCCAGTGCGAGGAACAGACACACTTGTTCCAATCCTATAGTGTCTACTGTCACTTTACCAAATGACTTGCAAAATGGCCAAAATGCCTGATTTAAGATTCATGACAGCGATAACCAGCCAGCCGCTGCTGAGCTTTCAGGAAATTCACCCAAGCCTTCTGGCAAACATAAGTCCCATTACAAAAAAATGCAAGAATGTGTGCTGATATAAATGAACAAAGTTGGGCACAGACAAAGGACATAGACTGTCACATACGGGTAATTTAGGGAACAGGTTTTTCCTCCCAAAATTGCCACTCTTACTGGAGGACTATAATAAACCATTTGCTGCTCTGTCACTTTTATTCAAGACACTTCTTTAGACTCATCTTACAAACATTCTGTGTGGATGAGAGAGACAAAAACATAATGGAGAGATAATAGAAACAAAGGAAAAGGAGAGCACGAAATAGGGTTGGCTGCTTAATATATTGGAAACATCAAACCTATTTCTCTTCTTTTTCTGTCCTTGTGACCCGAGTAACAAGCCAGATTTTTAAAAGATCTCTGTAACTGCAGGCAATGAAAGATGCAAGCCAGACGAGCAGCGCGCAAAGTCTTCCTAGTGCTCTCTCTCTCTCTCTCTCTCTCTCTCTCTCTCTCTCTCTCTCTCTCTCTGGTAACTGGTAAAACTGGAATGAAGAGCAGTATTGTTGAACTGGAGTGGTGTTTTACAGCATACCTGGGTCAGATAAGAAGCTTTCGTTCCAGAAGTGCATTAATACTTAATCCTTCCTCCTTTATCATTGGTGCCAGTCTGTTTATTTCTACAGAAAAAAAGGCTGCAAGATTAAATGTTCTAGTGTATAATGGATAACAGATGAATGTGCACACAGTAAGCTTGGACAAATTGGTTCAACGGTCTTGAGCACAAAAAAGCACTCTTATGGGAAAGCACTAAAGACATTTGGACAAAGATAGCGCCTGTCCTGCTGGTGTTCATTTTCTTTTTCTAGTTAATTTAGTTCTTTAAAAGCAGCATCTATTCATTTACTGTAATTATTTACTAGTCCATTATACGGTCTACCTGCTTGCAAGAAATAAGAAAAATGACATGATGTCTTTCAGATAGTGAGGAAATAAATTTGACTTATTTAGCTTGTACGCTGCTTTTCAAAGCCATTAGGAATTTGACATGAGGGATGTACTTCCTGTACTTCCCTTGTCTGAATCTCTTAAACTTAATAAGTAACACACAATGTGTCTTGTTTTTTGTGCAAAGTGTGTATCTGTTTGTGGACATGTTTGAGGCTTGTGCTTCATCAGCACCAACCAAAAGGAACTTGTGCAACAGTTCATGATTTATTGATTTGTCACAACAGCACACTAGATGTGAAATATAACGACTCTACTGCTGCACGATGTCCAATCATGTCATCATATAGAAGCATCCACAGTAAAGATCACTCCTACTGGGAGCTGTACATGGAAAATTATATTATCCTCAAGAGGTAGAATGCTTTTTATTTATGAGCATTCCGTATAACAAATAAACTGCATAGCCATGTACAGTATATCACTCAAATTCTGCTGCCAGCCCAAATGTAATGTGCTGGTTAGCACCAGTGAATTGCTAACTTTTGTACCTGTTGTGTATTCATGATCGTAAATGAACACTCCTGCACTAACACGACAGGCTGGAAACTTCTGCAAAATCAGCCTGCAAAATCAGATGATACATTGGGATTTCAAACTCAATTTGGTCCAAACATGATATAAAAAACCCCAATGCATCCTTGTCTTTCTTACAACCAAGATTGTGAATGTTAACAATTTATGTCAGCCCACTTGAGTATACAGTATAAATTACCGGAGCCCTTACTGTGCATAAAGAAAGTAAAGGATAACTATACACTAAAATGTGTGAAATATGTGGCCAGAATTTAACATAACATACAGAGTTAACAGAAAAGTATTGTTTCCCCTCAATGCATGCTTTTCTGCCTAAACTAAATTTAATTTCAAATACTTAAGTGTCTAATTTACTAGTTTGAATTACGGAGGGATTTTTTTTTACCAAGGCTTTAAAAATATACAAACAAATCATGTTTGACCAAAAGCAATTATGGTAATACAATAATTAAGGGAAATTCATTTAATTCAATTTTTTCAGTGTTGATAATTAGGCTAGAGACCAAAACCAAAAAAAAACTTCTTTGAACCCATCAAAAAACATTTGTTTGCTTGTAAAGCAATTAGCCAAAATCCTTACATTGTATTAGGAACTTATGCTGTATCATCATTCAGTTTGATTATCCAGTCAGCCAATCATGTGGCAGCAGCACAATGAATAATATCATGCAGATACTGGCAAGAGCTTCGGGTAATGTCTACATCAAACATAAGAATGGGGAAAATGTGACTTGAGAGACTTTAACCATGGTGCTAGATATTTGAGGTAGATGTTTGATGCTTTCTGATTGCTTAGTTTTTTTCATGCAAAGGAATCTGATGTTTTTTTTTATTCTGCTGGCAGGTCAGAGGTCAGAGCAGGATTGCTATACTGGTTTGAGCTGGTTCAAGCTGTCTACAGTGACTAGAATAATTACGTCTAACAAACGTGGTGAGCAGATAAGTATCTTAGAACTCACAACATGTACAGTAAAAGCTCCAGGAGGCTGAGTCACTGAAGACTGGAAAAATGTATCTTATAAAAATCTATTGGAAAAATGTATTCTTCAACTGCCTGGTTTTGGTTGCATGAATCTGCAGGTGTATAGTGTTCTTAATAAACTGGCCAGTGAGTGTACCTAGTGATCAATAGGAGTGCTATACCTTCAAAAAATGCAAAATGTTCATCATATTTAAAATAAAATCTAAATGATCTACGTCCACAGCAGAGTAGGTATATCCGAGCCTTGTTAAGCCTCCCTGGCATGCCAAGCAACAATAACTACACTCTGTGTCTAATACACACGTCTGGCTCACTGTGTTATTCTTTATTCTTTATTCTTTAGTCTTTTTATTTTTCTTGTTTATTATTGATCCTTTGTCTACCTTTTATTTTTGCCTTTGAATTTCTGTACTAGCCATGTAGTGCTACATGTAAGCCCTCATACAGTGTATGATATATTTATGTACTACTATTTTTTTTATTTATTATTTATTTATTTATTTTCAGTTGCTGAGTGATGTCTCACATTATAATAAAAAAATAAATATCTATCTATCTATCTATCTATCTATCTATCTATCTATCTATCTATCTATCTATCTATCTATCTATCTATCTATATATATATGCACATATATGATGCTGTGATCATATACAATATAGCTTTGGGCAATTATCAGAAAAATAGCACCTTTTATCTCTAATAATACCCCACATTACTGCCATTTACATGTCTTCACTTTAAAAGGACATATCTACAGCCTCCAGATAAAAATATTTTAATAAGAATAAAGTGTGCATTTAAATCTACTCCATTATAAAGGGATTCAGAGCTGCAATAATGGCATGCCTGTGGATTCCCCTAACAGTATCATGTGGACTGTAATTGACGTCGTAATCACAGTGTTGGGTCTGATTTAGCAGCTGAATACACCAAAGTCAGCTTGAGTCACACTCAAGTCACCATGGAAACAGCAACATCCTGAACTACGCATCTCTTCAGAAAATTTAAGTCTGGTTTGCCAACGCTTTCATGACTGAACACTGCACGACTGCCATGACAACAGCTTATTATGGAATTCTCCTCATGTTCTGGGAGAAACAGTTGGAAGAACCTGAGAGGCTTATTATGCATCTTTAAATGGGTCTCGCTGTGTTTGCCTGGTAAAAAGGAAGGCGTGTTTAGAGGCCATGGAAACACTGATGTATGCATGTGTGATTGTGTCCTACCTGTCCAGAGATATGCAGCACAGGTGCAGTATGGAGGCAGTGGTGAGTAGCACATCCAGCGAGGTGCGCACCAGGCAGAACGTCTCGCCGTAGATCCAGTTCTGATGGATTAGCTCGATGGCCCCAAACGGCATCACTAGCACTGATACCAGAAGGTCAGCAAAGGCCAGTGACACTATGAAGTAATTGGTCTTAATTTTCCTAAAAATGAACAGAGTCTCAATATTAGCCTTTCAGATTAGATCTTTTGAAGTATAAATTATAGGTAAAATATAAATTCTATTTAAACCTCCCTTTTCTTGTGTATATTTTTAAAATAATATCAATGTAATGAGACTGCAAATGGCTGTTGGCTCTTACTTGTCTTTTATTACTTAAACTTATAAAGGAATTGTTCAACAGGAAAGAGAAGAAACATAACAATATGCTAAACTTCCCTGTGATATTGCAAGTGCAGCTGTTTGAAAAGATGTATCTCAGAGTTAGCATGTTAGCTTTCACCCTCACAAGTTGGCAGCTGTATCCGAAAGGTGGATACTGGTTAGGAACTGGCAACCAAATTGGGGAGAAATTGGGGAGAAAATTACTTGAGCATGCTTATGCAATATTAGATAGGACATACTATACACGATATCTTAATTCAACTAACTCAGTCCACTCTGTCAATGACTCACTGACTTCACCTAACATCAAGTGTTCTTATGCAAAATCTAAGAAAGAAGAGAGGTGGACCTGCAGAATATTTTACTCAGTATTTAATTTCCCTTTCAAACATGACTACTAAAAAACTTACTTAAAGTCATTCATCAGCAAGTATTCTTCATGTAACAATACAAAGACATCTAATAATGGATGTAAAACATCAAAACAGCAATTATATTAGGTAATACAAAAGTTAACAGACAAAAGTTAGTAAAACGTTCTGCTTCTTTTATAAAAAGGAAATTCATATCCTCCTTCAAGCCACTTTTTATGTAAATAAATGAGGTACATAATGAGCTGCATAATATAAATGGGTGTGTGTGAGTGTGTGTGTGTGTGTGTGCGGTATTCCTCGTATAGAATATCACAGTCTCTTCCGTAGTGCTTGAGAAAGACCAGACCCTGTGGCACTCCATTAATAACTATAAAAACTCCGGGCTAAGGGGGTGGGCTGTGAGAGCTGCAGAAAAAGCTATGCTATATATAGCCTACTGAGAACCTCTAAACAAATTCAAATCACTCTGTCATGTGTTCAAATGCATGGCATTAAAAATGCACTACCAGCTGCCTGCTAACAATATACATCTGTGCAAGAATGAAGACATGAAGTGTACTGACAGTTTTCATTTACTATGGCACATCTGAGGTCTATTTGACATCAGATAATTATACCATCAGATTATATGTCAGTGTTTACAGAGCCCTATTATTAAAAGCCCATTGTTAAAGCATAATGATACCAGATGGCATCATAACAGTAATGCAGCTGGATCAAACAGTCTGACTACTTTCTCTGTGATATACCTGCTGCTTGGGCCACTGTCACGTTATGTCATTTTTCTACTTCAAGCGTAGTACAGAGGATGTAAAGTCTTCACACGCCTGTAAAACCCTGCAAACACTTGAAACCCAAGTTGAAACACTTCAACTAGCACTTCTTTCCTTATCTTTTGCATTTAACAAAAAAAAACAAAAAAAAAAAACAACTCAACCTTTGACACTTTTTCATTGTAACTTTGAACAAATGTTTTAAACTCATGGTATCTAAACTATATGGTATGTAAACTAGTGAGCCAGCATTAATGATTCAATGTTAGAGATTTAAGCACTTATGTACGTCACTCTGGATAAGGGCGTCTGCCAAATGCTGTAAATGTAAAAGTAAATGCAAACCATGATGACAAAAACAGGAGATCTCTATTTTGGATTAATCATTTGCACAAGTTGGAATTCTGATTGGTTAATTCTGAGCTCAGTCACATTCCCTGTTATAAAATAATTTTATTATTTATTATTACTTATATTAAATTTATTGAGTTTATATTATTATTATTATTATTATTATTATTATTATTATTATTATTATATTTGTTCCTTACATTATTTTAAAATATTTTCTTTTAACATCAATTCATCAAACATGGGAAAAGATATTAATTTAATTTATATTAGTCTGTACAACGTTTTACATCCACTGTAATGTATATACCTTGCTTGTGGATATCCAATCACTGGTCACAGAAAGTCATCTCATTACACACGTATCCAGTCACTTTTAGTTTCATTTACATTTACATATACATTTACATTTACAGCATTTGGCAGACGCCCTTATCCAGAGCGACGTACTGTACATAAGTGCTTAAATCTCTATCATTGGATATATTAATGCTGGTTCACTAGGTTACATACTTAAGATACAATGAGTTTAAAACATTGTTCAAAGTTACAATGAAAAAGTTTCGAAGTTGTTTTTATTTATTTATTTATTTATTGATATTTTTTATAAATGCAAAAAATAGGGAAAGAAGTGCTAGTTGAAGTGTTTATTGAATAAGTAGGTCTTGAACCGCCGTTTGAAATTAGCCAATGACTCAGCTGTCCGGACCCCTAGGGGAAGTTCATTCCACCACCTTGGTGCCAGAACAGAAGAGTCTTGTAGTATACTTGCCTCTTACCCTGAGAGATGGTGGAACCAGTCAAGCAGTGCTGGTAGATCGGTGGGTGTGGGGTGCAGTGTGAGGAGTGATGAGGGCTTTGAGGTAAGAGGGAGCTGGTCTGTTTTTGGCTTTGTAGGCCAGCCGTGCAGCTACATTATGGATCATTTGCATTTGTGTGTGTTTGTGTTTCATTTCTGAGCACACCTGAGCCAGGAAGGAAGAGTATGTAGGATTTTCACCTATAATTTTCTGAAGTTTGTTTTCCATTTCATTAGTTCCAACTATCCACAATAATGCAATCAGCCAATCATGTGGTCACATGTCTAGAGATTCAGTTAATGCATGTAATCAAATTTCAGAATGGAGAAAAGTGTAATCTGTTATTTTTACATGTGGCATTGATGTCAGTACCAGATGTGCTGATTTGAGTATTTCAGAAACTGCTTATCTCCTGGGATTTACAACAGTCTCTAGAGTTTACACAAAGCAAAGGCTTTAGCTGTTGATTATGTGATCAAAATAAATCTAACCCTGTTATGAGTACAGTCAAGCAGACGTTTTCTTAGGAGCAAAGAATTGTCACTGTAAAAGCTCACAAAGCCCTCTTAGGTCTAGTGGACACTCCATGAAGCATCCTGAATCCCAGAAGCATTTTTAATCTGTCTAACAATAATAAAGTAAAGAGCTGCTGGTCATGTGACTTTAAAAAAAAACAGAGCTCGAGTAAATAGGGATACATGTAAAGAGAGATAAATAGAAACTTCATTTTGAACTCTAAAAAAATGTATTCTATGTTTCTTTACTTCTGTAAAGTTGCTTTGAGACTTTAGAGCAATTGATGCCGTAAGTTATGACTGTGAACATGAACAGTGATTTTTTTTTTATGTTGCTGAAAAGGTCATTTTTCTCCTTTTCATAGAACACAAAGCTTTAAAACCAGTATCGTAACGTTTTCTGTGTGGACGAGAAAATATAAGTCAACCTCTGCATACTTACTGTGTGTGTGTGTTTGTTATGAATGTGCGATGAATGTCTGTTTATCATGACTGCTGACCATTTGTTAGTTTGTGATCTATGATTTCTTTTTTTGCTAATGTTTGCAGTTTATTTTTTACTTTGTTATAACACTGAATTTAATATACATTGTACTGCTCTTGAATCCACTGCTCTAACGGGACAAATTATCCTTCAGCAAGTGAAGATTTTGGGCAAGAATCTTGTTGACTTTGTATTCAAGGGTAACCTTAAGCAGTAGTTCACCTTGTCTAACACTCGATATGCACGCTCGTCGTGTTTGACAGAACAGTTTATGACATGCTATCACTGAGCTGACATGCTCATGTGAGCATTTTCAAATTGTTTTGACGTTTTCATTTGGATGGAGATACTTTCAAAAAAGCTCTTTGAGTGCATTTTTTTTTAAATAATGGAAAGGTAAATGTATGTTTTTAAAAATATTTAGATCTGTACAGTCAAAACTTAATGACTGCTGAGGGGGAGGAAGTTGTTGCAGATCCAAACTCATCGTCACGAAGAAGTAATTAGCCGATACAAACACTGACATGAATAAAACATTTTATTCTGGACCGAATCAGATCAAATTTAATTCCATTCAAATGAATACTTTCTATTCATATGCAGTGATTCTGGTAGAACAAAACAACGTACAGTATATAGATAAAATTATGCATTTCTGTTAAGGTTAATAGACGAGTGAGAAAGAGCAAGATGGAGAAAGAGAAGGTATAAGATGAGGGACTCTGACCTGAGCTGCCGGTCCTTGCAGACGGCCACCATGACCAGTAGGTTTCCCAGGACGCTCATAAGCATGACCAGTGACAGGAAGCTGATGAGAGCAACTCTCTTCGCCATGCCGTTGCTGTGGTAACATAGAGATGATAAGGACTTATTTGACAGCAATCAATAGCATGGCACTCACTAATGTCTGATTAGAAACAGCTTTAATGATCTGACTGACATTTAATGGTCCAATGAAGACACCGCTATTTTGCATTATTCTTATAAAAACCGCAAAAACACTGATCAGATTTTTGTAACCGTATAAATGGCTGGATTTGATAAATTGACCTGATAAGAGAATTTTGCCACAAATGGAAACCTTAAATATGTTTAAGGTATGTTGGCACACATCTGACGAATAATGAAAAATCTGCTCTCAACTCAACACCATTCTCTCCTTATATATACCATGATAAATCTTGAGAAAGTATACAGCAATTCATCATAAATTTAATCTGTTAGAGTAAATTACTATTTTCATATTATGCTGAGTTTAGAGCTAAAAAGCCCAATTAAAACATTAAAGCTGTCGGTAGAAAAATGTTTGTTTATTAAAGAATAAATGCGATTTATTATTCTTACAAGTGCCGAATCAAGATTTTCAGAGAGATTTCAAACCAACATGTTTAAAATCACTATGTTCAAATCATACTGATAAAGTATTTAGTATGGCGGTATGCAGTATGGGATGTAACCTGTGAATGGTGCAAAAGCTTTTCAACTTTATGCAAATGAGAAGTGAATATCATCGAGATGATCATTTTTAATCTATTCTATATTTTTTTTATTGGCCAGCATGTCAAACATGCCAAAATAGCATGGCAGCTAATATGCAAAGCAATGAATATACTCAAGAGGGAGAGAGACCACCCTGGACAGTTCACTCTTGTGTGTTATAACCAAAGATAAGCGGGCTGACTACCATTTTTCTTTCACACCAAATTGGATGACAAATAAATGCCTAACCTGTTCAGCGAGAAAAAGGATAAAACTACTCATTTACATTACCAGCATTTAGCAGACGCCCTTATCCAGAGTGACTTACATTTTTATCTCATTTTATACAACTGAGCATTTGAGGGTTAAGGGTCGTTTTCAGGGGCCCAGCAATGGCAGCCTGGTGGACATGGGAATCGAACTCACAACCTTCTGATTGGTAGTCCAGCACTTTAACCACTAGGCTACCACATACTCCGCACCTGTATCCATCTTCCTTTTAACTAAATTATTAGGCCACATTTGTTCACAAACTCTTTCCACCTCCTGATTGGTTGCAGCTCCTGTCACTGTGTAGTTGGACTTTTTTCATGCCTGATGTTCGTCTGTGATGTGATGCTGCCTACTGTATCTGACCTGGTGACCTTTCCAATTTTTTGTCTCTGTGGTGGGAACAACAAACTCATTGCGTGGCAGACACAGCCATGTAGGTGTGACAGCTACAACCTTTGACCCCTCGTGTTTTCTTGAGCTGATGGTGTTATCGGCACACAGCAGCTTAATCAAAGCTTTAAGTGAGCTGCCCTCGGGTCAGCTAGTACACCAGATCCATTGTTGATGGGGCACGAAGCAGCTCGGCTCTGTGCAGTAGGCTGAAAACAAATTTCTCATTTTAATCATTTAGTGGCCTTTATGCCAATCACATTAGAGTCGCTGCAAAAGCAACAGGCTAGATGCTAAAAGTGTACAGAGGATATTCCGCACAAAGAGAGCTCCGTGATTTGTGAATAACAGTGTTAAAAATAACAACAAAAATCTTCAACATGTATAAAATATAAATAATTTAGAGGTCAGGTTAAACAGAACGAGAGTTTGTATTGATAAATAATTGTCAAAAGTGTGTGTTGATTTTAAAGGATAAGTGTTCAGTGTATCTAATTCACAATACATGTGCTAAAGATTTTAAAGAACTGAATTTGCCTTTCTTCTACATATTTTATTCATATATAATTATATATTTATTGTTGTATATTATTAGAACAATGAGCGCTAATGTTCAAAGTTACTCAGTATGAGCAGCATGTTAAATATTCATATAAAACATAAGAAACATATTACATGAAATTTAAGAAGCTGTAAGATTTCTGTTATTGGCCAAAGCAAGTCTCAGAGCTGCTGATGCTTGTCATTCAAACTTTTATTTAGAGTAATGCCTGTAACATGTTTGCCTGTAACATGATGTCAGATAATTAAAACTGTAGTAAAAGTTCTGCCTAATAAACTGAGTATGAGATTGTCATACAGAAACTAGAGATAAGAATAATAAGAATAATAATACACTCTTAGACTCTTAGAAAGGTGAGAGAAATCTTGACCTTAATTGCACAGAAATCATTATATTGTCTGCCTGGTTGCAATCTCAACATTAAAATGAGGTCATGTATCATGTTTTTCTCTGTTAACTGCCTACACAAGAAGAACAAATGTGTTGATTAGGGAGCAAAGGGTTTTATTTGCGATTCCAAATGACATGAATAATTTATCCTTATACCCGTTTATTCATGTGTCCTTTTTGACAAGTGGGCTGATAAGTGTAGAACAAACTATACATATATAATTTTGATCAACCATGTCATCAATGAAATGGTCATGTGGAGATGTGTTGTTCAGTGCTAGTTCACTATGTCAGGGACTAAGAATACCATCAGTCTTAAAAGCCTGTTGGGCCAAAGAGTATGAAAAGAAAACACGGCACTAATTCAAAATAATAATTCAAATGCTGGGTGAAGAGATGGTGTTTAGACTTCAAGATAACTAGTGATTCAGCTGGTTGTACAGCCAGGAAAGTTCATTCCATCACCTGAGTGCCTGCATAGATATGAGCCTTGATGCAAAAAGACTTGAACTCTGAGAAGTGGTGGATCCAACCGAGCAGCGCTAGATGCTCAGACGGTGCAGAGAATGATGAAATATTATAATAAGTCCATTTTTGGTTATTATTTAAGTTCCCATAAATATCAACATGTTTGTCAGTTGAATTGAATGATAGTACTTAAAACATGCATAGTTTAAAAATATGTAGGACTTTAAATGTCAACTCAGACCTATTGTGTTCTGTCAGAGGTAAGGTATTACTGTACGTGTTTAAAATCATGTGCACTGTCCATGGAATTTATAACACCAGTAAAGTGGACCATGGCTATAAGACATTTGAGAACCCATGGTGTAAAATATTCAAATATTATGCAAAAGTAAGAGACTTCATGTAAAAACACACCTGAAAGCCCAGGTGAAACTAAATTACTAAACAGAAGACACATATACTAAAAGAAAACTCAACACTGGGTTGACAGTTTTCTATATAATTTAGTGCTCTAACTCTCAAATCTGTAACAGTTCTGATATTATAAAAGGGTGAATTACAGTTGTACCTAATCAGGTTGATATTTTTGGTGTTTTAGGGGAACAGTTCAGGCATAAAAGATCATGTTGATAGGGTGTATTAAATGAAAAACTGCTGGGCCATCACCACCTTCCAAACCAACTTCACTGTGCCTAGGCACAGATTTGAAAGGTCTCTGGCTTAAAAATTTCCCCTCAGTTTATGTTCTGATGATGGTGATGACTGCCATCTAAATGTTGCCCCAAAATCTCTCAAATTTGGTTAAGGTCTGGGGAGCATAGCATATGATTATAGTCAGGGCTGTCAAGTGTCACGCATTGAGAGTGACAATCACGCATTTGGGTCTTTTGTCACGCTCTCCCGCCACACATCGTATACACAACATTTTGACTATTTATCATATATTTAATATGCCACAGCGCCCAAAAGGTATTAGTCCGAACCGCTGTCTCTATGGAACCGGGCAGGAATCAAGCGCGTCTCCCCTGGAGTTCTTAGTCGAACTGACACTTATCAGCCAGTCAAAAAAAAGAGGCTACTACTAATCAGAAAATAGCACTATTGTATATGGGTAAGATTTAAGGCAACAACCACTCTCACTCATTTTCTACCGCTTATCTGAACTACCTTGGGCGTCATCCTATCTAACTGTCATAACTATCTCAGGCGTCATCGGGTATCAAGGCAGGATACACCCTGGACGGAGTGCCAACCCATCGCAGGGCACACACACACACACTCTCATTCACTCACGCAATCACACACTACAAACAATTTTCCAGAGATGCCAATCAACCTACCAGGCATGTCCTTGGACCGGGGAGGAAACCGGAGTACCCAGAGGAAACCCCCAAGGCACAGGGAGAACATGCAAACTCCATACACACATGGCGGAGGCAGGAATCGAACCCCCAACCCTGGAGGTGTGAGGCGAACGTGCTAACCACTAAGCCACCGTGCCCCCAGGCAACAACCAATGAAAAAAAATATATATTCATTAGAGAGGGTATTTTCGATAGTCGGTTTGAACAAAACCTCAACACGAAACAGCTTGTTTCTGGACGGGACAGTGTCCTCATCATCAATCAATTTTTTTTTTTTTTTTTTTTTTGATTTAATTTGTTTTGGGGGGCAGGGGGCATGGGGGGTGGATGGTTGTTTGGAGATGTCATGCTTGCCTGTCTTCAAAACTTGAGAGCCCTGATTATAGCATATTATTTCCATTTTTATTAGAGCATGCAGCCATCATGCCCTGTAGATTTGATGGGGTTACCCTAAAAGTTCTTTAGGTCAGAAGAACTTTGAGTTGCAGTGACGCTTCCCTCTAAGACCAAACATGGACCCAAGGCATGAGAGAAAAATTTCCTCCACAGCATAACAGAGCCACTATATTTTCCTTTAATTTGCCACCTGTCTCTATAGCTTTCCACTCAATCAACATGTGCAGTGTTTAGCTCTGATAACTATATGTATAAATCAGGCTGTGCGTATATCGGAAAGACATTAGTTTCTTCCAAACGGCAGTGAGCTATTTGCTGTACATGCCACATTTTCAGAGAATAAATAAGGAAAATAAGTCAGGCAGAAGAAAGAATAGAAAGGAAATGGAGTTCACATTCTGAAAAGCAAGGAAATACTTTGACTTGTTCCCACACATCCGAGGCGCTCCATAATCTCCAGTTTCATTTGCATATGAACACTCGGCTGCCTCAAGGAAACAAAATGTCCATCAACTGACTTCATACAACTCGAACAATCATAAATCCATTTCCTGACAATTATCCTCCATGCTTTTGCCTGATCCCGGTACACAGATTGCAATTAATTTGGAAATATGATAATAACATACACCTGGGGATGATCAGGTTGTCTGCACGTGTAGAATTTACAGGCACGTTTCTATCCCAGGAAATAAACAGGTCTTTAATGCTAAAATCTCGCCAGGGCTTCAATGGAAGTCTGGCATGGATTTAAATGCATGTTTAAAAGATTCTAAATGGCTGACTGTTTTGCAGGATTCGAGTATATCATTAGCATGCTGCTTACATCACTTATGCTCGGCTTCCTGAAAACTTTAGCCTTGATGAAAAAATGTTTACATTTGTTTTGAAATTCAAGTAATTCAGTGTAAAGGAGTGTGTATATGTAAGGGCACGTGGCATGTAATTAATCCACAGATACTCTGTGTTTGTGTGTGTGTGTGTATAGCACTCAATTACCCTTATCTTCTCTACCATACACCAATTCCATACCATATATCTTCCCTATACATTATACTTATAGTGTTTATTTTAAGCGCTAAGCAGCAGTAGCATGTGATAGCACAGGAAATGCATGTCAATATTATAATGCATTAATCTATTAAAACAGAGTAAACTTTATCTTTAAGTCTTATCATTCAGGTATGATAACGCTGCTGTATGTGCTTTTGACAAAGAGATAGGACAGAACTTAAAATAGTCTTTAGATACTGATTCTCCAACCTTTCCACAGATGAGCTGTTAAGTCCAAACATGTATTTTCTATTAAGTAATTCTCATCTCAAAGGATTATTACTGTATATGTCTTCTTCATCACTAGAAAGAGATAAAGCATATTGTGCCACAGCTTTTGAATTCTACAACAGAACGGCACTGAGAAACGATCCGGCTGTAATGTAAATGAATACAATTATGAGTCCATACTTATTTTTTATTATCAATTCTATATTAACAGAACAGACCCAGAAATAATGTATTACAAAGTTGTCAGTAATTTTTTTCCTACTGTCTCTAGTCTTTTGTCTTCAGCACATCACACTGAGGGTTATTTTAGAACAGATTTTTAAGCCCATGTAGCTACCTGAGATGATTCCCCAATTACCCAATTTCTACAACATGTCCTGTGCCAGGACATACTGTGAGCTGTACTGTCTGGAACACATTCATGTTTTTGCATCATTTTTACACTCACAGCACACACAGACACACACACATTTTTCTAAACATCCTTGTGAGGACCTTCCGCTGACATGATTATTAATGCATCTAATTAATGCTATGCTACATCTAAATCTAACCTTAACCTTGTCTTCAGTCTTCAGAATTTTTAATTCAAAGTCACAGTTTTTGTATTAAAAACATTTTCACTAATAGGGCCAGACAGATAATCATTCAGATATTCCTACGATTGATTGAGACACAAAAATATAAACACATAATCAGCCAGTTAATTTAATTAAAATTATTACTGACACATAGTGAATGTAAGAACAAGGTCTATCACTAGTTTCGACAATCCTTAAGCCCTAAAATGTCAGTAATAGCACATATTACAGCTGAAAAACACAGCTTTGACCACTTCCCCCTTTATTGACATTGCACTGACCAACAACAGTTCAGATTTCATCCACTGCACTGGTTTCACCACCAGCCTCAAGACGAAGCTAGGCTACATGATTTATTTCAGCATGTATAAGAGAAGGATCTGAATGAAGAGATTCATATTCTGCTGGTATTCCCTTGACATGGATCACAATTGAATATCTAATTAAATGACTATAACTATGCTGCTAAAACCATCATTGCCCCAAACTGCATATAAGCTGTTTGCTATTTGTCCCAAAGTACACCTAAGCTGTCTGTTTTTTTCTACAACTCAATGAATACTGTTTTAAATTTCATTCTTGAGAGACAACAAAACAAATCTCTTCCGATAAGCATAACGTATAACAAACGGTAGAAAATGTGGCTTAGTGTGATATCAGGCAGTGACGCTATGGGCCACGCTCAGCAATGTAAATGGAAATGTAAAGAAAAGGAAAAAAGGCATAATCCAAGACTGAGCGCAGCACTCGGAGGAGCAGTCTGAGATGATAATCATGATGTGAACCCAGGCTTCCTGTGTTTTATCAATGGGGATTTTGACAGCTTTTTTAGACACACTGGAATAACCATTCACACGGAACCAGACAGCTGCCTGAACTATTCAACCTCACTGTGCAACCAAGGAGGGACTCACACATTGAGAGACCTGAATGAACGCCTTGTTTTGCTTCGGTTTTTGGATTGCATGGGTTTATTTCACACAAATTAGCTAGAACACCTGCAACAATGTTCCAAGACCACAATGACACTGCCAGCTGCAGCCTAACATTATAGAAATGCTTACACGTTAGTTCAAGTTTAGTAAACAGTAAAGGTCACTTCTGTGCCTGTTTGCTGCTATTTATAACTTCAAGTTCAATGAAGCATGAACATTGTCACAGTATCCTTATGGTTCATTTGGGTGAGCAGTAATCAGATAGAGCAGGTGCGAAAGATGATGCCAGGAGAGGAAGGCCACGTTTCCTCTGCTGGAAAATGAGCCAGTGCTCAAAATCACTCTATTACATCCATAACAGAGGAAGTGGATCGATTCTTTTCTCCTTTAACAAAGCAGGTCACCAAGGTGAGGGGCCAGCATTAAAAATGCACAATCATGCACCATTAATAATGAACATGACCAAATTAACTTTAAAGCGTATGAATCAGAATCATTTCTACATGTGTCAGAGGTACAGCATACATATTAAAACACACAGTAATAGTAATAGGTTTCTAACCTCTCATTCGTATCGACTTCCTCCATCACAGGCATCTGGCCGCTGGAACTCAGATTCATGTACCCATAGAAGAACAGCGTCTCTGTAAAGTAAGGAGTCATGGACGTTAATCTAATACCGATACAGACGACAGACATACAGCAACAAAGAGGCAGCTTCTGAGAAACTATAGACTGTAATTTGCTGTTAAATTAATCCTAATTAACTCACATAAAGGAACGCTTACTGTATATGCATTATCACCTCTGAATAAGGAAATAATTATATTTTAGAAATGGTGCATTGATTAAATGAACTGAACTGTGGGTGTATGTAAGAATAATATTTTTCTTATGCCTGTGAAAAATGAATGTCACATTAAAAAGAAAAGAGAATGACTAATACTTGGAAAAGGCTAATGGCTAGTATTAAAGCAGCAACGTAAGAGACGTAAATAAATAAAAAAGAGTGTTTATATAAAACATAGGTGTAAATTATTTTGCAGGGGATAAGAATTGGGTGTAAAGTTTGAAATTATCTGTAGGACAAAGTTCAGAATAAACTGTGCTACAAAAATGCCAGAAGCTAATTCAAAACATATGCATGAGCTTAATAACTGTACTAAATGGGAAAGGAACTTCCATCAACCAAGATCCATTATGTAATGTGTTGAAATTGATCCTTTAAATCAATGGAGTGGAATCAACTGGCAGCCTGCTATTTTTAAAATGCATATCAGGTTTCATACCCAAGCCCAGAGGTATGCACTTAGCAGGGGTCCTGCCTGATTCACATTAGCAAAAAGAACACTGCAACTTCTCATACCAAGTGCCTCAAGGCGTTCTTGTTACATTTGCAGCCAGGAGATTTGCAAGTGCAATAAATGTACTGGTCATCACTGAAACACGGAGATCCACATGGGGAGAAAAGCAAATAGCAAAAGCTCAATTACCCCCTGCCTCCTGTCCTCCCTCCACCCCCTCACATTACAGACAGGAAGAAGGAGAGAGAGAGAGAGAGAGAGAGAGAGAGAGAGAGAGAGAGAGAGAGAGAGAGAGAGAGAGAGAGAGAGAGAGAGAGAGAGAGAGAGAGAGAGAGAGAGAGAGAGAGAGAGTGAGAGTGAGTGAGAGAGAGAGAGAGAGAGAGAGAGAGAGAGAGAGAGAGAGAGAGAGAGAGAGAGAGAGCGTTTCCTGCATGGTTACCCCAGCGGGATGCTCATCATCCTCTACTCAGTCAGGGGAGAGAATCTCTGCTAGAGCCCACCAGTAGGGAGCTTCAGACAGTGTTGACTTCTCCAGATGGCCAGACACTTTTAATAGTGTATGTAGACAAAATAACATTAGCTACCGACAACGTCCACAGTGTCACTATGTGACGTAGAAAAGTGCTTCCCAAACCTGGTCTTGAATTAATGTGAGTAAGCTTGTGTGATTCAAGAGTTCTACCTGCAAGAGGTGTTCCATTTCAAGAAGACAGTGATAAACAAGCTTCTTTACCATTTCAGGTTTAAAGATATTAGAGGAGGGAGTAATAATTTTACTAGGTGTGCAGTCAAGAGCTGCTGCAAATCGTGGAGAAAAACTGAGGAGCCCCTACAGTATGTACAGTATAGTGCTTTAAGGCTGACTGGTAAAACAATATAATCTGCATAAACATCACTGAATATCGTGACAATGTGATATCATGTAGGGATGATATAATTGTTATAATTGTTAAGCCTAACCGTAAGAATTTGAAATTTTCTTTGCTCAAAAGACATTTGAGACTAATCATCGGAAAGTCTTGTGTGAGGTAGGACTTGAAAAGAGGTGAGCAGCAAAAACACAAATGTCAGTACCTGAGTCCTAAAGGATTGAGCAGAACTAAGCAAAACTGATTTAGTCCTTCCCTGTTTAGTATTGGCAAGGTATCTGGAATGACCTTTTAAGAATACTGGAAGTATGAAAGTAAGTTTATAAAAAATTATAAAAAAAACCAAAACAACACATTCGCAATTTGTCTAATAATTGCTGCCGATTTAATGACATAATGAGAGTCAGGAAATCCTAAAAGATTAAAAAAACAACACACCATAACACCAACTATTCTTTCTACTATGCTTTCTGAGGGACCATGACTTTTATGAGATCAGAAGTTTCACTTAGTGTTTGGTTCATAGCCCATTTTCTGCCTTGGTGTTGGAGAAAGAAAGGGTGCATTTAAGGCTTAAATCATGCACTTTTATCATGTACTTAAAAGCGAACAAACTAAGCAGCAACATGATTTTATTGACTGCAAACATCCATTCTGAGATGTGCGTGTGTGTGTGCGTGTGTGTGTGTTTGCACAATTGTTTTTATGTTTTGTTCATACACAGGTAACTGATCTACTTTATGAATAAAACGAGAGAAAGAGAAATTCTGTTTCATTTCTGAAACCCTCCATCACCTTATATTTCACTTTGAGGTCCTTAAGGCGAAAGGTCAGCAGCCAAGCACTTAAACCTGAGATCAGAGCAAAAAAATCCCTTTCAATAAGCAAGACTTTTTGAGTCAGTAGTATCCAGGAGACAGATTGAATTAAGAGTGCAGACTGCTTGTTAAAGTAAAGTTGTTGAACGTGCACGAGACACGGATGAGTTTCATGCTCCGCTGTGCTCCGGGAGCTGAGTGGAACTCAACCCTCAAATCATTTGTTTTTATAAAATGTATTCTTTCACATACCATACATTACAAAATTTCCCATCACCCCAGTGCACTTTACATTTCATTTAAATGCAAATGTTGGCTTTAATAATGATCTTAGTGCTTGCTTACCATTGGCTGGGTGATATTTAGAGAGAGCCTGTGCTTGTGAATGGCGTGTTTCGCTCCACTCCATCTGGTATGAAGATGAGGGCTGCTGAGTGTGCCACACTAATTTACCACTCCATTAATATTGCAGATCATGAAACATGTTTCACTCAAGAAGGCATCAAGGATTACACTGCTATAGGCCAGCTCACAAGTTCTGAGGCACAAACCATAACAAGGAACTAATATCCTCAATTAGCAAAAGATTTGGCTTATGGAATTAATGTCACATATTAGATACCCAATAGACAACAAAGCAATGTTAATCATCACCCAAATAACTCCTAAATAAAATAGTGTTTGCTTACTGTGCTGAAACATAATGCATTGTGCAGATTTAAAATAAAAGGCTACATGGATCCAAGAATACAGTATGGTGCTTCAGCATATGGTTATATAATACAGAACTGACCTTTGCCAGTGGCAGAAAATAAAGGACAAGGGAAAAAAATAGCATTAAGTATAAAAAAGCACTTGAAATACACTGCAGTACATCAAACATCTATCAGGAAAAAAACAAAAAAATATAATGATTCATCTGATTATAGAGCACCTGAAAGAAGTACGTTTATGGCCAAATTTTCAGTGCAACAGTCCATCTTTTATACTTGTTAGAATAGTGCAATATAAATCACAACATCATACATTGAATAAGTAAATGAATTGTTTTAGTGAAAAAGGATTATAAATAAATAAAATATTGTTAGATATATTATAATTATAGCGGTGCTTGTCCCTTGGTTTAGTTCATTGAAGAAAAAAAAATCAAAAAACATCCGAAACAGAAAATGGGAATTTTTTCACAAAGATTTTGCACATATCTTTTAACATTACTCATAAGTTTGCCTCTCATGGGCAGAAACTAACACCATGATGCAAAAGGAAATGCAAACTGTTCCCTATAGACACAGGTATGTATCTCGCACTGAGCTGCTCTGGCACTCAGCTTTCACGCTTCCTGATCAGCCTGTGATCGTAGGAGTGAACTGTAAACCACAAACCATCAGACTAAGTGGGCTCAACAAATTAACAGCGTCCACCTGTAATTCTCTCCAGGTCAGTCGTCTTCTACAGTACACACCCTTTCATGTGCCAAAGTTTACTCCCTTCCTCACTCAGTTAGTGTATCTCATGCTATAAAAATGCCATAATTCACATTAATGTTATTTTACAGCTGATAGATTTTACAGCCTATTGTGGTATGTACGGCTTGGAGCAGAGTCCAAAGACTCACGCAATCAAATGTGTTTCATCCTGCATTACTATCCATTGGGTAACCTCTTTTGATCACTCGCACCACTTCAGCCAACGGACTAATCAAATACTGACTCCCTGACTGAACAGAGCCTCAATCATATGCACATAACAACAAGGAGAGAAATAAACAACACAACAGGGAGTTCTCTTGGGCCCTCTTGGCCTGATGAATTATTAATCTTTGACAAAGGTGTGTTATCTTGAAAGCTCTGCACTTCAACGTGTTGTAAATGAAAAGGACTCTGTCCCTGCTGTCAGAAGCCTACCGAGAGGCATCCTGAAATAGAAAAAAATATTACTTGTTTTTTTGTCAGTGCACTCTCTATTAGCTCAGTCACCAGAAAGCTGACACACATGCTCTTGGACAAGCAAGAATCACTTACAGCAAACCTTTAGCTTTATTTTATATTGCTATTCAGTTAAACTTATATTCTGTTGTTAACTGTGTGTCAAAGTGTAACATATGCCATAAAGTACTATTGAAATTATCTGTATTTCTGAGGAATTCAAATGTTTTACTGTTAATGAAGTGAAAAATGTACCCTTGAGGATTCGAGGGTCTGAATATTAAAAAAGTAAATTATATTAGTCCATAATAAATCTGTTTCTTTACACATTAATTGTTCCAGATAACACAATTTCCTTCTCTAGGCACACAAATCAAGATAAGAACAGCTTCAGACTAATTTACATCTCCAATAATACTGAGAATCATGTCAGACATGAATAATGATGGAACATACTGACTGACATGCATAAAAGGTTATATAGTTATACTTTGGAGATCTATTTCCTGTTAAAAAGGAATCTATTTCCTGTTAAATAATCTTTTTCAAGTCAGAGGCTTATTATTTGTGAACATTTATACATTTATTCATTATTTTAACTGTTTGTAGCAATTAAAAAAAACAACTATATAGTTGTAAACCAATGCAAAATAATGCACCTTGTGTTGCACTGCTTATGATTCAGAAATACAAAATTCTTCAAGAAAATTATTAAGCTTCATAAGGCACTCAATCAGGGCTACTAAGCAAAAAAAAAACCTCATTGACAACACTGATTAAATTCAATAATAAATAACGTTGGCAAAGAATTTCTTTGTTGATTAACTGGACTGTGTTATACAGCACGCAGTGGCTTCATCACTACGTCACGTCACAATATAATGTATGAGTATGCTGTATATGGTGGCGCATGTTACAGAGAAAACAGGACTCTCATGTAGGGGAACTTGTTACATTAAGCTACACTTTTGGCCTCATGTCCTAACGTGTTTTGACGTGAGTAATATTCCAAATTTGAAATTTTAATCATTTGTTTGAATCGCGCTTATTAGCTACCAGTGTATTGAATTATACGCCGCTATATCTGGATTTTCTTCCTGTTACGTACATAAAACTTTATCTTGTGCAACTTTGACCAAGATAATTGGTAGACAGTACATAATGAATTGAAAATATCTGAACATGGTTTTAAGACTCATGCTTAGGGCAGTGGAAACAGTTTCAGTCAGTGTAAGTACTTATACTACTTTTCCTTCCACAGTTGATAAATACTACATTGATTTTTGCATAAAACTACTGGGTATCAAGTCATTAACTTGTCATTTTAGTTCACATCAAACTCGTACGATGAATGTCACTGAACACAAAGCAATATATACTGTTATGCAATTTTATATATATATATATATATATATATATATATATATATATATATATATATATATATATATATATTAACCATAACACTGAACATTACCAGTAGGGCCCTTGATATCTGAGCAGTTCAGTGTGTGGGAAGTGAGAAAAAGCATTGATCCCGCACCCTGATTCCAGAACAAACTCGATTTAAAACACCAGAGCAGAGGTTCACAGCACAGTTAGCCCTGGTTTATTCAATTAAGGTTGTTTTGGTGTCCATTTTCAAAAGCTTGCCTCAGCACAAGTTGATACCAACATTTCCACTGCTCCCCTCATTTAATGTCACCCAGAGTCTCTCTGTGTAAACTGAACTGTTGAAATAAAAATGTCCTGATCCTAAAAACTAAGTCAATAACAGTATGAGTGGAAAAAAACATACAATATGTCTATACAGTAATTGTTCTTAGTTTAATATTCATACTGTATAGTTAGTACATCCTTAGTACATTATTCTATACCGTTCACTACCATCATGTAACAATCCCAATATTTATGTTCATTAACATCTATTAAAACTAAGGGGTACAGGGGGGAAATCTGCAAAGAAACATAAAAAAAATTAAAGATGCAGTAAAATGAAAATAAAATCAGCTCCATTCTCCATTCATTTTGGTGTTAATAAAAAAGCATACAATATATAAGAAAGTAAAAATATATCACAATACCCAGGATATCTCAGTATTTTGTCATGTTTTATCATTATATTGTCCAGCCCTAGTTAGAAGGTACACTTATTTATTCATTTATTTATTTATTTATTTATTATTTATTTAGGTACTACTAATATTACTTTACTAGAAACAGTAAGTTTGTCTTTGCAGATAAAATATGGGTTTTAAATTAGCATTTGTATGTGGATCAAGCTATTAACACAATCTAAACAGTTAATAAGCCAAATTAAATCACTGTTAAAGATCATTTCCTTCTTTATAGATTGAGCGTCCTACTGAACTAAATAGATATCAGTCAGGATGGTAAACAAAATTTTGTGGAAATCTGTGTGCATAGTGCAATTATGCCAGTTTGTTTTTTTTTACCTGATGTGGTATGAGCTACTGAAGAGGACAAATGGCCATTTAATAGAGCAATAAAATGCTTATACCACCACGCCAGGGTAAATTATGGTGATTTCTTACTGGCCTATCCACAGAGTAAATAGTTCACAGTTTGCTGTCTGGGTTTCATGCAGTCTTAGACTAAGTGTCAGTTGGAGAGCTTTTGGATTTTGCAAAGCAGAGGAATTCAGACTGCCACAAAGGAGAGGTCTTTAGTGATTTACGAGGATTGCTGTTGGAGCACAGTTAGCCTTTGTGGTGTTAAAGCCTGAGGGCTCATTGTACCTGTAACTCATCTGTGGTGTAGTATATATGGTATTTGGAGTAAAAGAATGGAAATAGGGAGATGTTGTAATCTTATCTATCAGCCAGGTTATCGCATACTGCTCTTTTATCTTCAATTAATATTCACATCAAACACCAGAATGGTGAAGAAATATCATATTGTTGACTTTGACCATAGCATGGTGGATGGTGGCAGATGGGTTGGTTTCAATGTTTTGAAAACAACAGATTTTCAGGGCTTTCCATTCTCAACAGTCTCTAAAGTTTACACAGAATTGTGAGAAAAACCTCCATTGCAGATGGAAACACCTTGCTGATGAGAGAGGTCAGGGGAGAATGGCCAAACTGGTTCAAGCTGACAGGAAAGCTAAAGTAATTCAAATAACCACTCTTTATAACTGTATTGAGCAGAAAAGCATCAGCATGTCAAACCTGGAGGCGTATGGACTACGACAGCATAATGAACTGGAATCTGAGGCTACAGTGAGGCTCACAGGAACTGTATTTAGAAAAAGCCCAGGTGATGTTTTCCCAATTTTCAACTTTCCAGTATCTGTGAACAAACCCACACCTGATAATCCAAAACTCATTACAAATAAGGTATAATATTTTTCAAGGCACAATCAACAAAATTCAGTCATGTGATCCAGGTAAAACTATTCACAAGGTGGATAGAAGAAACCTGCTGGATGTAGCTTACATGGTAATTAAATCTATGGGTTTCTATGGGAGAAAGGATGAACTGATCAAAGGAGTAAGAGATGGAAGAGCGGTTGAATCTTTTCTTTGGATGGCTCTAGCTCAAAAGCTTAGAGTAACAGAGTTGGTGCATTTTTGTTTAATGACAGTAGGAAGAAGCAAACAATAGTGAGGATGGACAGTCAAGTGCTCGCAGTAGGAAATGTAGGTATGCAGCTGTTAAGTCTCAAATCAGATTTGGTGTTATTAGTAATTAGAAAATGAAATTAACGAGTATCTATGGAACTTGATAATATTACAATAATTTCATTTATTTTGCACTTCATAAAAAACAAGTTTACAAAGTGCTTCACAGGTTGTAATTACAATGAATAGAAAGCACTGAGATTAAAATAAGCAATGAAACATTTTATTGATTGCACTATGTATAGTCACAGCAGTGACATTTTTATGATTTGTGCCCCTAAGCTTTTTGTAATTTGTGCCCTCATGCATGAACAAAGAGAAACGCACGACAAGAACCTTATTTATAGTTTTGAACCTTCACATTTAAAGAAAAACATAAATAAGAGATCATTTTGAGGCCTGAGTAAAATAAAAAATTAATTTCATTTTTCTGCCTTTTTTGTCGTCATGTTTCTATTGTTCCTTTTTGTTTCACCAGCTGAAGTCTAAATATCAAATATTTATGAAATAAAATATGAAAAAAAAAAATTGCCCAGTGCAGTACAAATTGCAGAAAAGTACTACAGTAGGCTATTCTACAGTCTATTTACTGGAACCTAAATACGTGTATATAGGATCCAGAAATATGCAGAAATATGTATTGAAGGATTAAAATATCAAAGAAAATCATGCATGGGCATGAGGTGAGATTACAGCCTTGATGTCTGTTTATCACAAGCCACCAAGCACACACATTCATACACTCACTCACACCTACAGGCAATTAATCTTAGCTAACCCACTTAATGGCTATTGGGAGCTATAAAGTGGCAACACTACCTTCTGCCCCTGAACTGAAAACAAATAAAAGTTAATTAATCTGATTTTTTTCAATTAGGTGCACAGGATGGGAAAGGGACTCCCACTGTCAGCATGAGATTTGGGGCCAATTTCTGAATAATTTTCTAGAGATTTTCAGTTGCAACTCATTACATTCTATTGAGGTAACACAGATGAAAAATATTCAGGAGTTTCAGGATGAATAAAAGAATAGCTGACTTCGAAATATAAAAACTTTTTGTATGCTTAGGGTCAAGTACAGTTAAATTACAAGCTCAGCAGCAAAACAGAAGTTGAATGCAAGCAGCAAACATCCTGTACTACTGTCCACTCTTATAGACCCCTGAGCAGAGAAGAACCTGATAGCCATGACAATTGTTAAGTGTCCGGACATCCAGTTCACAATGAGTCCCAAACATTTGAAGATTCATGCCTTAGATGCTCATCGTATTGGCCCAGGAAGGATCAATTATATCAACCTCTGTGGAGTGTAATGCGTTTTTGGCATGAATAAATATGCTGTTTCTGTGTTGTGGAGGCTCCTAATTACCCTCTAGGTCTGCTATTTTTTCTGGCTGTATAAGCATTACCCAGTTTTTGGTGAGTATAATGGAAAATGCTTTAAATGTGAAGCCATTTATACCATAACTTATTTAGTAGTAAATACTTTGCTAATGTAGCTGCAACTATGTTTAATAATCTGGAAGAAAATAAGGGAATTGAAGAAATGGCTGGGTTATTAAAGCATTAGGTTTATGGGCATGGGCATTTGAGGCCTGGCATAGACATGCCAGTGGTGAGGTGTGAGGACTTTTAGCCTGGGGTAGATCAGAAAAAAAATGCTCATTCCTTGGAAAGGATTATGTAAGGAGTTTAAAAATAAATACACAGATTTGTTGTGGCTGTTTACTTTTTCAGCAACTGCAGTTGAATTGCACTTGTGGCATTTAGCAGGCGCCTTTATGCATAACTTACATTTATCTCATTTATACAGCTAAGCAACTGAGGATTAAGGGCCTTGCCAAGGGGCCCAGGATGGGCAGCTTGGTGGCCCTGGGATTTGAATGCATGACCTTCCAATCATTAGTCCAACACCTTAATCACTGAGCTACCACATCCCCTGTATTAGATTAGCTTATTAACTGTGTGTCTTTCTGCAAGAATTTCTGTATTAAGCATATATGGGCTGTTTAAAAGTAACTTGTAGGTATTAGAAAAAGTATATGAATTGTTTTTTAGGAGCCTAAAATGCAGAAATACTGTTTTTGGTTTTACTGATGGTCTGAAAACATACTGGAAGTACCTACTTATATTATTATGCTAGACTTGTTAAGATATCAGTTCAACAATGTTGAAATTACTCCCAGGTGTAGCAACAAATGTTTGCCTTTTTGTCTATGGCCATCTATGGTTTTGAGGTCATGAGCAAAACTGGATGTGCTCTCTGCACAGCAACATTAGGCAATTATGGGGTCCGCGAGTTCATTTATGCCAATAAAGGCAGATAGGGCATTCCTCTGAGTGTGTTATACTGCCATGTGATGCAGCATGAGCAGCAATTTGAAAAAGATGTGGTTGGCTTGCTTAACATGTCAGAGGAAGCATGTGGTAGCCTTCACCCTCCCTGGTAGGTAGCTATAGTGTGATTGGAGAAAGCTGTCTGGTGGGTGGGAATTTGCAGGTGACCAAATTGGGGGGGTTTAGGCTGGCTGATCTCTGATCTAATGTTTTTATGCTGGCTGATCTCTGAATAAATGTCAGTATTAATGTCGGTGGTATAACTGTTTTGACTTGTCATCTATTGCGGACTATTAGTTTTGAAAAGCACAAGAGTAAAAAAACACACTGCTTGCACAGCTGATGAAATGAAGGATGCTTTTAACTTTATTTATCGAATGTATTTATAAATTATTGGGCAGAAGTCAGATGAATTATTGGGCAAAAGCCAGATACCCTGCTCTGTATCAGTCAAACTCAAGAGACCATTTACCCAATCATTTAACGTGTCTCCCTCATTTACATTTACATTGGCCAGCACCAATCAATCTAGACTGTAAACTAAAGAACATTTTAACATTCCAGGACGCATAAACTGTATCGTTCCCCAGACAAGATTTGGAGAGGAGAGTGGTATAAATCAGTGGCAAGGTCCCTTGAGTATTATTCAGGCCCTGGAGAGTACAAATACTCTGTTCCTGGGCTTGTTTTCTGTCCACAGGGAAAGCTGACAGCACCAGGAGTGTGTTTTTTCATCTTGTAGGCACTCATATCAGGAGGCAGAACAGCAAGCTCCTGTTGTCTAGCTACACGATAGGACTGGACAGCTCACTTTACGATACTGTTTTTTGATTTCTGCTATAAGCAAAACTAAATAAATAGAATTTTTGGAGAGCGCAGTTTTAAACTGAGGCACTTGTTTTCAAAGGGAAGAAATAATAGAGTGTTTTACCAAGCACCTGGAGACAATTTCTCACGCTTAACTTAAAGCAAACAACTCAAGGTGAAATCAATATCACACTCCCAATGTATTGATTTAGCATGTTTGTTTACATTGATTTTCCATTATGTGTAGATTTAATCCAACATTTGCTGTTAACTGAATGAATTTAACAATTTTACCCTGATGTGTTCGAAAATAAGTATTAGTCTGAAGGCAGGAAAATCCTGTACAACACTGTAAAACCACGCTGCATCCCATAAGAGCTGAATGATGATTTATTCCCAATGAATGATGATTTAATCCCAATTAAATAAGAGCTGAATGATGAGTTGGGGGGCACGGTGCACGGTGGCTTAGTGGTTAGCACGTTCGCCTCACACCCCCAGGGTTGGGGGTTCGATTCCTGCCTCCGCCTTGTGTGTGTGGAGTTTGCATGTTCTCCCCGTGCCTTGGGGGTTTCCTCCTCTGGGGTTTCCTCCGGGTACTCCGGTTTCCCCCTTGTCTGTAGTGTGTGATTGCGTGACTGAATGAGAGTGTGTGTGCCCTGCAATGGGTTGGCACTCCGTCCAGGGTGTATCCTGCCTTGATGCCCGATGACACCTGAGATAGGCACAGGCTCCCCGTGACCCGAGGTAGTTCGGATAAGCGGTAGAAAATGAATTAATGAATGAATGAATAGTTTATCTAAGTGTTTTGAGAATTCTGAATCCATCATCTACATACAGCACAATATGCCATTCAAATACGGCCTATTGAGCACTGTTAATTCTTTTGTCGGTGGACATACAAAATGTTAGACAAGTGCACTATATTGCTTAAAAAACATTCAGGAGACAAGCTCCGATAGATTCTTTTAAAGAACTAAGTTATAGTTAAAAGAGTGGAGGTACTACAGTACTGACGGCAATGCCTTGGCTTATGTTGTATACGTTCTTTTAGTTAAACAGATGTCTTTTACACACACACTCGCACACACACACGCACACACACACACACACAAACACACACACACACACACAAACACGCTCTCACACATCCTTACTCTTTTACACACAGTAACTTTGGAGCTTACTGAACTTCATACCATAATGAACTTCATACCATCACAGAGGAAGCCAGCCTTAATAAATTGTGCCTTTTTTTCCATTATGACGGTGCTTCATTCATTCTGCAGCAGTATTCTTTCTTTACACTCACACACACTCACACTTTCTGTAGACAATAACAATAAGATCTGCAGGCAATTTTACAATTTCAGGTAATTATTTCTCTTCTGTGGTGAGGTGATTGTTTACAATAATAAAAATACCTTAATTTTGCATTTGGGTTTGTTCTGTTTGCATCCAGGAAAAAATGCCAACCAGACTGCTCAGATATTGTGTAATGTTTTCTGCCAAGAACACCTAGACTCATTGAGATGGACTAAAATGAACAGTAGCACTGGCCTAATAGCAGCACTTTCTCTGCTCCACAGACACACTCTGATCTTCTCCCAGATGCACTATAATACAGCTGGGCCATGACGACACTAATGAGAGGGGAATAGGCTGTGATATCCGTGGTTCACACCTCCAAAGTAACCCTCTCTGATGCGTTTATGTGCCAAAAACCTTTTAGAGTGCTTTTTTAATATTCCTCTGTTATAGTAGTATAGTTCATCCCGTCAAAATAAAAAGAATATTTCAAATATGGACGGCGCTGTTTATGTTGGCTGATGATTAACTGTGCACAACATACTGCTAGACTTATGCTTTATTACTAGAAAGCTGTTTCTCATCTCCAAAAAATGTCATATAAATTCAGAAAGGTTTGTCATTTAAACATACTTGAAGTTGGTAAGAGACTCCAGTTATACTTGGAATCAACTCTTATGTAGCAAGTTACATTAGTGAATGACTAAATGTGTTTTTTATTTGTTTTTTAATCTAAAATAAAAAGTGTGTGTGTGTATTTTTTTGTAAGTTCTACAAAAACTTACTTTGTTCTTTGTACTTATTCCCACTTATTCTTTGTAAGTGTAAGTTCTATAGGTAAAAGAAATATTTTCTTCACAATAACGTTACACAAATATGTTATACAGTTGACAATATTCATTAATTCAACTTCAGTGAGCACTTTATCCTAATCAGGGTCACTGGGCATGAAGCAGGCTAGACCCAGGGTGGGATGCCAATAACACCTAGGGGCACTTTAGGCTAGTCACTCCATCTACTGGGATGTTTTGGGATGTGGTAGAAAACCAGGGAACTCCTTAGGAAACCGACATGGACACATGTTAAACATGCAAAAGTGTCAGGATTGAACCCACACAAAAAGAAGGCTCATTAAATTTACGCAACTCAAATGCATACATCTGTTCCATGTGATTGGACTGAGTTACATTAAGACAATTTGTTTTGCATACATCCAACATGGTTTGATCATGTATTTGTTAAGCCGTGAATAAAATCGAACCCCATGCTCCTACCTGAGTGGTGGGTTCAACCCAAGCGGCTGATGTTTGGCAACATCCACATTAAAACTGTGCTATTCTACTGTATATGTTTGAGCTGTGTTAATTAAATACTATAGTTATTATAGTTGTAGGTCCCACGTCCCATGTCCTCATGAGATTTCTATTAATGTAATTGATTTAGGTTAATACAATGTTGATCAAGCTCACACTACATAATTTAAAATTTAAATTAGAAACTGGTTTAAATTAAGTTTAGTATAAAAAGTGCAATTATGTTTTGATAAGACACTATAAGAAAATATGTTCTCTTAAATCTGAGTTAATTTTTATTTTTTATTTTATTTTATTTTTTTTTAATGTAGAGCTGTTATTGTGATGACAGAAGATAAATCATAGATTTAAAAAGCTCTTGGAGAAATGAGCTAAAATAATATGATTTGATGTGGCAGTATCCTGACCTTAATACCCACCTTATTGTAATTACAATAACAGCCAGCAGCATGGTGTACTGCATGGTATCAGCCCATATGCTTGGACGCAATAAATTGACTTCCTTCCTACAATGCAATTTACCTAGCTCAAATGAGGAGGCAGAGGTGATGGTACAAACTGTATTCATCATGATGTTGGTGTCTGGGTTCAGTGGCCATTTTTAGACAAGTGAAGCTGAACAAGTGCCACCCACACACAGACACACACACAGACACACACACACACACACACACATTAAAGGTCCATTTGAATCCTTAAAGTTGAGTCAAATCCATTAGCCCTTAATCCTATTGCTTCAGCATTGTTTAGACAACTATTTTTTTTTAATGGAAAGAAACATCATGGATAATCTTTATGTACACATGGGACCACAAATTTAGTAACTGAGCCATGTGTGACTCGTTTAAATAAAATGAACTGAAATAACATAAAATAAAACAAATGGCCTTAAGAATGTTTATTCGTATAATGTATGTTTATTGAAATTTAATCGAAATGTATATGACTTATAATTGATTAGACACTAATTCTTTCAAAAGGTAATGAAACATCATTCAACTGCCATTACTAAAGACTTTAACAAATAAAACCTACTACATCATTAATTAGTTCTCAGTAATTTCCCAGACTCAATACTGTATAATTTATACCAGGAGGATGGTGCGCTATATCTCTGAGCGATCTTACCAAGCCCAGTGTTAATTTGAGATGCCTGTAGCAGAAGTCATTTATAAGAGCAAGTCTGATGAAATCCAGGTAATATACTTACAGTATAAGAACTAGGTTATACATACAGTAGCTCCTAACTGCCTGGTTTAGGATAAAGCCTTGAAAATTGGTGTATTATCCAGTCTCAGAATAATCCCCAATGCATTTTAGAACTCAAACCGGCTCCTAAACCCACACCACCCTTAGGAAGGAATTACAGATAATCCTAAAATGAATGCTATCAGCAATTCACATCAGATTTAAGTGTTGGAAAACTGACAGTTTGCATTGAAAAAGATATTTCCCTTGATATGAAGGTATGACAATGATTGTGGAATTAGCCATGGATTGCAATATAACTCAGCAAGTATGTTAAACGATACGGCATCAGCAGCTAATAATGTTTTGCCAACTTTCCACTACCCCATCACAGCAGTTTTGCAGTACAGATTAATATCATGGGAGTGTATAAGGTGTGGCTTCCTGCTCTGCTCTGTGTTTACTGAGTCTGGAGAAAGTTGGGCTTTAATCACTTACATATTTCTATTGAGTAGCTGTTTGATCGTGGTAATATAATTGCTTATTTCTTTATATTTAGTTCTGACTCAATCCATTACAAAACATTTGCAAGTAATTTATTTATTTACATAAAAGCAAGAGTGTAGAAGCAGGATTAATTAATTAGAGGAAGGAAGGAAGGAAGGAAGGAAGGAAGGAAGGAAGGAAACAAAAGTCTCTACTTTAAGGCAACAGTACTGTACCACAAAGCAAGTTAGGAAATACAAACAAACTTGTGGCTTCAGAATGATAGCTTTCTTCATTTAATAATACATTCACACGCTGACTAGTGACTCATATCACGGCATTGGTAAACACTTCATTAGGCTAAAACCGGCTTTCTTGTTTTTTAATCAATAAGCAAAAAAAATTTGCCAAATAAAGATTGTGTCCACTGTTTGAATTGTAATATAAATTCATTCTGTAAGAAAGAATTGTTATTCTTTGACCTGTTTCACAGCCATGGCCTCTGATTGTTTCATGGTAAAAGAAAGTACCAAGTCGGTCTCTTCCTCATTATTGTGGTTATGCTTTGCAGAGCTGTTGTAACTCGTGCTTTTGCTAGGTCTACACTTAAGAGGCTTAAAGAACTGAAGCTGACGGGTCATTTTTATTCTGACACAAGTTGCTTAAATGGACTTTGAGGTATAGACAGTGACTTTGGATATTAGGCACTTTTTGCAGGTGTACCTTTGGTCTCCAAGATGCCCATTAAATGAATTTACAATGCAGAATGGAAATTAATATTTTAAGAAATAACTTTAGAGTAAAAAAATCTTACATTACGGCATTCAGGCTTTACAAAGTTATATAGTTTAGACTCTCTGAGAATATGAGTAATGAATTAACCATTGCTATTCTGTCCTCTAATGCAGATTAATGGCCAATATTCTGTTAATTCAGAAACCTGCTAATCAATAAAAATGTATAAATGTATAAATGTATATAGACAGTGAAAATCCCTACCAGTCTGTTCCTGAAACCTTGACTGTGACTTTTACGTTTAAAAACAGCAAGCTCCACAGGATCCTTTGGAAAATCATAATTCTTATGGCTCTGAATGGACAGGAGGTGCATTTTATGAGCATTTAGTTTGGTGAACTTCAATTTAAGTTGCCATGGCGATCAACCAACCTCTGAAAAGATAGCTGCCTTTGTCCAATTACGTTTGCTCCCTTAAGAGGGGGGGGGGGGGATTGGCTTGGGGCTTTATCTGTTGTGGTGTAATTCCTAAACCTTTAAAACAATTCACTGTAAACATGATCACATTAAAGCCGAACACTGAAATGATTCAATTTACTGTACGAGACAGCTAAAAGAACGTTAATTATTTCAACATCCAAATCCTCGTAGACTTGGCTGTGTGCTCCTTTATGTTCTGCCTAGTCTCAAATCTCTCTTGTCTTCACGCTCCATCAACTTTTCTTTCGCAGTGAATTCTAGATAGTGTGAAGATACTGAGAGGCAGGTACATTGGGACATTTCAGCATTATGTTTTGCAAGTATGTGCACATCCAAAAGACATTAGTGAGTGGGATCTGAGCGATTCCTCCCACCGGCCGTCAGTATTTTACTGAAGGATGTTAAAATCGATACTCTAGTGATCAGTAAGTTAATACTTAATAAAAAGTTTTCTGTGAATACAGATACAGATTTCCAAGAAGGAAGTTTAAAGTACTGACAAGTCATCTGTCATGTACTATTAATAATGCCATATGTTGTATAGGTGTATCAGTCAGACATCAGTGTGAAAGTTGTGTAAATTGAACATATAATAAATAAGTCAAATGTCGGCAAGCAAAATGGACAGGAATCTTCTTCCACACACTTAAACAACAACTACACTGACGGCAAATAGTCAAGACACTACTGCATGTATCTGAAGCACACACTTTTTTTTGCTGGCTCTCATGTTTCACCTTTGTCTTTTAGGTGAGACTGACTCTAGGCCTTAATGCGACGTGAGAGTGGGTATACATTGATCCACTGACAGGCAGTCTGTGCTGTGCCATCCATCAGCAAACATGCTTTGCCCCATGCCTGACACTTTATTGAACAATGTGTTCTCTATTGCATATGCACAAACTGACCTGGCAGTCCTGTGTGTCTGTGATAAACTTCTCCTGCTGTGAGCCCTTTTATATCAGCACACGCATGCGACTCTGTGAGAACAGCTTCTGCATGAAAACCCCTGTAGGCTCTGCACTTGCGATCCAAACATAAAATAAACATGGGCTTTAAATGCACAATTGCAATACCTTGGGTGTGAAGGTTCCCTTATACATGACAAAATAAAGACTAAAACATACTGAACGTGGAAACATTCAGCAAATTCATTTACATTCCACCGTTGTTTCTTCTTCACTAGTGTATAAGCTCGAAGTGCATGTTTGAGCAGGTGATTTTATTTAAGACAGTTTCAGTGGCACTTGAACCTTTGAGCAAGGTCAATTGCCCTGAGATAGACTGTGCTTTCCATAAAACTAATGTAGATTACATAATGCTGTGTCAATGCATTCAATCTCATGCCATCAGTACTATGTTCAAAATGAATATATACTCACAAAAAATACATTGTAAAGAAGAACTTTAAGAAAACACCGTTTATATATTATGATTAACTCCCAGAGCCAACCTTTAAAAAGGGTAGTGTTGGGGGAATCTGTCAAGAAATAGCCTGCTGACCTTTTTTAGAAGCCTCAGGGATCATTTCCAACTTATTCAGATAAAATCATGATGTGTATCCAGATATTCTTTGTGGATTAGAAGTGAGGAGATTTAACGTGGCATTAAAACACGCACAATGCGGCGTGTCAGTCACAATACTCAATATCTCTCATCTATAATAAGTTCTCCACTTCTTGAATTAGTTCCTGAGCTCATGAATGACGTCAACTATCCACAAATAGTATTACAAAATTAAATAAATAAATAAATAAATAATAATCACACGTTTTGATGCTATGGTGTTCTGGGATATTTTATACCATAACATGCAGTAATAAAAATTACAATAATAATAAATCATCACGGTGTAGTGATGTGGAGGGATTTCTGTGCGTAATGGACACCGGAATTACCGAAAAAAAAAAAAGAATCCAAAAGCTGCAGTTTATACAGTGATTCTGTCTCTCAATTTAGGAAACTAACACAAAAAAAAGATGTACGAATTAGTGAAATAAATGACTTACCATTTCCATGAGGAAACCCCGGGTCAAAACCATGGCACGGTTCTAAACCCTCAAGTGGGAAAGCGCATCCTCGCATCTGCGTGCGTTAGTACACACGGAAATGGACAAGTTCTCGTTTTGCTGATAACTCGAGCTGTGTCAGGCGCGTTAAATACAAGAGTACGTTCACATACAAACAAAAAGAAAAAAATAATAATAATAATAAAAAAAAACAAAAAAAGAATAGTTTTCCACCAAGAGCTTTCCAGTCTTTCCAGAGCTTTCCAGTCAGGAGACGGCGTTTAGGGAGTGAAACTGAGAGAAGTGAGCGGCTCTTGGCTTGCGCGAGAGACCGCGCGTTGCACACTGGCTGAACGTTGGAGGCGCGCGCTCGCCCGTTTCCACGGTGAGAATGTAAACTGGTCTGTCGAGTCCCCTCCTCTTCGTGATCTACTCTGGCCACACGTCGTGCCACTATATCCCGCAGACACGCATCCTCTTTTTTTACGCATGTGGCAAATTATATCACGCCTTTCAGTCTGAGCAAACTATTGGCTGTTTGATGTGCGTCCGCTTTCACTTCACTTACAACTTCGTTTGTTTTGCTGCCTGAATGGCAGTCAGATGTGGAGAAGGACATTAATACAAAACAACAGCAACTGAAAAAAAAAAAAAACTAGAATGGAACATACTCCTGTACACAAATATTTCTTTATATATATATATGTGTATATATATATATATATATATATATATATATATATATATATATATATATATATATGATATACATCTATCTATATATATATGATATACATCTATCTATCTATCTATCTATTCATTCATTCATTCATTCATTCATTCATCTTCTACCGCTTATCCGAACTACCTCGGGTCACGGGGAGCCTGTGCCTATTTCAGGCGTCATCGGGCATCAAGGCAGGATACACCCTGGACGGAGTGCCAACCCATCGCAGGACACACACACACACACTCTCATTCACTCACGCAATCACACACTAGGGACAATTTTCCAGAGATGCCAATCAACCTACCATGCATGTCTTTGGACCGGGGGAGGAAACCGGAGTACCCGGAGGAAACCCCCGAGGCACGGGGAGAACATGCAAACTCCACACACACAAGATCTATCTATCTAAAGAAAATATTTATGACATACATCTATCTATATATATTTACATTTCAGGTATTTAGCAGACACAGTTATCCAGAGTGACACAATTTCTTTCAATTTATACAACTGAGCAATTGAGGGTTAAGGGCCTTGATCAGAGGCCCAACAGTGACAGCTTGGTGAACCTGGGATTAAAACTCATGACCTTCCAACCAGTAGTCCAACACTTTAACCACTAGGTTGCCACATCCCCACAAATATATATTTATATATACATTTATTCACGTGTCTTCTTTTTTGGTCTTACAGTTTTGTTCTAAACTTGAAATTAGATCCTGAGAGATTTTACAGCTTTACTACACACAGATCTTATTACATCTTCTTCTGTTGCTCAGCCACTGTTTTCTTCTTCAGTTCGACAATAGACCTACGTAAATGATGTGTTTTTTCATAGTTTCAACAGTTCCCTGCCTTTCAGTACAAATATACTTCATCTTGGAAACAGAGTGAACATTGAGCATGTAACTAGTGTAAGTAAAAAGAGAAGTGGGAAAGCTGCTGTAAGTGGTGAAACACTTTCCTTTCCTGTTGCTTAAAGTTTTCACCTGAATGGAACATGGAACATGTTTTGTTCTCTTTTGCTTATGACATACATGACAGAAGACAAAGAAAGGAAGACATTACCTATAAGCATTTTATGATCATATACTAACTGTAACTTGTAACTGTAAATAAAACTGATATTACTCTTGAAATCTTGATCCTATACACCCAGGTTTATGGCAGTAAACATTTAATATTCAAAGCAATAGAACTTTAGGCTCCAGAGTGCACCTACTGCCCAGCCAGACTATTTCCATTGGTTAGAAAAACACATTCTTTAATAAGCAAGGCATAAGTATGCTCTATGGCTGATGTTGTAGTAGCAATTATAGTCTAAATGGTCCATTAAGACACTGAAACATCAGCGCTTTCACTTAAATATTTTGCTTCCTCAGGACAACGGTATGCTCTTCAGCTGAGCACTGTCGAAAGGCAACTTAACATTCTGCTTTTGTGAATATCATTTTATGTGTTTCTCTTGTCTCATGCACACTGACTGCTCTCTGACACTTAGAACCTGTCTATGACAACTACCAGGCAAGTCATTGCCAATCACTTGGTATCTTTGCAGAACGTGAAATGACTGTGGTGCTGGCTTCTGCCACCCTGTTTCTAGTCATCATGATATTGGATACACTGTCTTCACTACAACATTGTGAATTCTGACAACAGGGTAGTGTGTACATGTACTGTTGCTCTGAGATCTAACAAGATGTTTCATAATGTCCTCTATTTTTAACATTTCATACCACAAGTTGCTCTTGAATTGTGTATACCCAGAAGTGGAGTACAGTGCTGGTGATAGTAAAACTGTCCATGAGCAGTCATGTTGCAGTTTGCAAAATGTAACATGAGCTCCATTCCCCTGTCTCTGGCCATGTGTAAACTGGAAGGTGTTTTCTCCAACAACAGCTTGGAAACCTTGCAAAACAAGAGACATGGAGGATTTCCAGGAACATTACACTCCATCGAATGCCTGACAGTTAAGCTGATGTTGTGAGTGATAAAGTTTTTTGATTAGCTGAAGTTTTTGATTAGCCTGTTTGCTGCTCTTCACTGAAACAATGTCTCAGTCCCCGCCTACCCTTGCGTCTATTGACAGTCTGAACTGCTGAACTGATGTAGCCTGCTTCATATTCGTAAGGCCACCTTCATTGTCCCTGTAAAATCTCCCTCCCAATCTGCCCACTGACATGACAGCAGACTTGAAAATGATCACCCTTGAGACACTCTCCTGACATTCCACAGAGAATATTGCCTCGTTTTGGAAAATAGCCATCCTTGTGTATGCGCTTATGGCTTGTGGGTGGGTGAGATGTCAAATAAGGTTAGTCATGCATCTTTCATGATTTGGCATGCTTCTATGTTGGAAAGCAATGTGTTTAATTAATGTCATTAATGAGCTCTTTAGGTCTTCTCGGAAATGTCAGTGAGAAAAACACAGCTTTGCTCATGCAATGTGCTATGTGATGGAGATGCTCTTCTGGACAAATGGACTGTAGGTTAGATATTCTTTCAGGCAAACCTAATGCATTTTCATTGACAAACTTATTTTATCTCGTTGTATCATATTGCTTTAAGAAGTGGACTAAATTGGTTTATTTTCAGAACCCATGTCCATCCCGTTACTGTGCCTCATATGAGCAGAGCCATTCCTCTAACACATTCATCTTAATGAAATGATCTACATCTTTATGTTTGTTTTACAATATTAATTCGCCAGAACACATTATCTTTTGAAGCTCTGAATTAAAGACATCAGTACTGAGTGGAACCTGCTCTAGGATCATGAAACTAAAATCGGTCACGGTCTGTATGGGATGTTAGGGAGCTCAAATCACTTGATAAATACAATCAGAGGGACCTGTGATTTATCAGGGCTGAGTAGAGTTAGTGAATCCCTGGGGAGAAAAGGAGAGGTCACAGGATTGGGAGAGTAGTTTGGAGTGCAGAAAAGCAGGCTGTGAGAAGTGCTGCTGCTGTAGGATGAGGTTTCACTCTGTTTCCTATCTTTATTATCCACATCTCTTACTATTTAGCTGCCAGAATGCTGAGTGGTGGATCTTAGACTAGATCCAGAGAAATTAGATCTGCATGCTTTATTCTGCAGTTTTATCAGCTTCAAATGTACATAAGGCCTTCCTTTAGTGTAATGCAGTTTTTAATACATGCATTCTTAAGTACATGCATTCATCCATAATTGTTGAAATTTTATTCTGTGCTTGGCAGCATTGTTCACTTTATACAAAAAAAACAAGTTTGTTTTTTTCATAGCAAATGTTGGGATACAATTTTTCCATTTTTTAGTAGGTTATTCATTCATTCATTCATTTTCTACTGCTTATCCGAACTACCTCGGCGTCTCAGGAGTCATCTGGCATCAAGGCAGGATACACCCTGGACGGAGTGCCAACCCATCGCAGGGCACACACACACTCTCATTCACTCACGCAATCACACACTACGGACAATTTACCAGAGATGCCAATCAACCTACCAGGCATGTCTTTGGACCGGGGGAGGAAACCGGAGTACCTGGAGGAAACCCCCGAGGCACGGGGAGAACATGCAAACTCCACACACACAAGGTGGAGGCAGGAATCGAACCCCCAACCCTGGAGGTGTGAGGCAAACTTGCTAACCACTAATCCACCGTGCCCCACTTTAGTAGGTTATGAAAATACACATTCATTTACTTTTACACAAGGTGACAATAGAGCTTAGGATCGGTTGGTGCAACCGGCCGCAGGGCTTTGACTAAGTTATTATTCTTTTGTAGCAGGGTAGCGGATGCTATCGTGCATGTACAGTACAGAGTGAGTGTCATGACTGTAGCTTGTTGCAATTAATTGCCACAGTTTTTAAAGCAGACTCCAAGTATTCCTAAGACAGTTGATCAAAAATATATCAACCAATACTGCTGGATTTCTCTTTTATAGACGACATAAAAGTACATATGAAATACACACAAGGCTTTTTGTTTAAAGAAGGTGCAAAAGCTCAATTTCCACCACTGTACACAGATGTCACACTCAAAGACTCTGTGATATCACGTGTCCTTGAATGTTTGCTGTCTGCCAGTGTTGGGCTTTGATCATTCTTTTTTTCTGAACTTCATAGCTATGCTTTAGTCTAGCATTTTGTCCTTTAAGCTGCACCCTACTGACACAAAGCCCAGCTGAATCCTGCCTCTTTTTCGATCAAGCTGATCGGCATCAAAAGGAAAACATGGAAAACTGATGTCTGTCAACAAAACAAAACACGCATGCATCTTCAAGCCCACCCACATGCAGTTAGTATTTTTTCTCCAGCTGCTGGATCTTAATTGATTTCTCCGCTTGTACAACACTTGCCTAGTAGATGGTTAGACTCCCAGTAGACTCACAGAGCAGTATTTGACAAATGTAGAAGATTTATTTCACGGTGTGCACGGTACAGTCCTTTTCAGCACAGATATGGAAGAGGAAATACCATACATGTCACTGGTAAGAGAGGAGTTTATCTGTAATTAAAAAAAAGATATCATTATTTACATAATGTCTACCAGAATAGCAATGTTGCATCAGGGTAATGAGAGACACGCTACATTTCGTTCAATGGACGCCATGGAAACAGCATTGCTTGTATTTATTACCCTTAAATAAAATCAGGTATTTAAGTAAATCCCTTTTAGTTCTTTTCTCATCTGTATTTGTACACAGATAACTGTTTGTAAGGATCAGATATTGGAAAACAAATCTTTGCCAGTGGAATTAAATAAAGACGATGGGATTAATGGTAGATCCCAGTCGAAGCAGTTCTCGAAATATGTTACGCAGAGAATCCAGCCAGCTGCCAGACCAACTGTTTCTAACTCTTTATTGCAGTTGACTGTTAAGTAGGCAGGATGAGTCACAGCAACTGCGTGGAAAATATTGGATTTCATAAATAAAGACCTTTTAAAAAAAATAATCATGACCTTTTCTAACCTAAAAATGAGAATTTAAAAATGTTTAATATTAATATATAAGGTCTATAAATAATATACCACAATCCTCTGCAGTCTAATGATGTTTATAAAAGGTAAAAATTATACCTGAAATCACATTGTATTGATGTAAAGTCACATAATTGCAGTATATTATGCATACATTAACAGTAGCGTTACAAAAATAATAGACACTAACTGATGCCTCGTGCTCCTAAAACAAAGTTTTTTCCTTCTGTGTGTTAATCTGTTTTTCTTTAACATAATAGGAGAATAATTTGTACAATCTGAATGAAAGATTTCTCCATTCCGGAAGTGAGACTCTTCAGCAGCGATGGACATTACATGATTTACATCTGTTTGCATGGCTAGTTGTTATGAGAATAATGAAGTGGGGACACTCAGAACTAGCAACTAGACAATAAATCCAGCTGCTACATGGTTTTGAACTGCTGCACATGCAAAGTCACAGGGCAGCTGAACACATTCAGAGGAAAGCATTATAGCCCCTATTTAACAACCATGAGCTAGTGCACTATGACTGATAGGAGAATTGCTAGATAGCTTGTTTATTATTATTTTTTGTAACTATACAGTGCAGTATAATTAGTATGTCAATCAAATGCTTTCATGTTACTCAGACAGCTGGGCAGAAGTAGTTTGAGTGGTGAGGTTACTACAGCTGCCGAAAACATAGACAGGTCTCATTTACAAGCCATATTGACCTTAAGATTACCTAAAGCCGAAACTCTAGAGGGACACTGGCTTGAGGAAGGAGCAATATTAGATCTGCATTAGGTCTGCTCTCTGATCTAAAGGCAAGAGCTTGCCTTAAAGGTGGAAAAACTCACCCCAGACACCTCTATTAATAAAAAATCTCAGAGGCAGGAACTACATGCAGGTGAGTTTAATAACATCTTTAAGCACATCTTGATAAGAAAAAGTTAATATTTAATATTTACTCTATAATATTATTATTTAAATGAATCCCTACTTAAATGCTGATGTAGCTTTTAAATTAAAGTTCATTAAAAGTCAATTTTATGTGAATAACATTTTATATTCCTGCACTGGAATGAATGCTTTCAATCTATCTTTACGTAATACTAGACTGTAAGGGTTTATACATGAAGGGAACATATCTACAGTATAGTGTATGATATGCAAGGAGAATTAATTTACATATCCCAACATCAGCAGTTCAATTTCCTGGTCAATTGAAGCAAATGTTGACATGTTTGATTCAGCTTGATCTATTTCAGTTAGACTGTATCTGGTAAGGCTTTATTTGGAAAAAAAAGGCATAAAATATTACCCACTACTTTACATGCTCCCTGCAGCTGTGTACTGTGTTATGTGTAAACAAGACAGTGCATTATGAGGTAAACTTTTAAAATAAAAAGTGATCCGAGCCCAATAAAGTTGACTTCTCAGAGAATTCATGCAGTGCTGAATTGCTCCTGGTTTGTCTTTGATATTCCTCAAAAAACTGCTCAACTGAAAGAAAAGAAAATTGTACCAGAAAAAAAAGTGGTTCAGTGAGAGACAAAGAGCTGTCTAGTAGTGGCACTCGTTATAATGAATGTTGATAGGTCATTGTTCTTCTTGAAGATCTAACAATGACCAATTTTTTTAGCTATCCCATTGACCTGCCATTACATTTTTTTATGTGTTTATGTCAGCTAAATGCCTAAAAGAGAGATCATTAAATTCCCACAATGAGCTTTATTTTCCCACCAGCAATCATAAAGACCTGCCATTACAGTTTTTTATGCTTTCAATGTCAGCCAAATGTCTAAAAGAAAGATTATTGTATTCCCTAGCTTAATTGGCGCTGACACTGAAACTTAATTACATTTTGAATCACAGGAAAGACATGGATCTGTAAAAACACCAGCTGTTCATGAAGACTGTACTCCAGTATACTAATTTTATTAGCAAAGACATTTTGGATAATGCGGATGTGCATATTATTTTATATGGCTCAGGCTGTCATTTTTTTTTTTTTAATTTTATCTGATATTATGTAATTAACATGGCAAATACAATATTTGTATTGACTTTAATGAATAAAAACTGCTACTAGTAGGAGCTTATAAAATGCTTGGCCTTTATTTAATCTGCTGTGAATTTCAGGCTGAAAATCCCTCATAGCATTTGTAGACATTATCTTACTTAAAAGGAACAAAAGTTGGTTAAGGTTCCAGGGCTTGAAACGTAGCAGTGTGCTCTTGTCAATGTAAGAGGTTTGGTCAGAAAAGCCACCACAAATGCTTATCTGTAAGATGATCTGGGGGACAAAGTGCCTTTCTCTGCTGAGTTAATTGATTGCCATTCATCTGTAGTGAGCACTGATAAACAACAGTGAGCACCGTCTGGTAAGGAGATTTACAGGGAAGCACTTCATGGTCACAACGGATTCCTGTGACAGAGCAGAAAATCACCACGATGGTAAAAATAGTCTGACAAATTTGACTTAATTATTTTGGTAAAGTTGTGCATTTTGTAAACACTTGCTAATATAGCATACCGCTGAACAGAAAATTGTATTTTTCGAAAGCAACCAGCTCCTTATTTAGAGGTGGCAGATTCATATCAAATGATAGACGATCAAAGTACAGCAGTGCAAAGTACCATAAAATGGTCTATTTTATCATTACAGCCACGCTTTGTTGTGTTGTGAGAAAATAGGCTTGGCATGACAGGAAAGAATAAACACTTTAATAGGTGTCAAAGAAATGATTGCTCTTTCTTAACAGCAGATAAACAGTTAAACTTTACGTTTCCACTGTACGAAACTCTGAAAGCCATAATATAATCTTCAGCAGGGAAAAAACATACATCTACTACTCATCTAAGCATAGTTAATAAATAAATAAATAAAAATAAAAAATAACACTATTATAAAAATAAAAATAACACTAGCCCCTTTTTATTTGATAATAATAATAATAATAATAATAATAAGATTGCAACATAAATTAATCCCATTCAAATCCATTATTCCTAGTAATATTTTTAGTTTCTAAAAATATAATATAATATAATATAATATAATATAATATAATATAATATAATATAATATAATATAATATAATATAATATAATATAATATAATATAATATTGTATATACCATCCAAGTTAACATGTTGATAAATACTACATCTTTCCACAGTATAAAGGTAGGTCATGTGCTGGAAATCAAACCAGAATCAAGTCGAATTTACCGCCAGTGGATTAAATGATAGACAACATTTAAAATGCTTCATCGGAGAATCGAAGCTGCTAGATGTTTTATGTAATTATTTACTTCCTGTAAGCATAGGTAAAGCCTACTGTACAAACATACCCAGACATGCACAGACATGTACAGCCATTCATGTCCACAATAAAAAACAATACGTAAAATTATGTATGCAACATGTATGGAAAGTTTTGCATTTATAGCAGAAATCATTTCCCGTCTGAATAACACTTAATTCTCTATTCATTATTTTGTCATTTATATGAATCCAGCAACACTTGAGCCAATACACCATTGTCTTACACTCTTATTTTCAAGTATCTGTTAGCACATTTGTTATATTTTTAGTGTATTTCTTACACTGGCGTTATACTGTATATATTCACTGAGGTATTTAATTTACTCAACCAGTACAACCAGTAAAGTGACTTTAGCTCACACATCCTGCTGACATAGTTTGGTGAACCTGTTTCAGATCCTTATGTATGCTTTGTCTCCTGTGGAAGCTTGCCAGAGAGTCACTGAGACACTGGTAAAGGAGATTTAAGGTGTCGAGCACCGATTCCAGTGACAAGAGCAAGTGCAAGAGCAATACTCATTTGTTCTTTCATTTTTATCTCTACAATTCACATTTAAATTCATACAGAGTATTTTACTCCCTAGAAAAAGCAAGAAAGAGACTTTAACTTTGATGTACCTCCATCCCAAAGCACTCCACATAGTAAGATTAAATGAATGCAAATACGTTCTTATTGAATAGATAACGCATTCCAAATGAAATACAAATACAGAGAGAAATATGAAGTTTTTTCTTCAATAAAAGCTTGTTAGAAAGTTCACAGGGCATCTGTTTGAGATAAGAGTTATACATTGGGACTGGAATCCCATGCATGCAACACAGAGTTTCATTTCTATTCTTTATACTGAAAACACACTAAAGGTGAGTAAACAAAGCTCACATCTTGTCTAAATCTGAATATACATATATTGTAGATATTTAATATTACGAGCACTAAGCAGATTATATAATGGGGCATCTGGTGTAGAAAAGAAAAGACATGAGTGTAATGTTTTTGATTATTTGCTGTTTTAAAGTGTTATGTTCATTGAAAAAATACACAGAATTCATCTGAAGCTGATTTCTCTCCTGACTATAAATGTTCTTTAGATTTGATCCCCATTTGGTCTGATATTTTGCAGTCCATGTAACTGACACATTTATAACGTCATCAGCAGTGACTGAGAAGATGCATGTAAAATGCAGCCACAGGGTAATGAACTTGTACAAGCTGGATTATTTACTCTCTCATCCTTTTATTTACAAAATCCAAGTGTTTTTGGTTTGAATGAAAGTACTTCAAATTCTCTGGTTAACATGTTTGGTAATCAGAGGAAACATGGCATGAATCCAGTATTACATACTTGAATATTTAGTGTGTGTGCGTGTGTGTGTGTTTGCTTTACTTTCTTATTGTATCATCGATAAGACCTTGTGATGCAACACATTCCCCAACCCTAATAGTTTCATTAACAAGCTACTGACAAGAAATGCCCTACCACATAATATCATAACTAGCAATCACTGAAAGTGGCTGTGAGAATCTCTTTGGTGAAGGTCACTGATCCTGTTGTAAGCAGAAGTAGGAAATGGAGTTTGTCTTTGTTTGAATAAACTGGCTGACAGGAATGATCAGACCTCCTTGACTCAAATTGTAAGGGGAGATACAAAGAGCTCACTGATAACTCAGACCTCCTGCAGGTCATCTGACAGCAGCCATGTGGAAAATGGGAGCAAACTGCAGTGATGACTAAAGACACGCTGAAGCTTATTTGTTTGAACTGGTCAAGTGCAAATGGCAGGAAAGGAATTAAATTCCAGTCAGGCAAAATGTAAACACCATTGAATAATTGATCTGGGTGCATGTGAGTGAGTCGGGGGTCTGTAAACCGCACAGTGTCTCAGCTGGTAATGTAAACTGGCATTCATTCCACATGATGGACTGGATTTCTGGTAGGAACCCCACGGCTGTTTTATCAGTGATTTCCATTTAATGCGTTATGCTCACCAACACTTAGCCCTAATGCACCAAACCACAATGGGAGAAGCAGTCGACAGTTAACCACTGATGGGAATGTAAATTATGTTTTATAATGGGTCAAACAAACTAGCCATTAGTGCAAATTTACAAAACCTTCTCTTTCACTCCCTGTGGATATTTTTGGTATGTGCAAATCTAACATTTTTTAACCACTCCCCATACTGTTACAAAGCTTCTCTTATATGTTCTACTTTGTCTCATTCTTTTCCTTCTGTTGGACTAATATTATTATAAGGGCAATTATTGTGCAGGAATTGCAGGATATCCTCACTGGAACTTCACAATTTATTAAAACACCAGATTCTCATTTTGGACTTGATTAACCAGGATGTTGTTAAATCCTGGAGAATAATGATTATCCCTATATATCATTACAGTCCAGGACCTCTCTCATTTATCTGCCATTGAAATTCCATCTGTTTGTTGTAGGTGGACACAGACAAATTAAATGCCATAAGTTATAATTCTCTCTAATTTGACAGATTTTTGCCAAACAAGTGCAAAACAGAACAATGATGCCAACTGCACAGGTGTGGATACATTCATTCTTCACACTTTTCTCACACTGCTCTTCATCCATCTCTCCTACTCGCCATTTGGTTGTTATTTCAAGTGGGCTGACAAGGAAAATTTGGCCTCTTCCACATTTTCTTTAAAAAAAAAACAAAACAGTGGCTCCAGGGTCCAGAGCTTGGGTTACTGTTTGTGTAGAGACTCTTTGCATTTTCTTCTTGTGGGTTTCCTCTGATATAGTTTAGGAAACATGCATGGAATTGTACTGGCTATGTTAACTTTTCCCTACTGTAGGTGTAAACAGGTCCCTAGCCTGTACTTGGTGTTTCTAGCCCAGTCCTGACCAGAATAAAGAGCATACTGAAGATGAATAAATGAATTATTGATTGAATGAATGAATGAATGAATGAATGAATGAACTAATTATTCTCCAGTAAGATGTGCCACATCTAAAGATGTTCTTTATATGTGGCCAGAAACTAAAAGATCTAAGTTTTGAACAGGTAGTGGTAGGAAGAAGTTTAAAAATGTATGACAAGAAATGTATTTCCTGACAAAAGCAGAAAGCATCTACAGCTCCAGGCAAAAAAAAGTGCCCATCTAATGTAATGCAGGCCCAAGAGGAATGTCTATTCTTAGTACATTCAGCCAAATGTCACTGATGTTGGGTTATGTGCATCTAAAAACGTCAAGCTCCTTTATTGTTACTAATGTGAAAAGAGCAAATTCGACTGCGTTTGTCAAATGCAACCTCTCAAAGAAACTGTTACAGGAGTCCAGAGTGATCTTAAGAGCCATCAGCTCGAAACACTCAAGTGAGCAAACATAAGACATGATAATAGGAGAATCCTTCACAGCAGTAGGTATGTGCACCTGCTTGACTCCAAGGTGATCTCTGCCACTCACAAGAGCCACAGGAGAGACACCCACAGATCCATCACTATGCCTCTGACATTTCAAAGATTTCTGTGGAAAGGTGGCTCTGTTCTCCTCAGTCCATTACATACTGTGCCGGTACTACTAGCCAAGCCTAAATGTCAAGGGTCTCAACTAAAAGCTTCTCCTGCAGCCCAGTATGACTGGCTATATATACAATGTGCATTATTTAAGTTGAGGAAGAAATTGCTAGATGGGCCTACGTTCAAGTCATATTTTATCTGATCTCTCTAGTAATAATTTACTTTAGTAAAAAAAAAAAAAAAAAAAAGAATAGTAAAATATAAAGAATTGCTCACTGAAACAAGAGTGAGAAACTACTTAAGTAATTACTTGGCACAAAAATGTTGTATAAGTTAAGAACGTTAAATTTAAATCAACATTATAAGAAAGGATAATGCTAGTTGGCTATGTTCATTAGCTAGCTAGCTCATGCTAATGAATTCAAGTTTCCAGCTACATCCTTAGCATTAGGAGCACTTTTGTTTATTTAACACAAGTTAAATACACAACTTTCAAACTCTAAATGGTAATAATAAAAAATCTGGCTAACTAATCTAGCTCACTCAGTCAACTAATGGCTTACTTGACCATATTTGAGTGGGTTGGATTTTGAGCTGTTAGCAGTTAATATCTCCATAGGTTTTTGGCTCACATTATTTGCAGATCATTATTGAAGATACCTTATCTGTCTCCAATGTCTCAGACATTAATTCTGCTGACTGAAGCATTTGGCTAAAGCAAAAGAAAAAAAAAAAAAGCCTACTAAATGGAATTCAAATAAAATAAAATGTGTGCACTTAACAAATAAATGTAGCATTTTATTTGATATAATAAGACTTATTAAAAATATGCACAAATGTAATTTTAAATAAGAAAAATGGCTATAATTTAATTACCCAAAAACAAAAACAAAACAAAACAAAAAACATTACAGTGAACCATGTAAACAAGTACTGTTATTTCATTACTTTTTACCTCTGGCACACACTCTCATCTATCCTTATATATAAACAAGATCTGACCACCCTGTATTACTGTATCTTTTCAGAGATGCATGGCTATAGAAGCAATGCTACCAGTGTTTCCCATATCAAACATGTGATGATCTTTGTGGTAGAAGTAGAGTAGAGTTTTACGTAAACTAGTGCAACTTAAACGTAAATGAGACAACATGTGCCTCTTGTTACAACTGGATTTTTGGCTGCTTTTCAAAAAACACTTAGTGCAGTGTAATGGGAACAGAATAGCTGATGTGGTATCTAAATTTAGGCCTGCCACACACTGTGTTAGGGACAGTTACACACTAATTACTTGGCACAGCCACGTGCAGCATATTGGCATGTTAACGGCATGCCTAAGGCGTATCAGGACGAGGTTTATTTATTCACTTTTGTAGTCTGGATTGTTTTAGGGTGAAGATCAGGGCAGCACATCTTGACTAAAGTATAATAAAGCTTGTGGCTTTCTTTTTTTTTTAATAGCCAGTGACTGCAATATTCTTTTGTTCTTTTGCTTCTTTTGTTGTTTTTCACCTGTATTTGATAAATCAGTTCAAAATAATAAAGATTAATTGAAACTTTGTTCCATTTAAACTTTTTTCTAGATTTATGCCCAAATGTCTTAATTATAGTATATTGTTTTATACAAATTCTAACTTTATCACAAAAATGACAAACAATTTCATTGTTAAATGTGATCTATTAATTGCAAACTTTAATCATACATATCTATATTGTTTGGGATTGAGATAAAGAGACTTGTGAGAGTGTGTAAAATATTTTACATATATTTTTTGTAAAATGAATAGCTCTGGTTAATTTGGCCTGAACAGTACTAAATGAACTGCTGCATGAGGTTAAAAAGTGAATAACTTCTCAATTATACCATGGTTGGTGTGACTCTGTGTTTTAGAGTGTGTTTTTCACTGTTTTATCATTTGACTGATTTGTTGGAATCCTATGACCAGACTTCAAAACAGTTAACAAATCCAGCAAGGAGCACAGGGATCATTGGGTCTCTCTGACAGTGCAAATGAGCTCTTTGAAGTTTGCTGCTGAACCAGAATTGCCTACAAAGCTACTGACTGCATTAATGTGAATTGACATGGGATGAGAAATACAACAACAGAGTGGAGTCAAGGTGATGGGTGACCTCTAAAAGGACTACAGATGAGGATTCCATAATCTCACAAAAACACAGTTTGAAGCTTGTGATTAGTAAAAAGCAGCTTTTACCTGGGCCTGATGTTACAAAGAAAGTACTTTTGTTGCTTCCAATCAATCACACCGCATTGATTCCCTTACAAAAATGTCATGAATCTTCACACATGAATAGTCACAGGATGTGAAATTTACACATGCAGTAAACATTTAAAAATGCAGTAACATTTTTGTGTTTTAGTTTCACATGCTATTTTTACCTGATTGATTTTTTTTTTTTTTTTTTTTTTTACGTTTGATTTCTTTCTACAAGATTCATTTGTTTTGATGTGATTATTTTAAACACAATTCATTTATTTTGACATGTGATTCCCCTCCCTTTTCCCCATGAGTGATTTAGTTTCACATGTTGGGCATGTGGTTTAATTTATTTTATGTAATTTTTACCCATGTGTAATGATTCACATTTTATCTCATCTCATACTATTGATGTGTATGTACTTGAATTCCCATGTGTAATTTGAGAGCATAACGCAATAAAATGCAGCTTCACAGAAAATGTCTTTGATTTTCCTTTGGTTTATAAGCACCAAAAGTGGGCAGAGGCAATGAAGTGAAAAAAGATGCACATCAGACAGGGGTTATTGGGTAATTCTCAGGTACACACATAGGGACGTATTTCATCTTATTATTAATCATATCAACTCATTTTAATACTAGCATTAAATACGTTACGTTTAGGAAGTGTCCGAAAGGTATATTATACCTGCAAATCTAAAACTGAATGTGTTTGAATTTTGAACTGGTGTGTAAAGATTGAAGTATATTAATCTAATCTCAGGGGACTTTCTTGCAGGATGTGCACATGAAAAGGATTTTTCTGTTTTAATTTAGTGCTACAGTGTAGTTATGAAGATTAATTAGCTCAGTAGTAGAACTGAAGATGAGCTTGGAGTCTCAGCTCACATAAAGATAGAATGAGCAAAGAGCAGCTGTGGCCTAAAGTCTTATTTATTTATTTATTTATTTATTTATTTATTTATTTATTTATTTATTTATTTATTTGTCAATTTTAAACTATATATTCATTATTCTAATCCTAATGATGTCCCTAGAAACTCTGAAAATACTAGAAAAATCCAGAGAAAGAAATGTTAGCACTGTCAGCATTGTCTGTAAATTCTGTCTCTAGCATTTCCTCAAACTCAGCTACATCATTTTAGTTCATAATTGTTCTCCGTAGGGGAAGATATCAATGTTTTTAAAGTCCTGTCAAAATCCTACAATAGTTGAAATCCTGCAATAAATGAATTCACTTAGTTCTATTTCCCCAAATAGAAACAAACTGGTAGCTTAATTTAAACCACCATAACCATAACCAGGCAATTACTGTACTACAGATCCTGAAAATGCATGGCTACATGGTTATGCATGTGCACTTACTTTGTTCCATGTGTTTATCCGTGCCCGCATCAAATTATCCAAATTAGCTAACAGCACATTTCTAGTCTCAAAGTCTCAATACTGTGAAACTTTGGCAAAGAAACAAACCATACAAAATGTGCACTATCGATTTCTATCGTACTTTGTATGACTTGAGATTACAGACACATTATCTATTCAACCCGAAATATATATTTATATTCATCCCTACTACAGCTTATAAAGTGCTAATAGCATCACTTACATATCAGAAAACACTGCTGTAACTAATTCAACTGTAAAACACACAGATGATGAGATGAAAAATAGCAGATGGATCACACCACAACTGTCATTTTATTAACAAGGGAAGCAACATCTGTCCTGAGAGTATGAATATTTGTCTAAATAGACCTCTATTACTCTGGTTGGCTTAATATAATATAGACAATAATAACACTAAACACCTAAAAAAGTAGGTCATTTATCCATAAGTTTTGGGACTGGCTTTTGGGACTTTTTGAATTATCCAGGCAAAAGCTTTATATATTGAGTGAATAAAGCTCGCACTGTATGCAGCATGAGGCACTAAGAAACTCACTTTCCATTACCTCAAGCTCTCACATTAGATCTAGGCATCATAAATTGTTTATGATTGGCCATGAACTACAGCATGCCTTTGTTTTGCTATTTTCTTGTTATAGATATTGTGTACACAATAGTTTCTTAATTTTTTAGTAGTAAATCAGGATGCAATGGTGTAGAAGCCTGACAGTATATTAATCAGAAAACACAGGATACTTCAGAACAGGATGGGAAGGCTATGATTTATTGTACCATTATAATTTTTACAGCGAGGAGTTTGTACACCTGCTAAAGGACACTGTAGTTGGAGGTTTTAGACTTTAGTCCACAGAGAAATGGAATACTGCTGAGTTTAGCATACATTCAGTTATTTCATTTCATTTAACATACTGGGGTTCAGGATAATTACACCATATAATGCTCAAATAATTACACAAGATTTAATCAGATTCCATGCGTATGGACTGAGATTTGAAACTCCTGCCACAGTGCATTGCTGTGTAATAGATATTCAGCAAGTGAGCTTTAAAATCGAGTCGCTCTTTGTGGTTGCTGTGCTAGAAAACAGAATTTTCGGGTGCACTCAGAGCATTTAGTGATGCTTCACTGCATATTTGGAAGTTAATGACTTGAATCTGAGGAAATCAGGAAGCAAACAAGTTCATGCATCATGCATCATGTTCTTCCAGTAATACCAGCCCTGCTTACTGCAAGCTTCTTGATCCTGACCTTCTGTTTATTTTTGCAAACATAGCTATTTGTTCGAACATTTTACTGTGTTGTAGATCACAAAGCTCTTTTGAATTACACTCGATATTTAACTAACCTGGTAGTGTTTTCTACACACAAACATTTTTCATTTAAGCAAAGCAAGGAAAAGGCAGACCTTGAGCAAAAAGTTTAAAGATTAAAATAAGCAACTCAGTGGGAAAGGTTATACATAGGCATCATTGGGGACTGCATGAATGCTGGAGAGAAACTCTGGTGGACTGGTTAAGATGGTGCATAGGGACATAATGCAGTCATGCTTCACAGGTCATTAAGTCTGACTAAATTTCCCATGTATATTAGATATGATTTTTTTTGTAACTTGTGATGCACCTCTGCTCCAACCCCAATCTCTGTATGACGGATACATACTACAGGAAAATGTTAGACAGAATTGTGGGATAAGTTTATGGTGTTAATTTATGGTTTACTGTTATGCCATTTAATGATGTCGTACTATCCAGCATTGTTTCACAAGTCCTATACACTGGGAATTTACGCAGCTGTTTGAGCCAAGCTCTGTCATAACCACATAAACTGGTGGATTACTGGCAGTCCTCAATATTTCTTTATACCGTTTCTTAACAATATCACAGTATCTTGTCTGCCTCCACAAATATGACCACCTTTTACAACTCTCTGAGCCGTTTAGATGAGCCACTTTTTCCAAATTCAATACAAGGATTAGTTCAATCAAGAATATTTCCAAATTTTAAGGTCCCACAGACTTTTACCCATGCTGCAAATACAAGCTCATTCACTCATGTTATCTTTTAAACACAGAGAAGAAGCATGGTTTTGTGTGAGCTAAATCCGATACCAGATGAAGAGAACATGTAAGAACTGTGACTTCAGCCAGCAAAGACAGTAAAGCTTCTGCCCAGACTCCATACAAACCACTAGCACTAGTATGTAAAGCAAAATAATCAAGTTGCACAGTCACTTGTCACTATGCAAATGTCTGTCATTCAACACTTGAATTCATCCTACTGTGCCATACTAGTGACTATCTCTGATTGCATTATTATTGCTGAGCTGCTGATGGCTGCTGATGGCAGGAGTCTACGCAAGTCTCATTTTTGTTGATTGGTTATGATGAGACTCTCCTACAATAGCTGTTGGAAGAGTGAGCAATGTGTTAGGTCTTACATCCACCAGTCACCACCAGCCATATTGGACTGATGTGACATTCATCATAGCTTTGGAGGACGATGAACTGGAAAATTGGACAAGAATCCCAGCATTTCTTTCTTATTCTTGTTTCTTTCATTTCCAGGAACCACCCACATGAAATTACATCATGGGACAGACCTAAGGACCAGAGTCCTAAGAACCATCCTGTACAGTTCCCTATACACTTTCTTTTTTTTTTTTACACAGAAGGTTACTTTAGGATTGTCGGAATATGAACAGAGTTTGTACAAAGTGATCTGTTTTATCACAGTAAAACTATAAGTAGAATAAATTCCCCTCATGTTCCTGGAGGCTCCATTGCAGGCTTCAGAGGCAGGTTACATGGCTTGTATATTACATAACCTAACATACTTGGTTGTGCATTTTAGGGTTTAAGACATAAATAGAAAGCACTCAGACAGCCATACCTGTCTGTAGGTTGTTGTCAGCTGCATGTCTCACAGTGCTTAACATTTCTTCTCAGGCTGTACATGACCTAATGTGATAGATCAGCAAACAATGCTCAGAGAATCTGGGTAAAAAGAGGAGCTTGTTACTTCCAATGCAGAATAGCCAGTAATTACAGACACTACATGAGAAATCTCAAGTTTTGAGATTGACTGTCAATGACACGGGGATAAAAACAGACCCAAATGCAGGATAGCGTAAAATAAACTTAGTTTATTAAGTAAAAAACATGAAACAGGGACAAGGACTCGACAAAACATGATATGACCAGACGACATAGAACGACAAGGATTCCGTGCTGCTTTGGCACACGGCGAGGCAGTTGGGGGGGAGCAAGGCACACGGCGAGGCAGGTGGGGGGAAGCAAGGCACATGTCGAGGCAGGTGGGGGAGCAAGGCACACGGCAGTGCAGCCAGAGAGGGCAGAGCAATGTCCACAAACGAGCAGAAGGGCAAAGCGACGTCCACAACCGAGCAGAAGGGCCGAGCAATGTCCACAGCTGAGCAGAAGGGCCGAGCGACGTCCACAGCCAATCAGAAGGGCCGAGCGATGTCCACAGCCGAGCAGAAGGGTCGAACAACGTCCACAGCTGATCTGTAGGACCAAGCGACATCCACAGCCGAGCTGAAGGGCCGAGCAACATCCACAGCCAAGCAGGAGGGTCGAGCGATGTCCACAGCCGATCTGGAGGACCTAGCGATGTCCACAGCGGAGCAAAAGGGCCGAGCGACGTCCACAGCCGAGCAGAAGGGCCGAGCACAACCCCCGACACACCGCGGCCAGACCCACGTCCAGAAAACCAGAAGGGGGGTGGGAAAAGTACTCCACCACAGGCAAAAAATAAACAAAAATATCCCAAGGGCAAAAACATACAGGCATGCAACACCCCCCGTGGACAGGAAGTGGGGCGGCGTCCTCCACGGGAAACCAGGAAGTGAGTGACAGTTGTGGGGCGATGCCGCAGGGCACCAAGAAAAACAAAACAAAACTTGGCTGTGACATCATCCACAGGCAGTAAGTGAGGCGGTGACCCTCACGGGAAACCGTAAGCGGAGCGGAGTCCCCCACCAGAACAAACGCGGTTGTAATGACTTCATAAAGACAATCCAGTGAGCTTCAAACTACAGTGTACATGTAGTTGGTTCAGTATTATTGCTATTATGACTATGGGAGACCTGATCAATGCCTATGAACTTCAAATCAGAATTGGTGTTATTAGCTAAAGTAAATGTCACACAACTGGAGATTTTGAACCCTGTGCCTTTCCTACTGCTGTGCAATGAAAGACTCCCTAAGGCAGATGATTTAAAAAAAACTGAAAGAAGCTAAACCTCAAACAAAAAGGCTTTAAAAAGGCTTTCAATGGCACACATTCAGTGAGTTTCAGAGTCCATAGGATGCTGGAAATGTTACCAATAATTACTGCTAATAGAGTAAATGGAGCTAATGAGACAACAGAGTGGGAGCTAATTTTAATAGATATTAATAGAGCCATACTTGGAACAGCTAATCACATTTCATTTAAGCAGAGTAAGTTTAGTTAATTATGATGTGAGGTCAAGTGTCAGACATGAGCAGTTGGCAAACACGCAGCATAAACGCTCAAATCAGGGGCAAAATAGTTATAGCATAGCGAAGGCTTGAAAGAGCAGTTTTTGTTTTACTCCTGCGTATCTGGACATTAAGCAGCAGGCTTTTGGACCGGGCTAGGAGGAAATCAGAAGTTAGTAACGGAAGCACAAAGATGAGCATTATAATGAGATGCAAATGATGCAGTGAAAGATAACACACACGGTAAAAAATGAAAAAAGGCTCATAGGCATCAGGGTGCTGCAGGTGTGCAATTAAAATAATGTACAGATGTTTATGGCAAGGACAAGGAGATGGGCGAGTAAGCAATAGTGATGCCTGGGAGCGATATTAGATGGGAGGTTTAACGCCTAATTAGTTCATGCCTTTTTATAGTTCTGTGCTCAGTCCTTTTGTTTAATTTCTATTTTTCTTATAGGACCATATGTTTTTATCTCCTTTTACTTTATTCTCCAAAGGGATTTTTAGTTAGTAAATAATCAATTACACTCATTACAGTCATTGTAACTGCAACGGTATTTGTGCAAATGCCTTCTAGTCACTGCTGATGATTGTGATATGATGATTGTAAAATGGGCTGAAAAATATCAGCACAAATTTGAGACTATATATATATATATATATATATATATATATATATATATATATATATATATATATATATATATATATATATATAAAGACATGAGATAGTATGGGCATGATGACAGCTGCTGCTCTAACAGTGGTCAGTGTCCTATTAAAAGGTCTCCAAGCTCCACAGGAAACAGAGGTCACACAGACATGCCTGTGGGTTATGAGTTACACCTCAGAGGCTCACATCATGATGCAGTTTACACTCCTTGATGCTTGTGGGATCATGCCATTAAGAGGCCTATGACTCTTAGTTTTTCTGATCTTACTTTGTACTGCTTGGCATGATTAAACTTTCACACTCTGTTTTCCGTAATGGCACACAATACCCAGCTGGGAAGAGCAATGAAATGAGAATGCAGCGATTCCATGACCTCTTAGAAATCATATGCTTTTACCTATTGAGAGGGTATATAGGTAGGGTTGATGAATGCATTATTCATGCTTGAGAATACTGACCCTGCTATTTTTGTGAACTCAAGTAGGCCTCATCAGAAAAAAGTCATATGACTGAACTACACTAAACACGTATTTTAAGCATTTTTCACTAGCAAACATTTTGGCTTGAGAATAGCCTACAAATTTTCCTCAGCTGGCAATGCTGAAAAAAGACACTAGGCAAACAAGTTCTCATATCAAGTGTTGACAGATGTCAACACTCCACAATAGGCTCGCTTTCCAAATTTGCATTCATCAAGTGAACCCATCCATGTATACATCCCTTTTGGGATCATTTTTATGAGGGGAAGAGATATCTCACACTTTCCCAGAAATCATCACATGACACACAGAGATCAAGTAATCGATCTCTGTGGACTGCCCTTATACACACAATAACTTTGGAATTATGACAGGAAGTCACTTGCAAGTGAAGAAGTTTCAACAATTTAAGGTTCTCTTATCAGATAACCAACCAATTATCAGATAACCAACTAGAGCACAGGTTGTGTGTTTAAATAAATGAAATTGTTTAAATGTTAATGAAATGCATCTGCAGTGACTAATGTTTATTTAATCTATGAATAAGTCTACATACATTATTCATTCATTCATCTTCAGTAAATTCTTTATTCTGCTCAGTGTCATAGTGAATTCAGAGTATATTCCAAGAATACTAGGTATGAGGTGTAGACCTTGGATTGAACCCTATTCCATCACAAAACCTCATGCACACACATATTCACATGTAGACCCAAACTACTTACCAGCATAATTTTGAGGTGTAAGAGTAAACTGTAGATCTCGGACCTGGGAACAACATGCGCACAAATCAGAATCACACCAGAGAGGCAGCAACACTACCCACAGCACACCTACTTAAATGAATACAAAATTACATTACAAAATGAAGTGCTAGCCCTTGTGCATGATAAAAAAAAAAAACAACAACAACAAATCAAGTCCAAAACAAATGAATTCATACATTTTTACAAGTCACTCAAAAGTTGTGATGAAAATATACCAGTCACCCAATCAGCTAATCAGTTATGCAAAATTAACATGGCTGGATTGTGTCAGAGAAATGTCACACTTCCTGGACAGTTGTTTTAAAAATGTCACAGTATGAAATCCCTCTTAATGTCACAAATCCCAGTTGAGTATATTACTTTTTCAGGTGTTCAAATTCTTTATTTGTAGGTCACAAATGAGACCGTTCCTATGACCTAGGTCACGCTAACACGTAAAATTGAAAACACAATTTGAGAATGGATGAAAAGAAACATTTTAAAATGTACACGTTAGAGTACTTTAAAGTACTAGGCTTTAATTGAGTATGTGTGTATACTGCATGTTTCCTTAGCAAGCTACCATACTAATAGGAGCTAAGCTAAGCTATTTAACCCTGACTACATTATTTTCTTATTAACAGCACGGTCTGAAGTGTTTGAAGTGCATTGCCAATGTTTATGAATGAATGACATGCCACACATTTAATGGTTTATAGTTAAACTTAATGTTGTGGAACATCTGAGAAGGAAGTTAGTTCCTGTTCTTAATCTACATTATTACTGCAGAAAACAGTCACTCCCTCTCTAGCCTCTCTCAATAAATAAATAAATACATTTGCAGCCTTTCAATGCACTGAGAAACCATAACTTAACTGTCCTGAAAACTTTTGTGTGTTTGAGAAACTGACTCTTCCCAAACACTTGCAACTGAGATGCCTTTCATAAATGTTAACAATACAGTAAATGCCTGCTTAAAACATCATAACATCAATACATAGACCTTGTACTTTGATAAACAAAATATTTTAAATATCTGTTTATTAGTCCGTGTTAGTCCTTGTGTCTGAGCTGTTACTATAGAAACAATAACGTTTTTGAGCGAGTGCATTAATATTAGCTATCGTTCACGTTATATCCAGAACTACTGTCCAAGCCCTGCTGTAACATGAAAGTAATGCACGCCTTCTTCTCGAATTCAGATTTGAGAATTCAATGGCACAGTAGTATAATCTCATTTTGCTCTGAGTTGCTTGTTAATGCTAGTTACCTCACTTGTAGAGCTAAAATATGCTAAAATATCGTGTTACATCATGTTTATTAGTATTTCATTATTATACAAGTAAAGTAGGGTTTTTTTTTAACTAACATTGAGAAGAGAATTTATGCTGTATAAAAATCTGTCTCAAAAGGTTTAGCATAAGCTGGCTGAAATAGTATCTGTGTGTCTATGTCAGATGTAGAAGTGGAATAAGTGTGAAATACTAGTGTCTAGTAGGCATGAACTGCTGAAGCACTTTAAACTACACTACAGCACCATCATTAATGGCACAATCAGCGCTGTCCATGTGGGTACCTAAGTGGCCCGTGTACTTTTAAGCCTTACATATTCATTTAAGTAGAGTCCATGCTGTCAGCAAAGCTCTCAGAAGCTGCTGGATTTGTCAGACTTCTGTTGTTATTTGCACCCTTGCAGCAACTTGCCTACAGAGAAGGATTACTTCAGTCACATTAGCAATCAGTTTACAAGTAATGAAACTGTTAATTACATGTATGAGGGCTGAGTATTTCAACCAAATATATATATATATAACATATATATAACAGGAAAACAAACCAATAAGAACCAGACGAATACATACTGTACTGTATTCTGTACGATTTGCTCTTGTTAGTATTTATGCCATGAGAAAGAGCTTCCATAGAGATCCAGACAAACTAGTAAAGGAATTGTAAGAGAAAATGATGAACACCTCAAATATCTCCATAAAGGATAACATTATTGCAGCGTGGCAGTAATGTAAAGTATGCAATGTACTTTAGCATCTCTGGTGTCAACGTGAACCTGCTTTGTTCTAGATATAAATCAAGGATAAGAACTGACATGATCACATCATTTCCATTCTCATATTATTGATGTAGTTACAGGTTTGATGGTGAGGAGATACGAGTGTATATACAGATGTCTTTCTGAATGATTATTATGGTCACACAAGCTTTTGTTCAGAGTCGGTTTTTGAAGTCCCACTATGAATCCCATGCTATAGTTGATTGAAGATCACTTCAGGTTGTATTATTCTCATATCACTCTGCCAGGGATTAATTGTCCCTAGTATAATTAAGCCTTATGGGGATGAACTTAGACCTACTGCTTTTTTCACACACATTTAAGAATATGCGCATTTTCATGCATCTTATGCTATCTATCTATCTATCTATCTATCTATCTATCTATCTATCTATCTATCTATCTATCTATCTATCTATCTGTCTGTCTGTCTGTCTGTCTGTCTGTCTGTCTATACTTTGTTTTCCTCCCTTCCCTTCTCTGTTCCTGTACACCCTATATTTCTCTATGCCCCCTTCTTTGTCTTATTCTTTTCAATATTATTTAATTCCCTTCCTTCCTTCCTTCCTTCCTTCCTTCCTTCCTTCCTTCCTTCCTTCCTGCCTTCCATATGTTGTTTTCCTCTGTCCAGATAAACATCCCTCTATGCAATCATTCAACCATCTATGCAGTCATCCTGCTTTCCTTTCTCTTTTTCTTTGTGACTTTGAAGCTTTTCACAGTCAGTCTCAATCCATTCCTTGTTTAAAGCTTTTTGATGTAATCACTTTCCCACCTTACAAGCTTTTAAAATGCATTTTATTTTTCTTCTGAACTGGTTAATAATTTAACATTTGCATTGTTTTACTTGCTTTTGTAACAAATTCAGCACTGTGATAAAGGGTGTTAAGGTATATTATTTACACATAAATATTTTTATTAAGGTATATTATTTACACTCTGTTCTTTAGTCAGAGGAAACAGAAAAGTTCCATGAATGTTAAAAATCATGACGGTTCACTTCCCACAGATGACCCAGAGGACACTGGAGTCATCCTGGAGGAGACTGAAGTGATGAAAGTGCTCTATAGTGTGGCATTTGCAGTGTGAACAGTGTGAAAGTCACTACTTTAAAGCGCTTCAGGAGAATATGGTGTTGCTAGATGGAAAGAAATCATCAATGACAAGTACAAGCTCTGAAATCTGAAAAACTGGAATTTGCTGTCACTGTGTTATTCATGCATGACATATGAATTGTAAAAGTGTAAGCTGGTTAATAGAAAGATGCACTGCAAGATGGCAGAAAAGAACTATTCTATATTTGTGTGTTTTTAAATATATTATCAACCATTTAATCTAAACTGATTCCATAAATTGTTTATATTTTTATGTTCATATTCATGTTTTCAAAGTCAATGCAACTGATTTTTGTTGGCACAATATCTCAAGGATGAGCGGTTAAATGATTTGTATATCATTATTGTTGTAAACAGAAAATAAACTGATTCTATTTTGGAACTGCACCAAACAGACTTAAGCTCTCAGTTTGTCTTCAACAGTTTGAATGAAGTTTCTGAATCTGTTTGATACTCTGTATTTTAAAAACATTACTGCTATACATTTTAGTAAAAAAGGAATAAACTTGTGGCACACTGATGAGCTGTCTCATTGAAATACTTGTGTATTAAATAGACACAAGCACACAGTGTGTGTGTGTGTATATATATATATATATACTGTACAGTCCTTGTAGTTCAAATTTATTTGAATAATTTTCACATTGACTTAAGTTTAAAATTATTTAAAAAAAAAAAAAAAGTGATTTAAAAATATAACAATTGAGAATACTGACCCTGCTATTTTTGTGATCTCAAGTAGGCCTCATCAGACCAAGTCATATGACCGAACTACACTAAACATGTATTTTAAGCATTTCTCACTAGCAAACATTTTGGCTTGAGAATAGCCTTCAAATTTTGTTCAGCTGGCAATGCTGAAGAAAGACACTAGGCAAACAATTTCTCATATCAAGTGCTTTAAAAAATATTAATTAAATTATATATATATATATATATATATATATATATATATATATATATATATATATATATATATATATATATATATAATTTAATTAATATATATAAAGATTTTTTAAAATACACTGTACATTTTTAAAAATGAGTTTAAGAAAAGTGTGGGTTCATGAAGTGTCACAAATCGATTTACTTAAGTTAAACAAACCCCAATAAATGAAATTCTGCTAAGATGCATGAAATATACCAACACTAGCAAATATTGTTCAGCCCATCTATCCAAATAAGGGTAATGCTGTCAATATAAATAAAGCCCAGTCAATATTAATAAATAACAATTAACCAAAAAACTGAAGAAAAAACTGTAGTGGTACTACTACATTAAGCTAACATTAAGTCTGTTTACTCAAGATAATGACCCCAGTATATTAAGTCTTGTTTAACCCACCAATTTAATTTAGGCTGATACTGTCAATAGAACATAAGTCCAGTCAATATTAGAAAATGCAAAAGGAATGCAATTTAAATGTAGGGAAATCCTATACCAAAATTCATTCACATTCAGGAACAGAGGTACTTATTTTGAGTGTATCATGTTTCTCAATAATACTGATTGAACTGTATTAGACTGTATTATTAACCTAATCTAAATGGGCAAGTTGAACAAGATAAATTTAATTTACTGCGGATGTTTAACGTAAGTAAATGCTTTACTTTTAGCTTTATGTACCACTGCACAGAGATGAACATACCTGATCATACACGTAGTTGTGAAAAAGATTTCCATGCCGTTAAATTGCTTCCTTTTAATATGATTCAGTTTTTTTTTTGAATGATCATAATTTATATTGTCATCAATCAGATCATCAATATTATATTGATTGGACTTAATTTCTCCTTTGTTTCTCCTTAATTTCTACATCATTAACCTTATTTAAAAGTCCAGTTAGAAATAATACTAGTTATTTCTTAACTCAAACTCTGAATTATACATAATAGATAGAAACTGTAGTACATACAGTAGTAAACATAGTAGTTTTGGTTTATATAGATATGAACATTGCTTAACGCAGGTGCTAATATTCCTTATCAACTTTAAGAAAACAGATTCATTGTAGTTACTATGCTGTCAAAGCACATGGTTAATTAATGGGTTAAGGAAACCTGAATGTGAAGAAGAAGAACAAGAAGAAGAAGAACAACAACAAAAAAAAATAGAACAAGAAGAAGAAGAAAATAGGTTTAATTTGTGTCTTTTTTTCTTTCTTTCACTGAACATAACTTGGGCATTTTATTTCAGGAACATTTCTAACAACATTTTCATCAGCTTTATTAAACGGATGTTTGCCATGGTGCACAGTCCTCCTAATATCTCAGACGAATGCTTTTCACTTCAAGGGATTGACAACTAGGTCGATGTAATATCATTCTATTTCTGGCTCTTGTGACTCTGGGGCTTTTTTACCAGTGAATTAAATCCAATATGTGCCTCAGAGGGATATCAATACTTTAGCCGGTTGCTAATATGGGTAATTAGTAAGGTTAGTTAAAGGGTATGTGTCTCTGGGGGATGATTTATGCAACATAATCATTAGTTTGATTAAGATAAATCGATCTGCCATGGCAGTATAGAATACGGGAACATGGAGTGCACAGCATTTGAATGAATGTTTAAATTTAAACTATGGTGTGTTTTCAATCAGTGGGAATGTTCTGACTTCTCCTTTCACAGTCTCCAGAGATTCCAGACTAAATCAATAGGTTGTGAGCAAAAGAGATTAATGTCTATTTCCAGTTGTCAGTCGTATGTAGGTGATAGGATTAAATGGACATTGTCTAACAGTAAGAAAACCGTATGCAATGAAACAGTGCAACGAAAATTGAGTATCGATTAGGAGATTAATTAGGAAACCATTCTCAGTCCATTTCTGCAACAATACAAAAAAGAAGCTCGATAACAAAGTAGTATGCAGATTGTATAATGAACAATGATCAAATAAAATTTCATGCAGAATTCTAGCAAGTATGCTAAATATATAAGTTATGTTGTTCTTCGGCTGCTCACTGTTCAGGGTCACCACAGCAGATCAGCCGATCCGCATATTTTAGTTTTGGCACAGGTTACACCAGATGCCCTTCCTGATGCAACATCCCATTTTATCCGGGCTTGAGACCGGTACTGACAGTTAACCTCTCAGAGGCTGGGTTGGTTCCTTTTCAAGAACCGAACCCAGGCCACGGTGGAGACAGTGTTGGATCCTGCTGCCTGACCACCACGGAATTATATTAGAATAGAAGCCTTTATTTTGTCACATATACATTACAGCACAGTGAAATTATTTCTTTGCATATCCGTACTTTTGGAGTTTTGGGTCATACATGATATAGCGCTGCTGGAGCAGTGAGGGTTAAGGGCCTTGCTCAAGGACCCAACAGCTTGAAAGTGGTACAGCTTGGCAGCACTGGTGTTCAACCTTAACCGCTTGAGCCATAACTGCCCCTGTAGTTTATGTAATAATAAAAGTAACTAACAATGTTAATAATCAGAATTGTGTTTTCCGGGAACCACATCTTCAAATATACGTAATGCAGTTTATTGTCAACTACATCATTTGCAAATATGAATCAGAGGCGCAGGCGTGAAGCTTCATCTCCCGATTAGTCCATTATTTTAGGAGCATTTTGTATAAAAGAGACACCAAAAAGCACTGACCTGCATCTTGGACTTCACATACCCTGGGCTGTTCAAAGACCCGTGTATATATAAGCTACAAATAGGGTTGACTTTCATTACTGCAGGTGAGGATGGAAAGTGGTTCAGTTTTCTAAATGATCATGGTTTGAAACAGACAAAAGGAATATATTTTTCACCCTATTTGCTTCTTTCCTTGGATCTTCCACTGACTGTGATGAATGCTATACCTTTACAGGCTTTATCATGTCACCTGCATAAATTAGGGTGTGTTTCATGAAAATTTGATGTTCTATATGTGAGGGTAATATGAGTAGAACTTCATGAATAAGATGCAGATTAGTTACATACTGCATACTGTATGCTCAAATCTGTGCTTGCTTTACACAACTTTAATAAAAAGGGCAAGTATGTGCTGATTTGCAGCAGGGTAGAAACATTTACCAAGGACATGTCTCTAATGAAATATGGGGTTCATATGAATACATGCTAGGCAGGTTGACAATAAGATTGACGTTATCTATATTCTGGTTCTAAAAAAAAACAGCCGCATAGATCCTATAGTTCATGTATCATTTTTCTTATCCAGTATTTCTAGAGGACATGGATGACAAATTAAATGGATGGAGAAAAAAAAGCAAGGTGCTTAGCCACTACAACAGCTTTAACAAATTCTACCAGTATCTGGAAGTGCACTTGGAGAAGAACGCTACTCTTCCAAAAGACTCCTTCAGCTGGTGGTTTGATCAGAATGATAGAGAACGCTGTTCATTTGGTTGAGATTTGGTGACATTAAGCCATAAACATATAATTTACATGATTCTGATACTCTTTATTCTATTCAGGGAGCCCTCATGCCCTGTGCACTGTGCAAAGGGGTGGGATCACCTTGGAGGAAACAACTCCCATCAGTATAGAGATGTTTCATAACAGGATGAAGATGATCAGTCAGGATAAGCTTGCACTGATTTCAGTGATGCTTGGACCCAAACCATACACTCTACATCATAACAGAGACAGCATTTTTTCCTTTAACTTGTCACCCATCTTTGCTGGCAGACAGCTGTACCTGATGATAACATTTATTACCTCTTGTTCTGTAGGGAAACCGTGTCTTGTCCTGTCACAACTGTGTCTTGATACATTTGAGGTATCTGGCTCACAGCAATAATCCACTCTACTGACCTATAGTGTAGTTAGCTTAATTTAGCAAGCTGGGACAAGATAGATGATTATGTAATGGTGTATTTGTATACTTATTTCAAAAGTAGAGACTCGGACAAATTCAGCAACAGGAAAACTCTGAATGTGAAAGCAGCTCAGTGATGTTTTTCTACTGCATGAAAATGGCCTATTTCCTATTCTTGTGATATGTGAGTGTTTGGGACTGCTTTTTCTACTGTATTATGTAAAATCTGGTCTGGTCTGCACATTTTTTTAAAATGAGAAAAACTAAAAACAAGGATTAGATGTGCCTGAACTGGTGAAGGACTTGATGATAGTTGCCTAGTTTTATGTTGAGACAAACTTCATGAATAAGTCAGTTCAACATCTTGGAGCATATTTGCGGGCCATCACTGAGGCACAGAAAACAACTGCTTGACTAACAAAAAGGCACGAGTCTTAGAAAAGTACTTTGAATGACACAACACAAATACACAAACACAAAAAAAGACTTTTTTAGCTTCCTTATTACAGTATACAAATTACTCCACAACACATTCATCCTAAATCTCATTCTTCTCCCAAAGTCGTGATTTGCTCTGCTGATCATAAAAAAAACATGTTGAATGTTGGGTGAAAGACCAACAGGGTTTCCGAAACAGAACCAATGCCCCTTTGTTTTTTTAGCATCATGGTTTTCTCCATCACTTTTGCTTCCTTAATCAGCTACATTTCAGCATCATAATCATGATGCCTGAGCACATGCCACTGATAACGTGAGTATGCTATTGTTCCTAGTTACCGAGTGGTCACCTTGAAAAGGAGTTGATTCGATTTATGGGTGATTGTTCATTAAAATGTTAATTAGAATGTATTTATTTATTTATTTATGGTCCAAAACATGAGCACTTCAAATCTGCAAAATGCAGGATCCTGTTCTGGATCTACTGCTTTTTAGGCTTTGTATAAAATTTAGTTAACATTGTCATTTTGTTTGTGTGGTAAATATCAAACCTGCTGAGGTTCTTCTGATTAATTTAGAGAGCGCTGATAAATTTAGCCGCCATAAAGCCCTTCTATCGGTGTGTGAGTGTCAGGATGCACGCTTGGTATTCTTGAGCCAGGGACCCAGTGGGCTTTTTTGAACTGAATTAATATGTTTTCTGGTTTGAATGCTGTGCTCTTCACACACCACAATAGGGCTCTGATTGCATGGCAGTACCACATTTCTGGAGGAGCCAAATATCAACAGTTATTAGCCATGCCTGTGATTCATCCAAGTAAATGCCAAAACTAATTAAATGCCAAAACCACATGTGAAGTACATAGTCTGTACTCATATCAGGATAATACCATAAGCTATGCATGGCTAAGGATCTGTGATTGAGAGCTGAGATATTTTGATACCCACACATACGGTAAAGGCCATCAGGAAGAAGAATGCTTGATCATTCCTGCTGAGCACCTGTGAACCGATTTTAGCTCTTTCTTTACTTCCACTTCTCTCTCCAGCAAGGTTTTTTTGTTCCTCTTATACCGTCTGAAGTTCTGGTTGTCACGGAAACCATGCCAACCTATCATTGCCCAAAATGACATGACGCAGAGCCAATTCTTCTTCGCCAATGACAAAGTGACACATTGAAGTGATAGCTCACAACCGCTTGAAACAAAGAGTGATGCACTCGTAAATTGTAGACCAGCACACATAAAGTCTCAGGCTGCTACAAATGAGGACGTTAAAGTAAAAGCATTGCAGTGGTTTGATGATGTGCTCTTTTTTTTCCCTTAAGAATGAATTTCTATGCAGGATCACATTTAATTCACAATGCAGAATATGAGAGTCGTTGCTAGTCAGTGTCACAAAAAAATCTGTTCAAGTATAAATGTGCACCAGCATACATACAGTACCTGGCTAGATAAACACAGTAAATAAAACCATGAGAGGCAGGAAATTACACATGCGTAGTTTTTAATGCATAGCATTGTAAGCCTGGGTTCTAGTTCTCAAAGTCAGTCTTAATCCCAAGATCCCTGTCACCTGATCTTGGTCCATACTAGACCCATTTTCTCCTTGATTGTATTTTAGTCTTTAATACTGCATTTGCAAATCAGGGTAATGTTTAATGTTAAATTACAATAGTGCTCTCAAATGATTTGGAGATGATTTATGTCTTATTTTTCACTTTAAAAACAATTAGCATGGTTAGCTATCCATTAGCTTGGACACTATGCAGAGTGTTTTAATATAATTTCAGTATTTATTATTATTATTATTATTATTATTATTATTATTATTATTATTATTATTATTTTAAAAAAACTGGGGAAAAAAGGAAAGTATTTTCGAAGCTAGTGTTCTGGCTTATTCCTGCCTACTGGTGATATAATCCATGCATTGAATGTTTTGGATTTATAAACTATTAATAATTTTAAAGAAAAAAAACACAGAATATGTCTATTGTAATTGCAACATGAGATTTCTAAGTGCTTTCTAATTCATTACATTTCTACAGCAACTAAGAGCATGGAATGATATATGAAGAAAGCTGCATCTGATTCACTAAACTGTAGTAAGAACTACTATCTTTATGACATTTGTCACTTTTAAAGCTAGTCCAGCTTACAACCGTGACGGGAAGTGGTAGCTGAGTGGGCATTGGACGACTGTTCAACAAGCTACGAGCTTAAATCCCATTACTACTAAGCTGCCACTACTGGGCCCTTGAGCATGGCCCTTAACCGTCTACATAAGTCGCTCTGGATAAGGGAATCTGCCAAATACCATAAATGTGTAAATTTATTTAATAATCTTCAATAACATGTTTGTCAGTTAACAAGTTCCTCATTCATTATTATATCTCTATGTTATCTTCCTTTCTAAAAATATATATATATATAAAAAGAAGAAAAGTCTATGCCAGGGTACTGGAGAGGAGAATTATCGCCGATAGTCGAACCTCGGAACAATGCGGGTTTCGTCCCGGTCGTGGAACACTGGACCATCTCTATACCCTCGCCAGGTTGCTGGAGGGTTCATGGGAGTTTGCCCAACCAGTCCACATGTGCTTTGTGGATCTGGAGAAGGCATTCGACTGTGTCCCTCATGGTGACTTGTGGGGGGTGCTCTTGGAGTATGGGGTCCGGGGCCCTCTGCTAAGAGCTGTCCGGTCCCTATATGACCGGAGCAGGAGTTTGGTTCGCATTTCCGGCAGTAAGTCAAACTTGTTCCCGGTGCTTGTTGGACTCCGGCATTGCTGCCCTTTGTCACCGGTCCTGTTCATTATCTACAGTATATGGACAGGATTTCTAGGCGCAGTCAGGGGCCGGAGGCAGTCCGGTTTGGGGACCACAGGATTTCGCCTCTGCTTTTTGCAGATGATGTTATCCTGTTGGCTTCCTCAAATCAGGACCTTCAGCGTGCACTGGGACGGTTTGCAGCCGAGTGTGAAGCGGCGGGGATGAGAATCAGCACCTCCAAGTCCGAGGCCATGGTTCTCAACCGGAAAAGAGTGGCTTGCCCCCTTCAGGTTGGTGGAGAGCTCCTGCCTCAAGTGGATGAGTTTAAGTATCTTGGGGTCTTGTTCACGAGTGAGGGAAGGATGGAGCCGGAGATCGACGGGCGGATCGGTGTATCTTCTGCAGTGATGCGGTCAATATACTGTACCGGTTTGTTGTGGTGAAGAAACTCTATTTACCAGTCGATCTACGTTCCTACCCTCACCTATGGTCATGAGCTTTGGGTCATGACCGAAAGGACAAGATCCCGGATACAGGCGGCCGAAATGAGTTTCCTCCGCAGGGTAGCTGGGCGCTCAGCAAATAAATGAAAAGCAATCAGCTGGCTATTAAGATACAGGGGGAAATAATAATAAAAAAGAAGTAAATGGATGTGGAAAAAAGTCACTAAGTTATAGGTGCTTTTGGCCAAGGTTGCTGCAAATAAAGACAGCGTGCTCTGTTCTTTTAAGGCTGTAATCAGGTACAAATCTGAAATCTTTTCCATCTTCTCCTCCAGGAATTCAAATGAACTTTTTATAGCTAGTTCTTTATTTATTATAGAAGTCGAGGAAGTCAGATAAAGCTTGTTTCATATTTCACTGCAGCTGCGATTTTATGTACAGACGTGAGTCACGATTCCACGAGTCAAATTTCACATCACAACATTGAAAAAATTGATTAAACACAAACAAATGAATCAATCTACCCCTGATGTCTTTTAGTGTTTAAATAAAATGAAATTCAATTAATATTTATCTCTAACAATGAGCAAGCCTGATGCAAAAAACTCCCTGAGATGATATGAGTAAGAAACCTTAAGAGGAACCAGGCTCAGTGGGGTGTCATCCTCAGTTGGGTGACACTGGACAGTAAATAATGTAGAGGTAAAAAATGTCCTTTAACGGTTTATAGTTGAGTTTTAAATAGTTTTAAACCAAAATCATGCAGCTCCCGGAAGCCATGTGGTGGTGTAGGAGACATTTGGAAGTTGAAAACAAGTCATGCAGCTGCATTCTGGATCATATGCAGAGGTTGTATTACGCTAAGAGGTAGACCTGCTTAGAGAGAAGCAGTAGTCCAGTCTCGAGACTGAACAAGCAGACATGTGCATATTAATGTAGCAATGTGTAAGGAAAAGGACAGCTGATTGTCCATGATAACCCCAAGGTTGCGAGCAGTAGCTGAATGGAGAGATCAGAGAGTTGTTCAGGGAGATTGCGAGATCCTGACTTGGGGATGAATCACGTGGGATGAACAGCAATTCAGTTTTGCTGTGATTAAGTTCCAGCTGATAAGCCGTGATCCATGACGATACTGTATGTCTGCCAGACATGCTGAGAACCCAGCAGAACCTGTGGTATCTGATAAGTTGAGTGTCATCAGCATAGCAGTGGTAAGAGAGTGTCCCATGTGAGGATATCATTTCACCAAAAGTGTGAATATAGATAGAGCAATAAGCTGATGAAGATACTAAACCCTATTACTTGCCATATATAGCCATATATTACAAGATGAGTTTTTCTTTTTGCACCCACCTAATATGCCATCCCACTTTTCTATGTAACTTGGTGAATAAGTGCCATCGTCTGTGTGTTATGATACATGACTCACTCCTTTTAGAGCCAAACCATCCTGCAAAGACTAAGTCAGAATCAAGTATTTATACCGCAACAGTCTCATCTGAAATAAAAATATCTTTCATAGTATTCACATTAAAGACAAAAAAGTTTTCTGTGTTAGCTAAAAAATTAAGTATAATGCAATGATTAATCTATATTTTATACCTCTGTATCCTTACATAGTATGTAAAGCCACAATCTCAAGTTCCTTATAGTCCATCAAAGACTTTTAAAACTCTCAATAGTGCAGTACTTTCCCATTTTTACAAGTAGTTACAGTCTCCTCCTGTCACTGTAAAAAGCTGTTTCAACACATTTTATTTATGAGTTATAAGTTATATAAGAACATTATATATGAACTATAAAAAAAAGAGCTGTGACAGCAGCAGCACGTATCTTTTAATGACAGACGTTACCATTTGAAGTAATGAAAGTGCAGGATGGTGCAGAAGCTGACAATAGTGAAGATCAAGCAGAGGACATGAATGGTTAAGGAATTATAGGTGGATTTGGATGTCAAGTTTGAAAGTACACACAAGGAGAAACAAAATGATGTTATACCTACTTACTGCATTCACAGCAAATTGCCACGGGCAAAGATTCAAGGCGAAGCCGTGCCACTCAGGAGCGCCAAGCTGTCATTATTATTGCATATGAGAAACATTTTCAAGGCTAGGATAGAAGCTGCATTTGGCTATAGGCATGCCATATTGATAAGCAGTAATACTTGGTGGTGTGCAACCTTCAGTCAAATTAAAGCTGTCACAACTTTAGAATGCAACACGCTTACAAAAGCATTCCACTGATGCGGTTCCTTCATATTATGATTGGACAGAGTTAAAACAACCGTTCACTGTTCTTCAGTCCTTATTATAAGTGAGGAACAGGTTCCTCATGCTCAAGAGGATGGTAAAAAAGAAGGTTAAACAATCACTAAAGAAGTTTTATTTGTCACATGTACTGTATCTTAAAAGACAAAGAAATTCTTGTCTTTGCATATCCCAGTTTGCAAGGAAGTTAATGATGATACTGCAACCGTTCAGTTAAGTTTTTATATTGCCTTTTTGCAATTTTGCAAAGGAGGGACATCCCGATATTTCAAAAGGAATAAATATAAATTTCCCTTTGAACCCTGTTGCCTTTCAGAGATGCTGACTACAGAGGATAAAGCACTTTGGCGTAGATCACTTTCAGAGACCAACCAATCTAACAACCTTTCAGAAAGAGTTGCTTTCCCATGTGGATCTGAGATTGATTGTTAGATACCCAGGCAATAAAAGCTAAACATGGCAGTAATAGAGACTCAAACACTGCATGTTTCACAGATGCTTCTGAGCTTTTTAGTAAGTATAGATTTTATAATTGTTCCTAAAAGGATAGTTTTTAGCCACCTCGTATTCCATTAGGAGACTAATTTACTGGCCAACAGTAGCAGTGACTAAATATTTATTAATAATAACTCATAATAATCATCCTTGACATTTCATTTATAACAACTATTACGGAAAAGTCCCCACAGAAATCCCGTCAAGTTGACTCAGATTAACTAGCTGGTTAACATTACCTGCGGAAATGACTAAAATCTCTGATTGATATTCTGTCAGATTTCCTGTAAGGTTAATTTATGTTAGCTAGTGCAGCAGACTTAGCAGTGAAGAATACAACCACTTATGGATATAACCAAAAATTCCTCTTAGAAAACCCGAGATCAGGTCAGTTCAGATTGGCTAGATGGCTAACAAGATCTGTGAAAATCCATAGAGTTAGAAAGACATCCTGCTTGAAGATTCCTACTTGAGGATTTCCACATGCAGTAGTTACTTATAAACATACCAACATGCCCACACTGAATTGCTCTCAATTCCATATATGGACTTAAAAATATGTCCAGCTTTCCACATAAAAGATACAGTACCAGTTCTCAGGTCTACAAACTGTAGATAGATCCTTTTAAGTCTTTCATCTACGGTTGTGTAGACTGTAGATTTCATCTCACAAAACATATCCTATGGTCATGATGCTGAGACTTACATGGAACAGTAGAAGAAGAGGAAAAGAGAGAAAGCACTAATGGACAGTGATTTCTCCCTTGAGTATCTGCTGACCTGCCCTAATGAGTCTGCATAAAGAAGGCAGTTAATTAGTCCTTACTTTTCATTTCACTTTTATCTAGACACATAATGGCCAAATGCAGGCAGTTTACACAGAGTGCCAAAAGTTAAGGTCTGCAAAGAAATGGTAAGAGCTTTTAGTAAGTGCATGAGATGATCAAAAAATGTTGGTTTTTTTGCCCCTTTTCCATTACAGCTCTAGTTAGCAGACACAATTTACTCCCGCATGATCAAATGCCCTTGTCAGTTTCACAAACCCTGACGTTTTATTTCATAGCAGAAATAGTCCTGGTGAAAAACTGCAAGAGACAAATTCTAATGGTTATCATTTCATTTTTAACATGCTATTACATAGCCGAGGAATAAAAATGAATAGAACAGCTTGGTGGGGGGGGAAATGTTTCACAATGGCCAATAAGAGCAAAGGCTTTATTTTTTGTGCAGTAAATTTGAAGAGCAATACGTCAGAGCAATATGATTACATGCTCATTCAAGCTCATTCTTATGCTAGACTCATGATTCCAGACCATGCCCAGATCCATGTACTAGTAATAACATGTAACATGTAATAACACCCTCTCCCATACCCTCTTTCTTCTGAATGATTCCTACTACAGCTCTCACACTTATTTTCTAATTTGACTTTCAGCTGCAGTGAAGGCCAGACTACATGCATGGTTAGCTTCTAATTTAACGTGAATATCTGGACTTCTAAGCTCATTACCTGCTCTTTTCAGGCTGTTTGCCTACATGGAAATCACATACAACTTAGAAACATACAATACATTATAAGAAAAAAAATAAAAAATTAATAATGCAATAAAATTGACAGTGCTGAAGGAGTTATTAGATCTATTTGGTAATCAGTCATTGAACTGACAGGATGCTATTCTGACATAGATGCCGTTTTTCTAGTGGTTGTATACATGTTTACAGTACATGATTATGGTTATAGTGAATTAGATATCCTCCCTTTTGTAAAACAAGCACTTGAATGGCTAAACACAACATGGCTACTTCTCTTTTACTGCCACACAGCCAGTCAGATTTTGTGAACGTGCAAGAAAACACATACTGTAAACAGCCTTGGTGTGTCCTGGTAAATGATGTTTGCAATGATTGTGAGAAGCCCTTCCCAAGCTTACACTCTCACATACTTTCTGCAGATTTGTCTCACTTATGAATACTCGAAATACAGGCTTTGTCACTTAGCATATTCATCAGTGGAATTTGCCTAGCTGCTACGTGCACATCACAGCAGGCAAAGCCTTCGCACAATGTCTGTCTGCTCCACAATCACTCCATTTTGTTTGTGAAAGCCAGCCAAATGTTGTCTCAGCATGAAGTATGGTGAGGCCATTATTCCTATTCTATAAAATTACGTCATTTTGTTAAGTGAAGCCACACAAATGAAGTTCCTGCAAGAAGTACCAATAGAATCCACAAACCTCATCCAGGAACAATACATGGGAGTTACCATAATACCATAAAACCATTACTTAAATTTTAGTAAAAAAAAAATGTTTAGTAGCATCAATTTAATTTCACTCTGATACATTTTTGTCATGGTTGGCCTATGACAGGGATTGCGAAAACAATTGTGAAACAAGTAATGTATTTTTACTGTACTCATATACACACCATTGAGCCTGCACACAAAAGTAGTTTCCACAGGAAAACTGTTGCTCGGCTGGACTAAAATAAAACAGATATAATTAAAACCATGTATGGAAAATATATGTTAAATCATGTCATGGTCTTAATAATTTACAAATCAGGTCATGATATTTGCTAGAAGTAGGTATTCACGATAACGTAACCTTAGTCATTTTACTAATAATAATTCAAAATTTACTGTAGTATTTATCAAAGGCCCCAGTGCATAATTCTGTTGGATATCGGGATCCTGTACATAAAAGAGTTCTGTAAGTGCTACAGTCACTAAAGCTTTTGTTAATAATTTTGTATTATATAAATTAATAACTCAGTGTAGACACAGTGTTCGGAGGCCGAGAAACGCAAAACAAAATAACAAATTCGGAATTAAAATAACAAATCAGAAAACAAAACAACAAATTATAAAACACAACAGAATAAAAAATCCAAAAACAAAATAAGAATTCAGAAAACACAATGATGTTTCAGACAAACCGGAAAAGGTAGGTATAGTTTGTGAACGATACATCCGTCACTTAAATTATATAGGAAGAAGTATTGTGTATAATATTATTTCTTGTGCATGTGTGGAGTTCTGCATTTACATTAAATCTAAGAAAATAACAATTACCTTTATTTAAAAGGAAGAACATTCATATGCCGTGATATTAGATATGCTGATAGCATATCATGGCATAAAGATTTGTTTGCTCTAAAAACACACTTGAGGAATGCAGGTATGATTCTAAGACAAAACTATCCCATATGTAAGGAATGCTATAAGAGCAGAACTGGATGGACCAGGAGATGGACCAATGTGGTTAGCTCTTCAGCAGAAAAGTTGTGTGTATAATGTGATGACATTAAGGTGTTGCTGCATGAACTTAAGACACAGAGTAGATTTGTTCAACATAAATAACTCCATGGGGCAAAACTATCTGTGGCATGTGGATGGTTATGATGCACTAAAGCCATTAGATTTTGCTATATCAGGATGCACTGGTGGTTTTTCAAGATGCGTCATGTAGCTTATTTATAGACCAACTAACAATGATCCTGCTGTTATTGCAGACCTACAAGAATAAAACAAAAAAGTTTCAAATGATGCAATGCATTTAACACTGGACCAGTTAGGCAGAACAAAGCATGCTGGATTAGTATATTCTGAGTTGGTGCCAAGTGAGACCTGATTGTTTTACTGTAGTATATTTAATCAGTTTTTATTGTGAGCATATTTAACAATGTATTAAAATGCTTTAATTGCTTTTAAATGCTTTAAATCCACAGTAAACTTGGATGATCTTTATTGTGAGCATTAAGTAGGTAAATATGTAATGATCTGAGATCTTGCGATTAACTAACATTTTGAAATATCCATTTTGTACTGGATTAAATGGTGAGCATTAAGGGCCTTGCTCAAGGGCCCAACAGTGGCAGCTTGGTGGTGCTAGGGCTTGAAACCTCGATCAACATCTCAGAGCCAGAAAAAGCAGTGGAATTAAGGATTGTCCCTAAACATCTGACATAAAATCCTGTTTAATAAAAACACTTCGTAAAAATATACAATTATATTTTATAGAGTGTTCACTAAAGAGTTTTATCAATACATCATCCGTGACAACCTCCTTCCCCCCTGCTGCAGCTCAGGTAATAGCTTGTTTTAGTGCTCTTGAAATAATTTTTTCAGTCCTGTGGAGAAGGACTCTGTCTAACACCAATTTAGCTGAAGCCCCCTAGAGAGGACTATATTATGATCTGTAGCAGTGCAAGACCTTATGGTGTGAATGGATACAGCATGATATGATACAAGTCTGTACAATATGAAAGGCCATCAGAGAGATGCAGTTAAATCCTTGTCCAAAGGATATGGCCAGTGCTATGGTACGGCCACACTACCCTGCTAATAAAGTAGCTAGATATGCTACAAGCTACTAAAAAAGCTTTTAGTATAGCTAGCAACTTATATAAAGATTAGTTTGGCATGAACCTTGCAGTTGTATCTTGTCAATCTACAAGCTACGCATGATTTAAAATAGCTTAGCTACAGAAAATGTTGAATTTTTATCACATAGCCTGCTACACTATAAATTTGCTAGGAGAAACGAGCTAGCCACACTGAAGCTACTTTGGCAAATCTGAGGAAAATCAGTTGTGATATTTTCATTTTGTTCTGCAGCTTCAATTTTAAACGACTCAGTAAAAACAATTAAAATGAACTGTAAAACAACAGATACAGTACTCCACTATTTGTTTGGTTTGTTTCCTGAAACATCAAGCTAGCTAATGACACTACAGTGTTTGGGGGCTTGCTGTATGAATAATAATGTTTGTCAACAATGCTTGTGATTTCTAGTTGATCCTTGTTATCAAGTTAAATAGCATAAATACAAAAATGTCATGCTTCTTCATAACAGGAAGACAGGGAAGATAAGGAACACAAAATATTGTACTACTACTGTGAGCACACCTGACATTAGGTAATCAGTGCTTAAAGGTTTGCATGTGGACAGTATATTAATTTCTGTCAAACAAATGTGTATTTGATTTTTTTTTTAATCTTTCATGCTTATACACATTGATAAATATGGCCCGGGATGATAATTTGCTATGAAGCCTACCAGTGCTTCATAGCAAAGAGAGATGCTCTTTCATGCAAGAGACACCACTAAACACTGTAGAAATATTGAACTTGAAACTATTAAAATGTTATAAAACAGTTTCTACATTGCAGATTGTTTGATTCAAATAATTAAAATAATAAAATGTTAATAATTATAAAAATGTAAAAATAAACAGGGCCTCTAGAAACAATAAGGTCATTTTTTACATAAATGAACAGTAGCTCGTTACATTAGCATTAGAACAGTAGCTACATTAAAAACTACATTATTTTGAATAACTGATTAGTACAATACGAATAGCTACTGCCACACTATAATAAAGAATTGATATAAACTATTCATTTATACCTATGCAAACTGATTATAGCATAATTGCAAGAGCTTTGGAGCTTCTATGAAATTGTTTATACCTTGCAGTTAATTGATGCAGGTTTCTCGATCAGTCCTCACTGTAAAAATGCCTGGGCAAAGTCATTCATAGGAAAAAGATGAGCATACCCAGATAGACTGTACACAACAAATCACTGTGTTGTGCTGAGGTCACTTTGATAGATCACGCTTCACCTCTCTGGATCAAAACACAATTATTGGTGGGAATGAAATGTGAAATTTGTCATCCTATTATTTTCTCTTCCCCTTGAAGCTGTAAGGCAGAGAGAATGCTTCACAGTTATTTGTGGATCAAAGCCAGAGATGGTTGCCTGCTTTTTGGCACCTTTAAAGCCTTGATTTCACTCCAACTGCCCCGACCACCTGTTGAGGTGGCTGATTCATCTCCAAGGAAGTGACATTGATGAACCAGTGAGCCACTGCATAAGACTAAATACCGCTGCTCTGCACCACAGCACCATCAGCCTATTGGATACCAGGAGGCCAAAAGCAGTGTGCGGTGACTCACCCAATATTCTAAGCAATATATGGTTTTGTGAGCGGGAAGACTAATATCTGTGACTCACACACTAAATGCCTCTCACCTTTTGATTTTCCCATAGGTCCAATAATGTACGTTGTCATCTCATATTGAAAAATACAGCTGATCTTTACAGAACTGTCATTAAACAAGGAGCTGAAATTATATGGAACTTCTCGATTTTTGACCTTTATAACTATATTAGTTTTGTATATTCAAATGTACATTATTAAACATTTTACTTTTAACATTTTGTACTTTAGGACAAGTATATTGGTGGTCCTTATATTCCACAAGTGCCAGAAAAATGCTCAATGACAAGGCGAAAACAAACTGCTTATTCTGAAGCATGAGGCAATAACATATTCCCACAGCTGAGGATGGCTAAAACATTGAGTCCCCCTTACTCACTGGTCATATCAAGCATGGCTAGATTTTCCTGGAAGATATGTGATGTGCTTAACAGCTGTATCATCAATACTATCATAAATCTGTCACTACTACATACAACACAAATGGTGTGAGAAGCAGTAATCATAATGGAGGAAACTTTAAATACACAAATATCTGCTCACGATAAAAGACATCACATCACAGTTGACTGAATTTTTTAATCCTATAAGATCATATAACATCGGAAATAAGAGGAATCTGAAATAAAACACTTTTCTCAAATAAGTTCTTTTTTCTTTGTTTGTAATCTCTTGCTGCTTTTCAAATGTAAAGTCATTCTAACTCCACTCTGGGATGAAAAATCATTCTCTCAAATCCACTCACTTTTACTCAGCTTTATTTTTTCTTAGGCAAGACTTTTTTTTATATTTTATATATTTTATAATGTCTTAGGTAAAATGCAACAAAAGCACTTCCTTTCCATATACTTTTTCTATTCCCTTCTGTCTCTCTTCAGTGAAGCATGTTAAAATTTTCAAAGTTTATCCCCATCATTCACTCCTCTACAGCTGTTACAGTCTGGTCTACATGCCATCTGGAGGAACCACTGGGCCTTTGAGACCTGTGGGAGCTGTTGAACACACACACACACAGACACACACAGAGAGAGAGAGAGAGAGAGAGAGAGAGAGAGAGAGAGAGAGAGAGAGAGAGGTGGAAGGTGGGGGTGGGGTGTTAGCTGTGAGACGTGTTCATACAGCACACAGATACAGTTCAAGGTAAAAAAAGAAGTTCTACTGCTTGCGAAATTCCAATTTTACAAATTGTTTCTGTAAGTATTTACTTTCCTTTTAGGATTAAGGAGTTTGCCTTTCTCTAAACACATCTGACTACAATATGATGGATTTCATATTAGCTCGTCGGCAGGATCAGGTGTGCTTAAAGCAGGTGTAGCCTAATTAAAAATGCATAAGTTAGTTGTAATAAATAAATAAATAAAATAGACAATAAGTGAACAAGGTTAAGATATATTTTCTATTGTGAGTTAAAATGGTACGTTCATGAGTTAAAAAAATTACAATTAATAAATGCTTAAAATGTAAGATCAGTTGTAACTCTGTGTCCTTCTGTTGGACTGATGCTGTTCGGCTGCTTCGAAGGATATTGCCAATCGCTAATAATATTAGCTTTTATATTATATTTTATATAATATTAGGATAATTCTTTGGATAACCTAAACGTGGTTTAAGGTATCACCCTGTTTTTATTTTTGCTCTTGTGTAAGTGAAACAACGGCCCCAAGCACCGAATCAGGCCTGTAACATTTGTGTTTTAAGTAATTTGGATATTGTATATTTGGTTATTTCGGTAACTGAGACAAGTAAAAACACTTAAGCCATTTTATGTGTAAAACTAATGGTTAAAATTGGTTGGTTATTGGTTAAAACTAAAACCGTGTGATGTAGTGAGTTTTGCTTAACACAAAAACTATTTCTTCTTTTGTTCTGTTCTGTTCTGTTCTTTTCTTTTGGCTTTTGGTTCTCTGTCACTTAACTGAAATTTTCTATATACTAATGTTTAAATTTATATGGCCCAAGGACACTAATTGACCTTCTTGATATCCTCATGCACTAACATTTTCTTCGATTTTCTTCATAATTCGATGATTTTCATTTTGCTTTCATTCAAAGTAACTGGAGGTTCATTAAAGAAAAGGTACTCTGGTGGTCTTGGATTGGTTTTCTTTCTCTAACACAGCTTTTAAATCTAGTAACATTGGAGCCAAGGTAACTGTCTTATTTGGGACTACGTATGGCATATCTACTGTATCCTACAGGGGGAGTGGAAATGTCTCTGTGTTAGCCAGGCAAAGCAGATGGAGGTAACAAATGACCTGAAAGGCATGAATGTGACAGTACTCATAGCTACAGTGTAAGACATGAACCAGCATGAGCTTTCCTATGTAAGAAACAACCACAAAAATCACTGAACACAACGACTGTTTGCATGTTTCATCCTTGTGTGAGTGTGTGTGTGTGTGTGTGTTTGTGTGTGCTTTAAAAGAGATGAGTTAAGCACAGGGAGAAAGTACTCTCCATTTGTACCCACCCACCCTCGGACACTAGATAGGCTGCATGTACCTTTTGGGCTCTTGTAGGGCACAAACAAGGTGAATTAAGAAGCCATTTGCTGTTACTAGAAGATGGTGGAGGAACAATAAGATAAAGCTAATTAGTGATAAGAAATCAAGCAATGCATAACGGTTTTGTACAGCTAAATTTATTTCTGTTGTTGGCCAGGAAAAAAGACCTTGAGTGAAAAAATTTTAACAAATTTTACATTTGCCTTTTACTGAAGAATCATATTTATTTCTTTGCCGAGATGCAGTTCAATGGCACAGTGTTGATTATGAGGTGCAGTGTAACTCTGTGGCAGAAGACAAATTGAGATGCCAACAACTAGCCTTTATCTCAACAGCCTGCTTCTGCAGCACAACCAGCAAAACAAAGCTAAAACATAGCAATAAACATGCAACCAGAACACCTGACCTGAATGAAAAGCAAAGCCAGTGTGCATAAAACAGCAAGACAACATATTATTTTCAGGCCACATGCACACTGTGCCTCAGAGCCACTCAGAAAATGGACGGGATCTTGTCTCCTCTTTCCTTCAGAACACTGATTGGAAGCAATGAGGAGTTTACATAAGAATGAATTGTGCTGCAGAAGAGAATACACTCATGAGTGCTCTCACTCACAACGGAGAGTGGGTTTTTATGGATGCTAACAACGATGACCGGTCATTAGTTAAGCCATTAAATAGTTAATTATAAAATTATACAATTACAATTAAAAAGCTTCAGTCAACAAGGGGGGTTGATGAGGACTCTGGCAAATTGCCTTTTTCTGACTCTGCACTCATGCTGTTTTCATGTTTGTTCTGTTTTATATGGAAAAAAAAAAACAATGTTTCACCAAGGAAAAATTAAAGTTAAAATAAATACTGATAAACAGACAGACACAGATAGATGGATGGATGGATGGAGTACCTTGGACCTTTTAATTCTTTAGGTTCCTCTGTATTCCCAACAGTTTGTTCCCTCTGTTTCTTTGTTTGGGCCAGTGGGATTATTGGGATATATTGGTTTAATTATTAATTATTACTAAGATCAAAAATCTGCTATCCACTCACTCACTCACTCACTCACTCATTCATTTTCTACCGCTTATCCGAACTACCTCGGGTCACGGGGAGCCTGTGCCTATCTCAGGCGTCATCAGGCATCAAGGCAGGATACACCCTGGACGGAGTGCCAACCCATCGCAGGGCACACACACACACACTCCCATTCACTCACGCACAATTTTCCAGAGATGCCAATCAACCTACCATGCATGTCTTTGGACCGGGGGAGGAAACCGGAGTACCCGGGGGAGAACATGCAAACTCTACACACACAAGGCGGAGGCGGGAATCGAACCCCCAACCCTGGTGGTGTGAGGCGAACGTGCTAACCACTAAGTCACCGTGCCCCCATCTGCTATCCAGTACTTACTTAAATATACATATATATTTCTATTTGCCTGCTTGACTGGTTACTTGAATTGAATGGGTTTAAACCTCAGTAACAGTAATATCTTTATTATCAAGTAAATAATGTTACCTTGAGGCTAATATGGAAAGTTCCACAATAATAATAATAATAATAATAATAATAATAATAATAATAATAATAATAATAATAGAAATAAGCACTATGGTTTCAATAACATTTTAGTACTAAGATCTAATATTTAAAATGTTGTATTATGTGTTAAAGTAAAATAAATCTATACTGTGGTTGACTGGTTATTTTAGACTTAAAGTGGTACCTGAGTGCAAATAAAAAGAGTTTGAGATTTGAACTTGAAAGTACACTGCAAGTGTTTTAATCTGTTTTCAAGTGTTTTCAGTTTTGACTGGTAGGAAACATGGTCACAAAGTTACAAAAGAAGTAGAAACATATTCTGTAGTTTAATCCCTGACTATCTATTTCTAAGTTTTACAGGTTAAACCCAGGAACACTCTTCTGCAAGATCTTGATATTCTTAAAGAAAAACTGAATGCATTATTTGCATACCCAATTTAATGTCTGAAGGATGGAGACAAGAGGAGGATGCTTATGTCAGCTAACTCCTGCTAAAGCCATTGAGACATTGAACTTTTTGGACACATCCAGTGTCTCAGCCTTGCAAATGAGGCAGAATACATTTGTCTTTTCCTTGACAGGAGACAATCTGGTCTGACAAGTTAATGGCATTATGAAGCCCAGCTAACGTGGCAGCTCAACTGCAGCCAAACATCAAGATGACACACACTTGTTCTATCTGGGTTTCCAAAAGGAATTACCTGTCAACAAGATCATAAAATTGCTGCATATTTTGACAATTCTCATACAAAAAATTACCCCAAGTATGATTAGTTCAGTTAGTGAGAAAACGTGGTTGCAACGAGAGAACATTTTTCTAACTGTGACAATGCTTCTCTCTGGTGGTAAGATTAGGGTGATGCACATTAAGGCATTGAGCTGATTTAGAAAGCCTTTATTGTCATTGTATAGCTCTCCATATCAATTCTGGACTGCAGCTCCTGTTAGTGTCGAGTCAATAACAGACACATAACAATACATGTTTGAACATACAATACGTACAGACACATACAATAATACGAATAAACAAGAGTATAATTGGTTGCAAGGTTGTTTATCTGCTGTGACCTTTTCATGCTACACAACATAGTTAGTGAAATAAGTCTCTGTGTGCATGTAAATATAGATAAGCCATCAGACTGAAGTGTTGACCTTGAGGAAGAGCCTGTGACCACTTGTAGCTGTCGCCTTGCAGTGCAAGATGTAATTGGAGGTTCCTGACCACTGGACGACTTATACAGTACAGGACCTTTCAAAACACTTGCTAGTCTTTCTTAGTCGGCCCCATTGCTTTCCGTTCTGCTCAGTACCAGTCTCACGGTGCTTTGCAGTAATTCTCCCGGATCGTGCGACAGTTCAAATCCAGCACACAAGCAATGTCGGCTGACCAGATTTAACCAGTTTAACAAGATCCTCTTAGGTTGCGGAGGATAGCTTGGCCATTTTCATCAAAATATACAAAACAACATCTAATAACACGGCCCACAAAATATTTGACACCCCTGTAGCAATTATAGGCTATAGGAATAATTAATGCAGGCTTTGTACTTCAGCCTGGCCAATTTTGATATCTGCACAATTTCACATGTTTCTGTCATGACAAATAAAATAGTTGTAATAAGCGTGTAAATTAAGTTCAAGCACAACCACACAACATGCATACAAAAGTTTGATAAATCTTGATTATATTCTTAAATAAAGAAGTCGTAATTTTTCTTGCGTCGGACATCATAAACCTTCCATTAAAGTATTTTGTTCATCCCATGTGAAGACAGATACAAAATGTAGGTAGTGTAGTGTATTTTAACTTTTAATTGTTTTGTGTTTAATGCTTTGGCAAAAGCGCTCTGCTCAAGTGGAAACTCCAGGGTTTCTGCACTAAGGAAGACCGGGGGATATAGAACAGACTCGTCAGTGACCAGTGTTGTATAGACTCGTGTTGCAGTGTTGTAACAGACTCGTGCCATGACCAGTGTTGTATAGAAAGGGGGTTTCCTCCGGGTACTCTGGTTTCCTCCCCCTGTCCAAAGACATGCATGGTAGGTTGATTGGCATCTCTGGAAAATTGTCCATAGTGTGTGATTGCGTGAGTGAATGAGAGTGTGTGTGTGCCCTGCGATGGGTTGGCACTCCGTCCAGGGTGTATCCTGACTTGATGCCCGATGACGCCTGAGATAGGCACAGGCTCCCCGTGACCCGAGGTAGTTCGGAAAAGCGGTAGAAGATGAATGAGTGAATGACTACATAGTAAGCCAAAAGTTATGGTATTATTTAAATGGCAAAAGTGGACACCAAAATTTTACGCATGATGTAATGATGCCAGTCTTGAATCAAATCAGTTCATGTATGTGTGCATTCTCTACAGTGTGTCCAATGAATGCAGTCATTAATAAAAAAAAAAATCACAAGACAAAGACCAAATCAATAAATGTTATTTTTATTTAGTATTGAATGGATTGTTTGCATTAATATTTTGTTTGTATCAACTCTGGTAATAAGAACAGTAAAATTTCACTGCTTTTGGTTGCTGTATTTACAGCTTTCCTACGATTAACGTTATAGATCTGACTGCGCGTGCCTTTGCTTCTCCGTAGAGCGTGTGGAGCTGCGTAATGCAATCTAGGAGCAGTGATTCGCCAAACCTCCCTTATTGCAGTCGCACACATTTCTTCTGATTTTATTTTGTAGTAACGAGTAACGAAGATGCTTAGTGGCAATATAACGGAGTAAAAGTATACATTTTATCTAGGAAATGTAGTGGAGTAAAAGTGAAAGTTGACAAATTTAAGCGAAGTAAAGTACAGATACCTGAAATTTCTACTTAAGTACAGTAACGAAGTATTTGTACTCCGTTACATTACAACAATGACTGCTATAGTAGCAACATACAGTACTATTTAGATACATTTATTGTACAGATTTAACACAGAGCTATCTAAATACAAGAAATCCTGGAGACAAGTGTCCTTTAATCAAGTTTATTTTGCGTAAAATAAAGGTCATAACAATTAAAAGCATGTTAAAACAACATTGTATATTGTGTGAACACTCACGTTGGTCATAAACCTTTAACAATACTTTCTATATTGTTTACATGAGAATTAAACAAAGTAATAACGAACAGAAGATCCTTCTAGAAATCTAGGGTAATGGATAAATAATATATATAGCTGTAGTATAAATATATGGAATGGATAAAGCTACAACTCCAGTCGTTTAGAACATCCTGATTGTACATCGCAGCTGCACAGTATTTGCCCTGAATGTAACATAATCAGATTAACAAGGATATCATGGATTATCTGCTACAGAGGGAGAGGCTCAGGACACATTTTTTGTTTGCTTTGGCATATTGGCGTAAAAGAGCTAATCACACTAAAATACAGCCTGTTTGTGTTGCTAACTCATTACTGTGTGCGCTCAAGGCACACAACCTGCTTAAGTCTTACACATAATAGGCTGGTGCTTGGTTGTTGTCAAACATGTTCTGATAAAAGAAATGTTTTCAATTCAGTAGAAATAAAAAGAAAAAGAAAATACAAAAATTGCAAAAATAAACAAAAAATGAAATCACGTTCAAGTCATTAAAAATGGCTAAATTCTGTGAATCAGCTCTACATGTTTATACAATCTGATAAGATTAATCTGAGAAACAATCAAGAGCTTTGCATACATGTATAGAAAAAAAAATCTTCTTAAGACATTTTCTTGTCTTCATTTTCTTTGATGAGCAAAATGGAAGTCAAAACCTCTACAGACACATGACTTAATTCCACCTGTGCTTGTATTCATCTTAAACCCAGACAATACAAAACAAATCAGTAATCAACTTCGTAACAGCTACAATACTTCATCTTTGTGTTAATAATGCTTCTGAAAATATTCAGAATTTTTTAAATATAACAAACAAGCACTGAATACAAAATGCACATCAAGATAAATCCCTTCTATCATTTAATGTAGGTTAGGACTTGAAATAGCCAAAGATGATACAAAAATAATCTGTTTAAATTATTCCAGTAAGGCACATAGGGTTGGCGGGACAGTGTAGTAAACGTGTAGCATTTCATCAGCAACCAGTCTCACAGTCACCGTTCTGTAACTGACAGCTTTGGGCGTAACGGACAGCATCGCCGAGTGTGTGAAAAATGATTGGTGAGCTCTTGAGGTCATAATAACCACCTCTGTGCAGGGAATCGATCACTGACTTGCTGCATTGGGCTAATAACAAGTGCACGGAAAGTTCCTTGTAATCCTTACACACCTCCTTCAGAGCATTAACTCCTTCTGTGTCCAGAAATAACACAGCGCTGCAGTCTAGGATCACTGTGTGAAAAGAAGGGAGGAAAATATCTGTAGGCACTTCAGAGTCTTCCTCCCTCTTCATGCGTTTTGCCAGCTTCTTGCGCCTGGCTTTCTCTTTCTGTGGGTCCAGACCTACGCTGCGATACAGAGACTTCTTAAACAGAGTCTGGTTGGCATAGTAAATCGGAGCTTCGTAACGGAACACAGCCACCCCGAGCTGCTTGTTGAGGTTTTTGTATGATTCCATGTCCTTGAAGAGGTCACGATTCCCTGCCTGGCCCAGCTCGAGCATCCGGGCACATTGGGTGCGGCCTAGCACACAGAATGCAGACACTAGGACGCCTACCAGCAGGCCGAGCTCAGTGTTAACCAGCGCTGATGTAGCCATGGTGACCATCCAAATGGCAGCGTCTATGCGGTTCACGCGCCACATTTTTGGAACATCTTGAAACTTCCGCAAGGCACCACGCAGGTTCACCACAATGATAACTGCTAGCACACATCTGAAAACAAGAAAGGAGATGGTCAAGACATCTAAGAATGCTAAAACTGAAACTTAATAAAGCCTATAAGAACTTCCTGTTCATCTTGATTCAGAAGAGGCTGCAGCGGTTTAAAACAAAAAACATGCTTTTACTAACCATGCAGCTTTTTACACTTTAAACAAACAGGAGCTGAATGAGCTGGTATAAGAGAGATGCTTTAGCTTCCCAATACATGACAATGTTTAATCACTAGTGAGTTTGGAAGAAAAGCTGTAAAATATGAATACAGTAAAATGGCACCAATACCACTTGTCTAAACCATACCCATGTGTCCATCTCTGAAACAACGTGAAAACAGAAGCTCTCTCTCACACACACACACACACACACACACACACACACACACACACACACACACACACACACACACACACACACACACACACATTTATACCTTTCTGCTTAGATTCAGTCTGGGGAAAAAAATCACCATGGTGACTGGGAAGTTCATAATCAGAAATGGAGAACATGTCTAGTTATAGAGAGCAGTGCTATCTAACAGCAGACTAGAAAAAGGCCCATGCTTCACACACTCGAGAGTTACACCAGTGAAAGCTGAGCTCTGAATGTTTAACTTTTTCATTCATGCTTTTGCTGTTGTATTTTGTTGAGCCAAACATATGGATCACACAGACACTATGCAAACAAAGGGTCATTGTTAAATTTCATTTGTTGTACATTAATAAATGTTGCATTATGTTTTAATTAAAAGGAATTAATTCGAACGAAGGCACATATTCAGACAATGATTATTTTTGTTTATTGTTACAGCCCTAATGTTTACCTGTACAATTTACAGAGCATTCTGTGGACTGTTCAATCGGCTTTGTGTTTTATATTCATACAGTAGCTTCTCTGTATGTCCATGTACTGACACAATAGAATGAGTGGATTTGTGTTTGTGTGGGTTGTGTGATTGTAGATGAAAAGCATCCTGCCCTTCTTGCCTTTTGCCTTTTCTTCTCTCCTAGGCTGAGATTACACTGCAGTACGAAATATACTCACTTCTGTAGCGAGTGGAACAGAGGAGCAATGACAAGGAGCACCAGCAGTAGCACGAGAGCAGTAACCAGGCCTGAGAGCTGAGTCTGGCAGCCAGTGGACTCCTTCACCAGAGTCTTGGTCAGGGCGGCACTAGTAGTGAAGCAGCGAAAGAACGATGGAAAGATATTGCAGAACCCGATGGCGTACATCTCCTGATTGGCATCCACCTTGTAGCCGTGCTTCTGAGCAAACATTTCGGACAGAGACACGGTGATGGCAAAGCCTACAATGGCTATCGAGAAGGCATCAATTGCTATGTTGGGTATGAGATCCCAGGCTGGGAGCTGTGGAGGCATGAAGCCTGTGGGAATGGCCCCAGCTACCTCAGATCCATACTTCTCCTGGAAATGACCGAAGTGGGAAGCCAGTGTGGCAACAATGACCACAAACAGCTCGAAGGGAATTGGTGCCTTGAGTTTGGATTTAAAACGGTCATTCAGCTCTTTGGTTGGGACCAGAATGAGCAGGCATAGGATGCTGGTGATGAGATCACAAATGTTGGTTTGGCCAAGGTTCTCAAAGAGCTTGATCCAGGTTTTGATCAGCGATCCCCAGCCTTGGGCACGAGGCAGCTTCAGGCCCAGAAGGTACTTTAGTTGTGAGGTGAGGATGGTTAGAGAGGCGCCAGTGGCAAAGCCACTTAGCAGAGAGTCCGAAAGGAAGACGGAAACAAAGCCGACCTGGAGGAGACCCATTAATACCTGAAAGAAAATTAAACTTTAGGATTTGGGTGTTGAGATCAAACAGAAATGCAATTTTTTTTAAAACAGCCAAAAACTACATAAAATATATCTGAATTGTTTGTTATAATGGTGCAATGTGCCTCATTTCCAAATCCTACCACCTGCTGCATTAAGCATATAAAGCAAAAATGCGGTCTGACTGACTTAATACAGAGCGTATTAATTACTGGATGTTAGACAATTGTTCTACAATCAGGAATGTGAACAGATCTGGAACAGTGGCAAAATAAATGAGCACAATATAGTGCTAGGTTTTATAGCTACTGTATATGACTATAACCTCCAATTTAAACACTTGAAAAAAAGAATTTGGTAATAAATCAAACTCAATAATGTCTTTATGTACAACGATTGAACACCACAGATCATAGAAATATTAGCCAAAGCGAACCCTTTCTGCAATGTAAGCAAAAAATCTGAAGATTTTTTAAACCTAGTTCGTCATACATATGATTTTTAATTACTGCTTTAATTAGCGATTTGAGTTGCTGGGTTTTAACTGTGTTAATTAGACTTCTGGGCCATTGAGCTTTCACATGCTTGGTGGTCAAACTAATGAATGAATGATTTGTAACCCGCTGTGACAATATTAATTTTATCAACCAGCAATCAATCCTTACTATATATAGACACTCCCTATCCTCTAACAACTCTCTCGCTCTCTCTAACAAGTGCTTGCTGAACAGATTGTCCACAGTGAAACTCAATTGTGACTTCCAGCTGCCTGCCCATGAATAAACCCATAAGTCATAAACACATCATAGAACACGTCCCCATGGGAAACGCTAACGGCCACTAAACTTTACACTACCCACTCAGAAATTTAAGATATTAAAATTATTTTCATTATTATTAATACCAACTCCACCTGTACAAGTCACTTTGTATAAACTTTACATAATAATGTGACTCAGGGTGATTTAAACAGCTTACATTAGCAAGAATACTCCTGTATACGGTGTTTTATGTGTACAGTTTAAAATTTAGTTTACTTTACATTCTACAGTTTATTGTCTACTGAATTATCTGTATTTATTTGGTGTTTAGTGTACTCTGTATCTTTGTAGTTTAATGTTTACTGTAAGCTAGATTGTTTATAGTTTGCTGCACATTTGTAGTTTGTGTTACAGTATATTGAATATTAGCTCCAGCAGCACATTTAGCATCTTGTTATCATCTCGTTAATCGGTTTGGATTGTTGACAATTTGACAAGATCCTTGATCTTCATTTGTCTATCAATGTTGTTGAACTAGTTCCAAAGATGACAAGTCTGTAGACTCAAACATGTTCTGAAACAGGTTTAATCTGTGTTAACAAAATTAGCTGAGTCATGTAGACAAAATCATAGCTAGCATGACTTTGTATATGTCATAGCCACATTCTAGGTATAAGATTTTTATGTAGTGTATGTATTCATTTATTTATTTTTATTCTTATTTCTTCTTATTATTATTATATTTATTTATTTTTTCTCTTCTGTTTCTATACTTCTGTAAAGCTGCTTTGAGACAATGTGAATTGTTACTGAAATTCAATTATGCTCTTTTACAATTTATACACAGGAAAGGTTCTCATGCCCTCATTGTTATTATATACTATTACGATTTACTAATTACTATTAACTACATTGAAAGCATTTAAATGAATATAATTGTGTCTGCCATGTGTTTCATTTGTGTTCTTGTTTGTAGGAGCACATTAGTGTAAATACCTAAAGTGTGTTAGACTTTTCTTTGCATACAGATTTTTCATTTGGCAAGGGGATATTAAGACATAATGAGATTACTGAAAGACATCACAATGGCATTAGTGTGACATTTTATTTAAGCACAATTCTATTAATTAGAGGACTTTGAGGTAACTAGAAAAAGGCTTAATTTATTATCTTGTTGCCACAGTAAACTATAATGGGCACATATTATTGCACTCTGAGAATGACATAATTAAAAATCATTTTCTTGACCTACCATCCATCATCTTGTTTGATTTTAAGCCTGTCTGATACATCTGCTCTTTCCAGCCAACATACCGATCTTAGAAGTTATCTTGGACATCTTAATCTGGTTATACCCATCAAGCTAATCTTGAGGAAGAACCAAATTAAACAATCTGATACTGTATACATCTCACACCCTCCCCCCAAAATGGATTATTTTTTAGGAGACTGAATGTAAGCAAACCACATACCTGGTATACTCCTGCAGTAAAGGTCACAGTGGAGCCTACAACAATGGCGTAGCAGCTACGGTCACAGTGCAGAATCGTGCTGTTTCCCGGGCTGGTGAGGTTTCCTGGCTGGTCGCTGAGATATCCAGCCAGTGCCAGCTCCCTATCCACCACCTGGCCCACTAACAAGCACAGCACCCCGAAGATACCCACAGAAATGTGCCTGGATGTGCCAAGAAGAGTGTAGATAATGCAGGAAAAGAACGATGTGTAGAGTCCATAGATGGGATCCTGCCCTGCCAGCAGCGAGTAGGCGATGGACTGGGGAACCAGCAGGATGCCTACAATCAGACCTGACATCAAGTCACCCAGGAGCCAGTCTTTGATCTGATATTTTGGCAGCCATTTTAAGATGGGTATAGAGTCTAAGAGCAGGTTTTTTGCTCGATCTGTGCTGCAGACACATTGCTTTTTCAGTTTTTGGCTCAGCACCACCCTCAGAGGTTGGACTTCTCTCTCACATTCCTCCAGTATGAATGGAGTCTGAATTACATTCTCAGAGTCAGCTTCTGCTGCAACCTGGTCTGCCTCATGGTCTGCCTCAGCACCTCGCATTGTGTAGTGACCCAGAGCTCTCCCTTAGAGGAAAATACACAGTTGGACTTTATTAGTGCAATCACAAACAGTGCTGCTTGGCTTGCAAATGTTTAATATTTCACAACGACAAATTAAGTTGCAGTGTATGTCAACCTGTGGGAATAGGACATGTGATATGGCTTTTTAATGTGAAGCAAAGAACATTAAACAGGGCAGGCAGGGACAGTCAATATTTGCTTCATGGCGCCAAATCATCCATCAAGCTTTATCTCCCAAGACGACATAAAATGGCTTTGCAAAGCCGGAAACACTTTTTTCCTTCAGATTTTTGTTTCAGTGAATAACAAATAAAAATCAATAATGTTAAAAAGTAAGACATGTTGCGTTTACATGAAATGTGTTAAGTACAATTACCAATGCCTCAGAGAACAAACACTCACTGGCCACTTTATTATGAGCACACTGCTAGTTTATTTGAGCAGCTCAATGCATAAATAGATGTACATGCATGTCCAGAGCTTCAGTTAATATTAATATTAGAATGGGGAAATGGGATCACAGTAATCTTACTGACATGGTTGTTGGTGAATTTTAGAAATTGCTGATCATCTTGATATTTGAATAAAAGTCTTTAAAGTTTACAGAATAGTTAAAAAAAAAATCATTGCAGGAAGTGATGAGAGTTGTCAGAGAAGAATGATGATAGAATGGTGATAGACTGACCATTTTTGAGAAGCTTGTTACCACTTCTGCTTCTGTCTCAAGGTTTGTTATGCATTCTGAGATGTTTTTCTGCTCACCACAGTTGTATAAAATGTTTACTTATTTATTCTGCAATGTCTTTCAGTTTTGAAGTCATTTTGGGTAAACACTTAAATAATTTAATCCAATTACAGTGATGAAAAACTGAGCCAGTATGGTTTAGATTAAGGGTCTAACTCTGATACTGCTGTGTTCAGTAACTAAGAACCATATAACCACTTAGCTGTTCTTGTTCTCAATAAGGTAAAACGCTAACACTGCATGCAGGTGCAGATAGTCATCTTTATCTAAACATCATTAATTACAAATTAATTATGCGAGTGAGCTCCCACAAATTTCTTGCAGATTCTGACAACACCACTCCCTTATAAAACAAACCACCCTCTGTAAATAATGTGGGATATGGCTACATGGAAGGTTTCCCATTGCATAATTTTTGCACTTTTTTTTAAACAGACATGTAGAGCAAATCCTTGTTTGTGAGGTCTTGCTCTACATACAGTCTCTCACAGAAGTGAGTACACATTTATGTAAATATTTTATGTTTTCATGTGACAACACTGAAGAAATTCCATTTTTCTACAGTGTAAAGTAGTGAGTGTACAGCTTGTATAACAGTGAAAATTTGCTGTCCCCTCAAAATAACTCAACACACAGCCATTAATGTTTACACCGCTGGCTACAAAAGAGAGTACACCCCTAAGAGAAAATGTCCAAATTGGGCCCATTTAGCCATTTTCTCTCCCCGGGGTCAAGTGACTCGTTAGTGTGACTCGTTAGTTACAAGGTGTGTTAAATTTGGGGTTATCACGCTTACTCTCGTACTAGTCACTGGAACTTCAACATGGAACCTCATGGCACCTCATGGCAAAGAACTCTCTGAGGATCTGAAAAAAAAAAATTGTTGCTCTACATAAAGATGGCATAGGCTATAAGAGGATTTCCAAGACCCTGAAACTAAGATATAGAACGGTGGCCAAAACCATACAGTGGTTTAACAGGACAGGTTCCACTCGGAACAGGCCTCGCCATGGTCGACCAATGTAGTGCATGTGGTCAGCATCATATCCAGAGGTTGTGTTTGGAAAAATAGATGTATAAATGCTGCCAGCATTGCTGCAGAGGTTGAAGGGGTTTGGGGTCAGCCTGTCAGTACTCAGACCAAATGCCGCACACTGCATCAAATTGGTCTGTATGGCTGTCGTCCCAGAAGGAAACCTCTTCTAAAGATGATGCACAAGAAAGCCTGCAAACAGTTTGCTGAACACAAGCAGTCTAAGGACATGGATTACTGGAACCATGTCCTTTGGTCTGATGAAGCCAAGATAAACTTACTTGGCTAAGAAGGTGCCAAGCGTGTGTGGTGGCAACCAGGTGAGGAGTACAAAGACAAGTGTGTCTTGCCTACAGTCAAACATAGTGGTGGGAGTGTCATGGTCTGGGGCCGCATGAGTGCTGCCGGCACTGAGGAGCTACAGTTCATTGAGGGAACCATGAATGCCAACATGTACTGTGACATACTGTAGCAAAGCGTGATCATCTCCCTTCGGAGACTGGGCCTCAGGGTGCGGTATTCCAACACGATAACCACCCCAAAGACAGCTCCAAGACAACCTCTGCCTTGCTAAAGAAGCTGAGGGTAAAGGTGATGGACCGGCCAAGCATGTCTCCAGACCTAAACCCTGTTGAGCATCTGTGGGGCATCCTCAAACGGAAGGTGGAGGAGCGCAACATCTCTATCTTCCACCGGCTCCCTGATGTCGTCATGGAGGAGTGGAAGAGGAACTCCAGGAACAACCTATGACGCTCTGGTTAGCTTCATGTCCAAGAGGGTTAATACTCTAATTCTGCCCCTAACCCTGATCTAAACTTTCTCTACATCGTCACAAATAGTAGTTATCAGGGTTTCCATATCTCAGCTCTGTGCTGACTAGACATACATTTCTGCACTGAATATATTATTTTTAATATTCTTATATAGTGAGACATTACAGTATTATGTCCTTTGTAGTATTTAAACCAGATTTTCTTGAATGTTATTTAGAAGTTTCTTGTAAATGTAAGATTTAGTCCACAATAAGATTTGCCCTCAGGTATAATGTAGATAGAGGTCTTTTATAGAGACTTCTAGAGGATTCGCTCTTTTTTTTTTAACTCTGCATTATTTTTTTTTTAGTGTAAACAATGTAAACAAACACTATCAATAGAAATCCCATTAAAGTTTAAATGATCCAAAGAACACCCACAACGCTGCTTATTTTTCTTCAACACGTTACACCTTTATACGTTTTTAAACTTAAACGTCTTTAAAAGGTGCCACGCCGGCAGTGTATGTATGAATGGGTCATTGATTAAAACTTTGCAACGTGTAACTTCAGGTCACGTGTATTTTACAAGGCTCATAAACAATTAAGCAGAAATATCAAGTTTAATCTGTTACTCACCTCGTAAAGTTTACACACTTATTCATATCTTATCATGTCCACCGGATGACGTGCTTCAGCTTTGTAGACTGTACTGTAGGAAAATAGCGACAGAGTTCACCAACGAGATCCGAAGCCATCGCGGATCAACCGGTGTCACGTGTTTACTTCCGAAAGAAAACACGTGACGTGAGCAGATTATAGAACCCGGAAGTGGAGCAGCGTAGTGTGATGAAAGCGGTTATAAACTTTGACGTTATAAGCGTTTTATTCTTGAAACATAATCACAGAGACAATACAGAGATGATTATTTTTTCTGTTGCTACTTTTATTTACTCAGGCTACTCTAATAATAATAATAATAATAATAATTATTATTATTATTATTATTATTAGTAGTAGTAGTAGTAACAGCAACAACAGTATTAATCATTTAAAACTACTACTTATAATAATAATAATAATAATAATAATAGTTTTAATTGATTTGTATGACTAATTCATATTAGTAATGCTGTTAGTGGTAGTTGTTGAGGCATCAAGGAATAATAACAGTTTTAATAATTAAAACTACTACTACTACTATGACTACTACTACTTCTACTGCTACTTCTACTACTACTTCTACTACTACTTCTACTACTACTATGACTACTACTACTACTTCTACTACTACTACTAATAATAATAGTTTTAATTGATTTGTATGACTATAATTCATATTAGTAATGCTGTTAGTGGTAGTTGTTGAGGCATCACTGCACTATATGACACAGTAAGGCAGTACATGGTATAATTCATGTCTCAGCAGAATGTATATGGCATGTGGTGTCATGTTTTCATTTGAAGGTCAAAGACATTTCTGTAAGTAAGTCTCCCATAGACAGAGAATTCTGCTATACCGAATGCCGATCCCCAAGTAAAAGCAAAAGGTTTTGAACACATTTAAGTGCAATTGCACAAGTGAATCGATTTAATTTCCTGTTTTCTCTTAATCTCTTAATTCTTCTTTATCCTTTTATGAAAACATATGCGTCCAAAAATATGTAGACATCTTATCATCCCACCCATATTTAGGTATTTCCCAAACTGTTGCCATATAAATTGTAAGCACAAAACTGTATAAGCTGTCTTGATATCCTGCTACATTAAAATTTCAATTTACTAGCGACTTAAACTAAGAACGACTCATTTTACTGGGACACATGCACCAGTAATGATCTGCTGTGCCACAGTAAAATAAAATCTGTTATTTACATTTTATACGTACCGAAATTTGTCAAAGCACTACTACCTTCACCTACACTACCTCTTGAAAACAAGCTCTGATTCGAACAACCGTCACCACACTTGTGAACTGTGCATGTCATAACTGGAGCAGTCAGTGCACTGGCATGTTTTGGAAAAGAAGAGGTTTAGTAATAGGTTACACCTGAACATAAAGACATTTTTAAAATAATAATAAAAATATTTTTGACTCTTTTGAACGAAAGAGGTAAGAGATCTGGTATTAGTAATTACTTATTAGTAATAAAACAAGCATCAAGCTACCTTAAATTTGTTCACTATTTTGTAGGTCTGTGGACAGTTGCAAAATATGTATATGCTTTCCCCTTAAGCTGCTGCCAGCGCTTGTCTTAATAAATGAAAGCAAACTAATCCTTTGTTGTTTAAACTATATAAAACCTCAGGCAGTCTAATGTGACTGCAGTCACATGTCTAATGTAAGGCAAAAATTCATGAATGATAGTGTTTATATGGAACATAAAATGTAGAATAGGTGTTCAAGAAAATTAGTAGAAATTTATGCTTAGCAATATCCCTGGACATGACAGTGCCCCAGTACACAAAGTGAGGTCCATGAAGACAGGTTTTGTCCATGAAGAGTGGAAGAACTCAAGTGGCCTGCACAAAGCCCTGACCTCACTCACTGAACACATTTGGGATGAGCTGAAACACTGATTTCACCCCAGGCCTTTCCCAGGACTTCCTCAGGAGTCCCCAACCTCACTAATACTTTTGTAGGTGAATAGGATGCTCCAGGTCTTGCTTCAAAATGTAGTGTAAATACTTCCCAGAAGAATGGAGGTTATTATTACAGGGGAAGGGGACTGGCTAGAGGGGGATGCTAAATCCAGAATCTATTATTAGTGTGATAGTCAGGTGTTCACAAACTTTTCAGCCAAATAGTGTATATGAACTCCTGCCATGTATATAATCCAAATCATAATTGGATGGAAGATTTGGAGCCTGCATGCCTCTTTAAAGCAATCCACATAATCCCATTTAGATCTGCCCACATTGCAAGTATAGAAGACATCACACACCACTGGAGTGTTTCAGTCCTACAGGAAACTCTCAAAGGACATAGACAGTTTTTTCTCAATTAAGGCAGCTATATGGCTGTAGTAGACCAGGATGTGGCTGAAAAGTTTCTGGACAGTAATCCTGCCTTTGCCAAGCAATACTATGATTCCCACTTCAGAGCCCAGATTGTGTCACACCTGCTGGCCACATCAAAGAAGAGTGAAGTGGACATCAGCCAGTACCACGAGCTGAGCTCTTTGGAGGAGAGTGAGTTTGTGTTTGACATGGTGCGAGACCTTCAGGACCACCTACAGATGGAGAGGGCTCTGTTCAACCTCATGCGCCATCTGAGCTTCATCATACGTGCTGACCGCATGAGCCTGTTCATGTACCGGCAGAGGAATGGCACAGCTGAGCTGGCCACTCGCCTCTTCAACGTCCACAAAAATGCCACAATGGAGGAGTGCCTGGTCCAACCAGACAGTGAGATTGTGTATCCACTGGACATGGGTATAGTGGGTCATGTTGCCACCGTCAAGAAGACAGTTAATGTACCAGATGTGAAACAGGTACAGTAGGCTACAGTCTAGGACTGGACATGTACATGTGTTATAATCTCAGTATAATCTAATTTACTGCTGTTAGATATTCACAATGGTCTAGATGACTGAAAGCTTTATAAATATTTAGAATTTTGTTAGAATATTAATAGTGTTAGAATGTGACACAATATATTAAATACTGCATCAATAATGTGACCCACTTGCTTCCGAAAAACAATATTTTGACCAGTAGAGAGCAGTGTAAGTTCACATTTCTGTAGCATGACATGAACATGCCAACAATCTAAAAACATCAAGCTTTACATTCAATTCCCCAGATTATAAATCAGATAAAGGCAAAATACTCAATAGTGCAATGATTTATTGTATTTTTCTTGGTAGGTATAGAATATGACAAATGTCACTCTATTTATGTGAATATTTAAACAATTGTAACACATTTAATGCTCTAATTAATAATGAAATGAAATGAAATGAAGTGAAAATAAAGAATACCAATTTTATAATCACAACACTCGAAGATCCAACAGAGTAATATAATCCTAAATCACACTACTGCAAATAAAAACAAAAAACAAAAGGTACACAATGGTCTCAAATGAAAACCGTGAAATTCTCTCTTATAGCAATCAGTTCAGAAAGGAACAGAATGTCCCTCTCTCTTAGTAGCATGAAAACCTGCTACTCTACTGGAAAACGACTTTCACTGTAGAACACGACCTCTGCTTAGCACATAATCATTTGTAATAAATTGACTGCCTTTATCTTTGTCGATGAAAATGTGACTGAAATACAAAGTCTCTGGGCTGCAGCAGTGGTGCTCCCTCCTTGCTTAAGCCCATCTCCTATCTAACTGACCATCTGAAAATATCACTATATGTTCAATAACTTTGTCTTTAATAATATACTAAAAGATTGCTCTTTTGCTTTGATTGCTCTTTGGGTAAATTCTTTGCTCCACAAACTATATGATTGCAGAGTGGAATTAGTGCATTAGGTCTCTTTCTTTCCACTGGCTATGATGGGCCACAGGGAATAAAGCTCTTTAATCTTGCTTGAATTAGAGCGACCCTGGATTAGATTTAAAGGTCAGTGCATAAAGCCGTGTTCTCCAAGTCAGCGGAATAGCAGCAGCTTACCTGCACCTTTTATGTTTCAGCTAAATCAAAAAATGTCTAAACTATTAAGTAAGAAAAATATAGTGTGTTGTGATCTAATCAGCTCAGAAATGTGCTGGGGCGAAGAGTGACAGCAGATTGAATCCTCACTTCCAGATTTGTTTTGTCTTTCCTGATCTCAGCCACATGTTCAGACAGACATTTGGAAGGTGCTCATTTAATGACAAAACTGACTATATTTAAATGCAGCCTAAAAGCATATACAAAACGTTTTAGACTTCAGGGGAAAAGCTGGAATTCCTAGCAAACAGGTGAATAAATTCGAATTGATATCCTTTCAAAACTAACTACTGTATAGTGTTGCATGTCATAATTTAGCATTCTTGGCAGTTCTTTATAAGTTGAGTCATGCTTCCATGATGATTCTTTACATGTGGTTTTTTTGTTCAGTGCACTCACTTCAGTGACTTTGTGGACACACTGACAGAGTATGAGACTAAGAACGTACTGGCGACTCCCATCATGAACGGGAAGGACATGGTGGCTGTCTTAATGGCGGTGAACAAGATTGGTGGCTCCTGTTTCACCACACAGGATGAAGAGGTGTCTGTCGTTCCCATTTTTCTTTCTTGTTCTCTCTCTCTCTCTCTGCCTCTCTGTCACACTCTTGCACATTATATTATTCACTTTTGTTCCAGATCACACAAACATTGGCACTACACATCGATGTGCATCATGCAGACATGTACAGCAATGCTTATATCTTAGTTCTGTCCATTATATTCTCTGCTTACTGTAAGAGTCAGACTTCTGCTTGAAAACTGAATATCTTTCTTTAAGGCGCTGAACAAATATTTGAACTTTGCCAATCTGGTTCTCCGAGTGTTTCACCTGAGCTACCTGCACAACTGTGAAACCAGAAGAGGACAGGTGAGATGATTGGTAATATTTTATAATTTTACCTAGTACAACAACACAGTGGCTTTAACAGTGGTTTCCGTTTACATCTCCCTGGCAGGTTTTGCTCTGGTCTGCCAGTAAAGTGTTTGAGGAGCTGACGGATATTGAGAGGCAGTTCCACAAAGCCCTGTACACAGTTCGAGCCTTTCTCAACTGCGACCGCTACTCCGTGGGCCTTTTGGATATGACCAAGACAAAAGTAATCTAACTGAACATTGCAGTAGTGCTATGATGTTTGAATTAGAACTGGGTTAATAAGTAGATTAGTAATAAGTAGGTAACTATATGACTTTAAAAAAAAAACACTTGATAAGTAAATATGTGTTTTAATAATTGAAAAACTATGATGTAAGACAAGGCTCTGCATTGCGATATTGACACAGAGACTGAAAAAGCAAATATGACAAACGCATTACACATATAATTCTATGTAACACTCAACTGTAAGGTCCAGAAATGAGCATTTTTTAAAACCTGACCTAAATCTTTCATCTAACAACTGAGTTTATTATGATGCTCTTTAGAAAGTCAGTAAATGATGAAAAATATTCATTAACAGCCTCATGACTCATACAGTATACAGCCAACAGTAATGATAATGCTTAAGTATTAGCGTATCTACACATTTGGAAACTACAGTAAATATTATGGCTTGCAGTATTAATAAAGATTTATTTTTAGGCTATAATACAGTGTAAGGTTGACATTCTAAACTAAACCCTTCCATGACATTCATTCATTCATTTTCTACCGCTTATCCGAACTACCTATCTCAGGCGTCATCGGGCATCAAGGCAGGATACACCCTGTACAGAGTGCCAACCCATCGCAGGGCACACACACACTCTCTCATTCACTCACGCACTCACACACTACAGACAATTTTCCAGAGATGCCAATCAACCTACCATGCATGTCTTTGGACCGGGGGAGGAAACCGGAGTACCCGGAGGAAACCCCCGAGGCACGGGGAGAACATGCAAACTCCACACACACAAGGCGGAGGGGGGAATCGAACCCCCAACCCTGGAGGTGTGAGGCGAATGTGCTAACCACTAAGCCACCGTGCCCCCCTTCCATGACATATTAATACAAATGAAACATACAAATTGTTCATTGTTGTGAAGGAAGAAAGTTGAGTAAATTCACACAACTCTACAGCTGTTCTAATCCGTAGTTCCATCATTGTCCCATTTCTTACCGTATCCTCAAATAAATGAACCATATTTGATATCATCATTATACTCATTTTTATCAGACATCTGGTTGTCTGAAAGCAACTGATTAATGGTGCTGGGTTTGAATTTAAAGCTGTGAATTGTCCCGAGTTTATGAAATAAACTAAATCTAAAGATAAAAATGTTTGGATTAACCTACAATACACTGTATAAATAAGCTCATTAATAATAAAAATGATCTTCAATATTATTACGTATAAGTCACAGTGTTAATTTACAGCTTGAGTTAATATAATGTAAATAAATATCTTTACCAGTAGAAATGTATATTCATATATGACTCAGTCAGACTTTAAGGTATACACTTCATTATATTTTTCTATTGATTTATTAAGAAAGCACTAATGAAGTATTAATATATTCTTATTTGTGGAAACTATGGATTTTACCTCAGTGAATGCTAACCTTTGTAAGCATGTCTTATTATGCTTTTAGGAGTTTTTTGACCTTTGGCCTGTTCTGATGGGTGAGGTGCCTCCGTATTCAGGACCAAAGACTCCTGATGGCAGAGTGAGTAGCGAACATCAAGACATTAAATACTCTTCATTTCCTAAAATCCTATATTCTGTTTCTCAAAGACAGCTGCATGTGTTAAGGAGAAACTCATGATATTACTTTCCCCTCAGGAAATCATTTTTTACAAAGTGATTGATTATATATTACATGGAAAGGAGGACATTAAAGTAATACCGTAAGTCACTTCACTTTTATCATTTCTGATCTGAAAAATTTACTCACTTGGATTTATTTATAGCCTTGGGCTGAAGCCGATTATGCCTGTCAGAAATAGACGCCGCTTTTATTAAAATATAGAAGAATGTAACATCATAACAGAAGCACCAGTTTAAAAAGAAGCTTAAAAATTAACCAGTCTTTAATACAATAGAATCTTGACATTCATTCAGCATAAATGGAGCCAGGGAATTAGTCAAAATTTGGGAATCTATCACATCTGAAACGCCTTTTTCTTTATTACTGCCTATATATATCACTGTTTATTTATTTCACTCCTCGTGATAAAAGTTGGCATTCACCACCTCCCCACCTCCTCCCACTCAACGCTATCTTTGTTTAAACAAAAAAAGAGCCTAGTTATCTAGCGAAATCACACCTCCATCCTCCATTAAAGGCAGTAGTAAGCATTCACAAAAGAAGAGCTTCCCCATATGTGTGTATATATATATATATATATATATATATATATATATATATATATATATATATATATATATATATATATGGGGAAGCTCTATATTTTTGAAACTGTATTTTATAATCATAATTATCACCATTATCCATTATTCAGCACTATTTATTTCAGACCTCAGCTTGGTTTGTTGCTTACAATATATATATATATATATATATATATATATATATATATATATATATATATATGTATATATATATATATATATATATATATATGTATATATATATGTATATATATATATATATAACTCGGAATATATTGAATGAAAACTCGGAATATATTGAATGGAAAGTCTGAATATATTGAATGGAAAGTCTGAATATATTGAATGGATTCTGACGTCATCAAGGCGCACCCGATATCACTTGAGTAAAGTTGGCTGCATATTCACAGATTCGAGTTTCCCAAGTCAATAACTCCTGAGCTAAACGCTCTAATTACACAAATAACATCTCTTTTTTATAGTAGTAATGTAGAGAGGCAGCTACAACCCAATTTTCCTCAATATCAGCTTTCCTCCGCGTTGGAAAAAATACATAAGTCTCTATGTGCGAACACCTAAGAGACAGATTCCAAGGGACCGTCTGCAAAGTGCAAAACCGGGTTTTCGGGCTTTGCAGACGGTCCCTTGGAATCTGTCTCTCAGTCGTCTGCACTATAGAGACTTATGTATTTTTTCCAACGCGGAGGAAAGCTGATATTGAGGAAAATTGGGTTGTAGCTGCCTCTCTACATTACTACGATAAAAAAAGAGGTGTTATTTGTGTAGTAACACCCTTTAGTTCAGGAGTTATTGACTCAGGAAACTCGAATCTGTGAATATGCAGCCAACTTTACTTAAGTTCCCCTATTTACATATCTAACAGACACGGATCAAGATCACTAATTTGGATCTCTTTTGGTGTCCACTACACTACTGTCTGCCTATTGTCTGATGCTAGGTAGGTGGGTTAATATGGGTTTGTAATAGCAGATTTGGTTGTAAATAATTTTATTGTTATAAACTTTCAAATTACACTAGGCCATCTCACTGTATCCAAAAGACACATATTGCTGCTGAATTGACAGTTGTAAGACACAATATGCCTGAAGTATTGGAAAAGTCACGCAAGACTGGTGACTTTGTTAAATTTCTTTAAACCTGCAAATATCTGTCTTTTGGATACAGTGAGATGACCTAGTGTAATTTGAAAATTTATAACAATAAAATTATTTACAATTTACAACCAAATCTGCTATTACAAACCCATATTAACCCACCTACCTAGCAGCGAATAAGTTTATCGCTCACTCAGTCATTCTGCCTAAAGTACAAAATATCGGGTGCGTCTTGATGACGTCAGGATTCATTCAATATATTCCGAGTTTTCATTCAATATATTCAGAATCCATTCAATATATTCCGAGTTTTCATTCAATATATTCCGAGTTTTCATTCAATATATTCAGAATCCATTCAATATATTCCGAGTTTTCATTCAATATATTCCGAGTTTTCATTCAATATATTCAGAATCCATTCAATATATTCCGAGTTTTCATTCAATATATTCCGAGTTTTCATTCAATATATTCAGGATTCATTCAATATATTCCGAGTTTTCACTCAATTCTCTCATGAATAATTTCCTAAACGGCATGCCATAATATACGTATATATATATATATATATATATATATATATATATATATATATATATATATATATATATATATATATATATACATATATATATATATATATATACATATATATATTACATTTGGTTACATGACAGAGATAATAATGATTGTATAATACAGTTTCACACTGCATCATGGATTAATGTAGTCTTTAGTAAGTTGTTGAAGTTGATGAAGCATTTGATCATTAAATCAGATTAAGTTCAACAAGCTTCTCTGTCAGGAAAAAAAATTAAGTTAAATCAAGACTCTGGGATAGAAACAGAGATGTCGAACTCCAAATTGGTACTGTACATATGTTGAATTGCTTACTGTTGTTGCTGCCCATTCAAGGTCCCTAGACATGAACATTTTATATATAGACATGAGTAATATTAGGGCTTTTTGAGTCTATGTATTTAAATGACTTACATTTATCTGATTTATAGATGAGCAGTTGAGGGTTTAAGGGCCTTGTACAAGAATCCAGCAGTGGCAGTTTGGTACTACTGGGATTTGAGCTCATAACCTTCCAAGCAGTAGTCTAACATCTTAACCACTGAGAGATGTATTGTACATATTGCATACTGTCATATTGTTAGCAATTCTGCTGTATTTGCTCTGTTATATAGGAATCCCACTGCTGATCACTGGGCTCTGGTCAGTGGACTGCCCACCTACGTGGCCGAGAATGGTCTGGTAAGAGTCGTCTGTCACTGGAACAGTCATACCAGTCACAAGCAGAAAGGCATTAACTGAATATACTGTAATGATTGCATACTATGGACACACATGTTTTTGTAGAGAAGAATCTCATGGTGTTGATAGTCTCCATCTTTCCTGCAGATCTGTAACATCATGAATGCTGCCGATGATGACTTCTTCAACTTTCAAGTAAAAACAATGAATTCATTATTTCTACTGCATTTGGGAACTGTATTAATTGAACCGTGCTTTGAAGCTCAACTTTGTTGCTGTTGTTATTTTAAGAAAGAGCCTTTGGATGAATCAGGCTGGACTGTAAAGAATGTCTTGTCTCTACCCATCGTCAACAAGAAAGAGGAAATAGTTGGTGTGGCAACATTTTATAACAGGAAAGATGGAAAGCCGTTCGATGAAATGGACGAAACACTAATGGAGGTATTTGAGGATTCAGACTGAGTCACAGTTGTATTTTTACACAGCACAGTCTGCATTATTGATTTATCAACTCTTTACCCAGAGACTGTGAAGATTTCCAAATCATTTTCAAATGATTTTTTTTTTCCAGTCCGTTCTCACTAATTCATCTTTAGTACTATGAGAATAAATTGGTTGCATTTTAGTGATCATCAATAATCAAAGTTTATTTTAATTCCAGTTCTTGTCCTGTTTTATTTTAGTCCTTAACTCAGTTCCTGGGCTGGTCAGTGCTCAACACAGACACGTATGATAAAATGAACAAGCTAGAGAATCGCAAAGACATCTTTCAGGACATGGTTCTTTACCATGTCAAGTGCAGAAAGGATGAGATTCAGAACATCTTGGTGAGTCTTTGCACCATAACATTGTCAGATAAACAGTATTGCATACATATTATAAACATACAAACCAAAGTATCTGTTAATCAGACCTTTTTTTATTAAAATGTACAGTAAAAATAGTATAATATGTATAATATGGAACTATAGTAACCCACAAAGAAACTATTATCTTTTCTATGATATTGTTAAAATAATTATTTTATTATTGACTCTTTTGTGCTAGAATACACAGGAGTTGTATAAGAAAGAACCAAATGAATGTGACGAAGATGAACTGGAAGAGATTCTGGTATAAAAACCAGCAACACAAATAAAGGAAATATTCAAATAGAATTAATTAGCTAGATATTTAATTTAGTTTCCTTTTATCTGTCTTAAAGGCAGAAACTCTACTAAACCCAGCAGAATCAGAGATCTTCGAGTTTCATTTCTGTGACTTTGAGTTTTCTGAGCTGGACCTGGTTAAGTGTGGTATATCAATGTACTATGAGCTGGGAGTGGTGGACAAGTTTCATATACCTCGTGAGGTTAGTACTAACAATAAGTGAATCTTTATTACAAATTATGCCAATCTGGGGGTCCAAGATGCTCTCTGGGTTGCAAATTGTGGCTTTGTTTCTTCCCTAGTCCCTATTTTTCCATTAGATCGGGTCTGTTAATTCTTTCCTCCAAGCGTTTAAGCAGTAGTGTGAAAAGATGCAGTATGTGGCTGTATATCTCGGAGGAAGCATGTGCTAGCTCTCACATCTACCTAGATTGGTAGCTGTCATGTGCTAGAGAAACTTTAGTTAGTGGAGAAGACAGTCTTTTTCTTTGGTCTCCCAAGCTGCTCTCAACTGGTTAGTTTTGTGCTACTTGACAATGCATAGGGCAACACCATCCCACCATCCCACCATCAAACACTCCTAAATTTGGATTCCAAGCTATAGATGGCCATGGTATTATTGGGATTCAAACTCATTATTTGCTGAGAGCTTTTCTATTGCACCACTTAGTCCCAGTAACGCCAGTACCTCTGTGCTGTAAACATAAACCTTAAACTAAATATTTCAGAATTCACACTGCTTGGTTAAGAAGGCAAATAAAGTGTCATATGTTTCCAGGTGCTGGTGAGATTTGTGTACTCCGTCAGTAAAGGCTATAGAAGGATTACCTACCACAACTGGAGACACGGCTTCAATGTGGGCCAGACAATGTTCACACTTCTCATGGTAAAATATAGCTATGTTGTCAACAAGCACTTGATGCATTCAGCAAATTATAGACCAACAATTGAATCTATAAACAGAATTGATCATCTCTCCCAAGATACAACCAAATGACCCCCCTTACATGTGCATTTGACAGATTCCTTCCAAATATGTTGTCACATTTTCAAAGTTTGCTGCCAATATGTACGGTTATAAAGCCCTCCTCCAGTATGTATTCCTTAAAAAGGAGATCTAGAAGCAAGATAATGAGGCATCCAGGCATGAAACTGCATCATGCTGTCTCATCAGTAAACACAGACATTGAGTCATATGACAGACTGGATGGAATTTTGTTGCCGATGAGAGTCCAGTCCTTAATGAGCACCACTCCCAGGTGTCACTGAACGTAATGAGCTCTCTGGAGTCCAGTATAGACATTGAGTCTCCTCACACAGCTCCGCAGGGGTGTTCTTTAACCCTTAAGTTCAAAACAACACATTTTATATTTTCATCTAAAAGCGGATTAACACAGAGACTTTATTTTTCCAATAGGAAACATAGCTACTAGGCACAAACATTTATACTAGGGACATGTTTTACCAGAGAGTAACAAGGTGAAATAAATTGCCCCTTATATTTAAATTCATAATTATAAAGCCTGTCACATGCAATGGAAATTTTCATGTTTATTTCCATATTTATTTGGTATTCTAAATTATCTCAGAAGTAAGCAACAGCAAATGAAAACAGAACAAAACTACTGAATTAAAAAACTAAATATTTTTTATCAGACTGGTGACCTGAAGCGTTACTACACAGACTTGGAGGCTATGGCTATGGTCACAGCCGGCTTATGCCACGATATCGATCACCGTGGGACAAACAACCTCTACCAAATAAAGTATGAGCTGCATACTTACAACCATACTTGCAGTCGCATACTTACAACCACTTACAAGCATAATTACTACCCTAAACGGCAAAGATGTTACTGTTACGTTTGATGACAACGTCTTTCTATGATCTGTTGCTTTTCATTTGTGTGACATTAATTTAGCATGTTTTTAGATCATCTCCTTTCTGGAATTATTTTCTCAGATCTGCGAACCCGCTGGCAAAGCTGCACGGTTCTTCCATTCTTGAGAGGCACCATCTGGAGTTTGGTAAAACCCTGCTGAGAGATGAAGTGAGCTTAAGACTTGATGTGCTTCCCTAATTTATCAAACCATCTTATAATATTTTAAAGAAATTTCATCTTGTCTGTGCATGCCAAGCAAATTCGAAAGAACCTGACCACTAGGATCTGCATATTTTTCTAATCACTGTCTATATATTCATCTTTTCAGGCTTTGAATATCTACCAGAATCTTAATCGACGGCAGCACGACATTGTCATCCATTTGATGGATGTAGCTATTATTGCCACAGATTTGGCTTTGTATTTCAAGTAAGGATATTACTTATAATGCTGTGAATGTGGTTCATGAATGCTGGCTTGTTGATAAGTGTATCACCATGGAAACACTCTTGAGCTGTCATTTGTGTGTCACTGTGAATGGCATTCAGTTAATTGTTATATTGCTCACAGGAAAAGAACCATGTTCCAAAAAATTGTGGATCAATCCAAAACCTATGAGAACTGGAACGACTGGACCAAGTACATGATGCTGGAGACGACCAGGAAAGAAATCGTGATGTAAGAAACGACTAACAGTGTTGCCACTATGTGACTGTGTGGCAGTATTATTTGACTAACTTACAGAAAGAGAAATAAACCATTGCGTTCTCCATTTTTGACTGTGATATTAGTCCATATGAGTTCATTCACATATTCACAGCATGACGTTGATGATGTTTTCATGGCAGGGCAATGATGATGACTGCCTGTGATTTATCTGCTATTGCCAAGCCCTGGGAGATCCAAAGCAAGGTATGGCATTATATCGGCATAATGCAGTTTTGCTCAGCAGGCCAGATTTAACAGCTCCTGCATGAAAAGGCTGCGGCTGCACAAATATATTTGTGTTTTCAGGCAATAATGTAATGAGATTCGGGTGCTTTTCATATGGTAATGTAATATGTTGTTTATGCTATGTTATTATATGCTTTGCTTCTGATGACAGGCTAAAATAAGTAACTAAGCTTTGGAAAACAAATGGAGGACAAATAATGACTGAGCTTACTGTTTTGGTCCTGTTCAGTTGTGTGATTACCAACAGAGTAGATTGTTTATGATCATGATGCTTCTGTTCTGTTGAGCTGATTAATTGCAACTTTCAGGATTGGTCAGGATTTATTTGAGACCAGTCCGGATTGGCCAGAATTTCTTCAGTCGCAGGCAGGATTGGCCAGAATTACTTTGGGAGTAGGCGGGACTATTCAGTTTCTTTAGGAGCTGGAAAGATTGATCAGAATTCTTTCAAGAGCTGGTAGAATTGGTCAGATTTTTATGAGGGATTACTAGATTGGTCAAAATTCATTGAGGAACTTGCAGTATTAGGCATAATTTCTTCAGAAGAAGTCATGCTTGAACAGAATTTATTTGGAGGCTAACAGGATTGGTCAGAATGTTTTTTTTTTTGGAAACAGGCAGTACTGAGCAGAATTCCTTTAGGAGCTGGCAGGATTTATCGGAATTCCTTTGGAAGCTGGCAGCCTTGGTCAGAAATCATTAGATGAACTGGCAAAGGTGATCAAAATATTTGTGAAGGGAAGGCAGGATTGGTCAGAATTCCTTCAAAAGCAGACGGGATTGTACAAAATTTCTTTAGAAGCTGGCATAATAGATCCTAATTCCTTTGGGAGCAGACAGGAATGGGATTTTTTTTAAACAGTTATATGCAGACCTCCTCCAAGAATAACAGCTTACATCAACTACTTTCCAAGACTGCAATTTGTCTTTTACCAGAGAGTGCAGCAAATTAAACCCCCTTTAAATAAGATGTTTCCTTGCAGCTATTTCACATATAAATTTAAAAGATTTATTCAAAAGCTCCATTGCACAGACAGGCTGATATCCCACCTTATAAAATATCAGTTGACTGCTAATCTAATTTGATCACTGCTACAGACATAAAAGATTGCAATGGGAAAATGTATCTCCGTGTCCTGCCTCAGCCAATATAACACTGACGTTTAATATCTGTGTGCAGTTGTTTACGTAGCGCAGATCAAATTAATGAATGAAGCACACACAGGAAACTTAATCAGTGCTTTGCAATCACTTCACTTAGCATCAACATCAAATAAATATCAAGAAATCATATTCCTAATGTCTAGAGCTTTTACAAACACAAAGGGTAAAGCTTAGAAGGCATTATAAGCACTGTAGCTAACAGTTATGATCGTCTTAATGCTCGAAGGGTTTTGTGCAAATTTCTTTTTCTGCACCATTCCAGGTATGCTTGGGATCACATCCTGGTATTTTTAAACTCATGTGCTTTGTGCATGTATGATCCTGCAGGTGGCACTGTCTGTGGCTGCGGAGTTCTGGGAGCAGGGTGACTTGGAGAGGACTGTTCTTGAGCAGCAACCTATTGTGAGACATTTGCCAGAGTGATGAGACACACAGAGGAGGCGGAGAAGAAGGCCATCCATGATGGCAAAGACAGAGAGTAGAAAAAGAAAGAGAGAGATTGCCCATAGGACACATCATGATGTACTGCCTATTATGTGGTGCAGTGAGTCATAAAGAACGGTCATAGTGGCCCAGTCAGCTGCACTATTCCCTAACTTGATATTTTACACCACACTGACTCTAGATCTTTTCATATCCTGTTCTTTCATTGGCCTACTAATTGACATTTCAAAAGATTTTAAAAAATGTTTTGTTCCGCTGTATTTTCATACTAACCTCTGTTTACCATCTAGCCCATGATGGACAGAAACAAAGCAGATGATCTACCCAAGCTGCAATGTGGTTTCATTGATTTTGTCTGCTCCTTTGTGTACAAGGTGAGAACTCTTAACTAACCCCTAAACTCTTCCAGTATTTCTAGGCATTGATAGAATTGCACCTCTTTAGAAAATACACTAATTAAGTGACAAGGTTAATTACAGTTTAGTGAATGGTTATGTAGTAAGTGGGTCTAACAATTACAGAGAGTAGTGTGTACGAATGCAACGGGAGAATGTGAAATACATTATTTATAAAGCTTCTCTGATGAAAATAAATGACCTAATGAGTCAGCCAATTTAGCTAATGACAAGCTACGTTCAGCATCTCTCATCGCTTCCAAGTTTGCCGAAATGTAACTCGCTTTAGATTTTACATGAACTTTATTTCTTGATGGTGTGTTCATCATTAATTAGTTTGACCAATTATGCATCTGGTCAAATGAATTAAAAATAGGCTGTCAGTGTCATTCAAAATACTACTCTAAATTTTATTCCTAGTCTTGAAAATCCAAATGAAGTCCTTAAAGCACTTAGCCAAGTTCTGAACTGCTACTGATTTGTCTCTGAAAAAGCAGATTGTTCAGAACTTGACTAAAGAATTCATGAAGGTGGATTATAAAAAAATAATTTTATGTAAATCTTGATTGACCGCTCCAACAACTGTTCCTAGTTGAGAGCATACAGGTTTTCTGATAGCCGAACACCGTGAGATGTCAGTATATTAGTACACTCACGGACATGTTAGTTTGAGATTACATTGACTAAATGCTGTAGCATTAAACACTCTTCACTATCTCCCTGCAGGAGTTCTCTCGCTTCCATGTGCAGATCACACCCATGCTAGATAGGCTATTGAACAACAGGAAGGAGTGGAACGCGCTTAAAGAAATACATGAGGCTAAACTTGCTAAGATTGAAGAAGCCAAGAAAGCTAAGGAAGAGGCTGAAGCTGCTGCAGCAGCTGCCAAACAGGGTGAGAACTTTAAAACTGGCTTCTATTTAAGTAAAACTTGAAAACGAAAATTTATCATATAAAATATAAATATTCTGCTAAGGTTATCAACTGGTCACTAATGGAGACTTGAATGCAAAACTGTTTTTGGTGATTGCAGTCCTAAAGCGATTGTAGCAGAACTGTTCATATCAAATGCAGTTCAAAGATATCTTTATGGTTTGTAAGTAGTACCATCCACAGTAATCTCATGTATCTTTAGGATGTCCATGTGGGATCATACTCAGCAGCAGCAGGTGGTTTCTAAGTGATAAAATTCCAACCAGAAGTAGGGCATCAGGACGGATCAGGAAGGTCCAGGGAGCAGAAGGGGTCAGGATCACTGGTATCTGAGAGAGAGAGAGAGAGAGAGAGAGAGAGAGAGAGAGAGAGAGAGAGAGAGAGAGAGAGAGAGAGATAGAGAGAGAGAGAGAGCCAAAGGGAACCACAGGCATGGGATCATTACTAATATTTTATGATCACTGCAAAATTTGATTGGAGCTAATGGAGCATGGATAAGAGAAGTACGGTGTGCTCGTATCATTTGGGTCTAATAAGGACTCTAAGACTAAACACTATTTACATCTAAAAACTTATAGTGATCAGTCAAATAAGACCTGAGCCAGAAGAGAGCAATTTCCTTAATTCTTAAAAAAAAGTTTAAATTAAAATTAAGCAACACAAACAAGGAGAGACAAACCTGATCAGAGGCCAGTAGCAGGTCATTTACCAGTTTAACCAGGACTGTTTCTGATTCTGGCAGAATCCTTTCATTGCTGGGTTTAGGTTAATAAAAAGACAGTCCAATAAAATTGTAGATTTGACACTAAACACTGACAGAGAAATATTAACCTTAACTATGCTCTTTTCTCTCTTCTCTTCCAGCAATCGCAGCCCAAGCCTCCCAGTCCAAGACCTGTGTCCTCAGCTGAGTTTTCAACTCTTCAGAAGAGAAAGTTTCCAAAAACATATATACATTTTGTTTTCCACTTAGATTTAACATTGAAGAGTGTATGGGATTAGTGGCATCAAAACAACAGTGATGTAGCCAGAGATGAGTACATAATAACAAAATAAAATCACTGTGTGATCTGTACAGTCTGTAAATTGCCTATTTGATTCCCTTTTTCTCACTACAGCACCCAATAAAATGTGATTACACAAACTAAGTAATGAGTTTGTTCAATGTTTGAGTGATTAAATGAAGAGGAATTGCACTGATTACATCAATCTTCTTTTTATGAACCTTTTTAGATCATAATCAGCACAAAATCGAATATTTTGGGGGCTTTAATAGCCCCTACCTCATCCTCCCACCCCACTGAGGATTTTATTAGATCATGAACTGTAATGATAATACATTGATGTGTGTATATTAGTTAATGCATGTATAAAGTTTACATGATTAATTAGAGCACCGTTGAGCACATTGTACTTCCCTTCTGTTCAACAGAATTATGTGCAGTCAGGGAAAAAAACCTGACAGTGCTAAAAATAAACCTAGCAAAGCTAATAACTGTTTTACATGTTGTGACTGAGCCATACTTCTCTCTGCCTAGAGGATGCTGCACACTCGGTTGAGCTCTTGTGCGTGCTAACGGTCCCACAGGGAGCGCGCATAATGATCTAACACACGGCAGGATGATGCCCGCAGGGGATGGCGTAATTGAGCAGGGAGGTTAGTGAGCTTTTTGGCAGATTAGGAGCTGGCGAATGAGGAGGGATTTAGCTACAGCGCTGTCGTCATCCCAGACGCACAGTTAAGGTACGTCAGCATTATCTGACGTAATGTGTACCGTCCTTGAATTTCACAGCTGCCGAAAAAGGACAACTATGTGTCCTAAAGCCAGCTGTCAAAATGGTTACACACTTTTTCTGCAGATATCAGCATCAAACAAGGGAATGAGGCAGGAAGAAGCCACCAGCAGCATCACTAGGATACTGCTTTAATGTAAAGGGTCTTTTCTTCCTCCTTCCCATCTAAGACTTTGCCTGGTTACAGAGTCTTCGCTAGCCAATCGTGCATCTAATGCTGGCACAGTGTGCACCTCAGAATGTAACAGGGATTCAGCGTCCTTCTCTCACGAGCTCCAGTCCAACCCATACTACTCTTTCCAGGAATAATCTCACAGTGCTTACAGTGCTTGATGTGGAGGGTAATTCAGCCCACAACACATTAATCTTTGTCAATCTTATTTCCTTGCGATGACGTGAAGCATAACACAAATAAATGATCAAAACACTGTACCACATGCTTTAACAGACAGCACACATTGTCAGTGTTCATTAGGACTTTTTATTGTCTGGAGCCAAATCAATGAATATATGTTTTTTTTTAATTATTATTATTATTATTATTATTCTTTTTTTTTTTTTTTTTTTTTACAGTATATGAGGATCAGTTTCTACAGTTTAATAATGTAAACAATCTCAAGAAGAGAAATGTATTCAGTTTAAAAGGAAGCCATCATCTTTTTTCCAACTATTTACATGAATTAAAATATAATTTATAACATCAGATAATTCCCACCGTATAGATAATCTGTGAAACTAGATTTCAACAATTCAAAAATACTGAAATGCATTTGTCTCTGTTCTCAAGACTTATGAAATCACACAATACAAAGAAAAAAAAACACCATTAAAAGACATTCAATCTAAGTGGCATATAAATAAAAAAAAGAAAAAAAAAGAAAGAAAAACAAACAAAAAAACCTAAAAATAAACCAATATATGTAAAAATATAAAATCTTACTAGAAGTATTTACCATATTCCAAAAAACAACATTAAAAAAAAAAAGTAAAATCATAGTGAGTTTGATAGTCATTTGATGTAAAGTAAAAAAAAAAATATCAATAGAAATGAAACAACAAAGAAATCAATGTATGCCCTTTGATGCTGATTTCGTTTTCACCAAACACGTGATACTGAAGCAGAAAGACTACAACCATCACTGGCTTCATGGATTCACAAAGATGTCAGACGCTCTGTTCGCTGAGGCTTCGGCACCAATTGAACACAAAAGCGGGATACTTATGATCATAATGTAGAGTCAATAAACTAATATTTGATCCAATAATCGATGGGTTAGTTGGCAGATATTTTCCAATATAGGGTTATTTTCTGACCGAGGATGTGACACGGTGATAAAGTGAGAAGGTTTGACTTTTTCCTTACACTTTTTTTACCTAGCAATGAAAATAAGGATGCACTCACACACTTGCTCTCACACACGAGGGCAGAGAATAGAAGGCCGGTCATTACATTCACTCATGAGAAAGACTCAGTGTGGTACTGCACTTTTCCTATACATACATTAAGTATACTTTTTGGTCAAATAGTGATTGCTAAAATGGAGATGTATTGCATTTAAAGAGGATTCCCTTTGGGAGGTTTTTTTCCCTTACATTTGGATTATCTCAGTCTGTACATTCTAGATTGACACCGTATGTTGAAATGTATAGAAGTGCTTTCAAATGCTGAATAAATGGTCAAAATTCTATAAGAAATTATATCTTCTATATATATATATATATATTTATATATTTATCTACACCAACACAAATACATATAGATTTATATATATGTACTCTATATATCTTTTTGTATGGCTGTATTGAAAAAAGTTCACTTAAGAAAACAGATTGGACATTTAAAGGACAGTAGAGATTATTAATAAAAGCTTAAAAGTTTCCCCCCTATTGGTTTAAGGCTCTCCTGATGGGACTGTCTGTAAGACCTCCATATGACCCATTAGTGTACGAGTACTGAATCCCCCACTCCAGCAGGTCTATGACATACACTTGCACATTCATGCTCTCTCTCTCTCTCTCTCTCTCTCACACACACACACACACTCACACAGTCAAAATCGTACACGTTCACAATTGCGTGTGAGGGATTTGATAGCGATATTATACCCAACATCCAAAGTCAAGGAAACGACATCTTACAGATTAGTTAATGAGTATTTCCTTGCGACATACAGGACAGGATCTCATCTCAAAGATCGACAAATAATTTTCAGAATAAATCCTTTCCTTTAGGAGAATGACCATCTCTGATAACATGTATTGCATCTTAAATCAGGTTTTTTTTTTTCTTAAAACAAAAGAAAGATTTCATTACAATAATTTAAAAAAGCAAGAAAGAACAACATAGTTCATCATCTTCTAAAGGGATTCTTTTTTACAACAGAGTTTGACTTCTGAAGCCACGTCCCTTTTCGTGCTTCCCTGTATTGCTCACTCTTAAATCCTCCCAATGCGCTTGCACCATTAATACACTTTCACCCTACTAGACACCCTGACAAGCCTGTTTTTGAACGCATAAGTGAACACGTCGCTGTACAATACACAACCATACAAGTCATGTTTACATTAGACACAGGGCTATGTACAGATTATATACCTATGTATATATAGATCTATATATAGTCATGTAAACAGCACATCCTCCTTCAGTAGTATACGTACTAAAGACAAACACTCATTCGGGTTCTTTTTAACAGTGTGGGTATTACGAAAAACGCGTATGAACGATTATCTACGGTTGGCCGAAAAGGCACATCCTGATAAAGTAGCCTTAACGCTGAATAAGGCCTGTTGTACTTAGTGTGCGCTCAATTAAAGTCAAAGGAGGATTCAAATGATGTAAACATTCAGATTCCTGGTGTGTTACTGAGGAGGTGATTGGTTAAAACAGGTGAGGCAGGGATCATGCATAAGAAACACACACACACACACACACACACACTTTTAAAAGCACATGGCTCCACTATACAGGATCTACAGGATAGAGTCAAAACCCCCATATATAAAAACAAAAACAAAAGCAGAGAGTGACCATCTCCCAGCTTCATAAAACTGGGGGCTGAGTCCATCCCAGGACCCGAGAAAACACAGACGACACACTCAGATACACGTAGGTACACTTTTTCACTCCAAACACAGACAGAGAACGATAAAGAGTTTAAAGTACGAGGCAAGAGCTAGAAAAACCCGAAGACCTTCCCCTATTAGATAGGAAAGAGTAAAAAACTGAGTACTGTATAGAGAGAGCATGTGAGAGAGGGAGATGTAAACAACATAGAGATACGCTGGTATCTCTCGGGAGATTAAGCTTCAGAAATAACTTCCTCCCGGATTTCCATGGCCCTTCTCTCTACCCGTAGACACTCGTCTTATTCCAATGGCTATTGAGTTGATGGGATGTGCTACTAGCTGATACTGATCAACATTCATATCCTCAAGGGATACATTCTACTGAAAGACGTCTATCGTAATGGTCGTTGTTTTTTTTCTTCTTCATTCTAAATAGGACACTACGCATCCAAGTGCATTGATTTCATACCTAGAACCTGACACAATGAGAGCTTTATGGACGTGATGGGGTAAATGTGAGTGGTGCAGTTGTACAGTAGTAGTACAGTAAAGTTGGTCAGGTCTTCGGGCTCCATTGCTTGTTATATGTGGCAGCCAGCAGCAAGAACCCAACCATAAAAGGAGGGAAGAGGCAAGAAAACCACAAGCGCTACCTCGTTTGAGTGCATAGATGAAATAAGGAAGCACTAAAATGACAAAAAAAAAAAAAAAAAAGACAAATATTTTTTTTCGTTCCTTTTTGATTTGTAAACTCTACATTGTAAGGAGTTAATTTTTTTTTTTGTCGTTTGTTTTCCCCCCGACTTTTTGTCATTGTAACACACAGTTGAACATCCATAAAGTTTTGCTAATATAAAGCAATTATCATTTATATACTTGTACGACAAAATGGTGAACGTTGCAGTTCCACCGAAAAAAGTGACAAAAGGTTACAAAAAACCCTAAGCAAAAAAGCAACACACGTACAGACGTCACAACGACCAAACGAAGAGAGCAAGGGTTTGCTACAGAAAGCCAGGGCCACTCAGAGGCCACTAGTGTTTGACGTCCACACACTTCTTTCTGTTGTTGTTTCATTTCTCAGTTTCGTCCTCATGCCTCAGCAGCACTCCGGCCTCAATAAGAAGGTCCAATTGTTTCACGATTTCAATGTTCAAAAATGTAAACATGAGGTGGAGTCTGGGCTGAGGTTGTGAGGTGGCTCAGGAGTGACGATCGCTGAGCTTTCAGTAAGGCGTATCAGCGGTGTAGACTCCTCTGAGCCTCCTTAAGCAAAGTGTCAAAGTCCATTGCGTCATACTTGCTCTTCACTGGGCCTGGTCCTGCTTCATCTGAACCAAATACAAAGCACAGGTCCAGTAGGACATTACAAACATGTAGGAAGTCATGGAAAAATGACTACTTTTACTACTAGACAACATTTAAATTCAAAACAAAATCTACAGTAAAACAACATTCATTTAGAGCTCACCATATGATCAGAGCACTTAAGTCTGACTTGGTGAATAGTTTATGCCAGTTTAGTCTAGTACAATCTAGTCTAGTCTAGTCTAGTATAATATGCCTTAATTTGATAACATGCCTTAGTTTTATTACATATATCTGGTACCAACAATCAAGCCACTGTTATAAATAATGAGAAAGTGTAAAGGTGTTCCTAATAAAGTGGATGTTAAGTGTATGTTTTTCAATAAACTGTAAACTCTAACTCATTCTACATCCGAATTGACTCCATCACTTCTTGCATCTTACCCAGATCTATGTATCGCTTCCTGCTGAACCGCCGACTGCCATTTCCAGCATACTGACCCACAGAGTCATTCTGCCTGTGCTTCTGATTCAGCTCATTTTGATTCTGCCTGAAAGTGATGACTCCACAGCGCTCTCTAAAAACACACACACAAGTTAGAATCCCTCACATTACATACCATACTTACTAGCACAAGTAAGAAAAGGGCCAGGATGTGAACCTACTCTTTTTTGACGAGCACTCGGCAGTCCTCTGGTTCGCCAAAGGCTTTGAAGCGTTTGCGCAGAACAGCCTGTGTGACGCTGCTCGGCAGATTGTGAATGTACAATACTTGGCACTTGTCCTAAAACCACAGAATGATATACAATTATGAGTTAGCAGTCATAGGTTTTTTCTCGAAAACATTATTCTTAAAAGCACTATATTGTGCTCATGTGCATTTATTTACAGTCACTGAATTTCTCAGACGCTTTTATCCAGAGAGACTTCCATTCTGTTCAATTCATTCATACAACCGAGCATTGAGGGATAAGGGTCTTGTTCAGGGGCCCAGTAGTTGCAGCTTGGTGGACCTGTGATTTGAACTCTCAACCTTCCGATTGGTAGTCCAACACCTTAACCACCACATCCCCACATTTACGTATCCCCACGTAAGTATGTGTTGGTCATCTCCAAAAGATACATTTGTGTAGATTATTCAACCTAGTCACTACTTACCCCATCCTCCTCTTGCCCGTGTGTAGTGTTATTGCTCTGCTTGTCACAGTGGCTCTCACAGCTGCAACAAACCAAAGAGCAGAGAGTTAAAAAGAGACCAACTTCCAAAGGGAAACATGCGAGGAAAAATCAGGTGGCTCCAGACCTACCTGAGGTTGATCTGATGGCAGGGTGAGGGTGGCTGGCATGAGTCTGGGCACTCGGAATCAGCCTCAGGAGTGGGTGTGCAGGCAGGCGAGGGCTGTCCTGTCTCGGCAGGTTGGTGTGGGGAGAAGCCTGGGTGTAAATCAGCCTGTTGGCCCTCTGTCACCTCCTGCCTGTTTTTCTCCCCCATCTTGTCCTCCTCTTCCTCCTGATCCTTAGTATAGCAAACAGATACTGGGAGGATGCTAGCAATCCTTTTGTGGCTTTCCCCTAAGTTTAGCATGCAGTAGTCATGGTCTCTGTAGGCACCCTTGCTCTGGATCTCGCCTGTTGGGCCCATGCGCCGCAGTTGGGCATACAGCTCTGTCTGCTCTGGAAGTTTCCTCAGATGTGTCCGCACTGGGCACAAGCTCTTGCCGGGAAGATCGGCTTTGCCCTCAGGCTTAAAGAGCTCCTCATCGACCGGTTTGTGGGGAGGAGTTGTGGGTGGGGTGAGTCCTGGAAAACGGAACACACTTTTTAAAGTAAGCCAAAATGAAATAAAAAAAAATAAATAAATAATAAAAAAAAATAAAATAAAATCCAAACACATCCAGTAAATCTAAACACATCCAAATCCAAGGCTTAAATGTAAACACAGGTTTAAATCTAAACTTTTTTTTAAAAAATCTAAATCTAAACTTTAGTCTTGAGTCTAACTTTAGTTTCAGACTCTGACGTAAGTTGAATTCTTTCTTGTAAACTTTAATGATTTTTGTGAATGTATTGAAATGAAAAAAAAAAACATTGGCCAAATCTATGCTCAAGCTAGTTGTTACAGATTGAGCCCCAACCTTAATGGGACCATCTAAAGCCATGCACTTAAATGTTCTAGCCTATAAAGGCTGATGATTGAATGTTATTGCAGGAAGCTGAGCTGAGATAAATGTGACTGGATGGATGTTGGTTGTTTTTTAATTTCCAGCAAAGTCAAAGAAACAATTTTTTCCCATCTTTCAGCAGATCATATTCAATCACCAAAGAACAACAAAAACACAAAAATGTTCTGACTTGAATATTATTAACCTAACCCCACTTTTAATGGCTGAAATGGTTTACAATGTTAAAATTATTTATATAGCTGTTACGTATTATGTTGATAAGTCTACAATGAGTGAGTGCTGTCAGGTGTAAACCAGCACCATGCTATTTGCTATGTAAATGTCACAGGCAGTCGAAACTAGTGGCTCTGATGTAATGGAACTCTCTGCTTCATTATTCATTTAGTCGTCTACCTCACGAGCACGACGGCTAATCCTGTGAGTACATGGCTTCCCATGGCATGAGTTTGAACTTACACCACTGTTTGAGAGCGTGACATTACCTGCAGTGCCGCACAGTTCCACGCACAGAGTCTGCTCAAACGGCCTTCCTGGATCTCTGATCGTGCCAAACAGAGAGTGAAGAGTTAATGGCTTTATGACTTTAGAAAATGGAGAACAGCATGAACAAGAATGAAAAACCAATTCATCAAAAAAAGCTAAACAAAATAATATTTATGATACTGATATGCTAAGCACTGCTTAGCAATTTGGGTCGCTTTAGCATTAATCTATAATTAGCTGATCAACTGGCTTCATTTCTAGCAAGGTGTTTCGGATATTAAAGGTGTAGCATCACTACGTGTCTCCCAGACGTCGCTTGGGAGGCATCCAGAAACATTTGAAGTGTTTAGGATCCGGCAAATCTACAGCATAGTAGGAGTTATGGAATACACACCCTGTGGGTTTAGGAGTCAGCGGCAGGCAGAGGCAGGCACGCTTCTCTGCAATCAGAGAAAAAAGAACAGACAGACTTCCTCAGTTATAACCAAGTTATCACCAAGTTAGTTGTTTTCCAATCTTCCTGTCATATTGTTTGTGTCTTACCGTCATTACAGCAGAGGCTTGGGCTTTCAGGGCTCTTCTGCGAGTCTGCTTTCTCAATGCTGTCTTCAGCAGGGGAATCCACAGGAGGGTGGCGGACTGCACTCTCCTCTTTATTGGAGTGTCCACTCGGACGTAACCTTTTTGCAAATCGACTAGGGAAGGAGGCTAAGCGGCGGGAGCGGCGCACCGAAAACGAGCCCTCGTCTATTTCAGGGCATTTAGGCCGCTTGGCAGCCACCTGAGATCCTTCGATGACGCTTGTGTCTTTGTGCTCAGCTTTGGGCCGGGCAGCAGTGGTCCTGCTGTGGCTGTACGGTGGGCTGTGCAGTCTGTAAGGCTTGCTCACATCAAAGGAAGCGACAGCCTCCAGCAGCTCCTTCAGCAGAGAGTGCGCTTTAGTTTCTCTGCGCCGTACAAAAGGAATCTTGGGTTTAGTTGTTCTAGTTGTGCTGCTGTTGTAGAGGGTAATGGGCAGGGTGGCAGGTTTAACACAGCTGGGAGTGGTAATACGGGAGACTACAGGGTTCTCAGGCTTGGTCTTGCGTGCCACATTTTCACGCTCCTTGCGATCCCAGCTGGCCTGCTTGCGTGATGGTACACAGTATGTGTGCATGTAGCGGATCAGCTCCACCACAGAGTGGCGCTCTTTCTCCGAGGGGAACTGAGGCTGGAGCGGCTCAGCATACACTGTGGACTCCACCTCGCTGCTGGATGAAGACTCCTCTTCCTCCTCATCCTCCCCTTCCTCATCGTCCGAGTCACTGTCCTCATCTTCCTCTTCTTCTTCCCCCTCCTCCTCAGTATCAGCTGCAGGTGTGTCCTCAGTGTTGGCCTCCTGGGTGAGGTGGCGGTGCAGCTCAGTGCAGAGATGACTGACGGGCCTGAACGCTCGCGGCTTCCTCTCCACTGTGCACGTTCTGTCCCTCTGTAATGAGGCCAAAGGAAAGAGAGAGAATAATGATATTTTTATAACATTTCCAAGAA